>NW_026294573.1:135128626-136328626 GCF_007827085.1 Peromyscus californicus insignis
CAAACTCACAGAGATCCACCTGCCTCTGCCTCCCGTGTGCTGCGATTAAAGGCGTGCGCCACCACTGCCCGGCCTGGACTCTCAATTGTACCTCATAAATCTGTGTCTATTTTCATTCCAGCACCACAATTGATAACCACATTAGCTTTGTAGTATGCTTAGAAATTGAGAAGCATGAGTTATCCATATCCAAAGTTGTTACTCTTTTTCAGGTTGGTTTTAGTTGTTGAGGTTCCTCAAACTAAAAAATGCTTTTTAGTCTATGCAAGGAATCCATAATCCTTTCAGCAGTGTTTTGTAGTACTTAAAGTAAGTTTTGCACCTACCTTGTTAAGTTTATTCATATATATTTCATTCTTTTGGAACTTATTGAAAATAGATTTAGTGTTTCCTATTTGTATCTTGTTTTTTCCCTTGTTCCTATGCAAAGCTATAACTGAATTCTGTACTCTGACTTTGTGAACTGCTATCTTACTAAAATTTTTAGTGCAAATATCATTTTTGGTGAATTTTTTGAGGGGGATTATCTAAGTATAAATCTATACAAAAGGTAACTTCCCTACAAATAGACTTTTACTATTGCCTTTATAACCAGATAAATTTCATTTTTCTTTCTTGTTGAACTGCCCTGCAGAGGACTGCCAGAATAGAAAAGGCAAGGACAGATACCATTGTGTTCCTGATTTTAGGGAGGATGTAGTTCAGTCTTTCACCAACAAGGATGGTGTTACCTCATCTGTGGATTTCTAAAGATCACTTTAAAAGCATTTTTAACTCAAAAGCTAACCAACACCCGGCAAAGCATTAGAGTAACTCCTAAGGAGACCAAAACTGAAAACCTTCTCCTGTTCTTTTAAATTTCAAAAATGCCTGGGGTGGTTTCTTTCATGGTGTTGGCCAGACTTCATCCCTTTCTGTCCCTCTAAAGCCTGCTGAGATGCAGCTGGAATGGTCTGACACAGGGAATTCGTTCTCTCCAGGTTTGGAAGGCATGGTGGGTGGGTCAGAGTATCCTTGAGGAACTTATAGCCTATTTAAATCAAGTGTAGACAGCACACCTGAATGTCACCTGCAGCCTGAGATTAAGCCAAATACACTCAAGATAAAATGATACTGCTCACCATGCTCACATTTTCATTATTTAATTTCCATGTGGGAACTCCAGAGATTTCCAAATCTATGCGTAAAAGTAGTTACATTTATAACCACCATGATATAGGAAAATAAAATAATATATTAAAAAAGTACAAAATCAAATAACATTTTAAAAATGAATAGGGATGAGACACTTTGCATGCAGGCACACATGAGATCAAATGTTTCCTACAATGAAAATGATGAGAAGGATGGTGACTGGATTATCTATCAACAGCAACAGTCAATAGCACTGATTTTAGTGCTACTCTTACAGCAGGCACTGTTCTAAGAGATTTTCACACATTATTTTGTAAGTGGAAGCACTAAAGTCTTCCTTGATTATTAATAAATTTGCCAAGTTAGTATTCAAGTTCAGGCCTTCCAAGTTCATGCCCATGTTCCCACATAGATGTCATCCTTACCTGCACCCTCATGTGGATCAGTGAAAACCTCCATGAGTTGATCATCAGAAAACTCTCAAGGGAATTATTTTCTTTAATCTGTTCATATTTTTAAGGAAAAATTGTTAACAGTAACAGGAATTCTAATGTTGCCTCTAATCATCTTCTACAAGACTGTCAAAGTATTATCATCCAACAGTGTAAAGTTTGCTTCAAATTAATAACATTGAGCAGATGTTTTAAATATTTTTATTTTCTCAGATGGTTCTTCAGGAACCATCCAAATAATAAATACTTCATATTGCAGAAAAAAAATAAAATATTTTCAGAGATGCTTGAGAACCAGTTCATATTACTCATTTGTACATATGAATTTATGTCTATAGCTATATTTCTTACATCTATTTCTCTTTTCAATATGCCACTGATATCAAATAAAGCAAGATTTTGTCTTTCATCAAGCAAATAAGTTGCATGTGGACAATGCATTGGTGACACCTGGCCACTCGCCCTACCAGCCTTGTCTTCATTTACCACGTGACATGTGGCAATACCAGAAGCATAAAACCTGATTCAGCTTCCTCTCTATATTTTGTGTGCATGGGGAAATGGAGGCTTTGGGTCATGGGTCAAGATGATCTGAAAGGGACACCAGGTAGTGTTTCTCTGTACATCCCTCAGTTCTCTTGATCTTTCTGCATCACTATACTGAAAGTCTAGGTCTGGCAGGAGTTAGGTCATCTGAACAATTCGGGTCCTTACTTTCCTCATTTCTCTGTATACTACCTTGTTTTATAACACACACACACACACACACACACACACACACACACACACACACACACACACAGATTAAGCTAGTTTATTCCTGCTTCACAGAGGCAAGACATGCCTGTTATGTTATCATTTAGGAAATTTTCCACATTTTCTGTACATTTCCTAGGCGATCTGAGTTCAAGTTGTCTTCTAGTCATAATTTGACATGCTGCAGAGTCTCAAATAGAAGTTCTCTGCAGTTTGTACAAGTAGTTTGGTAAATGCATTTCAGTAAGTGTCCCCATGACTAAACTGTTAGTATTTGAAACAACAGAGTGAAGACAGGATGAATGAGAAAGGGCAGTGTCAAGACAGCCTGAGCAAAGCATGTAAGGCTGTTGGCCAACACTGGATATCCTGGGATAGAAATGTTACAAAACAATTCTCTCCATGCTTAATGCTGCTCCTGACTTTTAAAAGGGGTGAGAAAAAGATGAAACATCTAAGTAAATTATTCAAAGACTGAAAAAACAGGCAGTATGATTCCAGAGATCGCACAATGTTTTTCTTACACTTTGTGGAACAGAGAACATGACCAGAGGCTATTTTGGAACAGCTCCCAGGAAATGAGGCAAGGATAAGAAGCAGTATGCTTGAAGGTGTTTTGAATGTGACTGTCTCCCAAAATTCAACACTCATCTTGGGTATACACACAGTTCAGCACGTTAGTTGTCTGTTTTGGATTGTCATGACCAGCAATTTAAAAAAGGCACTAGTTTCCTATCCCACACATACCCAGCCTGGGGGTCTGATAAGCAATAAGTATAGCACAGCTGTGGCGGGAAAATTCTGAAAAGGTTCTTCCACCACATATAGAGAGAACTATGGCTTCCACTGCTCTGTTTTCTAGATGATGTCTCAGGTAGATAATCAAGAAGCTAAAAGCACTTCAGATTTTGCAGAAAAAGAATGCCAAATATGAATGTGTCTAAACTTAGGATGGAGTTTCATTCTTATAAATCCACTGAACCACTGAAATAGAACATAGAACTTAGCTAAAAATGTACTTAATATCCACCAAACAAGGCTTACAACAAGTGCATTGTAGTAGCAACTGTTCCTGTCACAATCCCATGGCTAACAGAGTTGAGGCTTACAGCTGCCCAATAATGAGGCACACTGTGACTTTCCTTGCCAGACAAGATTTTAAGACAAACTCAATAAGGATGCACTCAAATGCCTGTCAAGAGGAACAATTCTATCACTGAGCTCAAAAGAGGAAACTTAATATTAATACTGTTCTACCCATATGAAATCTTGTCGTTTTGGGTAAGAGTATATATATAATTTTATAAGTGAAGTCTCTCAGAGTTCACTCAGCAATATTATACTCCTTTAGGCAGTTTTAGAATTGGATTTATGTCCAAGTATTTTGGAGCAAGAATGTCCTATTCCCTTGATTAAAAAAAAAACAAGATACTAAGGACAGTGATAGTCACATGGAGATTATAAATACCCAGTCTGCACAATGTCCTCACCATGAGAGAAGGATTTTTTTTTTTTTTTTTTTTTTTTTTTTTTGGAGACAGGGTTTCTCTGTGTAGCTTTGGAGTCTGTCCTAGAACTTGCTCTGTAGACTAGGCTGGCCACAAACTCACAGAGATATACCTGGCTCTGCCTCCTGAATGCTAGGATTAAAGGCGTGTGCCACCACCTCCCAGTGAGAGAAGGAAATCTTAAGCAAAGCATTCAGTCCTCAGAACAATATAGTTAGAAGTTGGGAAGTGAAAGGATCAGATGAGATGATGACACTTCCTGAACTACCAATGGAAAATTATTTTAAAGATTTCATATGAGACTTTATTTTTGCAACAGTTTTAGATTCACAATGATATTTGGAGGAAGGTGTGAAGATTTGCCCCATATCTCCTGCCCTGGTATGTACAATTTCACTCATAGTGAGACATCCCCAGCAACATGGCACCCACTTCACAATACTAAGCCTTCATGGACACATTGCAATCACCTGGTTGCACAGTTTACACTGGTGTACACCATGGTATTGTATATTCTATAATCTTAGCAAATGCATAAAGACATACATACATCACGTTAGTGTCAAACAGTAGTTTCATAGCCCTAAAACTCCCGTGTCCCACCAATTCATTCCTAATACCTTGTAACCCCTGACAACATGAATTTTTTCATAGTCTCTGAGATTTGTCTTTCCAGAATGTCATGTAGTTGGAACAACAAAGTATGAATCATTTTCAAATCATCCTTTTCACTTAGTAATATGCACCTGGTTCTTCCATGTCTTCTTGTGGCCTAGTAACTTATTTCCTTTTATCAGTGAATAGTTTCAGTGTTGGGATATACAACAGTTTGCTTATCCATTCACATATTGAAGGGTAACATAGTTGCTTCTAAGGTTTAGTAATATGAATAGAACTGTTACAAAAAGTCTGTCAGAATGCTTTGTGTATGTGCGCACATATATATGCATGTTTTCAGTGTCTTTAAGAAAATTCCAAGTAGTGTGATTGCAAGATCACAAGGCAAAAATGTGTTCAATTTTATAAGAAACAGAAACTGTGTCCCGAAGTGACTGTGGCAGTTTGTTCTCACACCAACAATGACTAGAGGAATGTGTTGTTTGACACATACCTCCCACCCCAGTATTTGATACTGTCAGTATTCTGGACATTAAATCTTTCGCTAACTTTTTAGTTGCTTGTAGTTATCTAATTTATAAGAACCTTCATTTCTTTAAGCTGAGAGCCCTAAATATATGGAGACACAAACACATGCACACACATGTGGATCTAGTCTAGTTTGTGCTTTATTCTGTAAGCTATGACGCTGTGTTATTGTGGTTATTATAATGCCTCAGTAACTTATATTAGGAGTAAATAGTACATTTTATGTGTCAATAATCATATCTATACTAGTAATATCAAATATTCATTTAATGTTTACTGGTCCAGTCACTTGCATTCCCTAAAGTCACATATCACAAAACACTAAGAAATTTGTGTTTTGTCTTCCTAGTACAAATAAAGAAACTGAAGCTTAGATTAGATAAAGGAATATTTATTTAAAGGAATTTGTTTCTTAAGTAGCATACTGAGTCAAAAAAAAATGACCAAACTTTAGAAGTAAATACTATATGAATTATACTATGCTTTGCACATTAATTTTAGATTCTGTAATTGAGGCAAACAAATGGAAAGTGTAAGGCACATATGAGACAGAACAAGACTAGCAACAATCTCAAGATAATTGAACAGTGGGCTCTAGGGCAAGTTAGATGGAGCCAAATTTTCTCCTCCCTTTTCACATTTTTTCTTATTTTTATTTTTATGTATGAGTGTTTTTTTGCCTGCATATTTGTATGTGTACCACATGCATGTTTGATACCCACAGAAGTGTGCTAGATCCTCTGGGACTAGAGTTCCAGATGGTTGTGAGCTGCTACATGTGTGCTGGAAATTGAACTCATGTTCTCTGCAAGAGCCACAATAAACTGTGGCCTTCTATCTAGCCTGCTTTATATCCTTACTACTGAAATGGACTTGACGAAGAAGAGCACAATCAACATGACTTGTCAAAGTCTAAAATATGCACATTACAGGCTTAGTAGAGGGAAGGGTCCCTCTAACTGTCACCTCAGACTTCAAGTAGAGTTAGAGCAATGCCAGAGACTGTGGCACAAACCTCCACCGGGTAGAGATATTCAAACATGGTCAATCTTAACTGCCTAGAATGACAGGCATTTTTTTTGCGGAGGGGTGGGGGGGGGGTGGGACATTGCTTTTTATACCATAGAAATGCCTTCATATAGATGGGTATACTGTGGAAATCATTTCAAGTGATAGCACTTCACACAGTCAGAGGTCAAATGAGTCAGAGGTCAAATGTACTGACCAGTTAGTACATTTCCCTAGAATTTTGGACTTGATCTCAGAGAAATCAAGCCTAAAATTCTTCATTGGGTTTGAGATACAAATGTGAAGATGCTGATATTCTCTTTCTAATAATATATATGAAATGAAGGGTGGAGGAAAGAGTGAAGAACATTAAAAACAAGAGGAAAATGTAGAAATGAAGAATTAAAGATAAAGGGAAAAGGTCTTTGTTTTCCAACCTGGTCCCTGCTTCTGGGAGGTCACCATTTTGATGCTGAATTTACTAGGGACACCCAATAGGTATAGTATACTACCGCCCAGACCTCCTGTACTCAAGAAATTCTTCTGCCTCAGCCCCCCAAATATCTGAAGTCACAGGTGAGGGGAACTAACACAGAGACCTACAACTGGAGAATATGCAGAGAATGAGAGACCTTTGGAACCCTCAGTCCTAAATGGGAAGTTGTCATCAAACCCCTCCCCTAAGGGATTAGAGGGCTATTCAGAAGAGATGGTAGAAAGGAGCCAGAGAGGATGGACGATACCAAGGAAACAGTATCTTCAGACACAACTGGACTGATGTAAATATGAACCCACAGAGACTGTGGCAGCATGTACAGGGCCTGCATAGGTCCAAGCCAGACAGGGTCCCAGTGCTGAAAGGGAGAAGTGAACACAGGCTTCCATCCATAACCAAAAAGCTCTTCCCAACTGACATGTGTTTGCAAAGGAAACATTAGTTTTCTCCAGTGAAGTCTCATTGGGTATATTAACCACATTTAAGAGCAGGGCCCATGCCCAGCAGTAGATAGCCAACACAAAATGAAATCAGTGGTATCTTTGTAAACTTTTGTCTAACATTGTGCTCACGCTCTCATCCTCTCTCTCTCTCTCTCTCTCTCTCTCTCTCTCTCTCTCTCTCTCTCTCTCTCTCTCCCTCTCTCTCTCTCTCCCTCTTCCTTCCTTCCTTCCTTCCTTCCTTTTTCATCTTACTGGACTTTTGTTTGTATATTATGGCTTTCAATTTTGTGTTTTTTAAGGGTTTTATGTGTGTATGTTTATGTGTTCTTTGTATTTTTTAATTATGATTTGTTTGGGTTTTTGTTTGTTTGCCTGTTTGTTTTCTAAAGAGAAGGAGAAAGAAAGAGTATAGAACTGCATGGATGGGGATCTGGGAAGGGTATGGGAAGACATAAGGGAGCTGATTAGAATATACTGCCTAAAATTTTTTTTCAGTAAAGATGTAAAAAGAAAGAAAACAATCAGCAATTGCCTATGTGTCAAGTGGGATGAGGATTGAAACAGATTACAATGAAGATACAGGAAGAAATTCTAAGGTGACGGATATGTTCATTATTTTGATTTGGTAAGTTTTGTGGTAGATACTTGTAGAAAAACTTTAAATATGTAAATAATGCTACACACACACACACACACACACACACACACACACACACACACATATATATGTATATAGTATGAAGTGTTTATGTATGTATCCATTATTGACTAATGATTGGAAAAGGAACCAGAGCATAAACAACTACCAATTTGGGATTACAAACACTGAGAAATTTAATGAGTAGGAAAAGAAGGTTTTTGTCTTTTTCTGAAACCAAAAGTATTTTTAGTCTATCTCACAAGGCCCTACTTCTTCACTTTGGTTTGAGATAGAATTATATGTCCTTGCGAGCAAGAGTCCTAAACACTACTTTGTTTTGAGTGTAAGAAACAGAGTAAGGAGATGTTTATTTTCCCTTCCAGGAATATCTGTGCATGTCCCTCTTAGGGTCCTCCTCTTGACCTGGCTTCTTTGGGGCTGTGGAATGTAGCCAGGTTATCCTTTGCTTTACATCTAATATTCACTTATGAGTGAGCACATACTGTGTTTTTCTTTCTGGGTCTGGGTTACCTCACTCAGGATGATTTTTCCTAGTTCTATCCATTTGCCTGTAAATTTCTTGATGTCACTGGTATTTTATTGCTGAGTTGGGAACTTGGGGAGGGTTGGGGGGAGTGGGATAGGTGGGTATGGTAGGTGAGGGCGTGGGGTGTGGGGTGGGGGTAATGAGAACATGAGGGAGAGGAAGAGCAAGGAAAGAGATATCTTGGTAGAGGGAGCCATTGTGGGGTTAGGGAAAAACATGATGCTAGCGAAATTCCCCGGAATCCACAAGGATGACCCCAGCTAACACTCCAAGCAATCATGGAGAATGCCTGAACTGGCTTTCCCCTCTAATCAGATTGATGACTACCCTAACTGTCATCATAGACCCTTTATCCAGTAACTGATGGAAACAGATGCAGAGATCCACAGCTAACCACTAGGCAGAGCTCCCAGAGTCCAGTTGAAGAAAAGGAGGAGGGATTATATGAGCAAGGGGATCAAGATCATGATGAGTAAACTCAAAGAGACCTGGGCTAGTGGGTGCTCAGGGATCCTAGACTGACAGCTGGAGAACCTGCATGGGACCAAAGTAGGTCCTTTGAATGTGAGTGACAGTTGTGAGGCTTGGGCAGTTTGTGGGGCCCCTGGCAGTGGGATGAGGATTTATCTCTAGTACATGAACTGGCTTTTTAGAGCCCATTCCCTATGGACGGATATCTTGCTCAGCTTAGATGCAAGGGGGAGGGGCTTGGTCCTGCCTTAATTTGATATGCCAGACTTTGTTGGCTCCCTATGGGAGGCCTTATGCTCTCTCAGGAGTGAATGGGGGGTGGGGTGGGGAGAAGGTGGGAAGAAGCAGGAGGTGGGGAGGGAGGGGGAACTGTGGTTGGTATGTGAAATGAAAAAAAAACTTTTAAACTAAAAAAAAAGAAACAGACTCAAGCAAAGGTTTTGAAAGTGTGCAAGAAAGCAGAACATCTCATGTTCTAAAGTAAACCTGGAGTCAGAAGAAGCTCAGAAATGAGAGGGAGCATAGAGGAGCAGTCCTGTCTCAAGAGGTCTTCAAAAACAGCACTGTAACTTCTACTTCATTCCCAGTCCCCTCTCTCTTATCCCAGTGGAGAATGCAACAAGGCAGCTCCCACCAAGGGGGGTAACCTCTAGAGCAAAGAAGAAGAAATGTTATCTGTGAAGGGGATAAAACAGTGATGAGATACAGAAGGGCCGGGAACGAGTAGAGTAGGATTGACATGGAAACTAACACTGGAAATAAACTGGATGAGACAATTAGCTGAAGCTCTGAGGGCAAACACTAGAGGACAGGAAGTATTGTGTTGTCGATGGCCAGGAACCCTATATGCTTCAAAGAAACTGGAAAGGGAATAGGCAGAACAAAGTAACAAGGCCAAGGATAGAAGACAAGGTCAGAAACTGGCAAGAATTTCTAAACAGTTACTGTGAGTACAAGGTAAATTACTGGACAATTTCAACTAGAGAGAAGCAATCTGACTTGTCCTATTGATCACTCAAAAGCTACTGTATGGAAAACAAACTGAGTGGAGACAGAAAGAAAACAAGTCAAATCAAACACTATTGAGCCAATGCAGGGATCCATAAGGTAGCCTGCATTCTAGGAGGGTTGCCATGGAAATGAGGAAACAGGGCCAGATTCAAGAAACAGAATGCATGGAATTTGTTGGAGGTGATATGAGAATGACTTCTTTTCTGGGACATGAGCAAGTGCAGGAGGGGATTAGTTCATTAATGGCAAAGGGAAATAGAAAGGAACAAGTCTTGGTAGGGACGGGAAACAGCTTGACTTCAGCCATGTTCAGTGCCTATAGGGATAATTCTAGGCTTTTTGGAAGGTCTAGTTTAGAAAACATAAAGGTGAATGTCACAGTAATGAAGGCATGCTTAAAGTTATCAGGACCAGGTAAGACTGTGCAGGACAAATACAGCTGGGAAAGATCAGAAATCCAAGGACCATACCACAGATATGGCTTGTATTTGGAAATAAGCACAAGAGGAGATTGTTAGAGTGGATAATTTGACTCAAGCCAAGAAGAAAGAGCTAAGTAGGAGCATATGGTCCTTCTTATCAAGTACTGGCAAGGGGTACATAACTTGAAGACAGAAAACACCACTGAGCTGGTGATTGGCATCAAAAGTGACCATGGAAGAGCAGTTTTCAGAAGAGTGAGAATAAAATGGTATATGCTGGGGAGAAAATATGACACACAGCAGTCAAGACTGGGCAGGAAAGGAATCTATCACGATGTGCTATCGTGACAATGAATAGATTAAAAGGATATAGGTGACTTGATGTCAGCAGTCTCCAGTGTGACAGAGTGAGTAAACATGAGGAAGAGGGCTGGGATGCTTTCAATGAAGTTTCATGCTTGTAAAAGAGAGAACATTAATCCTGAAGGAGTAGAGGCATGGTATGCAGATTACTGAAGCAGTACTGTCATTGATAATAACAAGGTCACAGATATGACAATGAACATGACCCCTGAGCAGGATGAGACAAGAGAACTACTAGAGATGAGGAGGTTGAGATAGTGAGGAGGTCAGCATGAGAAGGATGAACATGTGGCCAAGGGTGTTATTAAGAATATATGAGGGAAAAGATCATAGTCTTGGGCCTGAATCATTCAAGAATATGTTAGATCAGCGCAAAAAGAATAGGAAAAAGTGGTTAATAGGGCATTAACCTCCAATAAACTGGAAATTCTTGAAAATTGTAGAATAAATAAAGTGGAAGTAGTGCTGGGGAAAACCACCATTGACTCTTATGTGTCTCACATATAAATGAAGAAAGAGAATAAAGAAAAACTCACCTCTCATTGGTAGAGACTCTTTGATGTGCTCACTCTCATGCCGTGGGTCTCAAGTTGGACCAGTCATTGGTTGGCCACTCCCACAATCTCTGTTTCACCCTTACCCTACCTAGCACATCCCATAAGTTGGACAGATTGTAGGTCAAAGGTTATGTGACTGGGTTGGTGTCCCAATCCCTCCACTGGAAATCTTGCCTGGTCATAGGTGGTGGCCAGTTCAGGTTATGTATCCCCTTTTGCTCAAAGTCTTAGCTGGGGGTCATCCTTGTAGATTCCTGAGTTTCCCTTCCACCAGATTTCTAACTGACCCTGAAATGATCCCCTTTGCAGTCAGCTCTTTCAATACTCTTCCCCCTCCCACCCCATCCCTGCCTGATCCCTCATGTTCCCATTCCAACCGGCCCCCAGTCCATCCAGGAAATATCTTCTATTTCCCATTTCCCGGGGAGATCTGAGTGTCTCCCTTGGGCCCTCCTTGTTACCTAGCCCTCTCTGGGTCTGTGGATTGTAACATGGCTATTCTTTATTTTACAGCTAATATCCACTTACAAGTAAGTACATGCCATGTTTGTCTTTCTTGGGTCTGAGTTACCTCACTCGGGATGATTTCCCACACTTTACCAATTTTAACAGATTTTATTTTTAAATGTCTGTTTTCCTTCACAATATATGTAATGTGTATCTAGAGAAAATTTGGAAAACAAGAATGTAAAGAAATACCAGCAATTTGTTTCATTTTCTTTCACTTTATGAAAGTGAAAGTTTCATTTTATCACATGTGGTAAAATGCTTGTGTTGTATTTTTATGGTATAATAAGTACATTGCTTATATGCAATTTTGTATAAATTAGGACATATGCACAATAACTTTACTTAACATCATAGCACAAATGTTTTTTTAATCAGTTAAACTCTTTCTAAAGGCTGTTTCAGTGAATGAAATCAATAAATTTAGATTCATCACATTTGTTCCATGGAATGATCAATACGACTCAGTTGAATATGGGGATTTTCCATGGTTTTCCATGATAAGTGATGCTCTGGTGACTATCCTTATATAAAATACCCCCTCTCTCTGTCTCTCCTCTGTCTCTCTGTCTCTCTCTGTTTCTCTCTGTCTGTCTCTGTCTCTGTCTGTCTCTGTCTGTCTGTCTTTCTCTCTCTCTCTCTGTAGAACCCTTAAGATCTTCACTCTAAGATAATCCTAAATCTATGGTAAATATTTCCTGAAGCCACAATGCTATGTCCAATCTCCAAAATCTATTATCTTAAAAACTGAAAATTTAAAAGTGGTTAACTATGTGGGCCTGGGAAGATGGCCTCAGCACGGAAAGTGCTTGTCATGCAAGCCAGATTACCTGAGTTTGATTTCCAGAACCCATGTGAAAACAACATTGCAACAACAAAAAGCCCAGCATGCCTATCATGATGAGAGAGGTGGGGACAGGAGAGTCAGAAGCTAGTTAGCCTGAAGTGTACTGCTTAGCAGCAGAAATACCAAGAAACTCTACCTCAACAATGTAGAAGGCAAGAACCAACTCCTAAAAGTTATCCTCTGATCTCCACATATTTCCATGACCAGCAAACATCTGCATGTGCAAGTGCACACACACACACACACACACACACACACACACACACACACACACACACACACACGTGTCCCACTATAAAAGCAAAAAGAAGTTAACTATGTGACATATATGTGTATATAAACACATACCACATCATTAAGTTATATACCTTGTATATGTATAGTAAAAAGTTCATACATACCCCAACAGAAGAAAAAGAGAGAATAGTTGTTTGAGCTGAGGTTGATATCTAAAGCATAAAGAACTCCTCTTTGAGCAGATAACAATGGTCAACAATTGTGGCAGTGGTATCTCAATTCTGTGACTGTACAAAAGCTGATCAAACTGTAGTACTGAATGGGCCAAGTATGTGAAGACAGTTCAATAATGCTGTGATTGCTTTTTTTATATCAGAAAAGAGCCTCAAAAACAACACAGCATCTAAGCATATGAACTGTTTAAATTATATGTATTTCCTGATGTGCTTTCTACTTAGGTAGTGGCATCAATGCAGGAGGGGCCCTTTTCATTTTATCTTTCCAATAGTCAACCAGCAACCCAACAGTGTTTCTCATTTCTCACTGAGGCTTCTTGTTCTACTCTTCACGCCACCATTTATTACCACTTCCCTCACGTTCTCTCTCACAAAGCTCACTGAACCATAATGTCTAAAGTTTTGCAGAAATCAGATCTTGCAAAAGCCATGTGCAGCAGCACTGAATTTTATAACAAAAGTTTTTCTTTGGGAATCTCATTTCCTACTAGGACACTATTAGTACCTCCAAATGACATTTAAGCTACTCTCTCCTTTCTCTTTACACCTAACATATTTTTTTTTAAGTCATCATCTCACTAAAAATAGGAACTGTCTTTGACATTGTGGTTCTTAGTAAGTATATATGCAGCAAGTCTTCATAGAGCACATGAATAAACAGAAAAATACTTTCTTAATGGTGCTGCATACGATATTAATACAAACTTTGGTTTATTCATTCTCAAATGTTAAATTTAGCTGTATTTATAATCTAAGAATTATCTACAGTTCTTTTATCTTATAACATACCACAAATCAACTTTAAAACAGTTTAAATGTAAAACCAGAAACTCTGTAACTCCAAACTCAAAACATAGGCAGAAAGCTCCTGGGCATTGATCTTGACATATGATGTAACACATGACTAAAAGTTTGAATCATATTAAAGCAAAAGTTTCTGCACAGAAAAGAAAACAACCCTGTGATTGAAAATCAACTCATAAAGTAGGAGAAAATATCTGCAAACTCGTCTCTAACAATAGAATAATCTCAAAACATTGAAGGAATTAACGTAAGTTTTAATATATATTTCCTCCTTCCAAGCTAATGTCCAAATCACTAATAAATAAGAACACACAACTTAAATGATGAGGTACTGTCCCATAGTTGCCAAGAATGTCATTACACAGACTAAATACAAGTATTGATAAAGACTGGAGAAAAGAGAACTCCTGTATACTATTGGTGAAGTACTAATATATATCAGTAGACTGCAACTGTAAACAGATGGTTCCTCAAAAAGTAAGAAATGGAACTGCTATACAGTCTAACAATGCCACTTCTAGCTATTTATTCAAAAGAACTGAAATAGCATTCTCTAAGAGCATCCTGACATTTACTGCAGCATAAGTGGATACAGTTTGAGAGAACTGTAGCTGTCCTGACCTGTAACTGCCACAGTAGCTCCAGTGTCACCCCACCTAGTCTTCCTACCTAGCTTCGCAGCAAACTATAAAAAGACAAGACTTTAGAGAGGTATGTGGAATTTTACATCAGACCCTAGCTCTGGAAAAGTGTCTGACTCTTTTAATATTAGCTTAAAATGATCTGGGTGTATTCCAGGCAAGGTAAAGCTACTTCACCTTTGCACTTCCCCCAAAGTGCCATTTTTGTAGACCCAAATTGCAAGGATCACTCTTTGCAGGACTGTGTTTCCATCCTGGCCTACACTTCCATGAGAAAATCACCCAATAAATTATATTCTGTTCAGATCTGTTTGCCTCTTTCTTTGGTCTCATGGTACCTTGGGGATAGTCCTCATGTAATAGGACTGAGTTCTTTTGAGAATGCAGGATATTCATAACAGACAAAATGTAGAAACATCCTAAATGCCTACCAACAAATGAATGGATAAGGGAAACATTATATATATATATATATATATATATATATATATATATATATATATATATATGTTCATACATACATATATTATGGCCCTGATAAAGTCTAAAAGAGATCTGCTTTACCCTCTACTGAACCTCTGTCTTCCTGTCTTCTCTCTGGCCTCGCAGTTCTGTGTCCTCTGTTTCTGCTTCTACTCAACTAATTATGTTCATTTGTGTTTTGGAGATTAAAAGGATTAAGATTCTGTCACCAAAGCCATTTATTCTTAGGATAAGAGACCACTGTTTATCATGTGACACCGGCTGGTCAGATGATATGGGCTCTATCATAACTAACTTAATTTTACCTAAGTTGGTCTGTTTGCACTTGGAATCTCTAGTTAGATGACTAGGTACTACTTCACAGATTGATTTTGTTTTCAGTTTTCACTGTGTGGACTATGAGCAATCAACTTGGACATAAGAAAATGAACATACCCATCAAACACACTAATTAAGCCCAGAGATTGCATGTGCATACAGTTCATGGACTAAAAAGGCAATTCATTATAATCCTAATTGTGAATATAATATTTCTCAAACATTTCAGTCCACAATGCTACTTATGAGTTGTGCAGTTCTATAATCCTTTGATGCTTCGACCTTAAGTGATTATCTTTGAAATCATGAAACATCTGCATATTTTCCCTATCTTCAAGATTTTTATGGAAATAGTTCTTGCTTTAAACCTGACAGTTTGACCTCCTTTCATAAGGCTATAAAGTCTATGTCAACTTTTAAAAAAATGTAGACAGTAAATTAGGAATAGTGTACATGTGTGTTAAGTACAAAAAATGTGAATGCATAGAAGATAGTTATTTATACATAAAATATTTTTATATTGCCTATAAAGTCCACTTCCAGAAACCAGCTTTCAAGTAAAATTCATTAATGAATAATTAACTGAGTTATAACAGAAGCAGAAAGATGAGTCATATGACGTTTCAATCACAAATCATTTTTGTTCTATCAAAAATAAAATAAATTCTTTTCACTAATATTAACAAATAAGTGAAAAGGAGATTGTGTTTGCCTAATTTTCAATCCTTAGCTGTGAATGCATAAACTGACTTGCTCCCACGTCCACAGTGAGACAATGTGGTGTTTCTTTGAAAATTAACTTAAGTTGAAAATTCATATAGAAAATAGATTTTTAGGGGCGTGGTTGTAGCTCAGAGGTAAAGCATCTGTGAGACTCAAGATTTAATCCCCACCACTGCCTTTCACACTGTTGTAAAAATCATAATCAAGTTTTCAAGAAACCACCACATTTATAAATATAGCTACATATATAAAACATGAGATAATTTTTAAAGATCTAAATCTTTTGGTATCACCATCACAGATTTCAATTTATACAACAGATCTATAGTAATAAAAACAGCATGATACTGTAATAAAAGCAGATACATTGACCAATAGAATAGAATTGAGGACCAATCTGTAGTTAGCACTCATATAGTCACCTGATTTTTGACAAAGAAACCAATAACACATTGGAGAAAATATAGCACAAATGGTATTGATAAAATGGAATAGCTACATGTGGAAGAATGAAACTATAGCCACATTTCACTCTGCAAAACTGGAATCCATCTGATACCTTGAAGCTGATACAGGAGAAAGTAGGGAATATATTTGAACTCATGGGCATAGGAAAGGACATTTTGAATAAGACTTCAGCAGCGAAGGATTAAGATCAACAATTAATAAATGAGGACTAAAATCCGCTGTATTTCAAAAGAAACCACCATTTAAGAGAAGAGGTAGCCTAAAAAAGAGGAAACTCTTTATCAGATGTACATCTGGCAAAGTTATCTAGAATATACAAAAAAGTAAAAATAAACAAACAAAAAAACAAAAACTAAACATCAAGAAAACAACCCAGTCTAAAAAAAAAAATAGGGAATGGAATAAACAAAAAGTTCACAAACAATGAATTAAAAATGACCGAGAAACATTTAAAAAAAACTGTTCAAATCCTTACTTATGTGGGAAATGTATATTAAAACAACTTTGAGAAGTCACCTTACCCCAGCCAGGTAAGATTTTAAAAAATGATGACACATGCTGTTGTGAATGTGAGGAAAGGGGGCGCTTATTCACTTCTGGCAGAAGTGCAAACTGGTGCAGCTACAGTAGAAATCAGCGTGGAAGTTCCTCAAGAAGCTAGAAATAGATCTACCCCATGATCTAGCTATATCACTCTTGGGCACATATCCAAAGGACTCCATATTCTACTACAGAGACTCATCCATGTTCATCACTGTTCTTTTCACAATATCCAGGAAATGGAAATAGCCTAGTTGTACCTCAACTGATAAATGGACAATGGAAGTTTTGTGTATTTCCACAATGAAATATTATTCAGCCATTGAGAAATACGGAATTTGCAGATAAATAGATGGGACTGGAAAAAAAAAAACATTCTGAGTGAAGACTCAGAAAGACAAATGTCACAGGTTTTCTCTCATTTGTGAATGCAGTTTTGAAGTTTAAGATATGTGTGTTTCATTTCGAATGCCCATAGAGGTCAGGAAATTAGCAAGAAACTATGCTGCAGGATTTCACAGGGTTAATGGGGACTAATAAAACAGAAAAGGCTGAATTGATATGAGAGATAAGAAGGCGAGGCAGAAGAGGGAAGGAACAGAGGGAAATAACACTAAAGACAATTTTAAAAAGTCATGGCTATCTACCTACTACCATAGAGGCTTGAGGTGGGGGAGGTGGGAGTTACGCTACAATGGAGCAATAATAACCCTACTAAAAACCACAGGCTAACAAATAGGAAATCCAGGGCTGGCCACAAGCAAACCTGTGGCTAGACAGGTCATAAACCTTAAGAGGGAAAACTACTAATATTATTCTGGTAAATGGATATAGTTTTAAACTGACTCCTGATGACTAATAGCTAATGCATCCCTCAATCTTCATTACAGAAGCTTCCTTCTTTTTGCAGTAGATGATGATTAACTCATATCTACAACAGGCCAAAATACAGAGTTTAAAAGAATTCAGAATGATTACCCTAAATGAGATGATGCCCATGTCACATTCCTTCCTCCTAAGGCTCAAGGGTCATTGTGGTAAGGAGCTGAAAAGAGTATAAGAAATGTATATTCTGAATACGTCAGGGAAGCTGAACATATGAATTCATAGCAGTTGTGACAATATATAGAAGACCTGTTTAAGCTCAGGGCAGATCAAATCTCGTCATGTAGTGATGTAGAAGAGAGTTGAGCATGAAGTTTCACCCCTATCTGAAGAGCTACTTGCAACTGATAGCTGTTGGGAGGGCATGTCAGTTTTCTGTAAGAGCATAGCCACCTGTAGGACCACGATGCTCCAATAGAAGATGCATATCCTAGACTTACAAGGAGCAGAAATTTGACTTTGTGGGTGTAAAACAACAATAACAGAAAAATAACATCAGGTTGATAGGGAATATAGGTGGTTCTCGGGAGAATTGGAAGAGGGATGAATATGATAAAATCTCCTGTACTAAACAAGACAAGGTTGTCTACTATCCCCACTCCTTATCAATGTGGTTCTTGGAGCACTAGCTGGAGCAATAAGCAAGAGAATGAAATTAAAAGGACACAACTAGGAAAATAAGTCATTCTCCATATTTGCAGGTGATATGATGTTATACACAAGATATGCCAAATAGTCTACCAGAAAACCTTTAGAAATGATCTACAATTTCAGCCAAGTGGCAGAATAAAAATCAACTCACAAAATCAGTATCCTTCCTATACACCTACAATGAATATTCTGAGAAAGTAATCATGAATATACTGCCATTTACGACAGCTTTCAAGGCAATAAAATATCTTGGAATAAACCTAAGGAGGTAAAAGACCTCTACAGTTAAAACATCAAATTTCTGAAGAAGGAGATTACAGAGAAGACACTAGAAAATTGAAAGATCTCATATATTCTTAGGCAGATAGAATTAATATTGTGAAAATGATGATTGTCCCTAAAGCAATTTACAGATTTAATGCAATTTCAGTCAAATATCACAATGTTCTTTACAGAAATAGAAAAGGTCATCCTGAAATTAATATGGAGCCAGAAAACTCCCAGTCAACCAAAGTAATTCTGAGCAAAAAGAATAATACTAGAGGGATTACCGTTCGGATTTCAAGATACATTATAAAGCTATAATAATAGTATGGTACTGGTATAAAACCAGGCACATAAAACAATGAAAGAAAATAGAAGACACAAACTTGAGCACACATAAATGCAGCTATCTGACAAATAGGTCACAAACACATACTGGAAAAAGACATCATCTTCAACAAATAGTGCTGAGCAACCTGAATGTTCACATACAGAAGAACAAAATTATCCCTCACCTGTATCTATCACCTTGCACAAAAATTAACTCCAAATGGATCCTTTGACCTCAATTTAAAACCTGAAACACTAAAACTGCTAGAATAGTACATAGGCTGTATGTTGCACGATATAGGTATAGAAAGCAACTTTGTGAATAAGACTCTATTTACCCAGGAGTTAAGGCTAAGAACAGACAAGTGGGACTTCATAAAACTAAAAAGATTCTGTACAACTAAGCAAAGAATCAAGTGACAAGAAAATACAGAATGGAAGATAATTTTTGCCAACTATATATCTGCAGAGGATTAATATCCAGAATATATAAAGAACTAAAAACTAAAGATGCAAGGAAACATATGACCTGGTTTGGGTTATGGATCTGAACAGAGAATTCTCAATAGAGAAATCAAAATGGCTGAGAAATATCTCAAAAAGTGTTCATCGTCTTAACAATTATGGAAATGCAAATTAAAAACAACTTTGAGAGTTCATCTCATCACCCCAGTCACAGGGCTAAGACCAACACATAACTGAGAACAAATGCTGGTGGGAGTGCAGGGAGAGAAGAGCACTAGTCACCATTGGTAGGAACATAAACTGGTGCAGCCACTCTGGAAATACGTATGAAGAACCCACAAGAAGCTGAAAAATAAATTTACCATATGACCCAGCTATACCACACGCTGTCCTTGAAATACTCACAAATAACACACTACTCCACAGATACCTGTTTGGTCATGTTTGTTGCTGCCCTATTCACAATAGCTAGGAATGGAAATATCCTAAATGATCACCAACAGATGAATGGATAATGAAAATCTTGTACATATACACAACAGAATGCTATTCATCTGTACAGAAAAAGGAAGCCATGACCTTTTCAGGTAAATGGATAAAGTAGGAAATATTATACTGAGTGAGATGACTCAGACACGAAAGGCAAACACTACATGTTGACTCTCATCTGCGGTTCCTAGCTTCCAATCTTCAGATGTGAGTATATGATATGGAGTAATTTCAGAAATTAGAAAAGTAAATAGGGATCATGAGGGGGATCTGACAGAGAAATAGCAGGATACAAGTGATGTGGAGGTGGAAAAGAAAAACAAGGAAGGGATCTGTAGGATGAAGAAGCAGGGAGAAGGGGCCAATAACAGTAATTCCATTCTCTAGAGAACCCTAACACACACACACACACACACACACACACACACACACACACACACACACACACACACTCGCGCATGTGCGTTGTGCTAGCTGGTTTTATGCCAACTTGACACAAGCTAGAGTCATCTATGAGAAAGGAACCTGAACTGAGGAAATGCCTCCTAATATCAGGCCTGTAGGGCATTTTATTAATTAGTGACTGATGGGGAAGGCCCAGCTCCTGCCTCCAGGTTCCTGTCCTGCTTGTCTTTACTGCCCTGATTTACCTCAGTGACGGACTGTTACCTGGAAGTGTAAACCAAATAAACCCTTTCCTCCCCAAGTTTTGGTCATGGTGTTTCATCACAGCAATAGTAATCCTAACTAGGGGACACATGGACATGGACACACACACACACACACACACACACACACACACACACACACACCCCAAAGTTGGTCACTTTGGCTGATAGTGCTCATCTAACAAAAAATAGATACATAAATAACAAAGCAAAAATCACAACAGGCACAGAAACCTCCTTTTGATTTGTTGATCAGGGGAGTCAAAGGGACTCCTAAAACCATATAGGTTATTGCTATTACCATGAGTTACCTCCCAGAGGCTGAAAATGAGTCAATATTGTTGAAGACACCACACTTTGGACACAGGACTAGGAGGATTTTAGCTGGATCTGATCTAAAAGTCTCTTTCCTGAGGTCTAGTTTCCACAGTACCAGAAGGTACTAAGCAAGCAGTCAAGGGAGGGAGGCAATAAATAGTCCCACCTAGCTGTGATGCCCTTCAACCACAACAATGACCAGCATGGTAAGATATCCCTAAAGGTTCAATAGTGGTACTTACCTTGGTAACTAACAGCTAATTGAATTCCGAGTCCGCTCAATAGGAGGGAAATCATGCCTTGTGCTGGAAATCTAGCCAACTACCCTGGGAATAGTGAGGTCATGGATCTTAGAAGAAACCTGTTCCCGCTTCCTTATGAGACCACATAATTCTTAACAGCATTCTAAATATTTATCCTTATACCCACAGATAAAAGTTTATCTTACCCCTCATCAAAGAAGATTCTCTTTACAGCAAACAGAAACAATTACAGAAAATTATAAGTGGTCAAAATGCAGAGAACAACTGGTCATGGACCTAAAACACAACTCCTAATTCTATGGCTCAGAAAACATTGTGGAAGAGGGGACAGAAAGCCTGTAAGAGCTGAAAGTTTAGAATGTTTGCTATGAGATTGTTTCTCCTAGAAAAGACTATAATCAAGATACCTCAACAATATAGCTGCCTAAATAAAACCTGAACCAATAGTCTTTTCCAGAGATGAACCCCCATTGGTTATCAAATACCAAGTAGTCAGCCCTGAAAAGATGCATAAACATCACTAAACAGACTCAGTAGGTTGTATTTATATGTTTGTGTGTGTTTATATCTATGTAACAATAATAACCAAAGAAAAGAGACCATCAATCTGAAAAGGAGTCAGGGGAAGGTAGAGAGAGAGGACATGGGAATGGTTGGTAAGAGGCAAGGAGGGGGAAGTGATGTAATTATTTTTAATTAAAATTTTTTAATTCAAAATTCCAGATCTTCAGTCATGCTTTAAAGTCTGAAAAATAAAAGAGATAATCTTATGGTTTAATAATTTTACATGCCTAAGTATGTGAAATACACTGAAAATAGTTTGTATTTTTATCTTAGACCAAACTCAAAATGAGACCTTTAGAACATTTAATTCTGATGTCCCTTACTGAAAGTTACTTATCTCCCCACACTGATTGCTTCTCAATATTTTCAAATTTAGTTTTTGAGTGAAATGTAGAGTCAAAACCACACACACTAATTTATATAAGATTTAAGTTCAAGTTTTATATTTTTGTTTCTCCAAGTGAAACTTAAACTTTGCTGCTACATGTGGAAGTAGAGAAGCTTCCTGGATAGACAAAAGCTTGTTGACCTTGTAAACAGAAACAAAACTGCCTGCCACTGTCTAGAATATGATGATGCCTATTCTGTCCTTTTAAAAAGTAAATTATGACCAAAATGAGATGAATGGCTTTTGTTAAAGTTCAGTTCAAGTTTAAATTCATTTATTTCAGTTTATCAACTCGGAAGCAATTTTACCTCAGCACATTTGGTGTGTATATTATTGAGCTTTGCCAAATTCAATCCATCACAGTTGAAGGTTCAAATAATCATCATTTCTTCATTACTGGAATGCAAGTACAATTCAAGTAGATGTTTATCTAAGGTAAGTTATTGTCTTTCTAATCAAGAAATTGGAGGAGTTATACAAAATATGTTACAATTTCTAGAAGCTAAGCACCTTATCTGTAAGATGAAGATGTTATAATAAATCATGTAATATTTTTGAGGGAGAGGGTATCACAAACCAATTTGTGATACTGCTGAATGCTCGGGGAACAGTTTATGAGTCCTTTTCCATCTAGTTTCTCAATGGCCAAGATTTTCCATAGCACCCTGGACAGCAATTCCCATGCCATTTCCGAAAGGGGAATGAGAGAGAGAGAACAAAAAATTCCTCAATACAGGAGGTTGAGCAAGGGACTTGAGCAGTACTTCCCCAAGGAAGTACACACATCACACACATATTATATATATATGTGTATATATATATATGTATGTATGTATGTATATATGTATGTGTATATATATATATCATACACACACACATGCATACTACACAGACACTGACACATGCTATACATGCACAATACATATACCATAAACACACATTATGTTCTAGTATATAGATACACACACATACACAGCATACATTCCTCATATCACATATGCATACCACATATGTACATCACACATACACACCACACAGAGATACACATATAACACATCATGTATATACACACAGACATACAACACAATGGCACATACCACATGCCACCTGCACATGCCACACAAATATCCCATACATATGCACACACCATAAAAACCTCATATACATTTACACTGTTCTGAAACACAATGTGTTTGACAAGAATCCAAGGAAAAGTCTTTTGTGTGTGTGTGCTTGTGTGGTGTGTGCAGATGTATAAATAGATGCTTCCTGTCCCAACCACCTTGTCCCAAATAACTGACTCAGAGTCTTATATTAATTACAAATGCTCAGCCAATAGCCCAGGCTTGTTCCTGACTAGCTCTTACACTTAAATTAACCCATAATTCTTATCTATGATTAGCCACGTGACTTGGTATCTTTTCTCAGTATGGCATGCCCATCTTGCTTTTCTGTGTTTGCCGGCAACTCTCTGACTCTGCCTTTCCTCTTCCCAGAATTCTCCTAGTTTGGCTCTCATGCTCAATCTCTTCCTGCCCAGCTATCAGCCAATCAGCTTTTTATTAGCCAATGAGAGTAATATACATTCATAGTGCAGAAAAACATTGTTTCACAGCACAGATGTGTGGGTATGTTCATAATGTATGTAGACTCAGGTATGTGTAAGTATGAATGGATATGTTTGTGTATGTGTGATGTGCAGATGTGTGTGTAGATTTGTATGTATATAGACAAAGGGGTATGTGCAGGTACACATGAATATGTGTGTGCGTGTGCATGCATGTGTGTGTGTGTGTGTGTGTGTGTGTGTGTGTGTGTGTGTGTGTGTATGTGTGTTTGTAGGTCTGAGAATCTCAGGAATCTTCCTTGATTGTTCTTCCATCTTAGTCTGAGTCTGATGTGTTCTGAATTAAATGCCTTGTAGATTAGCCTGTCTGCAGAACAGACAGGGCAGAGAAAGTAAGGTCCTGAGTGATGCTGGGAAGAGTGTGCTAGGAAGAGCATGCTACACTTTCTATGTTAAAGGCTAGACCAGTAAAAGACATGGAGAGGATTTCTTTTCCACTTTCTAAAACCTGATTTCTTAGCCACGTTCCAACTCAGGTTCCTCATGGGTCAAGGCCCCCAAACCAGGGAAACCAGGGGATTTTGCTTATTCTAAAATAATACAGTTCTTTCCTCACTACAAGTTTGAGATTCTCAATGTAGGAAAGGTGTCTCATCTCAAGATATTCTCAGAATTCATAAGAAATGAATTAAATATCATTTTTCCATCACAGTACCTCATCACAATGGACTTTTGAGGTAATGATAGACTTTTCAAAACACAGTGAATGTAGAAAATAGCCATTACAGTTCATACTAGCAACCTGGACCTGAAAGAGCAGAAATAGAATTCTAGATGCTTAAACCTACTGTCAGCAGCATGTCAGCATTTAGAATACATTGAATTGAGAGCAGAGGGGGTGTTGTAGTGTATATCACACATCATTTGGATATGAATGACATTACATAAATGATTTTGTAAATGTGCAGTATATTCTGGAGGACAGTGCTCTCGGCAGACACATTGCAACTGTAAATGACTCATACTGCTATAGATTTGGGAGTGCTTGTCCTGGGCCAGAATCTAAAGATTGCAATGAAAATGGCCTTCCTCATAAGTTCTAGGAGGGATTTCCTTCATAGATGGTAACAAAGATATACAATCTTTCAGTAGCTTCTGTTTTTTACAAAATGCAGAACTAGTGGTGTAAAAAAACTAAATTATGATTAAAATGAGATGAATGGCTTTTGCTTCCTATGGAAAAATAAAAGTATGAAAATTTTAAAACAATGACAAAATGATTAAATAAAAAATAAGAAATTTGGAAGAAATCTGCCAATGTCTGTTTCCCTGGAACTCTGGCTTTAGCAATCTCTACAAAAAGAAGAGAGATGAGCCCAAGGCCATGTAAATTTGGAAGGGCAGTCAGACACAGCAAGTCCTCCTTCCTTTTGAGAAGTCTAAGTCCTGAAACAGAAAGTTCACCACAAAAAGAGAACTAGAAGACAAATGCTGCCAAAATAACTAAAAGAAATCTGAATGTTGTGAACTGGCTTTGGGAAGATAAGGAAAGCTAGCTACATAAGTGAAAAGGTCATTTTCAAATGATAGCAGCATGTCACAGGAAGTAGATATTCATCTGAGCTTGGTACTAGAATTAATATTACACAGACACACACACACACACACACACACACACACACACACACACACACACACACACACCATACTACATACACACTCAAAACATGGTTAAAAGTTTAGTTAAAAGTGCCACGGGTAAAACTCCAATGTATATGAATGCACCATCCTTTACAGGGCAATAATTAATCAAGGGAGGAAACACATTTCTAAAGTGAGTGAGAAACCATAAACAGAAATACTGTCTGTTCCCAAAATATTGCAAGCCATAGAAATAAAGGTTATAGACTACAAAATACTTAGAAAATTAAGGCAAAATGTGCATTTCTAATTTATGGCTAAGAAATAAGTAGTATCAGAGTAGAGCAGGGAAAGAATTAAGCATAAAATCTTGGAATAGAAATATACTAAGTGAAATAAATACTTCATTCTATGCACTAAGCAACAGATCAGGTACATCTCAAGAATCAGAAGACAGTTGTGAAGAAATTACTAAAGCTGTGGAACAAAGATATGATAGAGGACAGTGATTTAAATACACAAGGAAGGAGCAGTTAAGTGACTCGTAACTTGCAATGTTCAAGAGCTGAAAGGGAAAGCCTCTCGTATTTCTGAATCAAAAAAAAATCTTGTCAGAATACGTTAAATAAAATTTACCCCTGCATGGATGATAGAAAACATGCATAACACCAAATAAACAGAAATATTTGAAAAACATTGACTATTTGAAAGGAAAGGTAGTATACCTAAAGTTGGTGATTAGTGTTCACCAAAGCAAAGATAAACTAGAGAAAAAAACCCACAAAGCTAGACAGCTAAAGTGAACAATTCTAATCTAAACAATGGCAGGAAAGGTACGTGTCCTGGTTGCTTTCCTATTCCATGATAAACACTGTGATTAAATGCTACTGGAGAAGGAGAAGGCGTATTTGGGTCACAAGTCCATTATTAAGTGAAATTAAGAAATTCAAACACAAACCTTGAGGCAGAAACCATGGAAGGACACTACTTGCTGGCTTGCTTCCCTGTGGCTTGCTCAGTTACCATCTTTCTACTGTCCAGTACTACCTGCCCAGTGTTGCAACTGTCTACAGTGGGCTACCCTGTGGTACCACTATCAATCAGAAATGAAGAAAACGTCCCACAGACATGCCCTCGGGCTAGTCTGATGGTGGCAATTCTTCAATTGAGATTTCCTCCTCCCAGGTATATCTAGGTTTCTGTCAAGTTGACAAAAACTAAACAGCACAGTAGCCATTCATAGGCAATACAAAATGAAAGACTATATAAATGTGTCCTCTTATACAACATCCATTAAGAACATACTTCAGAAAGAAAGCAATCTTCGAAAATGAAAGACTGACATGGAAAGCTACAACAAATAGAAAGGGGATAACACAAGCCAAACAGATACTGATCAACAAAAGCAAGAAAAGCTTCTAATGAGAAGAATTACTAACGTTTTAAAACAGTCTAGTTGCCTGCAGCTCTCTGTCTGGTGTTGAGGCCCCATGAGATGTCCCCTCTCCATGTTAGTGTGTTTATTGGTGTCATCCTTATTCAGGTCATGTTTAGACAGCCATGCTGAGGAGACTGCATGGTTGTAGCTTCTCTGAAATTTCTAGGAGACACAATGTCACAGTAAACTTCCTGTTTATCTGACTCTTACAAACTTTCCCCCCATTGGCTATGATCCCTGAGCCCTAGGTGTTGTAGATGTATTAGCTGTTACTGAATACCACATGGTCACTTGTTCTCTGCACGCTGATAAGTAGTGGCTTTCTGTAGTGGTCTCCATCTGTTACAAGGAGATGTTTCTTTAATGTGTAGTGAGACTACACTTATGTGTTGAGATCAGGATAAATATTTAGAATGCAATTAGGGATTGTGCTGGCTTAGTAAAGTGGCAGGTGTAGGTTCCCCTCCAAGATCATGACTTCTCTAGCTCTGGGTATACTAGGTTTCTGGTACCAGAATAGTTTCCCTCTTGTTAAGCAGACCTTAAGTCCAATTAGAAAGGTGTTAGTATTGTCAAGGTATATGTACCACTACTGCACCCTTAAGGTTGGTTATCTTGCCATGTTGGTCATTGCTGTGGTTCATAGGCATTATAGCTTGATAGGGATACTGGTTGATTTTCCCACTTGGAAGCTTTCAAGGAACTTTCTGGTACCATGAAAGCTGCTCTTGGGAGGTTTCCAGGTCAGATTTAATTTAGATCTTCTGGGTCCTATGTCCAAAGTACATGGTGTCTTCAGCAATAGAGACTTACCTTGAATCCCCAGAGGCAACTAAGGAATGCTGAGAGTGGGAGAAAAAGTCTTCCTAAGGGAAGAGCCCCCCCCCCCCCCGCGCCAAATTAGGTTATCTAACAATCTAACACCATATGGTCAGCCCTGAAATCAAATACGTATCTTATACATACAAGTAACATTATAGAGACTGAGCAGGTTATATTTATATGGTTAGGAATGTATAGAGAGGGCAAGGAGGGCTACATGGAAAGGGTTGGAAGGAGGAAGGGGTAAATGATGCAATTATGCTTTAATTTTTCTAAAGGAAAACATTAATGTAATTTAGCTATCAATCTACTGGTAACTTCATTTCAAATAAAGGTGTTTAGACTAAGACAACAACAACAAAAGAGGTCACCATCTATGAAACAAAGAGCAAAACTTCACCAGACACAAGGTCTCTAGAAACTTGGTCTTGAGCAATGAAACTTTGATGTTTATAAAAAAGGAATAGTCTAGGCATTGGAATAGGTTATCATGATTTAAAGCAGCCCAAGACTGTATTATTTGAAATAACAGTGGAGATACAGATTAATTTTACAAACAGAATACAAATGAAAATTTCTAGGGTATCCATGAAAACAAAAATAATGAAAAAAGTACTGACCAAAGAAAAGAGTTCTTCAGTTCACTTCAGTTCATGGGGATGGGATATGGTCCAGGGAGGAAGAGCTCTTGCTGCCCAAGCAGGAGGACCTGAGTATGAAGCCCCAGCAGTCACATGGAAAGCCAGGAAAAGGCAGACATGCCTGTGACTCCAGTACTGTGGGGCAGAGATAGGAGGTCTCACTAGAACTGGGGCTTACTGGCTGCTGGCTTAGCTTAACATTCAGTGACATCCTGCCTCAAACAAATAAGGTAGTGAGTGATGGAGCAGGACACCTGAATGTCTTCCTAAGGCCCCTGTGTGTGCGCGCAGGTTCACACATCCATATGTGCACAGGTACATATACAACACACACACACACACACACACACACACACACACACACACACACACACACACACACACAATTATCAATTCAAAATGAGTTAAGAAAAAAGATGAAAAAAAACAAGCAAAGCAAAGAGAAATTACAACATTAGATGGCAAAATATATATGTAAACATAATAAAAACCAAAACATATTTTGAGTGATTTACCTCTACAATTATAAAGCAAACATTTTTCAGTTTGAATATTTGAAATATTAACTACATAACTTTCAAAAATATTTTTAATTCGTTGAGAATTTCAGAGTATATTTTGATATTCGCCCCTTATCCTAATTCTTCCCAGTCAAAAATCTTTATTCTCTATCCATTAATCTGCCTATCATCGTTCCATATGTTATCAGACACATATGTTAATATTATATATATTCCATATGCAGTCATATGCTTACATATGCAATACAAATAGAACTAAAGAGTAGAAAGTAGAAGGCAAAAAAATCCATTCTTAACCGCATCATTATTAGATAACTTCACATTATCTCATACAGTTCTTCATTTAAAAAGGAATACATGATGATTTCAGACTTATAAGAATCTAACAGTGCAGCCTCAAACAATGTAAAACAAAATTAAAGAGAATGATAATAAAATAAACAAATTTACTATAATGAAGTTTAAACTAATTTTTTCAGTAACTCTAGAAAGACAGTGAGCTGCAGCTCATATAAACAACACACAAAGTTGCACCTGTGCAGAAGCCAATATTACTTTAAACATATGGAATGCTATGAGAATGAAAATATAATCAATGAAATCAAATGTCACATAATATCATAGCTAAAGTTAATTGAGTTAGAAACCAATAACTGAGGTTTTGCTTTCTTCCTCAGGATTGTTGGCTGCTTTGGTCCATGAGGGTGGAGGGCGACAGGTGGAGGGAACAGAAGCAGAGAACAGGGTTCAAGACCTCTGTGGGTACAAACAGAGACAGCTGTCTGGAAGACAGACTTTGGTGAATCAGCTCAACTTTATTCTAGAGTATAAGGAATAAATAGGATTGGGAAGCCTGGGGACAAATCCTAATTCGCATTAAGAGGCACACTGCCATCATAAGGCTCTTAGTATGTGCAGCAAGGGAGCATTCCAGCAGGGATCTATGTCAGGGCTCAAGCTAAAGATAAGTCAGGCATCTGGTTTAGAGCCTGGAGTCCAGTTTAGAGACAGCCTTCAGATAAGGTCAGTCTTCCATGCCCAGGAACATTCTCCAGATAGGAGCAGGTAAAGGCATGAAGTTCTTCTGAAGGGAGGGAGTCCCATGTTGTCCAACTATTGAGATAAGCTGATTTGAGAGAAAGAAACTTTTCTATTTTTCCACATTTAGTATGATGTCAGCTGTAAGTTTGTCTCATTTAGCCTTTATTATAATAAATGTAAATATAAATACAAATATAAAAGTTTGGCTCCTTTTATACCTACTTTCTTTGGGACTTTTATCATGAAGTAATGCTGAACTTTGTCAAAGGACTTTTTGGCCTTATTTAAGATTATCATGAGACATCTATTCTTAAGTCTATTTGCATGTAGTAACACATTTATGGATTTATCTATATTAACTATCCTTGCAACTCTGTGATGAAAACATCAGGCCATAGTATGTGATCTTTTTAACATGTTCTTGAATTTGGCTTGAAGGTATTTTATTTGTACAATTATGTTCATTAGGGAAAATGGAGTTGGGGATTTCCTCCTTTTTTAGTATCAGGAAAATGCTGGCTGGATAGAGTGAGTTTGGTATCTAGATAATACTGACTGGATAGAAGGAGTTGACAGTTCCCTTTGTGTTTTATGGTATTTTTTTTCTCTTTTTAGATTTGGTAAAGTTTGGCAATAAGTTCATCTGTCCTGGAATTTTGTTTGTTTGTTTGTTTGGAGACTCTGTAAAATAGCACACAACAAAACAAACAAACAAATAAAACACTCAGGAAAAACATAAGCCAGGATGTAAATGGCCTCTGAAGTGAAACTTCAGAATACTTAAATACTAAAAAGAACAGTAAAAGGTGGAAGACCTAGTGTTCACAGATTGGCTGAATTAACATTAAAAAAACAACAACACAGCTCTATTCACAAAAGTGATCTACAGATTCAATTCAATCCCAATCAAAATGCCAATATTCTCCACAGATATACAAGCATATCCCTGAGGTTTATATGAAATCACAAAGAACCCAATCATCAAAGAAAACCTAAGCAGAAAGAATAATGCTGGGATCACAGGACATGACCTCAGGTTATGTATGCTACAGAGTCACATGCCTTAGCTACTTTCCTGCTGCTAAAACACTATGACTACAGAAACTTATAAAAGGAAACAATTAATTGAGTTCCCAGTTCCAGAACATTAAAACTCATGATGGTAGAGTAAAGGAATGGTGACAGGAAGAGCCAAGAGCTCACTTTTCCAATTGCAACCACAAGACAGGGAGAACTAACTCAAACCAGCATGAGTCTATTGAAATCTTAAAGCCCACCCACAATGACATAGTTCCTCCAGGAAAGCCACACCTCCTAATCCTGCTGAAAAAGCCATCAACTGTGAACCAAGTATTCAAATGGCCAAGACTTGTGGTGGATGTCTCATTCAAACCACCACAGCATAATAGCAAAACCAGCAATGTACTATACCAAGTTAGACATGGGCCAGTGGGATAGAATAGAAGACATAGAAATAAACCTGCACATCTATTCTTTGATAAAGTTGTTAAATATGCACATGGTCCGGGATCAGGGAGCCCTTTAGCAAATGATGCTGGGAAAACTGAATATCCACAAATAAAAGAACATAAGACACATATTCCTTACTTTCCACAGAAACCTATTCAAAGTGACTTAAAAAAAAAAAAAGCCATAATGTAAGACTGGCATCTGAAATTACAAGAGAAAAATACTTCAAGATATAGTGCTGGAGAGCTGTCTCGGTGTTTAAGATCACTTGATGCTCTTGTGGGGAACCTGGGTTCAGTTATTCACTCCTGCACGGTGGCTCATAACCATTTGAAACTCTATTCCAGGTAGTTCCATACCACCTTCTGATCTCTGTGGGCACCTGGCACTCCTGTGTTATGCATACATGCATGCAGGTGAAACAATTACATGCATAAAATTAAACAAATCTTTTTTTTTTAATTTTAAGGATCTAGAGATAGCCAAGGCCTTTCTGAAAAAGCCTTCAGTGACTCAGGAACGGCAAAGGAAATAATCACCGAACTAAAGAAGCATCCTTAGTTTAGTTCCAACATGGGACTAAATTTTTTCCAACTATGTATCAAATGGGAGATTAATATTTATATCTAGACTCTATTAAAAACAAAAATAAGAAATAAAAAATAAAAAATATCATAAAGAACTTCCACCAAATCACCCAATTAATAAATGTGCCAATGAATAGAAAGGAAAAAATGGAATGGGCCAATAACTATTTGACTAAGTTTTCAACATCCTTAGCCATCAGGAAAAGGCAAATCAAACATGACTTTGTGACTCTCCCTCACTCCAGCCAGAACGACTGTGATGACAACCAAGGACAGCAAATGCTAGTGAGCATTTGGCAAAAGAACCCTATACACTGTAGGGATACAAGGTGTGGAAGCTGCTAGAGAAGTCAGTATGGAATCTTGTTTTGCTTTTTCATGTTGAGGGTTTTATTTTGTTTACTTGCATGGGGGGAGTTCTGTATTGTTTTTCTGAGAAAGAACTCAAATTTGGGTGGATTGGGAGGGGTAGAGGATCTGGAAGAACTCGAGAGGGAAGAATATGATCAAAATATATTTAAATTTTAAAATTTCTTTAAATAATAAAAACATAATAAAAAGACAAAAACTAAAAAAAGAACATGTCTCTGTAAGTGGTGCTGATTCACTATGGAAATAATTTAATAACTAAGTAGCATGCTGAAACCAAATAAAATAAAATAAAACCAGAATGATCATATTAATGTTAATAATTTCCTCCTTACTGAAACATTCTCTCCTGAAAGGAAGAGAAGTAACATGAGATTCAGGAAGTAAACAGCTCACAAGACCAGTAACTGAAACTTACAAGACTCACAGACCTGTTCTCAAGGTTATAGCAGTGGTAAACAATTATTGAGGTAAACAAAATTTACAAATTCACTGGAGGAAATAGAGCACAAACCAAAATTAGTAAGATTGGAGATGAAAGGAAACATTACAACAGATAACAATTAAACTCAGAAAAGCACAGGTCATACCTTAGAAACATGTATTCTACCAAATTAGAATACTTGAAATAAATGGATGAATTTCTAGATAGATGCATATGCCATACCTTAATTAAACCAAATGAGATAAAAAATTTAAACAGAGCTAAAATAAGTTGTGAGATTAAAGCAGTATTTGAAATACTCCAATTTAAAAAATCCCATGGTCAGATGGGTTAACCACAGGATTCTACTAGTTGTTTCAAGGAGAAACAAAACCAATGCTTCTCAAATTACTCTGTAAAACAGAAAAGAAAGAATACTTTCAACCTCTTTCAACAAAACCATCATACTGGTACTAAAACCAGATAAAGTTTCCACTATGAAAGAAAACTATATACCAGTTTCCATTCCCACCATAGATTCAAAAGTTCTCAATAAAATACTTGTAAAGCAAATTCAAGAACACATTAAAAAAATTCATTATGGTTGAGTTTCTTTTGGTTCAGAGATGCAAGGATGGTTTAACCACACAAAGCAATTTATGTCATATATCATATAAATGAACTCAAGGACATAGATCACATGATTATCACAATTGATAAAGAGAGGGCCTTTAACTAAATCCAAAAATCAATTCATGAAAAAAAATTCAATAGAAAGGTTAAGGATGAAGGGAACTGTTAGATCCAAAGGAAATTCCATTTCCCCACTATGGTGTTATTTTATTTGTGCTGAAATGTGATTTTGTTTTTATGCTAATAAAGTTGCCTGGTGGGTCAGAGCTAATAGCAAGCCATTTAGCAGAAGTCTAGCACTGGTAGCACATGCCCTTAACCCAATCACATGCCAGGCAGAGTCTGTGTGTTCAAGGACACAAACAGCATGGAAACACATGCCTTTAATCTCAGTACCAACTGTAGAGACCTGGAGGTCTCTATAGACAGGCAGTGATGAAGAAGTCATGTGGTTGGGTTTACAGCCAATGAGAAGGCAGAACAGAAAGTCAATAAAAATACAGATACAGAGGAAGTAGGTCTCTCTTTCCTCAGGGGAAGGACGGCAGTGGCTGGTAAGCTAAAGGCTATTCGCTAGTGCTCTGACCTCTTGGACTTTTAATTCTGCATTTGGCTCTGTGTTTCTTATTTAATAAGACCATTTAGAATTACATCTACACCCCACACTCCAAAAGGCAGTTCAAACATTCCAAAATGAGCTTCACCTGGACTAAAGTTGATTTCTGGTGGTTAGATAAAAAGCCAAGGCCCATTGATTCAATATGTCAAATCAGGCTTTGTTTTTCTAGAGCTGCTAGGTCTCCTTCTGAGAAAGGTAGACTCACAGAGAGGTTTACCTTGTTGAGGGGCTTCACACTGAAAAAGATAAATGAGAAGGCCAGGCAAATATCATGACAAGCTCCAAATAACTCAGTTAAGAATTAGGCCTCAGTTTCTACTTCTTGAAACAAAGAACAATCAATTTTTAATGCCCCACTCCCAAGTCACAGTAGCTCAAGGTAATAACCAAATAAGCACAGAGCCTAGAAGTTGTCCAGGCTTGCTCCAAAATGGAAAAACTTTAACTATAACCAGTACCAGCCAATTAGCACATACTAATATGATTGCCACATGTATAAGCCAATCATATCTGAGATGACCTAACTGTCCCTGAAAATCCCCTTAGCTCTGCTTAAAAGGAGCCTATGAGCCTCTCTCGGGGTTGCCATTTTGCCTTTGTGTTGGATGGGTGGCCCCAGCATGCTGGTACCTTTACTCTTGAGATAATAAATGTTCTTGTTGATTGCATAGGTGGATGGTGGTCTTTTGTGGGACTTCTCTACAATAAACTCACAAAACAGGTTCCACTGGAACAAAACAAACTCAAACTATCATGCTGCTATTACTAACTAAAAATTTACTTTTACTGTTCCTTGATTTAAAAGAACTTGCTTTCCAGTGACCAGTCTTAGTAATCAACAACCTATGTCTCATGGTAAATGACTGGATGAAAAAGAAGGGTTTAAAGTTTATGTAAATTGTGAGGGTCTAAGAAAGTGATTTAAGGTATGTGACTTAAAGATAATATATGATATGAAGATTTCAAAAGTTCAGAGTTTTAACATATTAACCAATGGAGTTCTGATAAACTATTAATCTAGGCTTGATAAAACTGTAAGGCCCTTGAGTCTTCAAACCTCCCTCCCAACTATTCTAATGGTCTTAACAACTGTTTCCAGGCCCTCAAGACCCAGGCAGCAAAGATCCACCCCAAAGAGAAAAAAAAAAGCCCAATATCAGGCCACAAAATCCCACAAATCCCTGAGCTTGCGCCAAGATCAGGCCATAAAATGTAGCTAAAGTTTTCCTGCCTGGCCCACAGTCAGGACAAATCTCTCTCACCTGCCAGTCCCACAGCCATCAGATCCGACCAAGTAAACACAGAGACTTATATTGCTTACAAACTGTATGGCCATGGCAGGCTTCTTGCTAACTGTTCTTACAGCTTAAATTAACCCATTTCCATAAGTCTGTACCTTGCCATGTTGTTCGTGGCTTACCGGCATCTTCACATGCTGTTTGTCATCGTGGTGGCTGGCAGTGTCTCTCTGACTCAGCCTTCCACTTCCCAGCTTTATTCTCCTCCTTGTCCCGCCTACACTTCCTGCCCAGTCAATGGCCAATCAGTGTTTTATTTATTGACTAATTAGCAACACATTTGTCATACAGAACATCCCACAGCACTTCCCCTTTTCTTTTTTTAAAAAGGAAGGTTTTAACCTTAACAAAGTAAAATTACATATAATTTGGAAATTTGGACATAGCTTTTTTTACTACTTCCTGCTGGAGGGGGGCACTGTATCTTATGGGGACACAAAGAAAATTTTAGGATCATGGAGTAGTCTGTGAGGCTGTATCATCTGAGCCAGTTGCCTTGAAACCATTCTGGATGTTGGATCATCTGGGCCATGGTGTCATCAGAGACCTTCAGGGGGTCTTGACTGGTCAAATCTGATGTATCATAATCTGGAACAAATCCAAAGCCTCTGGCTTTCTGTGGGAATAAAAGCAGAGTCTCCTTTCCAAAGCAACATATCCTTATATCCAAATTTTGAAGTCAAGGTACCTTTAAAATATACATTTTGGCATAACTCAACAGCTTTTACAATCAAATGTTTTTCTGCAGTTAAAAATCCCAAAGACAACACAATCCAGATTCTCTGTATAATATTTATCTTTATGTGGCTTATTTTTTAATATTAATTTTACTGTCTCTTTAAAGACTTTATTTTTTAAAACTATACATTTGTTTCTATAACTCTATATATCACCTTTTTTGTCTCTTTTAAGCCTACATATCTTTTACACACATTGTAAACTATTACATCTGAATCTGTCTTATTGTGAATCTATTGTCTTAAACTGCAGCAGCTGTGGCTGCTGGCTCTGCCCACCTCAGCTTCCCAACATGGCGGTGGTAGTTTACCGCCAGCTCTGGGAGCTATCGTGGGTCTATGCTTTTATCCAAGCAGCGTGTAGCCCAGAAACCTCTTTTTTTGTTTTGTACTAGCAAAGTCTAAATCCACCACGCAGCTTAATGTGCCACTTGCAGAGGCCTCAATCCTGCCATACTGCAGGTCGAGCGAGCACGCTAGGAACCCACAAGTAGCTCAAACCAGCAGCTGCCGCTCATTTGAGAGAGACATTTAGGAAGCTGTTTTTATCTCCGTTTTAGAATCTTTTTTCTCAGTTTTTAGGTGGAAACTCTTGCCACCACGTTGGGTGCCATTTATAGCTAAAGTTTTCCTGCCTGGCCCACAGTCAGGACAAATCTCTCTCACCTGCCAGTCCCACAGCCATCAGACCCGACCAAGTAAACACAGAGACTTAAATTGCTTACAAACTGTATGACCATGGCAGGCTTCTTGCTAACTGTTCTTACAGCTTAAATTAATCCATTTCCATAAGTCTGTACCTTGCCACGTGGTTCGTGGCTTACCGGCATCTTCACATGCTGTTTGTCATCGTGGCGGCTGGCAGTGTCTCTCTGACTCAGCCTTCCACTTCCCAGCTTTATTCTCCTCCTTGTCCCGCCTACACTTCCTGCCCAGCCAATGGCCAATCAGTGTTTTATTTATTGACTAATTAGCAACACATTTGTCATACAGAACATCCCATAGCACTTCCCCTCTCGGTTGCGGGACCCTGGATGGTGGAGGTGGCCCAAGCAGAGCTCCAGAGAACACCGCTGGACTGCGATACACTTTCCCCAGACCCCGAAACCTACCTATCCCTTAATTTGTAAGTTACGCCATTAAATAAATCTCCTTTTAACTACGTGGAGTGGCCTTAATAATTTCACCAATAATAAAACCCCACCAGTCCCAGGCTACCCTGGAAACCTCTGCCCCACAAGAAATCCTATATAAACCTTGCCTCCTGCTCAGTTCTTTGTGGCTTTTCTCTCATGTAGAGGCAGACTCCCTCTTATGTCTTTCCCAATGAATCTTTTATATAAGGTTTTTGTGCAGTGTGACTTTGTGGTATTTCTTGGGTCTTGATTGCCAGCATATCTCCCCCCTCAGACCTGGAATACTTACATTGGTGCCAATATTCAAATAGGCTCTCCTGCTGCCTGTGCTCCCCACTCTGGGTCTGAGTAGTACTTGGACTCTATCATCTCCAATCTACCTGCAACAGACTCACCTTCCACTCAGCACCCGTCCACCAGTGGTAATTAGGTAAGTTTCCCCTTTGGTCAAGATAAATGCTTCCCTGAGTCTGAGAGGTTGCTGTTGAGTGTTTAGCACCTCTCTGCTACTCTTGGAGGGAGAGGTACCCCCTAGCCATGGTGTTTAAGGCTATGGCTGGCCCTCTTTGCCTGACCCTGTCCCCCCAGCCTTAGTGCTTCAATCCTTCAGTTTCTTTAGACCCAACCAGGCTATTGTGCCCCTTTCTGCCCTCTTTTCCCATCTTTTCTTCAGAGATGCCCATATTCCTATAGCTCCTCTAGGCCCTCATTTTTTTTTTGTGACCCTGTTTCCAACCAACCTTTTCTAGTGGATCAGACTCTCCTAGAGCTTGGTTTTCATCCTTGCCTTCTGGCCTCCATGAAAGACCTAGTACCAGTCTCTCTTCCTCGGGCTTAGCCAGGTAAGCCCCTCCCTCTCCACTCCCCCCACCACTGAGTGCAGTAACATGCACTGAACAACTTGTGTCTTCCTCTGGTCCTCCCTCAGTCCTGGGGATGCCTTCTACTATAGGCTGCAGTGACATTTTTCCTCCCCACCCTTCTGTCATCCATGGGAACTATGGTGCTATTTTATTTGTACTGAAATGTGATTTTATTTGTATGTTAATAAATAAAGTTGCCTGGCGGTCAGAGCTAATAGCAAACCATAGTAGAAGCTGGGCAATGGTGGTGCACACCTTTAATCCCAATCACATGACAGGCAGATCTCTGTGTCTCTGTGTGTTCAAGGATAGAGCCAGCATGGATACACATGTCTTTAATCTCAATACCAACCATAGAGACTTGGAGGTCTGTATAGACAAGCAGTGATGAGGAGGGCATGTGGATGGGTTTACAACCAATGAGAAGGCAGAACAGAAAGTCAATAAAAAGACAGATACACAGGAAGTAGGTCTCTTTTGGAGGGGAAGGACGGCAGCAGCAGTGAAGGGTAAGAAAGAGATTTTAGTATCAGCTCTTAGCTACTGCTCTGACCTCTTAGACTTTTAACTCTGCATTTGGCTCTGTGTTTCTTATTTAATAAGACTGTTACATCTACAGGGAACAGTGTCTTCCATACCTTCTCACTCCCCTTTGGGATGCCTTTTAGAAAACCTTTAGCCTCTCCACCTGGCGCTCAATCTGAAGGGCCCTAAATTTATTCACTTTTGCTATAAAATCTGGCCTCAATAACCCTTAGATAACCAATGAAAATGGTCCCCTAACAGCCCAATATTATTCAGGACCTTTACAAATACTGGGAGTGCTCAGAGAAATGGAAAGAGATAACCTATTCCCTATGTTCAAGCTTCCTCTTTTCTCTGCTTGAATTCCTATTTGTTTTTGTCTGGACTCACCTCCATACTGAAGTTACTATTAATGGATCTGTAATTTATTGCAAAGTGGGAGCTAGAAGCCAGATCTAGCAGGAGAGGAGAAAGCAAAGGACGAGGCCAGATGCAGTGTGCACATACCCGCCACACACCCCTCTAGCTGATAGAGCTCTTTGCTCCCTCCTGCAGCATCCTTGGTCTATATCTAGGGCTCAGAAATTTCCTATCTCTAAGCCATCTTTGCTCTCAGCTTACTGGATTCAGTTTTACTGGGATTCAGGTCTCTTTTTGGTATCTTTCAGGTATGAGTAGCATTAATTTGTTTTATGCTATTCCACTTCAATAAAAAGCTGGTTCTGGAGCTGGGGTATGGCTTCCCCTCCTCTAGACCCAAGCATGCTTATTTAAAGGTTTCCTTCAAAATCTCTGTCCCATGTAGGCAATTCACCCGAGTATATGACAGAGAAAGGAGAGCATAAAACAAAGAGACAGAGAGTTCTTAATAGGGACTACTGTTATTCATCTCATCCTCTTTTGGTTTTGGTTTGACTCTCTAAAACTTTTGCTAAGGTACAAATCCTATCTCAAGATTTGTAAGATTACATACTAATATACAGTTAAAATAGCATCATTTGTTAAAGATGCTTTCTTTTTCCATTGTGTATTTCTGACTTCTTTATCAAGTATCAGGAATCCATAGGTTTGTGGATTTGATTTACACCTCAATTGTTGATTCAATTCCATTGATCACCCTTTCTATTTTTATGCCAATACCATGAAGTTTTTATTACTGTAGCTCTGCAGTACAGCTTAAAATCAGGGATGGTAATATTTCTGGAAGCTTTTTTTATTGTACAGGAGATTATTTTAGCTATCCTAGGTTTTTTGTTTTTCTATATAAACTTGAACATTATCCTTTCAAGGTCTGTAAAGAACTGTGTTGGAATTTTGATGAGGACTGCATTGAATCTGTAGACTACTTTTGGCATGATGGTCATTTTTACTGTGTTTGCCTTACTGATCCATGAGCATGAGAGATCTTTCCATCTTTTGATATCTTCTTCAATTTCTTCAAAGACTAGAAGTTTTTGTCACACAAGTTTTTAGAGTTACCCCAAGATATTTTATATTATTTGTGGATATTGTGAAAAATGTTGTTTCCCTGAATTCTTTCTCAGCCTATTTGTCATTTGAATATAGGAGGACTATTGATTTTTTTCAGTTAATTTTTATCCACTCACTTCACTGAAAGTGTTTATTAGCTGTTGGAGTTATCTGGTAGAATTTTTGGGGTTGCTTATGTATACTATCATACCATCTGCAAATAATGATACTTTGACTTTTTCCTTTCTAATTTGTGTCCCCTTGATCTCCTTTAGTTGTCTTATTGCTCTAGCTACATCAAGTACTATAGTGAATAGGTATGGAGAGAGTGGACAGCCTTGTCTTGGTTCTGGTTTTAGTGGAATTGCTTTAAGTTTCTCTCCATTTAATTTGATGTTGGCTGTTGGCTTGCTGTAAATTGCCTTTATTGTGTTTATGTATGTCCCTTTTATCCCTAATCTCTTCAAGACTTTTATTATTAAGGGGTGTTGGATTTTGTCAAAGGCTTTTTCAGCAGCTAATGAGATGATTATGTGTTTTTCTTTCTTTCAGTTTGTTTATATGGTAAATTACATTGACTGATTTTTGTATGTGGAACCATTCCTACATCTCTGGAATGAAGCCTGCTTGATCATGGTGGATGATGTTCTTGGATTTGGTTTGTACATGTTTTATTGAGTATTTTTGAATCTATGTTGATGATGGAGATTGGTCTATAATTCTCTTTGTCTGTTGCATCTCTGTGTGGTTTGGGTATCAGGGTGACTGTGGCCTCATAAAACAAATTGGGAAATTCTCCTTCTGTTCTGTTTTTTTTGGATTAATTTGAGGAGTATTGGCATTGGCTCTTCATTGAAAGTCTGGTAGAATTCTGTACTAAAACCATCTGGCCCTGAGCTTTTTTTAGTTGGGAGACTTTTAATGACTGCTTCTATTTCCTTAAGGCTTAGAAGTCCATTTAAATTGCTTATCTGACCTTGATTTAATTTTGGTTAGTGGTATCTGTTGTGAAAATTATCCATTTCTTTTAGATTTTCAGTTTTGTAGAATACAGGTTTTTCTAGTATGATTTAATGATTCTTTGAATTTTCTCTAGTGTCTGTTGTTATATCCTCCTTTTTTTGTTTCTGTTTTGTTAATTTGGATACTCTAACTCTATCTTTTAATTAGTATGGATAAAGGTTTGCCCATCTTGTATATTTTCTCAAAGAACCGTCTCTTAGTTTCACTGATTCTTTTGTTCTCTTTGCTTCTATTTTATTGATTTCAGCCCTCAACTTGACTATTTCCTTCTGTCTGCTCTTCTTGGATGAGTTTGTTTCTCTTTGTTCTAGAGCTTTTTGGTGTGCTATTTAGTTATTAGTATGAGATTTCTCCAATTTCTTTAAGTAGGGACTTAGTTCTATGAACTCTTGTCACTTCTTTCATTGTGTCCCATAAGTTTTGATATGTTGTGCATTCATTTTCATTGAATTCCAGGAAGTCTTTAATATCTTTCTTTATTTCTGCCTTGACCCAGTAGTTGTTCAGTAGAGAGTCATTCAGTTTCTATGAGTTTGCAAACTTTCTGTTGTTTCTGTTGTTGAAATCCAGCTTTAATCTGTGGTGGTCTGATAGGATGCAGGGGTTTATTTCAATTTTCTTACATCTGTTGAGACTGCTTTGTGACTGAGTATGTGGTCAATTTTGGAGAATGTTCTGTGAGGTACTTGGAAGAAGGTGTATTCTTTTGTGTTTGGATGAAATATTCTGTAAATATCTGTGAGGTTCATTTGGTTCATAACATGTGCAAATAGATCCATATTTATCACCCTGCACAAAAATCAAGTCCAAGTGGATCAAAGACAGCAACATAAAACCAGAAACACAGAACCTAATAGAAGAGAAAACAGGGAATAGCCTTGAACACACTGGCACAGGAGACAACTTCCTGAACAGAATAGTAATAGCACAGGCACTAAGAGTAACCTTCAATAAATGGGACCTCATGGAACTGAAAAGCTACTATAAGTCAAAGGACACCATCAATATGACGAAAGGACAGCCAACAGAATGGGAAATGATTTTTACCAACTCTACATCTACCAGAGGGTAATATCCAAAATATATAAAGAACTCAAGAAACTAAACATCAACAAACCAAACAATTCAATTAAAAAACAGGGTACAGATGTAAGTAGAGAAATCTCAAGTAGCTGAGAAACACTTAAAGAAATGTTCAACATCTTTAGTCATCAGGGAAATTCAAATTAAAACTGCTTTGAGATTCTATCTTACACCTGTCAGAATGGCTAAAATCAAAAACATTAAGTGACAGCTCATGGTGGTGAAGATGTGGACCAAGAGGGAATGAACACTCATCCATTGCTGGGGGAAGCAAACTTGTGCAGCTTATGGGAATCAATATGGTGGTTCCTCAAAAAATTGGGAATTAATTTACCTCAGTACCTAGATATACCATTCCTGAGCATATACCCAAAGGATGTTCCAGAATCCCACAAGGACACTTGCTCAACTATGTTCATAGCAGCTTTATTTATAATAGCCAGAAGCTGGAAACAATCTGGATACCCCTCAGTTGAAGAATGTATTAATAAAAATATGATACATTTACAGAATGGAATATTACTCAGCTGTTTAAAAAGTGGCATAATTAAAATTGCAGGTAAATGGATAGAATTAGAAAAAAAAATCCATCCTGAGTAAAGCAACCCAGACCCAAAAAGAGAAACATGGTATGTACTCACTTATAAGTGAACATTAGCTCTTAGTTAAGGGATAACCATGCTATAATCCACAGATCCATAGAGGCTAAGAAATAAGTTGAACTCAAGGGAGGACACATTGATCTCCCTGGGAAGGTGAAACAGAGGGTTTTGTGGGTGGACTGGGGGTGAGTATAGATGAGAACAGGAGGGATAATGTGGGGGGCAGGGGGGATGTGGATTGAAAGATCACATAGAGCAATAACTGGAAATGGGGCATGTTTGGGGAAACCTAGTGCAGTGGAAACTCCCTGGAATCCACAAAAGTAACTCTAGCAAAGACTCCAAATAATGGAGGATACAGAACCTGAACTGGCTATCTCTTATAACCAAGCAAGTCTCCCAGCAGGGGAACTGGGACACCAATGCAGCCATAAAACCTTCAAACTACCTGTCCTGCCTGTAAGATGTGTGTTCTCCATTTTTTCTACAGTATTCATTCAAAGGATAAAAATATACATAAACAATAATGAAAATTTCGAAAGTTGTTATTAACTCTTTGTTGGAAAAAAACTTAACTGTAGAACCTAGAAGTAAGCCTAGTGATACTATTTGGTGCTCCAAGCATTGCCTCTGAAACAAAACAAAACTTTTATTTCTGCACAGTGCTCAAGAACTATCTATTTATATACTATAACAACAATGCCACTTCACCTACACCAGAACTTCAAAGATGTAAGAGGTGCTGATGGTTGGATGCCAGATGGTGCTTCATCATATGACAGGGCTAAGATAAACAGAACTGGTTATATTGTAGCCATGTGTGTATATCATTGGAAATGTTTGATTAAATATATTTTGTGTGTGTAAAATATCTGCTAGGATATCTGGTAGCACTGGAACATATTATTTCATCTAAGTATAAGTACTCACTACCATAAACAACTTCAGGTGTTTATCTATCAAACAAAATCTTCATACCCTTTGGCTATAGAATATTATTAACATAAAATGAATAAATTACTAATGTACTGCACCATTCTATAGGGAAAAGTCTTGGCTCAGCAATCCTTTCAGTGATCCCTGGGAATATAAAAAAGGCATTTAACTCCAACATGTGTCTATTGAGTTTAATTGGTTTTTTATTATTATTCAGATTTACAATGGAGTATTTTTTAAATGATGGAACTCATCTACAATTACACATTCTACAAACAAACAAACACAAAGCCTTGGTTTTGTAATACCAAAACATTAATGTTTAGAAATTAGGCTGTCAATCAATTCTATCTCCTCCTTTCAAATAAAGGATGAAAGTCTCAGATATGAGATCTGTGTATAATGAAGTTATTCTGGTTTCTTTTCTATAAACAGACACATAGAACTCATCAAATTAAGTATTGTCCTATGACAGTTTCAACCCTTACTGTAGAATATTGGAATTTAATAGAATGCAGCAATTATGTGTTTTTCTTCTGTACCTTAAATTCTACGTGTCCAGATGCTTAAACATCTAAACAGATTCCCCTAATGTGTTTAGAAGCAGAAGCCTCATTATACAAGATTGTGAAGTGTTTTGTTTCTTTATTTCATGACTTTTTAAGAGGCGTTAAGGAATTGCCGAGTGCATAAGGGTACTGGGTGGTACAGGAGCCCCAATTTCATGCATGGACCAGAACTGGCCCAATGACAGACCTAAAGGGAAATATCTTAGCTACAGTTCTGTAGCTGTGAAGAGACACCACGATCAAGAAAACTTTAAAAAAAAAAAAAGCACTTAATTGGGGGGCTTGCTTACAACCTTAGAGGGTTAGTTCACAATCATCATGTTGTGGGAGCATGGCAGCAGGCAGGTAGGCATGGCGCTGGAATGGTAGATCTTACATACTGATTTGCAGTCAGGAGGCAGAGAGAGGCTGGGCCTGGTATGGGCTTTTGAAACCTCCAAGCCCACCTCAAGTGACACACCTCTTTCAACAAGGTCACACTTCCTAAACTTTTTTAAACAGTTTACCAACTAGGAATCAAACATTCAAATATATGAGCCTATGGGGATCATTCTCTTTCAGACTACCACAGGAAGGCAAAGGAAAAAGCCAGATTGATATGGCAAACACACAGCATATGGCATTGTGATGGGTGACTGAGAAAAACATGCTTAGCATCAGGATGTCCTTATCATGCTGCTTCAAGTGAAATGGCTTTCTTCTCTTCCTACCTCAATTATAAAAGAAGTAGAGTGTCCTTGCCCAGTTTCTGTTCACAAGTCAGAGCCCAGCATAGCAACATTCATCACTTTGCCTACTCATTTCTTCACCCAGAATATGATCTTTGTAGACTTCATGTGCAAAATAAGTCCTGTTTCCCCTTTTTGTTGTATTTTCTTGGCTTATTTTGTCTAGGAAATTTAATTGATTTTGGTGAAAATTTGGTTTCCTCACTGATAAGTAGGATAATGCTTTCCTCCTGTGGTTATTCTATGGATTAAATAATATATTATTTACAAATAGTATAGCATTATTAAACTATAATGTATCACACAAAAGCTAGCAAGCACCGGAGGGTACTCCAAGATGACATCAGTCATTTCTTGCGCTGGGATAAAATCTGAAACCTATTTCTAAGTGGAAAAGGACTATTTCCTTTGGCTCCAGACTCTAGTGCATTTGAACCTCATGTGGCATTTCAAGCACCTTGGCTTCAGTGTGCATCTTCACATTATGTCCACGTCTTCACTGCTCATGTTCACCAGCTTACAAGTTCCATTGCCTCATGGGTTTTGGTACAGGTTATTTGCTGAGTTGGGTTCACATACAATGCATTCTGAGCTCCGGCCTTCCCTGTGGCCTCTCAGAAACACATGGAAAGGACATTTTGGTGTAGTTTGCAAATGGGACGTTCTTTAAACAAATTTACTATAATTAAGTTGGGAAGATCACTGGCCTAAAGTGAAAGCAACCTGAAATCCTTCATTTGCTTCTGACCCTGAACCAGAAAGGAACTGAAAAATTGACTGGTTAAACTCCCTGAAACAAATGACGCTTGAGTGGTTTCATGCATAATAACTGCCTTTGATGTAAATGGGGCCATCCGTCAGCAGCCACAGATGTTGTGATCTACCCTCTATTTCTAAAAGGCCTTTCACATGGGACAAAGCCCCCATAAACTTGCAGTCTTCACATAGCTCAGGCCTAAGGATGCAAGGCAGAGTACAGAGCCTTCAAAGAAGACCCTGGAGAAGACTAAAACTAAGCACTAGTATGCAGGTACTGGCATAAGTCCCTTCCTAACAATATCATCAGAGAGTTTATACTCTTTCTATGCAAAAGAAAATAAGGTACTGATTTCATACAGGACATAGGACAGGTGGTATCTTTCAACAGGCTTACTCCTAGTAGAATTCTTTAACCTCAGGTCTTTTTGTGCATGCAGTCAGGCACTAACACTAGATGTGCCTCAATATATTTCTCTGTCTCTTATTTGGAGTCTGTTATTCTGGACTGTACAGAGCCTCACATTTAGTAGCCCTGGCTGAGAGAAAGGATGGTATTACTGGAAAGCAACACAAACCACTATACTGTTTATGCACATTATCCAGGTACTATGTGCTATTGTGTTTTATTTCTTTTAAAACAAATATATGCTTATATACTTGCAGTTTGCATGATGAACTTAGGATGAAAATAAAAGGAGATGGATACGAGTCATTTTCAGAAAAAAATTTACCACAGAGAAGCCTTCAAAGCAGCAATTCATTTCCTCACCTGCAGCCTGACAGACCATTGACATTAAAGCAAAGACATGTCCTAATCGTCATGCATGTAACACTTTTCCCCTTTTTTCACATTTGTATGCTAATCACGAGAAGCAAAAATAGACTTAGATTGGAAATCAAAGATTGGTTGTATACAGGTAATAGAGTGCGTGAATGCTTTATTTAAAGATAGAAGGCTCTTGAACTGGGCTTTATTATTGAACTAAGACTATCTATCCTTTTTGACACTTTTTAAATTAAGTTCTTCCTCTAATTTATGTTTTTGTCAGCTTTCTTCCCTTACCTGGTTTTAAACTGGCATCCCCCCTCTCTCTAAGTAATAAACTACTCCACAGAGAAGAAAAAAATTTTAATGACCCTCGAAATTCTGATTAACAAAATGGATCATTTGTATACAGTCACAGAATTATGAATCCTTCTGAAATATCTGTGCAGAAATTTCACCTGATGCAAAATTTCATTTTCCCTCTCTTTGACACATCTCTAACTTTTCCCTTTAAAAATGAAATAGCTATGGTTCCACTATAGAAAGGTCAAACACTGAAAAGCTAAGGAGATATAGGGTACAATTTTGGGGTTCAAATAAAACAGGATCCCCCCCTCATTTTTGAATTAAAGGACGTGAGTTCTAGAGTACTAACATTTCTCATAGAAAACAGTTTGTCTAAGCTGGACTTAGACCATACTTGATGCCTGCCCCTTCAACTGAGGCGCAGTCTGGCTCCCTGTTCCTGTGAAGGCAGCCTGCCTCCCAGTACATTCTGCCTCCCATCTGACTTCCGCAGAGTTTGAGGAGCTTAGGACACACAGAACAGGAGAGCAGCTGCACACTGGTGAGTGGTGGTAGCACATTATCTGTGATGATGCCATGCTAGAAAAATATGGAGCATAAGTTTCCCACTTACCACCATGTCTACCTGAGAAACGCAAACCAAACTTACAAGACAAATTCTTCTGCTTCTTGGCTTTAGCTTTGTTTTAACAGCTTGGCTGTAGTGGGAGGCAGAGAAATTGGGATAACACAATGCTAGAGGAAGCAGAATTCTAAAATTAGGTTCAGCAAAGAATCAGGAATCAAAAGTTGTTTTAAAATAATGGCATACTGGCATCATATCTTTACTCAAAAATTACATTTCTCAGCACATCTCTTTCACTGGTATTCAGTTGACTTGCATAAAGTATGTGTTTCTGCTTTCCCCACATTATAGAGTAGGTCCTTTTTTGCTTCCCTATATTTTACCAGTCCTTCAAGACCTAGTGGAGTGCTATTCTTCTCCCACAACTTCAAACATATACACCCCCCAGTGCCTCATCCTCTAACTAGCAGAGGGACACAGTACAAGGAGCCCAGAACATGCCAGCTAGCCCAGACTCAAATGCTGACTCTTGTTGGTGGTGTTTCCCTTCATGACATAGCTTCTCCACCTGCAGAATAGGTAAATAAAAATTCTTACTTTACTAGATTCTTACATGTTTTGAATAAAGTCTGGCACATAGAAGACACTGTGATAACATACACTAGATGAGTTGAGTTCAATAAATATAAAGCAATGGAAAAATAATTAAATCAGATAATTATTTACTGTAAACTGTGAAGTCAGAGTGCATGAGGTTGAGATGAATATCTAGTATCTTTAAGGAGTCTGAAATCCAGCACAGGATTTAAGTCAAGTATACAAATGAATATCAAATAAAACAGGGAGAATGTTAGAATGAATTAGAATTTGCAAGAGCAAATCAATAGCAAATCATCAAAATTTAAAGAAATGTGAAGTAGCAATTAATTGAGGAAATGTTCGAGGACTAATAGAGACTGTCCTTTAATATGAATTATTTGGGTTTTACTAATAGTTAATAATGATATTCATAATACATGAACCAGAGAGTCTGAAGTGACAGATACGATATCCTGGGTATATAACACATTTCACTAAAATTTTGTATACAGCAGAGCATGACTGAACCCACCTTTAATCCCAGCATTCTGAAAGCAGAGCCAGGTCAATCTCTGTTGTAAGTTCAAGGCCAGGCTGGTCATCATAGTGAAGTCAAGGCCAGCCAAAGCTACAAAGTGAGACCCTGTCTCAAAAACCAAAGTAAAAGCAATTGTGTGTGTTAAAACATCTCCTTGACTCTACAATTGTCAGCCATGCACATTTGTGACGTGGTTCATAATATGTGGAGATCAGAGAGCAGGTTCAAGGTGTGGAGACAGTGACCTAGGCTTGGATCCCAGTTCTCCTACTCCTTTGTCTATACAGACAAAATTCTGGAAAAACTTATTAGCATGCTTTCTTCATATCTAAGTCAGGATGTATCCAACAGTATTACTTCACTAGACATTTGCAAGAGTTAAAACAAGTAGTGTATGCAAGAAGGTGTGGATTTTCTCCACTTAGTTACAGTTTTGAAATGTGAATTGAAATGTTCATTTCTTTTCAAAATGCTTGTTTATGTATTGCGTATACACATATGCATACATGTGTTTGGCATATGTATAGAGGTCAGTGTGGGTTCCTTCATTTCACTATATGGGTCTAAGAATCAAACTCAGGTTGTCAGGCTGTGCCTTTACCTACTAAGCCATCTTACTCTATCCTCAATGTTACTATCTAATCCTAAGTATAGGACAATGAAGTCTAGACTGTGAAGGTTAGTGTTCATTGTCAACTTGACTAGAACTTGAATCACCTAGAGACATACATCTGGCTGTGTCTGTGAGGGTATTGCCATAAAGGATTGATACCAATCATTCCAAATTGAATTAAATAAGAAAAGGAAAACTGCTGGCTGCCTGAAGTTCTCTTTACTCTGCTTCTTGATTCACCTAGATGTAAGTAAGCAGCCTCATCTTCATGTCACTACAGCCATGAGACAGAAGCTGCAAATCCTTTTCTTCTAGACATGACAGGGTCATTTCACTCATGAACACACAGCAGTTATATGAATTATACTACAAGATCAAGCCAGTCAATCTCCCAGGTGAATGGGGGATGGGAACAAAAGCCATCATCCCTATCTGAGGAAATACTGGAAATTGATAGTCACCAGAGAAGGGAAAGTCATTTTTCTTCAGGGGTGTGGCCCATAGTAGTTTACTCATGCTCTGCTGGATGGCTCTGTATCTATGAACATGTAGGAAGTAATAGATAAACTTGGTTGGTTTTTTTAAAAAGACATTAGTTCAGGAGGAAGATGTGATGGACAAGGTCCAGAAGCAACTGGAATGGTGGAATGGAGATTGATATAATCAAAATGAACTGTATTCATGCACAATAATAATAACAAATAATAAAAAGAAAGTTTTTAAAAGTTCTCACAAAAGGGGGAAAACATCATGGCAGATACCAGTGAAATTTAACTATTAGAACACTTTTTTTAAACATTTATTTTATTTGTCTATACTTGTGTGTGTGAACCCTCTCACCAGCCTAAAGGACATACTTCAAAAACAATTTTTGAGACAGGATCTCAATTTGTAGGTCTTGATGGCCTTAAAGTCAGTGCATAGACCAGGCTGGCCTTCAAATCACAGAGATTCTCCTGCCTCTACCTCCCAAGTGCTGATAGTAGCCTTTTAAAACTTTCTGAACTTGTATTCCACTAAATTGGAAAATCTATTTTAAATATTTATAGAGGTTATCGTGTAATATGTTTAATCAATAACCCCCACTTCTTTCAGATACCCCCGGGTCTATAAAATATAAATAAATCAAAACAACATTAAAAATTTTCTCTGAATTATAATAAGAGTCCAGTCAAGACAGATTAACTGCTGAATTCTACCAGATTTCTAGAAACAAATTAATAGCAATGCTTCTTCTCAAACTACTCCATAAAATAGAAAATGAAGAAATATTAACAAACTCTTTTATATGAAGCTGGTATCACATTGATGGATTTTAAAAATCAGATTAAAGAGAGACAGACAGAAAACTATCCACCCAATCACTCTGACAAACACAGGTGTAAAATTTCTCAACAAAATATTTGCAAAAGGAATTTAAGAACAGATAAAAATATCATCCATCATGACCAGGTTTGTTTTACTCCAGAGATGTAGGGATGTTTCAACTTCATAAATTGATAAATTTAAGCATCATGTAAGTGAACATAAATCACATAATCATTTTAATGGCTACATAAAAGGCTTTATAAAATTTAGCATTTCTTAATGATAAAAGCCTAGAAGAAATAGGAATAGAAGGGAAAAATGTCAACATACTAAATATATGACAAACTTGTAGCATTGGCTACAATGTTGATTTTACTAAATTGGAAAAAATATCGAAAAGCACTTCTAGTAAAATCAAGAAGACGACAATGGGATCCACTTTCTTACTCTTATTCAATTTAATGCTAGAAATCTTAGTCATAACAATAAGACAAGTGAAGCAAATAAAAGCAATACAAATAGGAAGGAAGCCAAAGTGTGTACTTACAGGTGGTGTGATTCTTTACACAAGAAACACTGAACACTTTCAGCAAAGTGGCAGGATACAGAATTAACATACCACAACAACAACAACAACAACAACAAAAATCCAATAGACTCCCTGTGTACCACTGACAAATGTGCTAAGGAAGAAACCATGGGAAAAACTGCAATTCCAGTTGCCTCAAAAATATCATCCTGGAAAAAAACCTAACAAAGGAACTAAATGACTCCTACAAGGAAAATTTGAAAATAGGTAGATCTTCTCCAGCCTCCTGCACCACACCAGCCCTTTATCTCAGTTTCCAACTTCCACAGGCACTCCCTGGGAACTTGCCAGCCATACTGGCCAGAGGACCAGGGAGGTGAACTTCAGACCTTTGCTTTCCTTTTTCTCCATCAAATCCAGTCCTCTAATCTCACCCTAGATCTGTAGTAGAACAGCTGCTGAAGCCTCCCCTTCCTTCTCGGCCTCCATCTCCAAAGGATTGTGCATGTCTTCCACCGCAACCTTCGTCACCACTCCATCCCTTTGTCTCAGGCCCCAAGTGCCCTAGGTATTCCCTAGGAACCCACTAGCCTTACCAGCTCTGGCAGCAGATAGGCTAGGGAAGCAGGCAGGTGAACTTCAGATCTTCATTCTGCCTCCTCATTGCCAAATCCAATCCCCCAGTCTCATTCTGAGTTCTGTAGCAGACTTCTGACTGAGGCCTCTACTCCCTCTCTGGACCCATTCTCTGGAGACTAAACAGATCCTGGTGGAGCATCATGCTTTCCTCCATGAACACCCCCAACTCCTCACCCTTTCTAGCTCATCTCCACCTCTAAGAGTCAGCTCCAACTACCAAAAAAAAAGCCACATTCTAATTTGAACCTCCAGAGGCCACACCTGGCAGGTTCTCAGAAGCATTTCCTATTAGGCAACACACAGCCAACATTAAGAATCAGAGAGTGTAACAGAAGCCAACAAATGGAACAGAGGATCTAAGAATAACAATTAATAAATGGGAAGTAGGGAGTAGCCTTGAACTCATTGGCACAGGAAAATACTTGCTAAATAGAACATCACTAGCACAGGCACTAAGATCAACAATAAATGGGACCTCATGAAACTGAAAAGCTTATGCATAGTAAAGGACACTGCCAAGTAAGTGGCAGTCTACAGAATGGAAAAGATTTTTACCATATACACATTGATAGAGGAATAATATCTAAAGAATATAAATAACTCCAAAAACTAGGTATCAAGAAAACAAATAACCCAATTAGAAATTGGGTACAGATCTAAAAAGAGAATTCTCAAAAAGGAAACTCGAATGGCTGAGAAACAAAGGAATATTCAGTATCCTTAGTCTTCAGGGAAATGAAAATAAAAACTAGTTAGAGATTTCATCTTATACCATGGCCAAGATGGTCAAGATCAAAATGACCACAATCAATAACAACACACAATAACACAATCAATAACAAGAGCTCATACTGATGAGGATATGGAGTAAGGAGACCACTTACCACTGCTGGTAGAAGTACAAACTTGTATAGGCACTATGGAAATCAGTGTGGCAGTTCCACAGGAAGATGGAAATCAATCTACCTCAAGACCTTGCTGTACTACTCTTAGGCATATACTCGAAGGACTCTTTATCCTACCACAGTGACACTTTCTCAGCCATGTTCATTGTTCCTCTATTCATAATAGCCAGAAATTGTAAACAATTTAGATGTCCCTCAAAAGATAAACGTATAAAGAAAATGTGGTACATTTACACAATGGAATATTACTCAGTCATTAAAAAATGAGATCATGAAATTCTCAGGTAAATTTATTGAACTAAAAAATATCATCCTGAGTTAGGTAACACAGATCCAGAAAGATAAACATGCTATATATCCACTTATATGTGGATATTAGTTGTTAAGACAATGATAACCAAGTTAACATCTCAAGAACCTCAGAGAAGGGGACTAGGGGGCATGGATGAATCTCCACAGAAAGAGGAAATAGGATAGTTAGTTATAAATGGATGAAGTAGAGGGATTAAAATAGGAAGATCAAAAAGGTAAGGAGAGGGAACAGAGGACAAAAGAAAGAATATGGGAGGGACTGCTAAAAACAAGGGCTATTTGAAGTGTTGTATGGAAGCTTAATACAGTAGAAGTTTCCTAAAATATATACACATATGAAGAAGTTCTAAATGAAATTGCCAAACCAAATAATAAGCCTGACTTGGACATCTTTTGTCACCAAATGAAGTCCAGTACCAGGAAAGGGTACATCTAATCTAGTTGTTGACTGAAACCCCAAATAACCCAAACTATTGCCAAGGCTCTTGGTAATTCTCTACAAAGTGAAGGAAAGATTCTATTTCTGAAGATACCTGTATAAGTCACTGAACATAGTATTCATGGTATTGGAAGGTACTCTGCATGCTACCAAAGGAGAAAGGTAAACACTAACTTGTCTACAAACTGATCTACAAGAGTGACCTGCCTGCAATATATGCCAGTGCAATAGTCGCACAAAATCTGAGGGAGTAACAAACGAATATCTGATTTGAGTTAAGTCCCACGCCATAAGATAGAACGCATACCCAACACTGAACCATAGACTGGATAGGCCATGGACCTAGAGGAAAAACCAAATACTACTGCTCTGCTAACCTGTGGGTCATGACCCCTTTGTGGTTGCATATCAGATATTTATACTATGATTCATAACAGTAGAAAAATTACAGTTATGAAATAGCAATGAAATAATTTTATGGTTTGGGGTCACCACAACATGAGGAACTGTGTTAAAGGGTCACAGCATTAGAAAGAGTGAAAATCATTGTGCTAAAGGAACATAGTAATAAAATAACTCCTAGCAAAATTCTTCTAAATTCATACATCAGTGCCTTGTTCAGACAACATCAGAGAAGTTTTCTCCTGCAACAGATGGGAACAAATACAGAGACACACAGCCAGACAATATGCAGAGAGTGAGAGTCTTTGAAACACTCAGCCCTACATGGGATGACTCCATCAAATCTCTCTCTTCATGGATGAGAGAACTCTTTAGAAGAGGAGGCAGAAAGCACAAAAAAAGTCAGAGGGGATGAAGAACACAAAGGAATTAAGGCCTTCTAGACACAACAGGGCTGACACACATATGAATTCATAGAGACTATGACAGCATGTACAGTGCCCAAATGAATCTGTACCAGATGATGTCCTAGAGCTGAAAGGAGAAATAGGCCTATATCCTCCATTCCTAAACCAGAAGCTATCTCCAATTGAAATCCATTTGCAAATGAAAAATTAGTTTGCTCCAAGGGAGTCTTACTGGGAAAACAAACCATTCTTAAGGGTAGGCCCCATGTCCAGCAGTAGATGACCAACACAAAGCAATCTCAATGTCATTTTGAAGAAAATTAATCTCATAATGTTGTCAGGGCTTTCTTTTTAGCCTTATAGGTACTTTGTGTATATAATATAGCTTCCTGCTTGGACTTTTATAGGAGTGCTGTGTGTGTGAATGTGTGTGTGTGTGTGTGTGTGTGTGTGTGTGTGTGTGTGTGTGTGTGTGTCTATTTGAGTTTCTTGTGATTTTTTCTTTGGCTCTTTTTTCTTTTTTGGTTGTTATGTCATGTTCTGGTTTGTTTTTTATTTATCTTATTTTATTATTATTTCTTAGATTCCTTTTTAAATCTAATGAGATATAGAAAGGGCATGGAACAGGATGGGAGGGGAGATGGGAGGAACTGGAAGGAGTAGGGGGGAGGGGAAACCATAATCAGAATTTAATATATAAAAAATCTATTTTCAATAAATGAGAACTTTAAAACACTGAAGAAAAAAATGAATACACTAGATGAAAAGATATCCCATGCTCCTGAACTGGAAGACTCAATATAATGAAAATGGCTACCTTACCAAACTCCTTCTACAGATTGAGTATGATCCTTATCAAATTCCAATGTTATTCTTCATGAAGATAGAACAAACAATATCAAAAGTAATTTGAGAATACAGATGAATTCAATAGAATTCAACAGAAACAATCACGAATTAAAAAACAATGCTGAACATATCATCCATCACCTCTGAATCAAGTTATACTACAGAGACATTTTGTTAAAGAAAACACAGCATGTCACTGACAAATACAGATGCATAGATCCATAGAAGATCCAGATACAAGTCAACACATCTTCAGTCACCCGAATTTTGACAAAGATGCCAAAACTATACATCAAATAAAATGAAGAAATCTGTACAAAGTGCTATTAATTACACAGAGAAACCCTGTCTTGAAAAACCAAAAAAAAGGAAAGAAAAAAAGATCCTTAGTTCTCACCCTCCACAAAAATCAACTTTATATGGATCAAAGACCTGTATTTAAGACCTGAAACTCTGGAAGTGTTAGAGGAAAGCATATGAAAAACACTTCCATAAATAAGCACAGGCTTTTGGAATTCCCTCCTAGTCACTGGGGAAATAAGGCCCAAAATTGACAAGTGAGATAGATATCCTGGAGTTACAAATCTTCTGTACAGCAAAGGAAGCAGTTATTCAAGTGGACCTAAAACTTATAGAATGGGAGACAATTCTTTTCTAGCTAGATATCTAATAAATGATTAATATATAAAATATGCAAATAAATAAAATAGATGAACAAGAAGAAACTCAATAAATGGACTACTGAACTAAACAGAATATGAATTACATAGCTCTCAGAGAAATATGAATGAAAACTACATGGAGGTTCCATCTGACTCCAGTAAGAATGTCTATCATTAAGAAAACAAAAAACAACAAATGCTGACAGAGTTATGCTGAATAAAAGGTAAAAAAGTAGTAAGTCACCTGAGTGTCAGCATTCTCGATGTTCTGCTTCTTGATCTACCATGATATGAGCAAGCAGCCTCACCCTTCTGCCACCAGCAGCACTCAGTTACTCCTGCTGCCATATCTTTCCTGAGCCTAAATAAACTCCTCCAGGCTAAGTTACTTAAGTCACAATGACAGGAAAAGTTACATGCACATAAGCAAAGTAAAACAATTTTAGCAATAAAAATTTAACTAGAAGAAAAGTGCTGTAGGAGGGTCTAAGTTCTAAGCAAAAAAATCAGCATAAGAAATTATAAACAGGCCGGATGGTGGTGGCGCACGCCTTTAATCCCAGCACTCGGGAGGCAGAGGCAGGCAGATCTCTGTGAGTTTGAGGCCAGCCTGGGCTACCAAGTGAGTCCCAGGAAAGGTGCAAAGCTACACAGAGAAACCCTGTTTCGAAAAACCCAAAAAAAAAAAAAGAAAGAAAGAAATTATAAACAGTACTTGTAGTTAGGCATGGAGATACATACCTGGAACCCCAGTTTGGGGGAGGCTGGGCTTCATGGCAGTGTGTCTACATTTTCACCATTATCTGAGTTTATCTGCTTTTTGCACCTCACTTTCCGTTAGACATTCTGTGTCTACCTGAGATAATCAATAATGTCTTACTCCCTCTGGCTCTTCACATTCTATTCTGCTGGTTTTTGTTTTGTTTTGTTTTGGTTTTTTTTTTTTTTTTTTTTTTTGGTCTCAGCATATTAAGGGCATTATTTTCCTCCTCCTGTTTTTCATTGTTGTTGAGAGAAATTCAGTTGTTACAACAATTCATACCTATTTTCTTATGGGACATTCTCTTCAGATGTCAGAATTAATTGCACTTTGTACAGATTTCTTCATTTTATTTGTCTTTGGAATCACTGGATTCTTGGATTTTGACCTAAGTATCTTTCAACAATTCTCTAAGCCTCAGTCACTGTATTAGAATATTGCTTCCTTCTCACACAGCACACCTCTCCTTCCAAGCCCCTAGTCTCTGTATCTGTGTCTGTCTATAGATCCGTGTCTGTGTCCATATATAAATGCCTATCTACATAAGCTTCTCAGGATTCTTTCTCATAACTTCTGAAGACTTTAAAATATTAACTCACATGTTGCTGTCAGCATTTTTTCGGGCCTTCTTGAACTAGTATTGCTGGAAGGGGTGGGTGTGTTTCTTTGCTTTTTTGCCAGTCACCTGAAACTATTATCAATTTTTGTTTGTTTGTTTTGAGACAGGGTTTCGCTGTGTAGTTTTGGAGCCTGTCCTGGATCTTGCTCTGTAGACCAGGCTGGCCTCAAACTCACAGAGATCCGCCTGGCTCTGTCTCCCGAGTTCTGGGATTATAGGCGTGCATCACCACTGCCAGGCTTATTATCAACTTTGAACTACTTTAATTTTCAATTTCAGTCTTTCAACCACACAGCTTATGAACTCAGATTACAAGTGTGAAATGTGATTCTTGGTTATAAGTACTCACAGAAGTTTCTTTTCCCACACAGAGCCTGCTTCAAGTTCTGTTGTTTTAACTTTGTTCACCTGTGGAAACAGTCTCTGGTGCCCTAGCTCTGTTCAAAACCCTCCATTGTCTCATTCCACCCTGGTACACTTTAAGCATCAAAACAACAGTAATGGATCACAGGAGTTGGCATGTAGTCCTCACAGAGCAAAACCTGTTTTGAAACTTTTACTTGTTTCAGAACTACTTTTTAAATTGTTTGATAATGTCATATATGCATGTAAAGAATTTTGATCAAATGCATTCCCCTTTCAGTCCTCTCTAATTCTTCTGGTATCATTACCACCACTTTTCCCTTCCAATTTAATATGCTCTGCACTTTAAAAATAACAAAAACAAAAACCTGCTGAATCTACTTACTACTACCAGTATGTGTAGAGCTACCTACTTAAGTATGGGTAGCCTTTTAGGGAGGGCATGCCTACAGAAAAGTCTCTCTCTCTCCCTCTCTCTCTGTCTCTGTCTGTCTCTGTCTGTCTCTCTGTCTCTGTCTGTCTGTCTGTCTGTCTCTCTCTCTCTCTCTCTCTCTCTCTCTCTCTCTCTCTCTCTCTGTCAGCAGCTAACAATTGCCAATAGCTCCTCAGCTACATACTGGCGGGACTTTGTCATCCCCTTCCTCATCTAAAAGACTGGCTTGATCTTGCGCAGATCTTGTGCAATCACAACTGCTGTGCGTTCATGTTTCCAATGGTGCTGTCATGTCCAACAAATACTGTTTTACTTCAGAGGTCCACTACCTCTGATACTTTCAATCTTTCTGCTTTACCTCTGTGATGACCTCAACCTTAGAGGCAAAGCAGAGCTGGGAGGAAGGTGATACAGCTGCCTCATTCAGACATGAGTAGTCTGACATCTTGATGAATCCTTTGAGTCCTTGATTTCTAAAAGGTTTTCATCCTTCTGTTGATCCCTTCTGTTTACCTAGTTCTCTAGTACCTTTCAAAACAGTCTGGCTTTTCTGATTTGTCATAGTTTCCACTGATAGGGTAAATTATTCTGCCTAGCTTGCTGATGCATGAGAAGCCTTTCATTCTGTTTGCAGTCTATTTCTTAAATCACATAATGAGGACATGACTGCTTGGCTTCTTACTGTACAGACAGGTGTATATTAAGTATATATTAAAAATAGAAGCAGAGAAACCAAACACTAAGTTCAAGAAGACAGAAAAACACCAATATTAATAAAAGTAGGTAAAAGGATGACTAAAGTTTTAAAACATACACTTTAGAGATCATAAAGCTAGGTACAAACATGATAAAGCTAAGTGTGTTCTCTTTGCTTGGCTTTTTCCTCCATATTTGTGGCATAGAGTAGGAGCTTTGGGCCAAATCCTGTGTTTTCTTTGTTGGTTTTGTTTTTTACCCATTTTTGCATTAACACTCAAGTTATTTTTATTTTTTTTATTTACAATTTGAAACAGTAGAGTGAAAAGACAGAATACTTCATGGAACATGCAAAATATATAAAATTGAAATGTCACTGTTTGCACTAAGGCTCTACCAGAACCACACTTGCTCATTTTTGCCCAGGCCTGACAACTCTCACGCTGCAAAGCAGACTCAACAGTTCTGATAGAAATCATATGGTCCACAAAGCCCATATATCAATTTCTGGACCTTCACAGAAACCATGCAAACTCCTGGAATAAACAAACCTCTGTGGCAATTGCTAGGAGGAATACCAAAGAGACAAGGAGAAAAGGAAGTAGATTCACTGCATATATACTTTTAAAGGGGATTATAATAATTAATGCAAGAGATCTTCAATATCATCACTCTCTTTGAAAGTAAATTTGGAAATATCATCGACAGATGATTTTCTAGGAAAATTCACATGACTAAACCTCTCCTGGAAAGAGGTAGAATGAACAGACTGCCGACAATGGAAGCAGTGTTTAAAGTTGCCATGGAAATAGGCCTCCTTCCTATCAGAATGACCATTTGAGCTGATGCTTTCATTAGCAGGCATGCTCACATCAAACAATTTCCATTCCATTTAATTCTTTTAGGTATAAATTAGAAATCTTTTTCATTTATTTTGCAAAATTAGTATAGCCCTGATACTAAATTATGAAAAAGATAAGATAAACACTAATTCCTAAAAAATATCAAATTCTATTTATCCATGTAAGTAAGAATGGTATGATTTACACAATACTACCTTTTCTAATGATTTTTATACTAATACATGTGTTAATATCTGTTTGTGTTACTAAATCAGGGGTAAAGGCAGACTGAAATCTCAGTATACGAAACATACATTTGATAAAATCCAACACTCATTTTTTATAAAAACTTTGTGTTCGTAATGTAATAAATTATGTCTCTAACCATCTCCTTTACCTCCTTTACATTCTTATTTCCTGCCTTCCCCACTTCTCTTTCCTCCCTTCCTTTAATCTTAGCACTAGTCATTAGAAATGAAGGGAGTTAAGGAAAGTATCCAAGTAAAGATACCCTGATAGGACTTCTGGAGTGTCGAGGACATGGAAGATAAGCAAAAATGTAGGCACTGAAAATAATCAAACAATAAATGCAGTGTTTCACTATGTACAAGATCATCCCCCCAAGCATAATAATTATTTTCATTGTTACTTCACAAAACTGTAATTTTGCTATTGTTGTGAATTGTAATGTAAATATCTGTGTTTTCTGATGGTCTTAAGTGACCCCTATGAAAGGGTCATTCAAACTCAAAGGGGTCATGACACATGGGTTGAGAACTACTGAGCTAGAGTTGTCTGAGAAGAGCTAACCTCAATTGAGAAAATGTCTCCATAAGAGTTGCCTGCAGGCAAGACTATGGGCCATTTTCTTAATTAGTGATTCATGAGGGAGGGCCCAGTCAATTATAGGTGTTGCCACCCCTGGGCTAGTGGTCCTGAGTGCTATCAGAATGCAGGCTGGGTGAGCATGAAGAGCAAGCCAATAAGCAGCACTCCTCTATACCTTCTGCATCAGCTCTTGCCTCTAGCTTCCTGCTCTATTGGAGTTCCTGCTCTGACTGCCTGTGAAGATGAACTGTGATGTGAAACAGTAAGCAACATAGACCTTTTCCTCCCTAAGTTGCTTTTGCTCATAGTGTTTCATCACAGTTATAGTCACTCAAAATAAGATAGATGGGTTAAAGTGCTTTTGGGGCAAGCCTAAGGACTTGATCCCCATCCACCTAACACCCATGCATCTGTAACTCCAGCACTGGTAAGTGGAGACAGATGGATCCTTGGGTCTTGATTGCCAGTCAGTATTGCTGAAATGGCCAGCTCTACATTTAGTGAGAGTCCCTGTCTCAAAACAGAAGGTAGAGGGACAATTGAGGAAGACATCCTAAAGTCAACCTCTAGCCTAAACACATATCCACATGGATGAATACACACATCTCCTTCAATAGTTCTAGATTAAAATGTCCATTTTCATGCATCTTTTATGCAAGTCTGAACTAATTTCAACTGACAATCCCATCAACATAATAAAGAAATGACTCTAAAAATAACTGAGAACTTGGAGTGATGGCTCAGTGGGTAAAAGTGTGTTGGCATAAATGTGAGAACCTGAGTTTGGATCCTCAGAACCCATGTCTTTTTTTTTTTCCTATAGCAACTGGTATATAGTACTTTTCTATTACTCGGTGAAATAATATAAAACAAAGCCTTGGTCATCTATGTATCATGGTGAATATGAGAATATTTGCAAAATGCAATTTAATTCTTGGCTATGATGTGATCAGATTACAAAGTTGCCCTGAGCCTACACATACATCAGTATAGACAGGATATGTGTTATTACATGTCTGTAATCCAAGCACGATTGTAAAGGGAAAAGGAGAATCCCCAGAAGCTTGAAGACCAGCTAGCCTGGTCTATGAAGTGATAAGACTAAGAAGCCCTGTCCCAAACAAAATAGAGATTGAAGACTGATACCTGAGACTGTTCTCTGACCTCCACATGCACTCCGACCTGTGTAACATGCACTTTGCAATGTTCAACATATGGATTAGAGAGAGAATGAAAGGCTCATTTCTCTTTCACACAAAAAACAGAAGTGTGATGACATGAAAGTAAAGCATCTTTGTTGCAGCGGGTTTATTAATATTAGGAAGAAATAGAAGACGGCAAAAGCAACTGAAAGATTCTGGGCAGCAGGTCTACTTCTTACAGTCAAACTTTAACAGCACTACAGCCAAGATCATACTATCCAGATTGCAATCATAATTAGCCCCAACTAATGCAATTTTCTTCATTCTCAACTAGGTTGATTTTATTCTAGGTCAACAAAGGTACAGAACTCTCATGTCTAACTGCTTCTAAAGTGAGAGCTGGCTCCAAAGTTATTAGTAGCAAACCAAACCAAAACCAACAGCAGACACAGAAATCAGTGCCAGAGAAGTGATGGCACAGTTGGCATGGCCAGGACAGATACCTGAGAAAGTCAGGTGCTAGGCTGGGCTCTCACAGCCATGCGTGAAATATTTCTCATTAGTACTTGGATACTTGCATATAGACTGCAGCATGGGTTAACTGCAGATTGGAGTCTGTAGCGATTTCATCATTATAGGCTTTTAGATATATGTCCTTCCCAACTTATAGAGGAATATTGAACTTAGGATGATTACAGAAAATTAAATAGGATGGAGCAACAGAAGTCACTGACTTAGTCTTAGACATCCACTTCACGTGTGTGTGTGTGTGTGTGTGTGTGTGTGCGCGCGCGCGCGCGTTAGTGCATGCATGCATGTATGTGTGTATGTGTGTGTTAGAACAGATAAATTATTTTTCAGTTGAAAATAAGCTGCACACAGAGCAGGCACAGCTCATGGTGTTCTAGAGAACTGTAAGAAAACCATCAATAGTTGCTGAATTCGTGTACAAATAAACCACTGACTTTCTGTAACACCAGTATCTATCAATGACATTCCAAGAAAGTGCATTTCAATCTTATTTTGAAAGAAGTTTGGTTGAAGCTCATGTATTTAAAAACAAACACGCCTCTTATGTATGAAAACCACCTCCTAACTAGCAGAGGATGAACACTAGAGAAAATGGAGGGCCTTAGAATGGAACTGAAGGTACATATCTAGACCCTGGGTTTCTTTACAGTATTGAAAAGCAAAAAAGAAAAAAAAAGTAAAATTGAAGAGAAAGTAGTGAAGATGTTCTTTATTAAGTAAGTAAGTAGAGAGACACAAAAGCTTTATATCAGGTCCAAAAGGAACTTGGAACAAATGTCTAACTGTGGTGTCTATTAGCACATGAAAGCACATGCTGGCCTCCAGGCACCACAAGTACCTGTTACAGAGTCTACTTGGCATCCTGGCTCCTCTCAGCTCTTCTAACCCCAGCCCAGTACCCCAAACTTCTCTATCTCCCAGGCTTCCCTTCCCCCAGCTTCTCATGCCTGTATAACCCTGCCACTTGGCCATATGCTCTCTTGGCTCTTGGTCCTCTCTCTCTCTCTTGGTCCCCTGTCACTAGCCATGGCCTGGTTCATTCTGCTAGCCATGTTCATTCTACTACTTCCTGCTCCTGCTCTGGACTCTATAAGATGCTTCTGGTTGTACTCTCCACATATCTATAATAAAGTCTTCCCCTCAACTATACCTTGGAGTGGTCATGTCCTCAGTTTATATACATCTGGTGCCCCAAAACCCACTTTATATACTTTGTCAATGCCAAATCCGGGAAGTTCAAATGGAGACATGCAGTGGCTCCAGCTGGTCTGGACTTTCCTTCTCCCACCCTTAGCTCACCGGAAGGTGACAGGTATGAGTCATATGTCCCTTCAAAAGCTTTCTCCCTTCATCCTTCCCTCCCTCCTGTGATACCACCTTCTCAAAACTGAGCATTTTCAAGTTCCAAAGGGTATGAGAACCATGTTCAAAATAGTACAAAATATGTTCGTGCATTAATTTATTATTTTATTTCTTTATTATTGTAGGCCAGGCTGATTTTGAATTTAAGAATCCTCTTGCTTTAGGCTACCAATAGCTAAGATTATGTCAATTAAATTACCCCAAATAAAAGCTGCAACTTGTTAAAGATTCTTCAAAGCCAACTGATGGAATTTCGTGATTCTAAGTAGAGAGGGAAAAGTTCCAAACCAGAGCCAAATTATCTCGATCTACTTTGGCCCATCCTTTTGTCTGACTAACATCTTTATGACTATCAGAAAGTTTAAAATGTATTCTTGGCAGACAACTAGCTTCCACCATTATAAGAAGTAAGAATGTCATTGGCTAGCTATTGAGACACAAAGGTTTTGCTGCTTTCTTGTGACCTGCCTACTTCCAGTCCCCACCAAAGCATGTGGTAAGGGTCAAGTCCCAAAGATACTGAGGACAAATGCCTAAAGAAATTGTGGTGCCTATTAGTATACCAAAGCACTTGGTGGTCACAAGGCTCATTCAGTACCTGTGGCTCCTCTGGGCTGGCTCTCCCATCCTGCCCCCTCCCCTAAACTTCTCCAGCCCAGGGGCTTTTTCCCCTTCCCCTGGTTCAGGTTCCTATATACCCCACATTTTGGCTATGTGCTCTCTTGTTTCTTCTCTCTCGGTTCTCTCTGCCCTCTTGGTCCACCACTGCTAGCTCTTGGTCCCTCCTCTTGACCTTCTCTCCTCTCATTTTTGTCATGGCCTGGTAGAGTCTGGACTCTTCCACATGCCTCTGGCTATATTCTCCCTCATTTCTACAATAAGTCCTTCTCCTCAACCACAACTTGGGGCAGTCATGTCCTCATTTCATTCACTAAGTACCTTCATTTACCACTTTGTATTCTTTTGTACAATACAGTATATCTTCTGCCAAGGCAACTCAAGCATAAACTGTCTCTTTCCCTTGAAGTGAGAGTTGTATTTTATATTGATATGTAGTATACTTAGTCCTTATTTTATGGAGCCTGTGGTTTTTTTTCTTTGGGAAAAAAGTCTCACTTTGCAGCCCTGACTACCTTGGAAGTTGCTATGCAGACCAGGCTGGCCATGAACTGACAGGGATATGTCTGCCTCTGCCTCCCAAGTGCTGGGCTTAAAGGTGTGTAACACTTCACCTGACCATGAACCCTGTGTTTACTTCCAAGCTTCACAGAAGCCTTCTGGGAACTCGTTCCTAACTCTGTGCACAACCATGAACATCCTATCAGTGGGCAGCACTGTCCATTGCAGCCTTCAGGGGCAGAAGACACTGTAACTTCAGAAGTAGTTGGTATCCAGGCCTTGAGAGAAGCTCTATGTAGCTTGAGACACCTCTATGGACCACCTGATCAGAGTGGGAGGAAGGGTAGGGGTGGGGAGATGGCTGGGCAGGAAATGCTGCAGGCTTCTTTCTGCTACAGAATCTTTTCTAGTGAGGGTGCTTCTAAAGTAAGCTGAACCTGCATCTGCTGGGGGGTGGGGGGTCTTTCAGCTGTGACAGGCCAGGAAGGATGGCACTGTTGGGAGTTCCAGAAGGTCCTTGAGAACACAGGCCAGTGCGGAGAATGTGTGAACTTAGTAACATACAGTCACAGGAGCCAAAGTCACACTGTGGCCAGTCTCAGAGTCCCTTTGCTGGTGGGGATCCTCAAAAAGGCTTGAGATGCTGTGTCTTGTGACAGCAAAGCAGTGTGATCTTGGGCCCCCTCCAAAGTTAAAGGGTTTTGTTTGTTGGTTTGTTTTTTAATCGTTCTAGGGGGCGTTAGCTCTGCTAGCTTTGCTCAGCTGTGCACAGCTAACGGTTAATTTATTATCATGTTGGAGCCACTTTGGGTTAGTGCAGATGGGAGCTGCCTCAAGGCTGGCTCCTTACCTTGCAAGCATTACATTATTCTAAGTCACACAAAATGGTTTTCGTATCTGTCCTTTCTTTATTTCCTTACTGCCTCTGGTCAGGGTTCACAGAAAGACCCCAAAGGGAGAGGCTCCTTTACTCTCTCTAGTCTGCATAGGTTTCCCTATCTTTCTCTATTGCCTCAAGGACATAATTAGTTGATTATATATATATAACACTTTGGAAAAATAAATTGGATCCATTGTTCTCATACTGTGACTCCTTCAAAGGGAAACATCAAATATAGTCAATGATTTATTTCAAAAATAGAAAGTAACCTACATTGGTGTCAGGGACCCCACACACACACACAACATACCACCATCACAAGCCTCACAGCCTGTGGGGGGGGGGGGGATGATCAGTAAGAGGTAAAGTATGAACCTCAAAACAGTACCATCTTTATGGGCACTGGGTTATAGCCTTCCAGAGACCAACTGACCAAACTTGATCCTCAGCATCTCATACTCTTGGTGTGTTTTTCTTTCCTCTGAACATCTCTTTTTCTATCAATTCTCTTGCTTAAGCACATACAAAACATCTTTAATAAAAATCACTCTGTTCCCTAAGCTGGCTGGTCCTGACCTCTCCACAAGGCTTGCCTACTGGCAACAGACAAGAGAATGTTGTGTCAGATACAGAGATCCCTGTACAAGGATGGGTCATTCTTTTAAAAATATCTGTTTTACCTAGTTACTCTATGTTGACAACAGCTATGCTAATTTCTAAGTATTATGCTAAATGCTTTAATGAAGCCTCAAAAATGGTGTCTTGCAAGACATGATATCATAGGCCTGTTATCCCAGTGTTTGAGAGGCCGAAGATCAAGACATACTAACGTAGACCTGTTATCCCAGTTGACTGAACATATCAGTGGTATCCTGAGAATAGGCAACCTCAAAGCCTACCCTCACAGAGACACACTTCCTCCAACACGACCATACGCACTCCAACAAAGCTATATCTCCTAATAGTGCCACTTGCTGTGAGATTATGGGGGCCAATTACATTCAAACTACCATGGTATGTCTTAGCATACTTTTTGATAACTTTCAGGTTACATCTCAAAAGGTTGCTATGAAACTTCCCCTTGTCTCATAAGAAAGAAACATGAAGTGGTTCTGGAGATTTCCTGGATGAATCTATCTTATAAGGTGGAACCAGAAGCCTCTAGGGCTAGACAAGGGCTTTAACAGATGTATTTTCTCCTGGAAAACTGCAGGCTTGCAGCTGGGAAGGGAAAAAGGTGTCAAGCAGTTGTTAGTTGTGAAGGGATTCTTGCTGCATCACTGGCAAAGTTTCAAGCAGATTCTAGAATGAACTACTTTACAATCTCATGTCCCCAAAATTTTTACTTGGTTTTTAATTCATTTTAAAAATACAGATCCCTGAATATAAAAATACAACCTGCTCAATTTGTATAATGCTGCTTGTCTGTATCTGATTCAAAGTCAATAGTCCTTGCTTTTTTATCCTGTCTGAAAAATCACTCTTTCTAGTACTAAAATCCCCACGAGGATGCTGAATTTATAAGAGAGCCATTTTCTTACCCCTATATGAGCTCTGGTTGTCCATATAGAGGTAAAATAAACTGAACAGACAAAACAGTATTAGATTTAATTATGCAATTTCTACTTTTATGCATAAGTTAAATAAAACCCAGACTCCGTTTGATAAAGGAATTTAAAAAGACTTGCTATATCACATGGTGATCCTCTATTGTGATGTATTAAATAGACAGGTGATTTAGTAAAAGCCTTCACTGTAAAGATGATGCACTTTAAATTGGGCACAGAGCAAAACTGAGGAAAACAGCTAGCATCAACTTCTACCCTCTACATGCACATATATATAGATATAGATATAGATATAGATATAGATATCTATATATATGCACACAAGTACACCTGTGCACATAGGTACACCTGCACACACACACACACACACACACACACACAGAGTGATATTGTGTTCCCCCAAATATTGCACACCCTGATAAACTTATCTGGGGTCAGAGAACAGAACAACCACTAGACATAGAGGCCAGAAAATGGTGGTACACACACCTTTAATCCTAGCATTCCAAAGGCAGAGATCTGTCTGGATCTCTGTGAGTTCAAAGCCACACTGGAAACAGCCAGGCATGGTGACTCATGTCTTTAATCCCAGGAAGTAATGGCAGAAAGCAGAAAGGTATATAAGGCATGAAAACCAGGAACTAGAGCTGGTTAAGCTTTTAGACTTTTGAGCAGCAGTTCAGCTGAGATCCATTCGCGTGAGGACTCAGAGGCTTCCAGTCTAAGGAAACAGGATCAGCTGAGGAACTGGTGAGGTGAGATGGCTGTGGCTTGTTCTGCTTCTCTGATCTTCCAGCTTTAACTCCAATACCTGGCTCAGGTTTGTTTTTCTTAATAAAACCTGTTAAGATTCGTGCTACACACACACACACACACACACACACACACACACATGTACACCTGCACACATGTGAATATGCACATCACATACACACTTACAAAAAGGATTACAGATGATACTACAGCTTGAAACATAAAACCATTATAAAATGTCTGGCAAGTTTTCTTTAGAAATTTTCTATGTTCATTTATATAAACATAGCTAAACTTATTAAACATGTGGTAGTTTAGTTGAATGGTATCTTGTTATGTGTGTTTCACAACTTAATTGTTCAAGTGAAATGTTGATGCATACATCTAACTATAATATTAGATGCATGAGCCAACTTATTTTTTTAATTTTCTTTTTATTTATTATCTGTTGTGCTGTTGATTTCATACAAGCTAGGCAAAAGCTCTACCCTGAGCTGTACTCTTAGCCTAGGTCAACTTTATGCATCCAATCACAATCTCTTAGCTGGGCAGTGGTGGCGCATGCCTTTAATTCCAGTACTCAGGAGGCAGAGGCAGGCGGATCTCTGTAAGTTCAAGGCCAGCCTAGTCTACAGTTTGAGTTCCATGGCAGCCAAGGCTACAAAGAGAAACCGTGTCTTGAGAACCCCAAAACCAACTAACCAAACAACCAAAAAACCCTCATAGTGTCAACAGACATTCATTCAAACATTCCAAGTCATTCTCTTCATGATGGAATCCAAGAATGTCTGACAGTATTAAAGGAACTTCATTTTGTTTATAACACAGTTATTGACAGTAAATAGAAGAATTTCAGGCAACAGAATATGAATATGTTTTTAAATTGATAATAACTGCCAAAATACCATGCTGGGCCTGTGCTAGTGTGGACTCCCTTGAACAGAGCATGAGAACACTGTGCCCAGACCCTCATTTCCCCAATATTAAAAAAACTATAATTTTTGAAACTTTTAACAAATTGTACAGATTTGACAGTTTTATAATATAGACCCTTCCCATGAATGTGATATTCTTTTAAGTGTTATATAGTGGACATTATTAATGTTTTAGATGATTCTTCATAAAGACCATACCTATTTTGTTTAGAAATTCTTATGTATATTTTAGTTACAGTTAGTATTTTGTATTCAGTCCATACTTTAGATCACCTGAGGATATACAAGTCAGTCACCTTATTCATGCCTTCTTTTCAGTCTGTCCCTTGGTTCTACTGAACAATCTTGATTTATGTTAAAGAAATTAAGATGAAAAGTACACTCTGATATTTAAACTGTAATGCCCAATTCTCAAGCTGGGAGACCCCATTCTCTAAATCTGACCTCATCTACTTCTCCAAGAAAAGGTCAAAGTCCAGCACATGACACCTATTCTTTTCCCATGAATTTTTTGGAACTCTGATCCAGCAATCTACTGAGTTCAGATCCTCACCTCTCTCTCCATTCCTCCAGGTCCAGTCCCCTAGTGTCATCCTCACCTTCTGCTATGTCCTCTCTTCACTCGCTGCTCCCATTCACAGAAGACTAAGCAAATGTTTGTGAAACACCCTACTTTCCTCCCCTCTGTGGATCTCCACAGCCCCCACCCCTCCCAGGACATCTCCATTTCTAAGTGTCAGCTCCCAATACCCAGAAACACATTTTATCTGGAACCCCTAGTGACCATAAAGATCAGAATCCCAGAAGAATTCCCTACCAGGCAACACCCACCTACCACACTCAGTAACAAAGCAACAAATGATCCACGCAATAAAGACAAAACCAGATACCAGCACCTAGAATCACAATCTCCCCAACCCCAGATTCCTGGACAGTAGTGTAAAAACACAATCCATAATAGCCAGGACAATATGTCTCCACTAGAACCCAGCAACCTCAAAATAGCAGGCCCTGATTATTCCTACATAGCTAAAGCACAAGAAAAAGACCTTAAAATAGCCTTCACGTATATGATAGGGGTCCTTAAAGAAATCTATGAAAGCACAAACATTGGAAGGAAATGAAAAAAACATTTCCAGACCTGAAAGTAGAAATAGAACCAATAAAGAAAACCCAAACTGAGGGAAATATGGAAATGAAAAGTTTGGGAACTCAAATAGGAGCCAGAAGCAAGCTTCACCAGCAGAATACAAGAAATGGAAGAATCACAGGCATTGAAGACACAGTAGAAGAAATGGAATCGTGGTAAAACAAAATGTTAAATCTAAAAAAGTTCCTGGCATAAAACATCCAGGAATTCGGGACACTATGAAAAGACCAAATCTAAGAATAATAGGAATAGAGGAAGGAGAAGAAACCCGGGTCAAAGGCATAGATAATATTTTCAAAAGTATCAGAAGAAAATTCCCCCAACCAAAGAAGAAGATGCATATCAAAGTACAAGAAGCATACAGAACAAAAAATAGTCTGTACTAGAAAAGGAATTACTCTTGACACATAGTAATCAAAATACTACATGGTTAGTACAAAGAATATTAAAAGTTACAAGGGAAAAGAAGGCAAACCTAGAGAATAACAACTGATTTCTCAATAGTGACTCTAAAAGCCAAAAGGGCCTGGACAAATGTGCTGCAGACTCTAAGAGTCCACAGATGCCAACCCAGACTACTATACCCAGCAAAACTTTCCATCACAACATGTGGAGATAATGAGACATTCCATAATAAAATCAAATTTAAGCAATATCTATCTACAAATACAGCATTACAGAAGGAAATAGAAGGAAAACACCAACTGAAAGAGCTTACCTACAGACAAGAAAACACAGAGAATAAATAATCACAGCCCAGCAAATCAAAGGGGAGGAGACACACACACACACACACACACACACACACACACACACACACACACACACACACACAAAACAGCAACAAAATAACAGGAATCAACGAACACTGCTCATTGATATTTCTCAACATCAATTGTCTCAATTCCTCAATAAAAAGACCCAGACTAACAGAATGGATGTGAAAAAAGATCCATCCTTCCTTCTGCATCCAGGTAACACACCTTAACATCAAGAATAGATATCATCTCAGGGTAAAAGGGTGGAAGAAAATGTTACAAGCAAATGAACCTAAGAAGCAAGCTGGTGGAGCCATTTTAATATCTGACAAAATAGACCAAACCAAAACTAGTCAGAAGAGATAGAGAAGGACACTATATACTCATCAAAGGAAAAAATTGACCCAGAGGACATTACAATTCTTACGATCCATATACCAAACACAAGGACATCCAAGTTTGTAAAAGAAACACTATGATAGATTAAATCACAAAATGATCCTCACACCATGATAGTGGGTGTCTTCAATACCCCACTCTCACAAATAGACAGGTCATCCAGACAAAAACTAAATGGAGAAATGCTGGAGCCAACAGATGTTATAAACAAAATGGACTTAACAAGTGTTTACAAAACATTTCACCAAATACAAAAGAATATTCCTTCTTCTCAGCACCTCATGAAACTTTCTCCAAAATTGACCACATACTCAGATACAGCCAAAGTTTCAATAGATACAAGAAAATGGATATAACACCCTGTATCCTATCTGATCACCATAGATTAAAGCTGGATATCAACAACAACACAAACAACAGAAAACTTACAAATCATGGAAACTGAACAACTCACTACTGAATGGAAAAATGGGTCAGGACAGAAATTAAGAGAGAAATTAAAGACTTTTTATAATTGAGTAAAATGAATACACAACATACACAAACTTGGGACACAATGAAGGAGGTTCTAAAGGGCAGATTCATGGCACTACATGCAAGCATAAAACATGGAGAGATCTCATACTAGCAACTCAAGAGGACAACTGAAGACCCTGGAGCAAAAAGAAGAAATCACACCCAAAAGATGTAAATGGAAAGAAATAATCAAACTCAGGCCTAAAATCAATAAAATAGAAACAAACAATATGAAGAATAGATGAAACAAAGAGTTGATCCTTTAAGAAAATCAGTAAGATTAATAAACACCTTGTCAAAATCAGCAAAAATGTGGATAGAGATATCTACATTAATGAAATTAGAAATGAGCAGAAGGACATACCAACAGACATTGAGAAAATTATAGGACAAACTTTAAAAACCTGTACTGCACCAAACTGGAAAAATCTAAAAGAAATGGATAATTTTCTTGTAATATACCCCTTACTAAAGTTAAGTCAAAATTAGATAAGCAATTTAAACAAACCTATAAACCCTATTAAAATAGAAGCAGACATTAAAATTTTCCAAACAAACAAAAACCAACCAAACAACAAAACCAGGGCCAGATAATTTTAGCACAGAATTCTATCAGACATTCAAAGAAGAGTTAATGTCAATACTCCGCAAATTATTCCACAAAATAGAAACAGAGAAAACACTGCCCACTCATTTTCTGAGTCCACAGTTACCCTATACCCAAACCACATAAAGACACAACAAAGAATAAGAATTATGGATTAACTTCCCCTATGAACACAGATGCAAGAATTCTTGATAAAATACATGTGAACTGAATCAACAAACACATCAAAAAGATCATCCACTATGATCAAAATAGTCTTCATTCCAGAGATACAGGGATGTTTCAACAAATGTAAATCAATAAATATAATAAATCATAAAAACAGACTGGAAGATGAAAAATACATAATCATTTCATTATATGCAGAAAAGCCCTTTCACAAAAATTCAACATCCCTTCATGATAAAAGTATGGGAGAGATTAGGGATATAAGGGACATACGTCGACATAATAAAGGTAGTTTAAAACAAGTCCATAACATCAACTAATTGGAGAAGCACTCAACACCATTCCATTAAAATCAGGAAAAAATGCATCTATTCAATGTAGACTCAAAATCTTAGCTAAAGCAATAAGACAACTAAAAGAGATCAAGGTGATACAAATTGAAAAGGAAGAAGTAAAAGTGTCTTTAACTGCAGATGATACGATAGTATATGTAAGTGACAGTAAAAATTACACTGAGAAACTCCTACAGCTGATAAACACTTTCAGAGAACTAGCTGAATACAGAATTAACTCCAAAAATCAGTATCCCCCCATATATAAATGACAAAGACCAAGAAAACATCAGGAAAACAACACCTTTCATGATAGCCTCAAATAATGTAAAATATCATGGGATAACTCTAACCAAGCATGTGAAAGACTGGTATTATGAAAACTTCAAGTCGTGGAAGAAAAACTTGAAGAAGATATCAGAGAATGGAAAGGTCTCCCATGCTCATGGATTGGTAAGGTTAATATAGAAAAAATGGCCACCCTCTCAAAAGTAACCTATGAAGTCAGTATACTCCACATCAAAATTCCAATACAATTCTTCACAGATCTTGAAAGAAAAATTATCAGATTCATGTGGAAACAAAAAAACAAACAACAAACAACAACAACAACAACAAAATAGGATAGCTAAAGCAATCCTGAATAACAAAAGAACTGGAGGAGGTATCACCATCTCCAATTTCAAGTTGTACTACAAAGCTGTAAAATTAAAAACAAAAGAGATTCATCAAAGGTATTGAATTGAAGAGCTAAACATAAATCCATAATCCATACACATATGGATACCAGATGTTTGGTAAAGAAGCCAGAAGTACACACTGGAAAAAAGACAGCATCTTCAACAAATGGTATTGGTCAAACTGGACAGCTGCATGTTGAAGAATGCAAATAGATCCTTACTTATCACTCTGCACAAAACTCAACTCCAGATGGATCAAAGAAATCAACATAAAACCGGATACACTGAACCTGATAGGTGAGAAAGTGGGGAATAGCCTTGAATGCATTGACACAGGAAAAGACTTTCTGAACAGAACTCCATTAGCATAGGCACTAAGATCAACAATTAATAAAGGGGACACCATGAAACTAAAAAGCTTCTGAGCAACAATGCACACTCTCATTCTGACAAAGAGTCAGTCTACAGAATGTGAAAAGATTTTGCCAACTACATATCTGATAGGGGGCTAATACCCAAATATATAAACAATTCAAAAAATTATATATCAAGAAAACAACCAAATTAAAAATGTGGCATAGATATAAATATAGAATTCTCAACAGAGGAAATTCAAATGACTAAGAAACAAATATTCAACATCCTTAGCCATCAGAAAAATATATATCAAACCTACTTTGAGATTTCACCTGTCAGAATTGCTAAGATCAATAACACAAGTGATAGCTCATGCTGGTGAGGATGTGGAGCAAGGTGAACACTCATCCATTGCTAGTTGGAGTACAAACTTGTACAGCCACTATGGAAATCCATATGTCACTTTTTCAAGAAGATAGGAATCAATATACCTCAAGATCAAGCTATACCACTCTTGGGCATATACCAAAAGGATACTTCATCCTACCTTAGAGACACTTGTTCAACCATGTTCACTGTTGCTCTATTTATAAATAGTCAGAAATTGAAAACAACCTAAATATCTTTCAACAGAAGACTGGATAAAGAAAGAATGGTACACTTATACAATGGCATATTTCTCAGTTGTTAAAAAAAATGAAATTTGTATTACCTACAATGGCTGGAACTAGAAAAAAATCATCCAGAGTGAGGTATCCCAGACCCAGAAAGACTAATATGCTATGATTCACTTAAGTGTGCAAATTAGCTGTTAAGTCAATGATTACCAAGCTCTAATCCATAGAACTATGGAGGTTAGGTATGGAATCGGGACTAGGGTGTGCAGACAGATCTCTTTAGGAAAGGGAAATATAATAGATAGTTATAGATGGATGGAAGGGCTGAAAAGGATTATCAAATGGATAGGGTGATGGGAGAGAGGGATGAGGGAGGAAATATGAAGTGAGACAACTAAAATTAAGGTCCATTTGAGCAGTAGTGTAGAAACTTAATACAGTAGAAGCTTCCTAAAATATTTACTCATATAAAGGCAATCTAAATGAAATCATCAAATATTGGGGGAGAAAGAGTCCCAATGGTCATCTGTTGTTGCCAAACAAAGCTTCCAGTACTGGGTGTTTGGGTTACATCTAATTGAGTTGTTAGCCAAAGGTATCCCATGGGAATCTCCAAACCACCAGGCTGTTAACACTCTCCACAAACTGACAGCAAGGCTCCACTGCTACAGATAACACCTATACAAGTGTTTGAACCTGAAGACCTCAAGCTGGTTCTTACATAGAACCTTCATTCCTACATTCTAGAGTCTTTAGTATAAGGTACTCTGCACATTATTGAATGAGAAATGTAAATACCAAGCCAGCCACAAAACCTTTCATCTACAATTGTGCCTTGCTTGCAAGATATGCTAGGACAATGGTAGCACAATGTTTCTGGGAGTAACCAACCAGTATCTGATTTGAGTTAAGGCCCACTCTATAATATGGAATCCATATCAGACACTGTTTGGGTGACGGAGAATTAGGACTATATATCCCAGGGAACTAAGGTAAAACCAAGTATTACTTTTCTTTTAAAAAAAATTAGCAATAACATAACCCCTACTGACATTCTGCTATACTCATAGATCAGTGCCTTGCTCAGCCATCATCAGAGAAGCTTCCTACTGTGGTAGATGGGAACAAATACAGAGCCCCACAGCCAGACATTATGTAGAGAGTGAGAGACCTTGGTACACTCAGCCCTAAATGGATGCATCAATCAAATCCTCCCCTTAGTGTTCATGGAAGAGGAGGCAGAAAGACACTAAGAACCAGAGGGGGTGGAGGACACCAAGAAAACAAGGCTTTCTAAATCAACATGATCAAAGTTCATATGAACTCACAGAGACTGAGTAGTCATGCACAGGGCCTGCATGGGTCTATACCAAGTCCTTTGTGTACATATAATGGCTTTTACTTTAGTTTTTTTTTTTTTTAATTGGGTTTCTGAGTGTACAGACAAATGGGTCTCTGATTCTTGTGCTTTCTCTTGGGCTCTTTTCCTTTTGTTTGTTTTGTCAAACTCCAATGTGATGGTTTTTGTTTTATCTTGTTATATTTCATTTTGCTGTATTCTATTATTATCCCTTAGAAGCCTGTTTGTTTTCTAATGAGAGTCAGAAAGGGAGTAGATCTAGATGCAAGAGGAGATGTGGAGGGATTGGGAGGAGTAGAAGCAGGGAAATCCATAATGAGGATATACTATGTGGGAAAAAAAACATTTTTAACATCATTTTTATTGATTATTTGGAAATTTCACATCATGAATCTCAATCCTGCTCATTTGCCAGCTTCTCACCCCTGTAGCATCCTTCCAAAAGAAAAATTTTTAAAGTATTAATTAAAAACAAAACACAACAAACAAAAAATCCACTTTACTCCTTTATCTTTCCTGCCTCTCTAATACCTCTTCTTTTGTCTTAGTGGCTTTGGGAGCTGCAGTGTGTCACACAGTATACCTTCTTGTCCATTCGACTTTACTTGTAAATGTTTATTGCAATGAGTTGTTCTGCTTCAAGGCCTCTGGCTTCTGGTACACCATTAACACTGGATCCTCACTGAAACTCCTCTTGGATATCCTGTTGTTGCTCTGAGTCATAGAGAGGTATGGTTCCACAGGACCAATCTTTTCTCGAATTCTGGCAGGTCATAGATGGAGTAGGCCAACTCAAAGTCCTGGGTGGTACCTGATTTGGTCAGTCCAGACTGCTGAGACTACCCTCTTCAGGTGAGGGATAGAACCAGCTCTTCGATGCGCATGACATCTGGGCCAGCTCTCCCATGTCTGTGGTGAGGGGTGGGACCAGCTCTCCTGCTACAGTGTCCAGAGAGGGGCAGCACCAGCAAAGGGCGGTTCTGGCTCAGCATGACCCTCAGATTTCAACATACATGGTTCCTATGGCCCTGGTGGCAGTGCAGGCCACCCAGATCAGTATGGCCCCGATGTCAGCATGGCCCTCGGACACCAACATGGTCTCGAGTAGCTGACCAGACCCCAGGTATCTGCACAGCCCTCAGTGGTAACAGGGGCGATGGACAATAGGGCCATGGACCCAGACATGGCCCTTTGCAGCAGCTCAGGCCTTGATGTCACCATGGTCCTGGGTGGCAGCACAGGTCACTCAGATCAGCATGGACCTATGGCAGCATAGCTCTTGTACACCAACATGGCCACAGATCGTGGCTCACACCTTGGGCATCCCTGTAGCCTTTGGTGGCAACACAGGCCATAGACATCTACACAGAAGACCCTGGACACACAGACCCAGACATGGTCCTCAGCAGCAGCCCAGGCCTGGATGTCATCATGGCCCCAGGTGGCAGCACAGGCCACTCAGACCAGCATGGATCCAGGGGCAGTATGGCCCTTAGACACCAGTATGGCCCTAGGTAGTGGACCAGACCCCAGGCATCCACACAGCATTTGATGGTAACAGAAGCCACAGATATCAACACAGACCCTGTCTGTGGTAAGGCCATGGACCCAGACATGGCCGTCAGCTGCAGCTCTGGTCCAGACTTCATCATGGCCCCAGGTGGCTGTGTAGACCACTCAGATAATAAAAAAGAAAAACTATTTTTAATAAAAGAAAAATGAAAGAAAATAAATAAATAAAAGTTATCTAGTAATCACAACTGCTCAATAAAAGCAAAAGATGTCATATTCCCTATAACCATTAGGCATCCTGAATTCTTAAGTTAAACAAAACTTTGTGTATTGTTATAGTTGTTACACCTTCCTAATCTATCAACACACACATAATTTTCTAGAAAGGAAAAGCAGGTAGAGAATAATTATCTTGTAATTTAAGTTTATAGTTACTTCTCTTGTCTTTAGTAGTCTAACATTCAAATATAACATTTTCTGTTGTTTAATTTCCCTATTATCAACTCAGCATGGTGTTACACATTTGTAATTTCAACTCTTCAAAATACTGAAGTAGGAAAGATCACAAGTTTGAGACCAGCCTTGGCTATGTTTCAAACTCAAGGCCACCCTGATCAATTTATTGGGCTCTTGCCTCAAAATTTAAAACAAAATAAAAAACAAAACAACAACAACAAAAACAATAAGAACAACAAAAAAAACCAGGGCCAAGGATAATATAACTCCCAGCTTCTACCAGTTACTTGGGCAAGAATCTGAGCTACCATTTTTATGTTTTTCCATTCTTATTTCAGAAAAAAAGAATGAAAAAAAAAGACAATGTCAAAAAAAGAAAACAAAGACTATGAAGAGCTCTCAGCAAAACAGTTGAATGTAGGTAAGGAAAAACTGGCCCCAAGCTCTGTCTAAAATCCTAAAAACTTTACATTTCTCCATAACGTTCATCAGTATTAGGAAAGCAACACTGAACTGCTTCTGGGTGGCTATAAAGAGTGTCAGGAACTCAGACCCAGAAAGGTACATAAGGTGTGTATTCACTTACATGTGGATATTTGACATTATGTAAATGATAACCAAGCTACAATCTGTAGACACAGAGAGATGAGGTATAGAGGAAGGGTCTTGGGGGGATATAGAGATCTTCTTGGAAGGCACAAATAGGTGTTATGGGTGAACTGGGGGTGGATGGAGATGGGAACAGGAGAATCAGATGGGGAGTAGGAGGGGGGTGAGTCAACTGGAATTGAGGGGCATCTAGGGGATGATATGGAAACCTAGTGCAGTGGAAACTTCCTAAAATATATGAAGGTGATCCTAATGAGGTCTCCTAATAATGGAGGATATGAAGTCTCAACTGGCCATCTCTTGTCACCAAAAGAGGTTTCCAGGAGTGGGACTGGGTTGCATTCAATTGAGTTGTTGGCCAAGGAGATCACATGGAAGTCCCTAAACAACCCCGGCTGTTGCTAAGACAATGGGTCACTCTCTGAAAACTGACAGAAGGGCACCATTGCTGAGGACAACACCCATACAACACATTGAATATGGAGAAATAGAACTGGTGCCTACATGGAGCCTTCTCTCCTATGTTCTAGTGTCTTTGGTGAGGGAAGGTACTCAGGAAGCTACCAAAAAAAAGACACATAAATATTAATCCATCCAGAAAACCTTTGACCTAAGGTGCCTTATTCAGTCATCATCAGAGAAGCTTCCTCAGGCAGCAGACAGGAACAAATACAGAGTCACAGTTGGACATTACTCAGAGAAAAAGTCTAACTGGAAGGTCTACATCAAATCACTCCCCTTAGAGTTCAGGGAACCCTGTAGAAGAGGAGGCAGAAAGAGTGTAAGAGCCAGAGGGGATGGAGGACACCAGGAGAACAGCACCCTCTGAATCAACTAAGCACTGATCACATGAGCTCAGGGAGACCAATGAAGCAGCAAGCACAGGGTCTGCAGAGGTCTGCACCAGGTCCTTTGCATATATATATATATATATATATATATATATATATATATATATATATATATATTTTAGCTTAGCCTTTTTATGTGACTCCTGAATGTGAGAATGCTTGGACCTCTGATTCTTGTGCCTGCCCTTGGGACTCTTTCCCTTCTGTTGGGTTGCCTTGTTTCAACCTTAATGTGATGGGTTTTGTTTTACCTTATTATATTTTATTTTGTCATGTGTGGTTGGTATCTCTTAGAAGTCAGTTCTTTTCTAATGTGAGACAGAAAGGGGGTAGAACTGGAGGGGAGGGGAGGAACTGGGTGGAATCTCTTTTCAACAAAAGGGAAAAAGAGAATGACAGGAACACAGGAGTTCCTGGTGCCAGGAAACCTTACACTGAGCCCTAATCCACCTTCAGACACTCATCCTCATGTGTCTAGCATCTTGTCAAATACATAAAATTGCAAAGTACAGACAAAAACTCAGAAACCCCATGCTTCTCAAAATAGAAGATACACAATTTCAATCATTTGTGTTTCTAACTGAAAACATAAAATCCCCAAATAAGGCTAAATTTTAATGGGCAAGTTCTATCTTGTTATCTAATCCAATTTCCACAACAGTGATATCTGGATTCAGAAACAGCAAGAGAGGAGGGACTTTACAAAAACTAGATATGAGAAAATTTACCACAGACAGGCAAAGAGTGCTAAAATCAAGACTGTCCTGGCAGCTTAGGTACTGCCATGTAGGAATCAGTTATTGGTGTGACCTTTGGTTTAGTGTGTGAAGGCTTATGTGATTGAGAGAACCACAGGACACAGTTTACAGAAATGAAAAATGCATAGGAATGAAGCTCATTCTGTGTTTAAATGACCATTAGTTACTACATATTTAACAAGTGAGGCTAAAGACTTACTAGAAATCAATAACAAAAGGCAAAGTCAACAATACCTCCCTCATTCCCATAGCATTTCATAAAGGTGTATATTTTAGAGATAGGAAGTGATAGTCATAGGAAATTTATGGCAGTGATCTGTAAAAGGCCCAGAAGCTATGGGGAGTGCACTGCTTCATAAATACTGAAAAAGAAATATTGCAAATCCCCTACTGAGTCCATTATATGTGTCAGAACTCTGGAAATCTGAGGAAAGTGATTTAACATCTGAGATTGCAACTGCCAAGAATGAACATGTCACAATTTTTCACAGGAGGGGAAACCATCACAAGAGCTGGTAGCAACCGATTGACACCCTGCAAGGAGTGTACTGGTCCAGATCCATCCAACTGGTTTTCTGGGTAAGCCATGGAGGGAGTGCACAGGAGAAAATCCTACCTTAAAAACCTTATTTTCTGGGGATGAAGCCATTTGGGCTTGGTTTTATAGTTTCTTAGTGTCTATATTACACAGATACTTAGAAACTTCTATGGCCATATAACTCACAAGCAATAGAGCACATAGGCAAAGTAATAACTCTATTATGGACAAATATTAGAAAAAATATCTATTGGTCAAGTCTACTGAATATTTATTCATGAGCATCCTAAAAATGTGTGCTGAACACTGTCCATCTCTGGCATTCTGTATTAATAGATCCACGGGGCACCTCACTTAGGTACTTAAGTGTAAGTGAAATTAGATGTATGTAGTATTTTATATCGTCCCTACTCTTCCCTGTCCAACATCTTCACTAGAAGTGACTATGTAGAAGCCATTGTGCCATGCTCTCCCTATGAAGGACGACATGATTACAGATGCACTATAGATACTTCTTTTTGAAAAGTGACCAAGAGTCACAACTTAAATTTTCAATAACGCTCATAACTCTGACACTCCCACCCCACTTTTCTGTGGTAGAGCACCAGTGTTTCATATTTCCTAGCCAGCATTTTTCTCCATATTGTTTTAGACACGGTGCCATTATAATCACTCGCAATTGACCAGTAATTGTTGCAGAATCAGGCCTCCCTCTGCCAGTGCCACCCAGTTGCTGGACTACACCCAGCTGAGTGCAGTAAGTTCCAGAATCCAATCAAACTAAGCCCCATTGGTATCCAGGTTTCTCATCATGAAGTTGAGCCAACTCTTGATTCCATACACTACCTCCCTCCTACAGGGTACACACAAAGGCAATCCATTTTAGCTGTGATTCAGGCCCCTGTAATACTTCTATATAAAAAAAAAAGGCTTAGCTATGGTCATTAATTTGTATTTGCAGACCTTGTTTGTATAATTGGCTTTATAACTAAGTTAGATGTGGGTACCCATATCCCACCTGGGAAATGAGAATAGCAGCATTTTCTTTTGGCTATGTAAGAATAACCTTAACTCATTCTATAGGCCTTCCAAAATAAGAGGTAGCCCAAGAATAATCATCTCTGAATATTTACCTTACTCTTGATTTGAGTAACAGGAAATACAGGTACATGGTTATGCTCGAAGCTTGAGTAATTTTCTTATCTTCTAAGTTATTCAACAATGAAAAACTAGAGTAGTAGGAAGAAAAATAACTCTTATTAGCAGGGTGATCTAGGCAAAATTATAGGACCTGCAACACGTAAAATGGAGCTGACAGAACAAAGATCCTCATCGCTGGTTACAAGACTGTGACACAGTAGGTGCTCAGTGTGCATTTACTCTGTATTACAATGGTAGTGATTATAATTCTCATTAACGGACTGACACTGAGAATAACATGCAGGAGAATGAGAACATTCTTCTCAGTCGCAATTTAGCACATAATATTCAGACTTCCAAAATTTACACAATTCTTTCTTTCACATTGAATTCACAGTATGAAATCCAGGTATCATGAATATTAAGCAATAGCCTTACCACTGAGCTACACCACCAACCACCAAATCCTTCAGGATTTTTATAGGATTTTAAAGTTACCACACAAACTGTCTCTGCACAGGCCAGGTTAAGCCTGTGCTCACTAGTACGAAGGTCTCCAACCTATTGCACAGAATATTATCTTGGGCGTGGGTGACTTTATTCATCCTAAGAATGACCTGAGCCTTTGAGAGGGAACTCAAAAGTTCAGTTCTTCAATAAAAAATTAAAATAAAAAAGCCAGCATTTTCAAGAAAGTGGACTGAGTGTGGATGAGTGCCAGGCTGCTGAAAAACAAGGGAAGTTGCAGTCTGGTGGGTATGGATGTGTCATGCATATCTGCTGGCATTGGCTCCCTGAAACTCTCTAGTCATTCACACAGAAACAAGGATAGGACTGCTCAAGAAGGGAACTTGCTGCAATTCTTACTTCTCAAACATCACTCTTTGTGCCACAATAGTTCATTTTATTTGTTTATTTTTTAGCATTTATTATATTTTTAATTATCAGGGGAGTGCACAAGAGTGCAGGTGTCCTTGGAAGCCAGGAGAGGATGTTGGATACTTTGGAGCTGGAATTATAGACATTGTAAGCCCTCTGTTGTGGGTCCTGGGGACTGGGCTTGGGTCCCCTAGAAAGAACTCTTAGTTGTGGAACCATCTCTCCAGGTCTCTGTTTATGCTTTAATTTACTATTAGTCTTGCTTTTTTCAGTGACTAAGAACACAGGATAATCATTTCAGGGAGGTGCTGCTGTGTGTTTGCATTTCTGCAGCTATTTCTGTGGATCTGTTTCTGTATACCTATTTGAGCTAATATCTCTGTGCACGGTATCTCTGTGTGTGCACTGAGTCAGATGTTTCTGTTTGCGTACCTGTGTGTATTTCTTTGTATATAGTCCTGGGTGTTTCTGTGAGCACATTTCTCTGTATTTATTTCTGTGAGTGTACTCCTTTCTATGCACATTTGTATGTGTTATTGTGACCACAAGTGTAAGCAGGGGAAGAGTATGTGAATATGTATGCAGGAGACACAGAACATCCCTAAGAGACTTAAATGCACACATCATGAGAGGAATGGGTCTTTCTGGGCAATTCCCTCATTTGTGAAATCCTGAATTGACTAGGAAACCAAAGAGAGTTGAATATAAATCCTACTTTTATTAATGTTTCTCCTAGATGCTTAAATATTTTATAATCATATAATACCCCTTCCTACATTTATCTGTATCGAGAAGATGAACCATTTTTTCCTACCTAATAGTGGGTATGCTTGTGACTGTTTGTACTTTGCTATGGTGAGTAAGAACCTGATACAAGCGCTCTTCATTTTGCATATTTAACTATTTTGTAAATGATGGCAAAAAGTAAAACCTTGGTCATTTCAGAACTCTTACTCAACTATCAGCAGCAAATACGTTTCAGTTATCTTAGAATATTCATTTGCCTTAGGATCTAGAAGGCATTTTCACCATTTTCTTTATGTGTCTAGTAGAGTAATATTGCCTTTGTGTTAATAGGCCAGTTTATTATTCTTGTTATCTTCATGTAATGCCCTGAGAAACCAGGTGAGACAATTTTTCAAGTTTAATGATCACTGGCATAAAGTACACATGAGGGTTATTCAGGACATGCCATCCCTTTCAAGGCACTTTGCCAAAAAAGTCTGGAGTCAGTTAATTAATGCTTGGAAATCCCCTGCCAGTTCAAGCTTTGAAAGACAAAATAATAATAACAATAATAATAATAATAATAAAATAAATAAGAAGAAGAACTCTTCTAGGCTATAGGTCAACAAAACTCTTCTATAAAAATTAAAAGCCTGACCAGAACTCTGATATCAAATGTCCTTTTGAAAGAATAGCTAATGCAGAATGTATTGTATAATGTAAAGTAAACATAGATGGCTAGTTCAGAACTTTCTTATGTATCATTCTGTACTATAAATCAAGTGATTGTGATAGCTGTGTTATAGTTTATGTTGATATGATAAAGCTGCTATGGATTGTAGTGTCACATTCAACACACTCAGCAAGCCTCTCTAAACATGCCCTGAGCCCATGCGAGGAGCAATAGGGTAAGCAGGGAAGTATATAATCCTGCAGTAACACTGTCAGGGCAAGGGCAGAGAACTAGAGCGGCTAAGATGGGTAAAGGACCCTCTTCTGCCTTTGAAGTCATCTGTGTAGGTAAATCTTAGGAAGCATGTACAGAGAGAGGCAGGTAACAAGGTAATAACTAGGAGGGAGAAAGAGAAGGAAGAGAGCTCTAGAAAGGGAGAAGTAGACAGAGAAGGGGTAGAAAGAACAGGAGATGGGACAGGACACGTAAGCACTTCCCGGTAACTCATACTTCTGTCTGATAGGCTGCTTCTAAAGAACAGTTTTCCTGGTTGCAGTTGCTGTACCACTGCTTCCTGTAATTGACTAACTTTGTTTACTTTATCTGTCTCTCCCTCTCTATCTACCTCTTGTTTGCCCAGCTACCTGAGAGATATAAGCTTGGCTGGACAAGGTAAATTTGTGCTTACATATTGTACATCTTATGTCCACTAGAAGCTCTGAAATGTAAATAAACAAGGTATTTTTATCTTCTAAATATTCATTTATATATTTACAGATTTATATTTATATGACATATATGTATATTTATTTGCATTGATGAATAATATCTATATTGTAAGATATATATGTGCAAAAATGTAGAGACACATTTATATATGAAATAATTTCAAGATCTACCACGTTGATAAAACACAGCTCTTTCAAGAAGTCATTTTCAGACAACTGTCCTGCCCCTACCCTACACACAGCAATCATGTATTCCCAAATCCACCCTCTGAAATGGAGAGAAGGCTGAAGGCTGACCATTTTCAGAAGCATATTTATACCTTTCTGCATAATAACACCTAGTAAAATGGCTGAAAAATTGCATCTACATAATAAATAGTGAGTAAATGAATCCAAGTTAACATATCCTTACAATTACTACTGTTTTTGACCAAATGAATTAACTAGTCCTTCATAGGAGATAAGTGACATTCTCAAAGTGCAAAGCCACTTGGAGCTGAGGTCATTTTTTTTTTTTGGTTGGTTTTTGTTTTGTTTTACAATGGGTGAGCCTTCAGGTATTATCTCTATTTGTTACAGTCACCATAGCCAAATAAGCTTCTATTTAGTAAGCACTCTGAATACTTTGGAGTGGAAGTGGAGGAAAGAAAGAAAGGCTCTTCTTTTTTGAGGCAAAGGAAGAGACAACTTTTATGGATGTGACCCATGGTAGGTCAACCAGTGGATGGTTCTCCACCCAAGAGTAAATAAATGATCAGCACAGAATGCTCTTTGTTGGTTATTTATTTTTTAAAAAAGGGGGGTGACACAAAGTTGTGAATTTCAGAGGGGCTAGGAAGGTGGGGGATGGTTCTAAGAGGAACTAGGAGTGAATATGATCAAAAGGCACTGCATGAAGTTCTCAAGACCCAAAAATATTAAGGGACTAGAAAGGATGACTCAGAGGTGAAGAACACTGGCTGCTCTTGCCGAGGACACAGGTTTGTGTCACAGCTGTCTATGACTCTAGTTCGAGGGGATGTAGTGCTCTCTTCTGGCCTCTTGGGGAACCAGTCATGCATGCAATGCATGGACATACACAGAAAAGAAAAATATATAAATTTAACAAAATATTATATTAAGAATAAAAAATATTATACTCTAACAGCAGCACAAACATTAAAAACTATGTATAAACACATGAGTATAGTGTGTGTATATATATAAAAAATAAATACATATGATATATATAACTAAATGAATTTGTTATTCATTATAAAGTATAGCCATGTACTATTAAGTTGTATAACAAACATCTTAAGTATTGTGTTTAGCAATGTGAACAGTAGTCAATACTGATATACTATTTTAGAAAAATAATGTTTCTAATAGGACAGAAGTGCTAACAAGCTGCAGGAAAATGCACTGGAATTCAGCTTCTATCACAAAAGCTACTACTTGGAAAAGTCAAGGACTTTTCCCAAGGCCAAGCCATGGCTTAAGAAGTCTTGGTGATATTTTAGCTTTTGTATATATATTAGCTGGTTCCTACAATGATTTTCTCGTAATGCTATGCATGCTTCCAAGAACTCCTAACAGTGTATTTATCTAAAATACCTATCAAGCATCCAAGGCCAAATGAAACAACACCTGTCTCCTAGGTCAGAAGAATAGCTTTATTTCTTGTGCAGTTTAGGGTGAGGCCCTCCTTTCTTTCTTTTTTTTTTTTTTTTTTTTTTTTTTTGGTTTTTCAAGACAGGGTTTCTCTGTGTAGCTTTGCGCCTTTCCTGGGACTCACTTGGTAGCCCAGGCTGGCTTCGAACTCACAGAGATCCGCCTGGCTCTGCCTCCCGAGTGCTGGGATTAAAGGCGTGCACCACCACTGCCCGGCATGAGGCCCTCCTTTCTTATACAACCTTACTAATAGACCCCTAACTTCTTAACCTAATCACTTTTAGGAATGTAGACTGAGCACATAGATCCCCTTTTTGATATACTAACTGGTCATTAGCATTCAGTTGACCTCCTCTTTTACCACTCCCATTTTGGGTTGTAAAAGAAAGCCTGGTGGTCACTGCCTAAGGAAAACTCTTACCTGCCTTTATGACCCCTTAAGAGTTAAAGCCTGGTGACCTTGCTCTGCCAGAGGATTGCTATTGCTTGAGTTTATAACTGGATTCCTGGGAGACTTGGGGACAACAAAGAAAATAAGGAAACCTGAGGTAAAAATAGAACGGAAGAACTAGATGGGTAAGAACTGGAGATGAACAGGCTAGATGGGAAGAACTAGATTGAAGGGCTAAAAGAGAGTACTAGAGGAACAAGATGGAAGATGAGGAAGAGCCAGATGGGGAAGAACAAGATGAGAAAGGAGATGGGAGAGGAGCTAAGATGGGAAGGAACTAGATGGATGAGAACCTAAATGGGGCAGAACTAATATGAGAGAATGAAGTTAGAACTTAGAGGGAACAGCAGATAAATGTAGGATATATCAAGCAGGAAAGGAGCCAGGCATGGGAGCAGAATAGAAGCTGTGTAGAGAGAGAACTGACTCAGAAGAATAAAGTGTATGGACTAAAGATTTTCGTGTACATAGATTCATTTCATATCCTGAAAGATTAATTACATCAGCTGGTTGTAGATTCTTCCCGGACCCTGGGAGGGGACTATCGCACAGAGTGAACTATTCCTGAAGCCCCAGGACAGGGGATTTGATCAATTTATTGACAGATCTTAATTTTGAATATCATCTTATTTGGAAAGAATGTCTTTATCTCTCTTGCTGTTTATTTTCCCCCTCATTTCTAAGATCTGAAAACTCTCCATGAAACTTCTTGAAATTTTAAATTTTGCTTGATGTGTTTTTCTGCAATTCAGATAAAAGAGTTTTCTTGGTCTGGTGCTGTGGCAAGTACTTTTTCTCACAGCTATTTAGGGAGTTTAAATCAAAAGGACAGTTGTTAAAGACAAGCTAGGGCAACAGAGGGAGGCCCCTCCTCCAGAGATGAAAGAGAGAGGCAGAAAATGAAAGAGGAAGTAAGGGAAGGAGTGGGAGAAAGGGAGCACCCCTAAATTATGCATCTTATCACTGGAAGGTTGTGAAGGTAAGTTCTGTAGTGTGTGCAGTGTGCCAGGCACAGGAGCTAATCATTCAACAACTACAGGACATTATTGTTCTGCAGATGAGAAAACAGTTTCTAGCTGGGTGGGGTAACTTCCACTACACATGGAGCAACATCTAAAAAACAAAGGCAAAATGCAGACCCTGGTCTATCTGATTTTGGACCCCAAGTTCTAATACATCAAGCAAATTCCCACCGACTCCAATTATAGAAAGGAATCAACTGTTCCTTGAGCCATGATGCACTGTATGAAATAAAGTATGTATCTGAAGTATTAAAGAGGAAATTCTGCATATTTGGTTATCCTAAATGCCTTCCAAGGGAATGTTTTCTTGTGTGACTAATCATCCTACCAGAATAAGATTTGTATAGAATTTGTTATTAAGAAAGAGGGAAAAGGTGAAAAAGAAAAGACAAGTGGCTGAAAGGATGCCACTGAGAATTCTTTAAAGAAATCGACCAGCTCAGCCAGGGTGCCTGTATTTAGCCAAACAGTGAGCCACATTCTTTAGCTAGGATGCCACTGGGCGCAATGGCCAGATTGTGGTTTCAGTTGAAAGAAGACAATGAACTGAAAGGAAGGAAAGAAAAAAAACTCCGTGAACATTAAAATTCTTGAAAGGAGAGAACTGCAGAAAAGAGGATGAGTAAAGTTAGAAGAAAGTCGTGAGGCAGGGCTGAGAGACAACACTGGTGATCCAGAAAGAACAAGAGCAGCAGACCCCCATAACTCTGACACTCCACTCATCTCCCCAAAGCAAAGCCATTGAATGCAACATGGAAATCTGAGTCTCAGCAAAGACAGGCCTCTTGTCAATGGCACTGCACCACAACATGCAAAACAGCTTATTTCTATGTTTATTGATTATTAATAATTATTACTGGAAAGTGCTTATCACAACAAGGAGGCAATTTTCAAGACTTTACTTCCATGAAGGGAAATGAGTCCCCTATTGGGAGAGATGCCACAAGGAGATCCAGCACTCAGGTGTAGGCTCTCATGGGTGGCTAAACGTACTCTACATTTAGGTTTGAATCTTCGTTTAAGCTCAGCAATGAAGCAGGAAAATGGCTGCCTATTCCAGGCTGACCTGGACTACATAATGAATTCCAGCCAGCCTGGGCTATATCGCAAGAATGTTGAAACAAATAAGCAAACAAAATATCAAAATAAAACAGAATTCTGCATAGTCTCTGTAGGATAGTTGATGCAACAGTATATACAGTTTAGTTGAGATAAACAGAATCCTTCCAGATTTTAGTTATAATACTCATTTCATTAAATACATTTTGTTATAAAGATATAATCTAGGATTTTTGTTTTGCTTATTTATTCATATATATTTAGTCAGTGTGCAAAAATGAGTTTCATTATGAGGTCTTTGTAGTGACATAGCGTTGCTCTTTACTATTCTCCTTCCACTACACTTTCTGTCCATCCTCCCTCCTCAAGCTGGCCTGCTTTATTCCCCCAAATAACCAATCCCTCTTCTCCTTTCTTGTATTTATACATACAAACACACACACACACACACACACACACACACACACACACGCACGCACGCACGCATATACACACACAGATAGAAACACACATAGAGACAGACTCATACACACACATATATATAGACAAACATACACACATACATACAGGCACACACATACATAATTATACACACAAACACACAGACATATACACATATACACATATAGACATATACATATAGACATATACAAACCTATACAGATACACACACACACAAACAGACAGAAATACAGACACACATATATACAGGCATATACACATACTTATAGATACATACATACATACATACACACATGTACGGACACACACCCATTTAGCCAGACACACACACAGAGACACAGATACAGAGAAACACACACTCATACACACAAACACAAACACACACATATATGTAGATATACACACATACATATAGAGACATACAGAAATAAATACATGTGCACATACAATATACATATAGACATACACACAGATACACACATACATACACGTATAGACACACAGACACATAATTTAAATGTGGGCAACATACATAGGCAGATACTGAGTTTAGATATACATTCTTTGTCCCTGGTATATAGGACATTTTTCTGGTCAATCATCTTGCCTCATTTTAAGTATCTGATAAAACATATGTCCAAAAATTGAGGCTTGGGAGAGATGAAGTGGCTTTTTATATCTCTCCCTTCAAAAATCAGTGCTTTCTAATGTGGCCTGTGAAGAAACAGAAACAAACTCCCAAACTTTCCCTAAGCCAGTCTACATTTTTCCTGTTTACTGAGGTGCTAAGATCCCAATCAAACCAGCTCACTTACTCTGCATCTCTACTCCTGCTCCAGTTGCTGTCCCTTCCACTGACACAGCCCGCAGTGCTGCTTCTGAGCTCACTCGACCCACAGACACCATCCCCACTACTTTCCTCTCAAATTACAACAGAAGTAAAAAGTGCTACCATACGGTGTTGGGAAAATCAACAAAGCTATCCCACTTAGAAGAGCTATCTTGAGAATTGAATTGGTGATCTCCAATTTCTGATTTTTTTGCTTGATGCTATATAATTTTATTTGTGACTTTTTACCTTATTTTCATTTTTTCCCACAAAATGATAAATACTCCAGTCACCTGATGTCCCGAGATGTTTCCTGTTTCTCTAAAATGAACCCTAAAACTTAATACACCTAAAATGGAAGAAAGGGGAACAATCAATAAGAAAAAAGTTATTTCCCAAGGTTCTCAGCTACACAGAACAGCACAGCCAGGGAAAGCCACATCAGCTCTTCTCTGTGCAGAACTGGCTTGACTAAACTCCTAAAGAGTGCTGGACCTCATCTCTCTGCTCTGCCAGCCCTTGGGAATCTCCTGATTGTCCTCAACACTCTTTCCTCCTTTTATCCACTCTCGATGCTACAGTCACCCATGTACTCCTAAGCAGAAGCCCTATCCTTTGACTCCAGGCCCATACCCTTCCCAGGCCTCTCACTATTGACAGAATAAGGTCATAGAGCTCAAGTGGTTCCTAAGGTGGCCCATTTGGCCCTACATTAGTTCACTTGCTCACCTGTTTCCTGAAGTCCATCCTGTTCCTTCTACAGCCTCATCTCATTTGGCCTTACTGACACAGGTAAACAGACAGGCAGGCAATGGGCTCTGTCACAGTTACCCTTACATCTCAAGTTGCTTGTATAACATGGGCAGAGCCATCTCAATAGCCAGGTCTGAATTTCCTGATCCCTTACAGTTGAGAAGGAAAGAAAGACTGGCACATGCAACTGGGTAAATGTGTGGGTACCAGCAGCGACTTTGGGCTAGTAAGGGATGGGATTCTGCAAAATCCTTCAATAGGAGAGGCTCTTGTTACCTACCAGTGAAGAGAGTGGGAAGAAGACAGAGTTTGGTCTTGATTCTTAACTTATCAAGGACAAGTGTAAATTTGTCATATATATATATGTGTATATACAAGGATGATGGCTAAAAACAGAACTTGAACTTGTCAATTAAAAGAGAATTAATGAAGCTTTTTTAACATTTAAGGATGGTATATGTGTGTAGATGTAACTCTGAACAGTCTGGAACCTGTAAACTCTGGCTGAGTAGGGCCGAGCCAGGGAGCTGGGTGGAGCCGGCTGTTTTTAATGAATTCTTGCCACATGGGCGCCAAATGCAGATGTAATTCTGAATGGTCTTACTAAATAAGAAACGCAGAGCCAAATGCAGAGTTAAGAGCCCAGAGATCGAGCAGCAGTCCAGAGCTAAGACCACCTTCTTACCCCTTGCTGCCGCTGTCGTCCTTCCCCTCAGAAAGAGACCTACTTCCTGTGTCTGTATTTTTATTGACTTTCTGTTCTGCCTTCTCATTGGTTGTAAACCCAACCACATGACCTCCTCGTCACTGCCTGTCTATACAGACCTCCAGGTCTCTATGGTTGGTATTGAGATTAAAGGCTTGTGTCTCCATGCTGTCTGTGTCCTTGAACACATAGAGATTCTGCCTGTCATGTGGTCGGGATTAAGGGCATGTGCTACCACTGCCAGACTTCTGCTAAATGGCTTGCTATTAGCTCTGACCCCCGGGCAACTTTATTTATTAACATACAAATAAAATCACCATATATGTGAGTCCTCAGTTATAGTGATTACTGCCATGCTATCAGTGACACTGTCACAGTCCTCAGAATATCTAAGTACATTCATTGTTTCTAACTTAACAGAAATGCCTTCCTTTTATGTGGATTTGATATCAAAGTACATAGCTTGCAATTTAGGCAGCTTTTCCTGAGCAGCAAAGGCTTCCTCACAGGCTTGTGCCACTGAAATACAGAAAGATCGTTTTTGGAAATTCTTTGATTCCCAATCCTCCCTGAACCAAGGGAAGATGTTTGTTTTTTCAAAGGTTGCCTAATGATCATTCTTCCTGACATTACATGAACGGAAGTCAACAATGTGACATTTGCCATAAGCAAAACAGAATGACAGAGCTGAGATGTACAATAAGGCCACCCTCTCAGCAGCCAGCAAGTCTGCCATGATTTTTTTTTTTTTTTTTTGGGTGCAATTTGTTTCTGAGTCTGGCAAAGGTTTTGGCTTCTGTTTCATGTTCTTTGATTATTATTATGCCTGTCTGCTAGTGGAAACTGAAAGTACTCTATCTTTCTACCCTGAAATAAAGAAATGATGAAACAAGCCAAAATTTGTAGGAAGCAGGGGTTTAAAGGAAAGTAATTGGATTATTCACTCAAGACCCAGAAGTACAATTAACATGTCCAGCATTATGTACTAGATACTGCAACGCTGTACCTCACCCACATGGATAGTACAAAGCCCTAGTAGGCAGAGTAAGGGGTAGAGCATTGAACCCACAAAATAGACAAAGAATTCTTGGGGAACTAATTAATTCAGGCCATCAGCCACCTTTACTGCTGACAGAAGCCAGAAATTCCCAATGCGCAGTGAGCCCTTTCCAAACTATCCAGGGACCCTCACAAAGCCATACCATAGGCACCTCAGCCTCAGAGACAAGAGACATAAAATCTAGCATCACTAGAAATGGTCATCAAGTAACAATTATGCAAGGGAATGTAAATAGCTACAACCCACCGGGTTTCTTTCTTTGCTGAAGTGTTGAGTCAAAATTGACTTAAAGCTATATTCTGTGGTCTTTCTCTTTGGTGATGACACTGTAAGAGCAAGAATGTCAGGATGAATTGGGTAGTTTCAAATGAAATGCTATTCTCAGGATGAACTTTTTAAAATGCAAGAAAGATAGACACATCTATTTCAAGGAATTTAATTTTCTTTTAACATTTATTAAGTCACTTTCTTTGGAGTAGTAGTGTTTTAATCATTTGATCTTCTCTCCAGCCATCTTATTTTCCAATGGCATATCTTCTGATGATTCCTAACATATGAGGAAGTCAGGAAAGAAAAAAATCTCACTAAATTCCATTTATGAAAAATATTCCTCTATAAAATGAGCTCAGTAAGCATTTCTGTTGCTGTGTAATATGCTACTACAGTTGCCTAGATATAAATGTTACGTAGGACAAGGACAGACCACTAAGGATAAAACCCTTCTTAAACATTAGATGTGCAGTATGACTAAACCCTCATGAAGGTGGCACCCTGTGACTCATGGTCTCAGGAAGCATGCAGGAAGTTTACAGCAAAGGACACAGATCTTAGTGGTCACATCGGAACCCTACCCCCACATACAGTTTCGAATTTTATTAAAGAATTGCAGTTCCATCTGTCTATTGGCTGATCGCCCTAAGGTATATGACTGGAGGACAGTGCAATATAGTCACGGGTGAAGCCCATGGTTTCAAGTTGGGCCATTCAGCTCACTCCTTTATCAGCTCTCTGTCAGGTTACAATGCTCAAGAGGCCCAAGCCTATTTGCTCAGCCACATGGAGAGTGCTCTAAGGCTACTGCTCCGGGCCATCATCTTTCCTTCCCTTGTCAACTCTTCCCTAGTTCTATTTTAGTTGATTGAATGTTACTCATTTTGTGGATCTTCTGACACCTTTAATTGCTCTTCTCTTCCCACGCCTATTAAGTTTTCTCACCCTTTGATATTGGCATTAGAAGCACTTAAATAATTTGCCAAATGATGTTTTACCACTGCTGTTTTCTGTCAGGCATTGCACTGCCTTTAACCCTGCGTTGATTCTGCCATAAAGTGTTAAGTAGCATGGAGTGAGGTTATTTTACACAGAAGGTTGATGGGCTTCTTTGAGCTAAAGTCTTTTTCACATGCCTATTAATGCCTTCATGGTGAAGGCAAGTGAATATTGAAAACTTGCTTTGAAGCTCAAAACTGATTTGTAAAAACAATTTTCATCTTTTGGCATCTAGCCAGGGTATGTGTGCCCAGCCAGACCTAGAGCACTCACTCTAATCAAGAGTTACAACAATTTTCCAGTATTAAAATTCTTTTAAACTCTCCAAAAAGTAAAGGATAGGATCATCATCATCATCATTATAGTTTTGTTTTCTCAAGACAAGGTTTCTCTGTGTATCCCTGGCTGTCCTGGAACTCACTCTGTAGATCAGGCTGGTTTTGAACTCAGAAATTCACCGGTCTCTGCCTTTCAAGTGCTGGGATTAAAGGTGTACATCACCACTGCCTGCCAGATAGGGCTATTATTATTAATACCAGAAGAGTAAGTTTCCACAACCTGCCCTGACTCCATCTATGCTTTGGAGATATTCTGATGCTCAGGGTTACCCCTGGCATACAGGAACATAAGGAAACCCTCAGCCTTTTCTCTGTCCATCATCCTGAGACCTCATGGTCCCATCCTGCATATGCACTGGCATTGATAAGACATGGCTCTGCGACACTTATGCAAATCTCCTCATGATATCGCCTGGTGTCTGTGACCTGACATGACTTCCTTTCTATGTTAGAGCATAAAAGATGAATCATGTCCACCAACTCTGTGCTACAGTGTGTTGAGTTCCACTTCACTTTGACTCATCCTCTCCCAGTCTTCTGATGTACTTTACAGCTCCCTCTACCAGGAAGGGGAATGCATGCTTTCTGCTTTCTTCCAATCCACAACTTGAAATCTGTCTCTCTTTTCCTTAAACTCATATTAACTATGTAGTGAGAAAGGGGAAAAAAATGAAATGTCCTGAAATGAACCTAGAAAGCAGAGAAGTAAGGCTTAGAAATGCCTAATGGAAGATCAGGGAACCTGGGAGTGCCTATGCTCTCTTGAATTTAAGAAAGGAATACTGAAAGTATGAGAGGTCCTGTGAACACAAGCATGCAAATAAAGATATGGATAGGAATGGCTGTATAGGATGGCATGCTAAATCAAAGTGAAAGATCCTTCTAGCAATCTTCTTGTCCAACCTAACTTCACCTTATTGTACACATGACATAGTGAAGTTTCCCAGGCCACACTAGACTCACACATAATGAATTGCAATCCATTCCTCCCAACATGTGGAATTTTCTTTTTCTGTATTTGAGACCTTAGGATCAAATACTTAGAAAATGATGACTCAAGCCTTCCATCTGGAAATCATTAGCATGATATGATTGCCTGAATTGAAAAGGATGTAATTAATAAGATTTGGCTTTTTAAGAAACTGAAGGAAAGAATCTTAAAAGAATCTAAAATTTGCTAATAATTTGAGAACTTTTCTTAACGTCTATTTGTGGTAGGCAGAATAATAACCCACTAAAGATGCCCACCAGTCTAACTTCAGAAATTCATGAGCATGTTACTTAACCTGGCAAAATGGAAATGAGTATACATGGGGTGGCCTTCAGAAGTTGGGCAGGCATGGAAGCAGACCCTCTGGGAGTCTGTGAAAGAACAAAACACTGTCAACACCTTCATTTTAGCCTGGTGATTGATACATGTGATAGGCTTCCCATGTGCAGAAATAAATTTGTGTATGATATGGTGGCACACACCTAGAATATCAGCATTCTTGAGTTAGTTAAGGCAGAAGAACCAGGAATTCACCATCATATTAAACTACATAGCAAGTCTGGGGTCAGACTAGGTTATATGAAACTATGTCTCATAGAAGGGAGGGCAAAAGAAAAGGAAGAGGAAAGGAATAAATGAATGAAGGCATGAATTTGCTTTGTTTATGTCAGGGAATTTGAAGTCATCTTTTATGCGCCATTAACAAGCAAAACAACATCTAATACATCTTTATTAACCAATTCATGAAAAGAAATTATAAATTGATTCATCTGAATCATTACTGGAAATCTGTCCTTTCCTTATGAACCAAATGGTTTATAAAGCTATATTAGGTTAACAGATTCAAGTTACTAACTGCATAAATGACATCAAACAGTGTGAATATCATAATTTACTACATTCCTGGACAGGAACTTTTTTATACTTATAGTTTATGATCCTCCCTTAGCTAAAGTTCTCTGGGAATCCTGGAAGCAGTAAAGCCACTTGTTATATATGTGAAGCCTTTTGGAAATGAGTTTCAGAAAAGGCTCTCAAATTCCTTTTTCATGTTCTGTCCTTGAGAGTTCTTTACAGAAGAGAAAATGTATTTTCTACCTTCCAAATTGCAAGAACAAAATGAAATCAAGTCAATTTGATTGTACTTCAATTCATATAATCAATCTTAGAATAATGTAACACTTAAACATTCGTACAGTTTTCAAAATTATTCCTAAGCCTCTTGGTAGAATTTTACTACAAATTAGACTTGGTTGTGCTCTCTCAGGTTAGTTTTGATAAGTCTTAGTTAGGGTTTCTAATGCTGTGATGAAACACCATGAAGGGTTTATTTTGCTTACACTTTCACATCATAGATATCATCAAAGGAGGTAAGGACAGGACTCAAGCAAGGCAAACACCTAAAGGAAGGAACTATAGTGGAGGCCATGGAGGAGCATTGCTGACAGGCTTATTCTCCATGGCTTGGTCAGCCTTTCTTATAGGTCCCGGAACCATCAGCCCAGGGATGGCACTGCCCACAAAGCTGAGCCTTCTCATATCAATCAACAATCACGAAAATGTACCACAGGCTTGCCCACAGGCCAGTCTGGGGGTAGCATTTACTCAATTGAGGTTCCTTCTTCCAAAATGACTACAACTTGTATCAAGTTGACATAAAACTTGCCAGCACAACTACTGAGATTTCTCTGCTTTCCACCCATTGCCACAGTTCCAAAAACAGAGGCAAGTTCATAACTAATGCACAGAAGCTCCAGAACAGGCCCAGAGCTTGAATGCTGGATCCTGCCTCATGACTTCTCAGCCCCATTGCTATCTGCCCTAGGGCTTCCTGGCAGGCAGCAAAAGGGTATCCAACCACCACTGTAAAGAAGTCTGTCCAAAGAGCATGTTCCTTAGAAATATGTTTATTTAAGATGTAAAGAGGTAGGAGAATATATATTATTATATATTTAAATTGTACTATATTAGAACTTTTGATTTTTAGAATTTTCTGTTTGAGTTGCTGACTTTTCATTTTTTAAAAGTTGTTATAGGAATTCTACTTTTTAATCTAGAACAGAATTTCTAAAATTTTCTGAAATGGTCCTAAATATCCCTCTGCCATTTTGTACTATGTATTTAGACAAAGCAGGATTTTTATAAATGATGATTATAAAGTCTAAACATCAGGGGAATGGGGAATATAGCTCAGTTGTAGAGATAAAGTAGACAGCATAGTTTTGATCCTTAGCACCAAAAGAAAAAAATTAAATATAAACTAAAGTGCCACTGAAATTTGTAAAACATTGAATGCACACTCTGTCTTACAGTATCCATTACTCAACTGAGGTGTCATTCTTCATGTCAAGGTAAACAAGCTCAGCTATCTCAGGGTGCACATTTACCTTCATCTTTATAGATGGCAAATGCGGGTAGACCAAATAACTGCATTTTTAAAGTTATGATTTAGTATTAGTTTTGATTTGTAACCATATTAGGTACCCGGGGTTATCTGGAGTGAGTGAAGAGTCAGGAATGGGAAATGTCTCAGTAGCTCTAGGAAGGAGACCAACATCTATGCCTGATGAACTAGTCAGGACTTGGCTTATTCTTTTCTAGGCACTATGGCTGCTTCTGCTGTTCCTGATGCAGGGAGAACATGTTTTACTATACTGTGCGCTCTCGTAGCAGAAACGACAGTTCTATGACCCACCTCCCTGAGTTCGCCCACCAGGACAAGATCTCCACCTTGAGCATCATCCTCTTCTTGGGCCCCACTGTGGGGAAGATCTATGCATGTCTGGCAGGAACCTAGATCTTTTGTCTCCCACAGGCTCTGAGACAGCAAAACTACTGCTCCCAGGACAGCACTGGGAGGAACCAAGAGCTCGGACCCAAGACTCCCTAGAGTCTGTCTCAACTACTGCATTTACTTCTACTCTCCCAAGAGTATTTGTCTCTTTTAGACAAGTTTCTTTTTCTTTTCTCTCCTGCTTAATTAATTATATCATAAATATTACCTCTGGATCTCCACCAATGTCACAGAAAGTGGTAAAATGAAAGAAAAACATATATTTTCACATTTTGGGGAAGAGATATAGGGATGGGGTTCCAATCTCAAAATTGTTGCCCAGATTCATCAAAATAGAACTCAAAATGCCATAGCCCTACACTCTTGACCTGAGAAATAAGCAGGTGTTGCATTAATCAGCAGCATGTGGAAACAGGTGGGGAAGACTCACTAGCAGCTTTAGGAAAATGAAGCACTCTAGCCAGGTCAGAGGCAGGGGTACCATGGAAGAGAAAGCCCTGTGTACAGAAATGAACCCAGCTACAAGTCCTTGCCAGACAGTAAAGCTTCAGGAGAGTTGAGTTTTACTGCTGTGTTTCAGAGTGCCTGCCTGGAAGTGCTCCCCAATGTGCAGTTCAGGTTCACACTTCTCATATCCATCCCACTTTATATGAGGCGATTATATCTTTTACTCACAGAGCTGGGAACAATGTCCTTGAATGTACCAACTGTAGGCAGACCTGTCGTTAAACTCAATTATAAAATCTCCCCTAAGAACAAAGGCGAGGACCACACTGACTTTTTAGAAGTTCTGTTAGTCCTAGGAGCCAGTCTCAGTGGCCAAAGCCCAAATCCCTCTTGAGCAGTGGAATAACCACGGTCCAGAAAGGACAGAGCAGAGATGACCTACCACACAGTCATTTGTAAATGAATGAAAAGTATCAAAGGATTAAATTGGTCACTGTGAACCCAGTTCTGATGTAGACAAGACTGCTGCTGGCATGTTAAGAAGTTAAATAGAATAATGGGATTACTTTATTTAATTACAGATTTGCAGAATGTTTCTTTTTAATTCTTCATTACATATCCTTGAACTACTTTGGGATGTATTTAAGTAGCCAATTATCTTTCAATTGAAAGTACTACTATTTTCAAATATATTAAAGGTAATACTATAGTCTACTGGGAAAGCATTAAAAGCCAACATAAACACATAGTATGGATATGCTAATAAGTATTTTCAAGCAACAAAAAAAATTGCCATTTTATGCAGATGATAATGTAATGTTTAACCAGTAAAATAATTCCCTCATTTATTATAACAGCTCTAATCATAATAGCTGTATCATCACTAATAGCTGTGTAATAGCTTTATAGCTATTAATATTATGATCTAAAATCAATTTACATTTAGTCAGAACTTTTGTTATTATCAAAAAGTTATTAAGACTCCTCTGATACATAATTTTAATGTGCCCCCAAAGTGATATAAATAGCTCAGCAATTAACAAAGAGCAAGATAGCAGAAAAGAAACCTTATTTTTCTCCCAAACTAATATACTTTGTTTGTATGACAAGTGTTGAACTCAATAGTTTTTGAGATGTAGAGAAATGTAAAATGATTCATTTAGGTAAGATTTGGAAATTATCTTCTTATCTTGACATATAAGCTTTGGACATATATTGTAGTGACTATAGGTGATAATAATGAATTATGTGCTTGAAAATTAAAAACATAAAAAAAAATCAGTGGTTTTATTTTGCCTAAGAATTAGAGATCATGTTATAAGTATATACCTATTGGTGAAATTATTATGGCCACTCCATGTAGTTAAAAGGGAGGTTTATTTTGTGGGGTAACTTACAAGTGAGGGGATAGTTTACAGAGTCTGGGAAAGGTGTAGTGCAGTCCAGTGATGTTCTCTGGAGAACTCCGCTCGGTCTACCTCTAGCATCCAGGGTCCAGGAACCAAGAGAGCCCACGCATCCAGATCTCGGGTCTTCAGTGTCCTCTCTCAGCCCTGCCTTGTAGGTGTGACTGTTACCAAAGCCTCAATGGGGGTTGGAACTTCCAGGTCAAAGCTGGAATGGCTACCTACTACATATACCTATAACAGGTAACTACAGAAAACCCACACAATAACAAGCACTTCTTTTGTTGAGACAAGGTCTCACAATGTAATTCAGGCAGCCTCCAAATCATGATCCTCCTGCCTCAGTTCCCTGAGTCTTGGGAATATAGGCATGAACTACTACACAGGATAATAAACACCATTTCTCATAAAAGAGGGATTCAAGCAGTAACATTACAATAGATACATAATTTGAAAGTGTTAAAAATTTCAAGTTAACATATATTTGACTTTAAAGGTAAAATTAATTTAACAAATAACAATGAAGCTAATATTTATGCAAGGTTTACCATGTGCCAGGAACTATGTTTATCACTTTATATTCATTCTATCATTTGAATACAAGGTATGTATTACTGTTAATATTATCTCACCACCACCCCCCCTGTTTTTTTCACAAAGAAGAAACCCAATAAACTAAAATGTGGCAGTCCTAGACTTCATACTTGGGTCACTGGCCACACTGACTGCAGTGTTTTTATGCATAACCAATGTGCTGAGCATCTCTAATACAAATAATTAAGATTGCAAGGAGCAAAAGTAAAAGACAATGGAGTCACTGGGCATGAAAACTGTAATGCCAGATTAACTCTGGTGGTACCTGGCAATGTTGCCACATATGAAGGAAACACATACAGTCTGTGTAATAGTTGATACTGTCTGAATTTCTCTGAATCTATTAGGGGACTGTCTTAGTTATTTTTCTACTGCTGTGCCAAAACACCATAACTAAGGCACACAGTTTCAGAGGATTAGAGTCTGTGATAGTGGAGCAAAGGCATGCTGGCAGGGGCAGCTGAGAGCTCACATCTTGATCCAAGAGTAGGAGGCAGAAAGAGCAACGGGAATAGCACAGATTTTTGAAACCTCAAAATCCAAGTCCAGTGATACACTTTCTCCAAGAAGGCCCCACCTTCTAAACTTCCCCAAACAGTTCCACCAACTGGGAACCAAGTATTCAGACTATTGAACTTATGGGGGCCATTGTTAGACAAACCAATACATTCCATTCCCTGGCCCCAATATACAGGGCATATATTAATACAAAAATACATTTAGTCCAATTTCAAAAATAGTCATAATCTCTCAGCTTCGATGTTAATCGCAACACACAGGAAGCAGAGGTAGGTGGATTTCTATGAATTAAAAGCCAGCCTGGTCTACATAGTGATTTCCAGGACAGGTACAGCTATATAGTAAGACCTTGTCTTGATAAAATAAAACAAACAAAAAGTCCAAATTCAAAAGTATTTTCCAAGATTCAAGGCAATCTTGTAATTGTAATCTCATGTAAAATAAAAAACAAATTATAGATTTCCAAAATAAAATGACACAGAATATAAAATACTATTCCAAAAAGGAGAAATGCAGGCATAGTGAGGAGATACTGGACCAAAGAACTCTAGATCCTACGGCTCCATGTGTGATGTCAGAAAGTTTAGGGGTCTCTGCACTTCCAGCTTTGCTACCTGCAACATACCCCTCACCCTCTCCCTCTCTCCCTCTCTCCCTCTCTCCCTCTCTCCCCCTCTCTCCCTCTCTCCCTCTCTCTCTCTCTCTCTCTCTCTCCTCTCTCTCTCTCTCTCTCTCTCTCTCTCTCTCTCTCTTTCTATTTCCTGTCTGCAGCTCTTCTTGACAGATATCCTAAAACTCTGGCATCTTCAACATTTTAGGGTCTCCAACACAATCCAAGCAAACTTCACTTTCAGAGCTTCCTGAAATGGCCTCTTAGGGCCTTCATGCAGAGACTCCCCTGCTACACACCTGACATCAGCAGATCTCCTTAACCACAAAGGAAGATTCCACAACACCTTTACTCATGTATTCTTCTTAAAGGTAAAGTCAGAAGCATGTGGACAACACTGCCAAGTACAGCTGCCCCCTTGGATGAGGCCTGGGCCCCTAAAAGCACATTTGTAGCAGTATTTATTTTTTGTTCATTTTTAGGAACAGAAAATTCCTTAGGCCTTCTTTTCCCCACAAGTTGGAAGTTGAACTGGGTGGGGTCTTTCCCTGAGGTGATCCTTTCTATTATTCCACTGTAGATAAGACTGCTCCTTATCTTATTTCTTTCATCATAAGCCTTGGCTCCAACATTAAATTTCCTGGAGGTCTTTTTCTCTATAAACTATACATTTTTTGTTGTTTTTTTTGAAACTATTAACTTTTGAGATTATAATATAATTACATCACTTATCCCTTCCCTTTCTTCCCAAATGCCTCCACATGTTCCTCTTTGTTCTTTGAAAGAAAATGGCTCCAAGTGGCACTATTAGGAGTGTGGCTTTGTTAGAGTGGGTATGGCCTTGTTGGAGAAGTGTGTTGCTGTGGAGGCAGGCTTTGACATCTTATATATGCTCAAGCCACACACAGTGTTTCAGACTACTTCCTGTTGCCTGCAAGTCAAGACGAAGGGCTCTCAGCTACTTCTCCAGCACCATGTCTGCCTGCAAGCCACCATGTTACATCATGATATAATGGACTGAGCATCTGAAAATGCAAGTCACCCAACTGAATATTTAAATATATATATATGTAAATTTATGTGTGTGTTTATGCATGCAACAAAATAGTAGATATACTTTGCTAAATAGATAAATACAACCTGCCCAGTCTGTATAATGTTACTTATATGTATATTTTCAGGGCTGACCATTTTGTATTGGAAAACAATCATTATGCTCTTACCTGAGGAATATTATTTCTCCTGCTCTCAGTATTCCTTAGCTGCCTGTAGTTCTTTGGTGTTTTTTCAGCTCATATCTAGGCAATCATGTCGGTGAGACTTTATGGAGGTCAAGCTTCTGAAAATTACCAGGAGATACAATCTCACAACAAAGGACTTCTTCCTTTGGCTCTTACGATCTTCTGGAATGGTAAGAGAAATGTGGGGCGTTTACCCAACAACCCCACAGTTACCCAGAATTATCTTGAGTGTGAGCAGCAGGAAATATTAGATAGAAGGATTTATTGCGGAGAATATTGCGGAGATAAACAGAAAATAAAGGATAACCTCGAGGGGGCCTGGAACCTTTTCCAACGGGCCCGACTGTCTCTGCCCCAGGGTATTTATAGAGACACCAAGGGGTGGAGCAAAAGACCTCCCCCCCCCCCCCCCCCCCCCCCCCACCCCCCCCCCCCCCCCCGAGCACAGCCAAGTGCAGACCATCTCAGACACCTGCACTCAAGCCCATGGTCCTAATCATCTTCTATGGGGACCTGCTGGGTAAAGCCAGGAGGAACCTGAAAATGGGCTCCCACAGAGAAACTTAATTGCAAGAGTTGTACTGTAGATGTATCCATTAGACTGGGCTCCACAACTCTGCATTTTGATTGGTTGTGGTTTTCTGTAGGGGTCTTCATCAGTTTCAAAGAGAAATTTCTTTGATAAGGGGTGAGGACTATACTTATCTGTGGGTGTAAGGACAAATGTTTAGAATATAGTTAGGAATTATGCTGGGTTAGTAGTGGCAGTTATGGGTTCTCCTCCAAGATCCATGACTTCATTAGCTGTGAGTAGTTGACTAGATTTCCAGTATCAGGCACAATTTTCCTCTTGTTAAGTGGGCTTAATCTATTTTGAGAGGTGTTGGTTATTGTTGTGATATGTATGCCATTATCTCCCACTCCCTTAGAGTTATCAGCCCATGCTGGTAATTGTTGTGGTTCACAGGCATCATAGCTGGGTAGGACCGTGGGTTTCTTACCTGCTTTGGAAGTTTGTATGGCATGTTCTGATACCATGAGAGCTAGATAGGCCTCAAGCAAGAGGCATTCACGTCAATTCCAGTTCAAGGCCCTTTGGGCCCTATATCTGAAATGCATGGTATCTTCATTCATAGGGACTAATCTTCCACCTCTGGGTGAAAACAAGGGCAACAGCAATAGCCTATAATGTTTTAAGAGTCTTTTGGCCAGCCCTGACCATCAACTCACAAGAAGACTTCTTATGCCTTCTGTGGAATTTTTGTTAGTCTATGTTTGGCTCTTAGAGGAAGTATTGCCATCACAGATGAGAAGTTTTCATTCAAACTATATATGTATATTTACACACCAACTATGTTTCGTATAGGTATCTTTAGATAGATATTTTAATAGTATGATTCTTTATGACCTTTTCAGCCATCCTTACTGTTATTTTTACCCTCCTCCCTCCTTCTTCTGTATTTATCTCCCTCTCCTTCTCTAATTAGAGCCTCCCTATATTTTTGCCATTTCCTTCTTTAAATCAAACTGTACATTTTGTATTTCTTTTTGCCATACATACTCTTTTTCATTGTAGACCTGCATAAGAGGCATTACTAATAAATACATGGCAGAGTCAATATGAGGCTGTCTTTAAATATCCTCCATTAAAGTAAAAATTATTTCATTACTTTTTAACTTAGTCTTGGGAAAATTCTTAGGACAAGGCCAAAAGGCAGCCACTTTTTTTTTGCCAAAATATTACAAGAATGATCTTAGTCTAGTTGCTAATATTGTTTCCCTCTAGAACCTGTTGAGCTGGGTGTGGTGGTTTGAATGAGAAAAGTCCCCATAGGCTCACAGATTTGGATAGTTGATCACCAAGGACTGGCACTATTTGAAAGGATTAGGAGATGTGTCCTTGTTGGAGGAAGTGTGTCACTGGGGGTGGGCTTTGAGGTTTCAAAAAGCCTATTCCAAGCCCAGAGTCTCTCTCTTCCTAATGCCTATGGTTCAGATGTAGAACTCTCAGCTATTTCTCCAGCGCCATGTCTGCCTGTGTGCTGCCATGCTTCCTGCCATGATGAAAATTGACTAAATCTCCGAAACTGTAAGCCAGCTCCAATTAATTTCTTTCTTTTATAAGAGCTGCTATGGTCAGGGAGTCTTCCCAGCAGTAGGACACTGACTGAGACCCTGGGCCTCCACAGTGTATTGCTCTCCTCACTACTGCCTTCCAAGACCCTACTAGGACGGCCCTGCTAAGACTGGCTTACAGTGTTCAAGCACTTCTCTAACTGTAAGTACCAAAATCTTCCACACTCCTCCCGAAACAACACCATCAGGATCTTCACAGCAATAACTCCCTGGTACCAACTTTCGTATCAGTTACTTTTCTGTTGCTATGACAATACACAATGATCAAGGCACCTTATAAAAGAAAGTTGGGATTACAGTTTCAGAGGGTTAGGGTGCATGATGGTGGAGTAAAGGCATAGCAGTTGGAAGAGCTGAGAGCTCACTAGGAACAGCACAGGCTTTTGAAATCTTAAAGCCCACCCCTGGTACCACACTTCCTCCAACAAGGCCAAACCTTCTATTCCTTCCCAAACAGTTGTATCAACTAGGGACAATGTTTTCAAATACATGAACATTTCTCATTCAAACCCCCACAGGGTCTTAGATAAGATGGGACTTTTGCCTTAGCTCCTATCTGTATCTTTGTTTTTTTCTAACAGTGTCTCTTCTCCTATAGTGCCCAACCTATTTTCTGGTACTCCTTAGGTATAGAGGTAGTGGCAATATGTGAGACAGTTCTTACCAGTTACATTAGTTACTTTTCTCACTGCTATGATAAAATACTTAAAAGAAGCAACTTAAGGAACAAAGGATTTGTTTGGGCCAATGGTTTAGCAAGGCTCAGTCTATGATAGCAAGAAGACATGGTATAATATGAGTGGGAGACATTTAGCTACATCACACTAATAGTCAAGAAAAAGAGAACTGAATCAGAAATGGAGCTCTCAAGAATCCAGTGACCCACCTCTTCTAGCTAAATACCACTTCCTAAAGGCCCCACAACTTCCTAAACAGCACCATGAGCATAAGGCCAAGTGTTCAACACATTAGACAATCATTTGACATTAGACAATCAAACCAAACCACTGATGAAATATAAATATTAGCAGTTACAGAAGATGGGCCTTCTCTGCCCTGGTTGTTTCCCCTTAACAGAGGAGAGAGAGCAGGTGGAGTCTCAAAACCTCATAGAAGCTAGGCAGTGGTGGCACACGTCTTTAATCCCAGCATTCAGGAGGCAGAGCCAGGCAGATCTGTGAGTTCGAGGCCAGCCTGGACTGCCAAGTGAGTTCCAGGAAAGACACAAAGCTACACAGTGAAACCCTGTCTCAAAAAACAAAACAAACAAACAAACAAACAAACAAAAAACCCAAAACCTCATAGAAGAGAAATCACAAGAGCTTGGGTCCTCAAATGGCTTATGAACAGAATGGCCCCTCCACACACATTTCACCACCCCTCAGTGGCTGGTAACGTGGAGAAACTCACTTCCTTCATATTAAACCAATGGAGTGTTAAAGCTCTCTGTTACAACCACACATTCTATGTTCTGCCTGTGAGAGCAGCCTTTTCACATCACACATGACTGAGATGCTGTATTTGTGTTGGTGCACCTGGGTCATTTCTCTTAGCATACGGTCCTCTAGGTTCTTCCATGTTGTTGAAATGGCAAAATGTCCTTCTTTCCTATGGCACTCTCTCTCCCTTTTACTTTGCCTCTTATCATTCTTACAAACAGATAAAGGGTTTTTTTTTTTAAAAAAAAAAAAAAAGCAATGTTCCTAAACATTTAGTGAAGCTAAGCTAGGCTGTTTGTCTTGCACCATCACCTTCTAACTGCTATGTGTGTGAGAGACACATTCCTGTTCTAATTAGTTGCTCTAGATTCTCCCAACTAATCCTTTTGCTAACCAACTGAAATGTGCATGTGTTACCATGGCTTCTTTCAAACTGCAGCTTACTCAAAGACATGCTTCACAGAGTTTGAGCTTATCCACAAAAACAAAAACACAAAAAAACTACCTAAAAATAGGTCATAAACCCCGTATTACAGGATATGCTTTTTTTCATTGACATAAAATGAAGGTGGTCATACAACTGGTTTCTGGACAACTGAGACTGATTTCTAAGTAACAACAGCCTGATGTATGGAGAACAAAGAAAATCAAATGTTTGACTTCAACACAAATGAGTAGCTCAATTCATTTATCTTGTTTTTCTGTGTATCTACCAGGAATCTGGTGGGAAGCAAATGGTACATGCTAGCCAGATAACATGAGGAGTGTTAAAGAGACTGAAAAGTTGTAAGCAAGGAAGTAGAATTAGAGAAAATATTATATTACAGGCAGAGGAAGGAGAAGTTGGGGAAAGGTGGTTGCTGAGGACATCCCTAGCAGGAACTAAGGCTAGGTCGCCCACCATAATCCTGCAGGGATTATGAGTTCAATACACCAAATTCTTTCCTTTCCTCATGCTCTGTCTCCTGAAGAGCCCATCCTCACAACCCAACCTGGGTCTAAGGAAGCAGGATGGAAACACAGAGAAGGCCCTGAGGGACAGAGCAGAATATTCAGCCAGATATTCATGCCAATAACCAGAAGTTTATCTTTTGAGAGACATTCTATGACCCCTTGTGGATGCTGCTATCAAAGACTGTTCATACATACTCTGAACTGTCCAGCTCATATGAAACAGCAGCATCACAGCCTTCTGCTCTGTGGCTGCTGTGAAGTAACATCAGAGTCACTTGAATGCAAGCTCTCTGATGGTGTGACAGTGGATCCAAGATAGCTAATTAGTGGCCAGGGGAAGGAAATGTACCAAACAAAGGGATGGCTGGTATTCTAGGTGGACAGTGCAGGGTAGTTTTTACCAGGCTACTTAGAATAGCATGCAATTTAAAATTTACTAATAATTTCAATTTCAAATTTTCTATTGAATGTTTTCAGACAATAGAACATGGGTGACTGAATAAGGGAACACAGGCCAAGGGGATAACAGCATATCCTGATAGTCTAACTGACAATGTCAGAGCTTAGGTGCTCCAATCCCTGTATTCTTTAAGAGAGGTAAAGAGGTGGGTTGTTATTCCAGTGTTTTCTATAAATCCCTGGTGAAGTGAATTTCTGTGGTGTCTTTGACCTTGAAACAAACCAATGATATAAAGTATTTGGGGTCAATTTAGGGATGGCTGGTGTTGTTTTTTGCTTTTTTCTCTTTTGCTTTTTTTAGGGGCCCACCACCCAGCTCCCAAATAAACACATGGAGGCTTATTATTTCTTACAAACTCCTGGTCTTAGCTTGGCTTGTTTCAAGCCAGCTTTCCTTAACTTAAATTATCCTGTCTACTTTTTTCCTCTGGGCTTTATCTTTATCCTATATACCTTTCTTTACTTCTTACCCTGTGGCTTGCTGTGTAGCTGGGTGGCTGGCCCCTGAAGTCCTCCTTTTCTCACTCCTAGATCTTCTCCTCCCATATTTCTTCTCCTATTTATTCTCTCTGCCTGCCAGCCTTGCCTATCCTTTCTCCTGCCTACGACCAGCCATTCAGCCATTTATTAGACCAATCAGGTGTTTTAGACCAGCAAAGTAACACAGCTTCACAGAATTGAACAATTATGACATAAAAAGTGCAACACATCTTTGTATCACTAAACAAATGTTCCACAGCATAAAAAACAATGTAACACATCTTTAATATTCCACAACAGATGGCAACCCACCTTCAAACAGAGAATTAGGGATCATCTTCCTAAAGACCAGTGGGTACTCCTTACTATCATTATTTTAGTGGGAAATAAGGTATCATTTTCCTTCATTTGGAAGTATGGTTATAACAAGCCAACCATGACCACTGTCTAACTCCTGAGAATTCATGGTCAAAGTGTAGGGCTCACTATAATCACTCACTCATACCCTTATATGTTTGATTTTAATACTGCTACCATCACCTAGTGGTTCTCGTCTATCTCCTTTCTGACTGGTGCACCCAATAAATTTTATTTTGGTCATAGAAAATAGATCTATTTTCAGGTTTCTTGTTAGATGTTCAATAAATGTCAGATGAATTTTCTCTTGCTGGAGCACTGATGAAAACAGGCTTATGTGATTCAATATAGGTAATCTCAGGCAGAAAAAATGGATCAGTGGGTAAAAGTACTTGTCATGCAAGCATGAGGACCAAAGTTCAAATCCCTCAGAACCTCTGTAAACATCAGACACACTATAGCATGAATATTTGTAATACCAGGAACCATGCTGAGAGACGGAGTTGGCGGAGAATTCCCTAAGAGCTGGCAGCCAGCCTGTCATATATCATTAAAACAACAAAGAAACCTTGTTTGAAATAAGGTGGAAGACATGGACTAACACTCAAAGCTATCCTCTCCATAAATGTGTTGTGGCAAAGACATATTGCATTCACAAATATGAATGTGTGTGAGAAAACACAGAGGGGAGGAGAGAAAGAGAAATTTAAAAATGGACCATGTGAGAACAGTTTAGTAATACTTTCAAGTTTATCAATCCTTAGTGAGGTGAAAACAAATGACCTCTCATTTCAAGTGAAAGTGACTTCAGGAAGCCTTCCACAATCAATGAAAGCACTGTTTCCATGTGTGAACTCTTAGTTTGCCTTCAGATTGCAGGGAATTCTTCTGAACACCACTTGCCTCTCATCACTAGATAACTGAAGGAACAAGGACTCCTTGTCTATCACATTGTTTTCTCACACAGCATTTCATTCCTCATCACAGCAAATACATATCAAATCTGTGAGACTTAGATATATTAAAAGAACCTGTGACACAGGAAACCTTTTTACACATCTTCTGTATAATTCTGGAGGCTAATACATGGAATTAATGCTCCTTTAACCAACTCAAGTGCAAAAAAAAGACTAAAAAATCAAATGTAATCTTCAAATATTTATCATAATCTGATTTGGGATGATTTTTTAACTTCCAATTAAATATCCACTTATCTACCTATTATTTACTTTAAGGGCAAATACCATGGTGGCTCATGACAAAAAAAAAAATCAATTAAAAATCTAAATGCTAATGATGAGAGAGATAACCAAATAACTTTCATGTTATGTAGTCACCAAGTCAGAGAATAATAATCTTTTTTTTTTTTTTTTTTTTTGGTTTTTCGAGACAGGGTTTCTCTGTGTAGCTTTGCGCCTTTCCTGGAACTCACTTGGTAGTCCAGGCTGGCCTCGAACTCACAGAGATCCGCCTGGCTCTGCCTCCCGAGTGCTGGCATTAAAGGCGTGCGCCACCACCGCCCGGCAAGAATAATAATCTTGTTTCCAAATGTGTTAAACACTGGAGTCAATTTTACAGGATCCAACAAAATGTATGCAAGTAGCTGCAGTGAAAATTCAGAACAGTGTACCTGGCGTCAATGAGAACCCAAGTCTGAAGAATGCCTGGAGTTGGAAACTTTGTGGATGAAAGAGCCAGAAACGCAAATTGTAGTGGATCTGGCAGGATGTGATGCCAAGCAGCACACCTGCCCCCTACCTCTTTGTACACTCATATACTTTGGCACAGTCTGTCTTGGATGCTGAGAGTAACTCTTGAGGAGTGAGATGTGACTGGAGACAAAGTCAGTCTAGACTGTGGTTAGCTCAAAGAGACCTCAAGCCCTCCTTTTTCTGGGCATTGGAATCATTTTGCCTTGTATGGTATAAGGTTTCTTCAGTATCCAAATCACAAAGGAACACAAAAACAAATCAACATCTCCAAGTAGGCATGCAACTCAGAGTGCTCAGAACATTGAGACCTATATACAGTCTTTGTTTTTCCTAGGATCTATATGCACATCTTTGCTTTAAATATTAATAGCTATATTTTAAGTGGAAGCAACAGAAGCAGAAAAATGACCTAAATACAAGACTAAGATAAATTTCCAGATGAAGATGGGCATTTGGATGCTTCAATCATCAGGAATCTAGGGAGCATTTGTTGTGTGCCAGGCACTGTGGTAGGCTCTGGAAGAATGCATGCAAAGAAGAAATAGTCTTCATGTCTGAGTACATTAATAAACAAACTATTTCCCAGTCTGCATGTACTGAGACTGAGAAAAGCATTGGATTAGAAAAAAATCCACAGAAAACTGTGGGAGAAGAAAACAAGCATTGCTAAGTGAATTCCCCTTTAGCAGGCCCTTCATCTCTAGCTCATGCAGTCTGAGTTAGGCAAACACTGTTAATTTTATTAAAGGGTCAAAGTGAAGTTCAGCATGGAATAATATAATTCCACTGTGATATCAAAACTATTATGGGAGGTTCAGTATTCATGCAGTATAGTCTGCCCTAAACCCATCTTTTTGCTTCTCCACACTGTGTTCACATTAACATGCATAGCACAAGTGACCTAGTATCAAGGGATTTATCAGATTTTAGAAATAAAGATGCCCTGTTAGTTTACTTCAACTACAAAACATACCCAAGATAGTCAAGAAGAGGAAAACATTAAGTTTGGCTAACAATTCTGAAGATCTCCTTCCAAGATGATGGAAGTATATAAAAAGACAAAGTGATTTCCTTTATGGTCAAGATGCAATAAAAAGTTAGGGTTTCACTATAATCTTCAACAGACTACCCTAATGACTAGAAGACTACTCACTAGGCTACACCTCTTAAATCTTAATAGTTCTGATACCACTAAATAACACACAGACCAGTGGTGAAACCTTTAAGACACAGCCTTTAGAGAAACTTCTAGATAAACTATAGCAGATGTGGATATAAACATCTATAACAAAATTATGTGCTAAAAGAAAAATAAAATGTGTTATTGAGGATCTCAGAATGAATGATGTATTTATCGAGCATTTAATAAGATACCAAAAGCACTTGGTTTTGTCTAAATTGCTAAAAGTATAAAATAAGCATAACACAATTGATATATTATAAATAGATAAATTTTTGAAGATTTATTTTTATTTTATGTGTATGTGTGTCTTACCTATAGGTATGCCAATATACTATATGCCTGCAGTGCCCATGAAGACCCATAGGGGCCCTCAAATCCACTAAAACTGAAGACATGGACAGCTGTCAGCTGCCATGTGAGTGCTAGGAATTGAAACAGCAAGTACTCATAACTGTTGAGCCATCTCTTCAATCCCCATAAACAAACCATTTTAAAGCCATTATAAATAATGTAGTTTCCCAAAGTAAGTAATGTTTTTTAAAGATTTTATTATTATTTACATGTACATGTATGGTCATGTGTGTACAGGTGGCCATGGAGGCCAGAAGGAGGAGCTGGAGTTGCAGGCGGTTATGAGCCACTTGATGTGGGTGCTGGGAACTAAGCTTTAGTCTTCTGTGAAAACAGCAACACTTTTGACTACTGAGCCATCTCTCTAGCCCTAATATATTTAAAACACTAGATGTAATTTTTGCAGAAAGTCTACTAGGCTCAGCAAATCATGCTAGCGAATGTTGAAAGGACAAAAATAAGAAACAGAAGTTACTGCCTTTTTACCAGAAAGTTTAAAGTCTAAATCAGAACACACACAGTCCCCCCAACCAACACACACAAACGTACATATAAGATGTATGAGCAAGTGGAAACTCACATGGAGTCACTGTGTACAAGTTAATGAGATTATGTTAAATGTATTTTGATGTCAATAAGATTTTTGTCAGCTATTTTTAAGTATTTTACAGAGAAAAACTGAAAGATAATTGTAGGTTAAGAAATGGAGGAGGTAGTATTGACTATAACTAGACAATCACAAGAAATAGCTCAAAGATAAATGTCTGTTTCTAAATCTTTATATAGGCCAGCTTCACTGATTTTTTTTGTAGAAAAAACAAACAAACAGAACAAAATGTGCCCACATCTGCCTGAAGCCAAAGAATTATTTACTAGTTCACTGTAGAACTACAGAGTCCACAAAACACCTCTTCATTTCTTAGCTTATTTCCTCTGCTTTCTGCTTTCTGGAAGTCCACTCCACCTTCAGAGAGCTTCCTCCAAATCCAAGCTTAAGTCTCTTAGCCCAAACTCAGCTCCAGAGAGATCTATCTTTTAAAAACTTTACTCACTGTCATAGACATGATTGTCAACATTCAGAATGGGTTATGTGCTTACTACCTGGCCTCTAGGGATACAGGATTCTGGAATGTACAATGAATGATATGGAAGCTTTGAAGAAGGAAAAAAATAGCACCATCTATCTTGAGTTTGAAAGATATATCATGGTGATAGTAGACAATTATCAAAAGCAGGGAGGAGCCAAGAGGAACAAACAGATCAAGGAACTCTGTTTTCAGGGTAAGCTCAAACTGCTTCTGGTAGTAACCAACCAATATCTGATTTGACTTAAGGCTTATTCCAAGAAATGGAACACATAACTGACACAGCCTGGGTAACCAAAAACCAGAAACTAGATATCCCATGGTTCTAGGTTAAGACCAAATACTACTGGTCAAAAACAAACAACACCAACAAAAAACCATTGTGATAAAGCAACTCATAATGACATTCTGCTATACTCATAGATTAGTGCCTTGCTCAGCTGTCATCAGAGAAGAATCCTCCTACAGTAAATGGGCACAAATACAGAACCACAGTCAGACATTGTGCAGAGAATGAGAAACCTTGGAACACAGAGCACTAAATGGGTATCTCCAATCAAATCCCTCCACTCAGGGATCAGGGAACTCTGTGAAAGAAGAGGCAGAAAGAGTCTAAGAGCCAGAGGGGATATAGGACCCCAAGAAAAGAAGGCCCTCTAAATCAACAAAACCAAAGGTCATATGAACTCAGAGACTGAGGCAGCATGCACAGGGCCTGCCCGTTGTGTATAGATTATGGCTTCCACTTCAGTGTTTTTATGGGATTCCTGAGTGTGAAAGAGTGGCTCTCTGACTCCTGTGCCTGCTCTTGGGCTCTTTTCCTTGTGTGTGTTTGTCTTTGTCCAACTCTGGTGTGATTGTTTTTGTTTTATGTTATATTTTGTTGTTGTATTTTATTATCATCCCTTAGAAACCTGTTTGTTTTCTAATGAAACAGAGAAAGAAAGTGAATCTGGATGAGAGAGTAGGTGGAAAAAGCTAGGAGGAGTAGAGGGAGGAGAAACCATAATTAGGATATATTACACTTGAAAAGAATTAATTTTTCAACAAAAGAAAAAATTATCAACAGACAAAAATCTGTTCTCATCTCATATGTTGGGAATCATACCTTCATAAGGGTCTTATTGAAACTGAGACTTGTTAAGACTTTTCAGAGCGCTATAAGGGACTCAGAAACAGGAGTAGTAAGCCACCCACTACTTCTCTCACCTGGGGACCTTTGAGAGAGAGAGAGAGAGAGAGAGAGAGAGAGAGAGAGAGAGAGAGAGAGAGAGAGAGAGAGAGAGAAGACATCTCACTCAACTTTAGATTTAGGGAAGACAGGTCTCTTCTTTCTGTGTGACTTCTCTTTCCCTCCTCCATATAAGAAGGCCACAATTAAGATGGGTGTCATGGTGCATAACTTTGAACCCAGCACTTGGGAGGCAGAAGCAAGCAGATTCCTAAATTGGGGGTCAGCATGATCTACAAAGCAAGTTCCAGGACAGTCAGGGCTACACAGAAAAACCCTGTCTCAGAAAACGAAAGGAAAAAAAAAGAGGAGGAGAAGAAAAAGAAGTGTGTGTATGTGTGTGTATATGTGTGTGTGTGTGTGTGTGTGTGTGTGTGTGTGTGTGTGTGTGTGTACAGAAGTTTAAAAAGAGCCTGAGGCTTTCAGTCACCATATGATCAAGAGTTGAAGGCTAAAGCAGAGTTCAACAACAGACCATGTAATTAATACATCTTTAGCCAAAAACATGGGCAAACCAAAAGTAAAATTAGAAAATATTTTGAGACTAATGAAAATGAAAACAGACCAAAGTCTCTGGAGATTCACTGAAAACAAGCATCATAAGGCATTGACATAGTTTCTTATATTCAAAAATAAAAATATCCCAAACCAATAATTAAACTTTATATATTGAAAAATCTAGAAAGAACAAATCAAGAAGATGGGAGTACATAATAAAAATTATGATGTTCTTAAAAAAAGAAAGAACAAAAGAGTAAGACAACAGAATTGACAAACCAAAAGTGACTTCTTTGAAAAGGACATCAAAATTGACAATTTGTGGCTCGACTGCCATGAAGAAAGCAAGACTCAATTTATTAAAAACACAAATAAAAGTAAGGCTATTGACGTTAACACTCAGAAATAAAAAAAAAAAACACCTAAAGAATGTTTTGAGCAGTTGTACACCAACAAATGAGATAACCTAGATAAAATGGACAAAATCCTGAAAGCACACAAGCAACCAAAACTGACTAAAGAAGAAAGAGAAAACCTGAATAAAGATTTAAAAGTAAAGAGACAGAATAAACAATTAAAATACATAATTATCAGACACTTAGATTTTTAAAAACTAATCCTTCTCAAATTATTTCCAAAAAATAGAAGGCATATTCTAACTTGAGGACAGCATTATCATTATATCAATGTCAGAAAAACCTATCACAGGAAAACTCTAGATCAATACATATTAAGACTAGTCAATAAAATATTAGCAAAAAAGTACAATTTTTCTTAAATTATGCTTCATGACCAAGTGTGATTTATACCAAAATGCAAGAGTAGTTCAACATATGAACAACTAGACTTAACACTTACATGAAATTAATAAAATAGATAAAATTCCATCTGATCATCTCAGCCGATACAGAAAGAAGTATTTGATAAAATCTGACACCATTTCATGACAAACATTAAAGAAGCTAAGAGCACAGGGGTTGGGGGGTGGGAAATTTCCTTAACCCAATATCAGAGGTGATGGTTACACATACTAGGAAGGTACTAAACGCAGCCAGAACTTAAACTTTAAATGGCTCATTTATGTTAGTTGAATTTCACCTCAACTTTAAAAAAGAAAAGGAGACAAGATAATGAAAGTTCCTACCACAATGAACACAACAGTTGAGTTTTCTCTTCTGAGAGATCTTTGTATTGATAAGAGGCATGGAAATAATGTGTTGAGCACTATTGTATAATGTGTAAGTATCATTCTAAGCACTTTAATTACAAAGTCATGAAGTCTTCAGACCTAACCAATGAAATATGCTATCATTCTTTTACAAATAAAACTATTGAGACACAGAAAGTTAACACGATTTGCCCAACACCAAATAATCATGGTATTACCAAGACAGTGTTTCAAGTAGAATACCTAAACACAGAGAATTCATAACTATTAGACAACACAGTGTCATAGCTCTGGGAGGTGGGACAGAGTAGACCCCACTGATGACACAGCTGATTCCCGAGTGCCTGACTGATACACATTTTGCTTGTAATAATTAAATTTGTCTGTGGCGTATTACAGCTGATAAAAGTAAAGCACACAGTAAGTAATCTGCAGGGATTTAAAAGAATAAGGAATATTTAACTTGGCTTACATCCACTTGAGATAAGAATAGACACAGCAACAAATAGAGAATCAAATCCAGCTAAAATTCAGACTATTCACCATCAAAATTACAAGTAATTTTAAGGCATCTTCTAGGAATTACTGTCTTCAAAAAATTAGCTTAAGAAGCAAATATAAAGAGGTAGGCGGATCTCTGTGAGTTCAAGACCAGTCTGGACTACAGAGTGAGTTCCAGGAAAGGCGCAAAAAGCTACACAAAGAAACTCTGTCTCAAACCACCCTGCCCCCCCAAAAAAGAAGAAACAAATATAAATATTATCAAGGCCAAACTCCATACTGTATTAGCCAAAGAAAAGACTTAAGAGTAACTAAATCCCTTACTACTACAGACCAGAGTTTACAGGACAGTCCCCTACATTAATCCGTTGAGTCCTTCCAGTGTGTTTTACCTCTAGCTACACAAACATTCCCATTAAATTTCACATGGTTGATATATTAGTTACTTTTCTGTTGCTTTGATAAACTACCTGACCAAGGCACATATAGAAGGGAGAGTTTATTAGGGACTTACAATTTCAGCAGGATGAGTCCATTGTGGGTCAGCATAGCAGGCATGGTGGTAGGAGCAGGAAGCTAAGAGCTCATCTCTTCAGTGGCAGTCTCAAGCAAAAAGAGCAAATTGGAGTAGGCAAAATTCTACTGTGCTCTCAAAGCCCACCTATTGTGACAAAATTCCCCCAGCAAGGCCACACCTCCTAAACTCCCCCAAGCATTCCCAACTGGGGACCTAGTGTTCACATATCTGAGCACATGGGGGACAGTTTCATTCAAACCATTACAGTTGGTGTGGAAAATAATTTTAAGTGTATGCTTACATGAAATAGTTGGGTTGAAAATTTATAAATAGCTATATATTTAAAATATTTGTACCAGGCTGCAGAGATGACTCGGTTGGTGAAGTGCCTATTGTGCAAGCATGCAGACCTGACTTCTGATACCCAGCATCCACAGAAAAGCCAGGTATGGCAGCACATGCCTGTAATCTAGGTGCTGGGGAAGCACAAATAGGCAGATTTCAAGGGCTCAGTGACCAGCCAATCTAACCATTGCAGTTCAGTGAGAGACCATGTCTCAAAACTTAAGGTAGAATGTGACAACAGAAGACATATGATATGTCCCCCACATGTACATATACATACAACACACACACAAGTTCTATTTATACTTCATTCAGGCTGCATAATAAATATAGATTAAGTGATACCTTTTCACATCTCATTCATTGTCTTAGCACACTCTAACAAAATTTGTGGATTTCAAATGCTATGTAAGAATTATTTTACCTAAACAAACATTTTCTCAAAATATAAAAAGAGGTGGTGGAAATGAAAAAAAATAGAACTAAGAGCTAGGAAATCCTACAACTTTAGAAAAAAAAAAACATGTGAACCATTGCAAATTTCAGGGTTTATAGCCCCACACAAGTGTTGCTGAGTATTAATTTATTTATCTTATTCCACGTGTGAGAATAAAAATGCTGCTCATGTGTGTTTAGCTCAGTTTTCCATCAGCTGAGAAAAATAATTGTTAAGCTGTTGTTGACGTCCAGTAAGGTTTTGAGTTTAAGGAGCCTCCCTCCCTTCATTCCCTCTACGAGCAAGTGGTATTTTGCCAGCACAGAACAGAACTTGAACAGGGGCAGATTGAGTTTGGTTCTAAACTTAGAGCACACAAATTTGAGCAACTGCCAAGCGTACTGAAATGTATTTTTTTTTCAATCTTCTCAAATGCATAAGTATTTCAAAAAAAATATGAAATTTTTCACTATGAGTTTTCTCTTCACCATTGCATAGTTACATACTGCATACTGTATGTAAGACTGTGATGCAGCACATTCTCCACCCTGTTTTCCGTGTATTTAATGTCAGTCTATTACGCCATAGAAACAATGTTACTAGACATCATTTTCAAGCCCACACAGTTTATTTATATAGCAATAGCATCTATTGTCCTTGGCTGTATGTTTTTGAAATTCATCTATATTCAATCACCAAAGAAGCAGCAAGAAATAAAGCATAAAAATGTCTGTATAAAAATGCGCAATCAGTAAGTTTCTGAATTTCTGAACATATCAAGAGTCTCCAGTGACTCACTGGAGTCTTGAGGGGGATGGGAAACTATGAGTGAAGTCAACAGATTGATCCAGACATATGGAAGACATGAAGATATCTGAGAGTGGGAGAAGGAGAAAGAGGACATTCAAAACAAGAGGCCATGTCGATGGGTTCACTCATTGCCAATAAGCTGAAAAACATGTCATGGGCACTTACCATTTAAATGTGGTGACATTTAAATAATTCTTCTTGTTCTTGTTTTTAAGATTTCTCTATAATTCATAATACAGTATGAATAATTTGCATATTTTACCAAATATCAAATTTTAGCTAAGCTTGGGCAATAATATTAAGGAGGCTTAGAGAGCAAGAAAGGGTTAACATCTCCAAGAAAAAAATTCTTATTTATGAAAAAAAACTGATATTTGGGATCATGCTGAGAAGTGGGGTTTTTATTTCTAGAGTTTGTTTATTAGTGATCATTTCAACTAATTAGAGATCAGATCTTTATTTTCATCTCTGCGATCTCAAGCATTTGTTGCTTTCACACTTCATTTTTTTATCTTACAGGATGAAACTCAGTATGTCTGAAAATAGCTTTTCTATAGGTTTGGCTTCAATCTTAGGCTAATTATTGATAATTTTATGTTTTATTACACATTAAACCAATATCTTTGCTTTCACTTCATCAAGAGAGGACAGTCACAAGATGAGTCCTTCTCACATGCTGCTATTGCATATCGACTGGGAATGTATCCCTATTCAGTCAGGTGAGCCTGCAGTTGTACTAATGGCTGCTCTTCCTAATATGATGCCATTCAGACACTTAAAATTATTTCCTCACATTGGCAAATAAGGCATATTATATAAATAATGTACCTAGTTTCAAATGCAGATAAAATTAGACTCACTGAACAATTTTGCCAGGAATCAAATTTTTAATCATCACTCAGCAGTCTGAGACAATTTATGACATTAGCTGAATTTATGTTCTCATCTAGATTTCCTAATCTACTAATTTAGACAAATCAACTAGAGGTACAATTCAGTGGCAAAGCATGTGCCAGCATGTGTCAGACCCCTGAGCTCACTAGGGTGGGGGAGAGGGGACAAGGAGCGGGGGCAAGGAGAGGGAGAGGATAAGAAAAAGAAAATAAAGGCATAAAAAATAGAAAATAAATAATACAGCGTCAAGCAACAAACATAGCATTGCTATGAAAATTTCAAAAATCAATATTGATTGAGAAGTAGGGATGCCTGTCAGCCACAGCAAAAGCCTTACCTTTGTTAGAATTCATATGGAAGTCAAGAACTTTACAGCATCCTTCCTGATCTATTACTGGGGGACACAAGTAATCTTTGACATGTGGCCACTTAAATTCTAGTTAGTCGAATTCAAGTATGTGGTAGATCTCTCTAGATTAACACTTCTAGCACTTTGAGCCATTGGCACACAGATACTTCTCTAGCTGAGTGTATACCAAACAATTTAATTTCCAAAGACCACATCTTCTAGACTTCAACATCAGTCATCCTTTTCCTGTGGTGCCTTCCCTAAAACAGAAAACTCTGACAGTTATCAGAGAAGACCTTACCATAGTTGTCCTCTTCACCTGCATATTATGCCATTTTTTGTCATATATTTTAAGGATATATTATAAAGACAGCAGACACTCAGAATTTTTGCTAATTGCTAATGAATGTTGTTGGGTCATGGAAGGCTATCTTCCTAAGTGTTTCCTTTTAGGCTTTTGTCGATATGTCTCAACCTCGGCCTGATAATAAAACAATTATATTGAGTGCAGTCTTGACTCTAAAAGCCATGTGCTGTGTGTGCATATGCTATTAGAGTCCTCATTGACTAAATTTGCAAAGTTTTGTGTTTCTATTATAGCATCTGAATTGCCTTGTAATATTTCAAGTGTGCTAGCTATTTATCATGCCTTCACTATACATTAAGCATATTCTGTATGCTAAATCTTAGCATAAGAAGCACAAGGACGAGTACTGGCACTCATTTTGGTTACAAGCAGCATTGTGAGAGAGTACATTGGCTCCCTTCATCGTTACTCATGCATGTGTGCTTCCTGATAACTTTAAGTCTTTGGAACAACCATCACGTAATTTTATGACTTGCAAAATCAATCCTAATTCTAGGTTCCTTAAGTCCATCTTTGGACAGAAAGAAAGCACTGGGGGGCCCAGTCAGAGTGTGTGCTAGAGTCTGATGTTTTCTTCAAGATCTTCCCAACATGAGAGCATGAGAGCCTCAGCTTATTTCCTTCAGCTCTGGCCCTCATCTGACATGGACTATTCAGCCAGCTACATGTATGGGTTTTTTTCTCCCTCAGTTATTGTTTCTGTGTATATTCTTTCACTGATTGGTAAACAAGTGTTGAAGTAGAGTTTCCTTGACAGTTAAATAATTTCTCATCGCTGCATAGCTTTTCCCCTATATTTATGCATTTAGTTGTAAGCCTTTCTTTTTTATTTCCCATCATTTCACATTATCTGATCTGCAAAGGAATAGGACCATGGACCCTAAGTGAGGGAGAGGCTGGCCCAAAGGTCAGCATTTGTCATCTGTCTACATTTCCAGACCTTTGAGCTCTCCTATCCAGGATGGTTGTATTCAGATGGGAATATATGACCAAAACACACTTACGGAAGGGAAAACTTGGAAATGCTAATTTTGTACATATAAAAGAAAGAACAGATTGATTTATGTAGAGGAAATTAAAACATTTCAGGTATTCTGTTATCATTATGACCAAATCTGCTGATACCAAATGTACTTTTCACTAAACTGAGAGGTATTGCCAGACACATGGCTATTCAGTTAGGTAAACATCTCTTCTTGCTACAGGGTGCCAGGATGGCCTCCAAAAGAGGAGGAAGACTTCGTGTCACTGGCCCTCAGTGTATAGTTTGCAGCACGGTATACTTTCAACTATAGTTTACTCCTATAAGGTTTCTTTGACATTTTCTAAATATGTGTATACAAACGTGATGATGGAAAAGAAAATAGAAACTAAGAAAGTCTAGTATTTCCAAAATGCTTGAAATACGTCCTTGTCTAATGATCTCTTTTAATCAACTTTGTCCTACTGCTTTACTGATAAAAGTAATGAGCTTCAACAAAGCTGAGTGGCCTACACCATAGCAAGAACCAGCATTCAACAAGTGAGTCTTCCTAGCCACTCTGAAAATGGATGATATGTTTTATATATCTTTACAATAAAAACCAAGAACTAAGCTAAGAGTTAGGAAACTAAAGAAAAGTAAAGGTTGGTGTGGAATAGATGCAGTTAAAAAGCACTTGCAGCTTTTGGAGAGTGCCTGTGTTTAGTTTCCAGCATCCACATGATGGAGCACAACTATCTTTAACTCCACTTCCAGGAGATCTGACTCTCTCTTCCAACCTCTGTAGACACTGCATGCTCATGGCACACAGATATACATACAGAAAAGGCACTCACAAACACAAAATAAAAACAATAAACAAATCTTTAAAGAGAAGTAGAGGAAATGTAGATGTTCTGAAAAGAGTATTTTCTAAAACATTTATGACTAAATATGATGTAAAGATAGTGTATATTGGTAACTTTCCTCCTTGCAAATGATTCCTTACAAGCAGATATTAGTTTTTAAAGCTAAACTTATGGTATTATTTTTATGACTACATTATAACACATCAATCAAGATAGTTTGCAGGGATAGGGGAAGTATCTCAGTGGGTACCACAGTTTTTGTCAACATGACACAAACCTAGACATACCTGGGAAGAGATATTTTCAGTTGAAGAACTTCTCCATTACATTGGACTATGAGCATGCCTGTGGGACATTCCTTAATTGTGAGTCGATGCAGAGTCCCAGCCCACATAGGTGAGCCTGAGTCATAAAAGAAAGGTAGGTAAGTCTCCAACCAGCCTTATCACCAGGGTCTAGCCAGGTAAATGGACAGAACTAGAAAAGATCATATTCAGTGAGGTAACTCCGACTGCAAAATATAAACATGGAAGCTTCTAACTCTAAATCTTCAAATATAAGAATATATCCTGGAGTAACTTCAGAAACCAGGAAAGTAAAAAGGGGCCATTGTCAGGATAAGGGGATGAGAGAGCATCAGAGCACAAGTGATCTGATTGGGGAAATGAGGGGAAAAGGGAGAGTTCTAATAAAGAGAAAGAGATAAATACAGAAAAAGAAGGGAGAAGAGAAAATAACAGTAACAATGTCTGGAAAAGTCATGAGGAATCATACTATTAACAACCTACCTAAAAAAAAATCTTTTAAACATGTATATAAGCACGCACACACACACACACACACACACACACACACACACACACACACACACACATAGTTTAAATAAAATTTTCTCATCTGGGCTGACAATGTTTTCTCCAAGAGTCAAAAGCCAGCTAATAAAAACCTCAACACCAGGCATGAGAAACCCTCTTTTGAGCTATTGGTCAAGGTTCCAGAACACTATAGGCTGCTGTTACTGCCCTTGATTGCTCCCCTGAGGTGTAAGGTAAATTCTGATTGATGAAGATACTTGCATTTCAAACTCAGATCCCAGAGGCCCCTGAATGTCTCCTTCTTGAGATACACCTAGCATTCTTAGTGTTAGAAGGTCCATGTAAGTCTCCAAAAGAAGGAAGGATTGTGGGTGACTAGCCCCCATCTTTATCTTGGTACTCTTGAGGAGAGAAAAATAAGAGATTTAGATAGAGAGGAGAAAGAAACACAGGATATAGCCTTGGGAGGGCCTGGATCCTTATTCACCGGCCCAAAACTTTATTCAAAAGGGCTTTTTATAACAATGCCAATGGGTGAGGCACAAGACCTCCCCCTTGCTAGATACAACCAAGTGTAAACCCTTCCAAACACCTAGTACCCAGGCCCATGGTCCAATCATCCTCTTATGCAGCCCTGTTGGTAAAGCACGATCATATCTCACTAGGAAACCTCTGTTGGATCCCACAAAGGATATAACAGTCCTACCCAGCTGTGATTCCTATGAACCACAACAATGACCAGCATAAGGGGATGCAATAATGGCATGTGTACAACTGCAGTAACCAATGGATCTCTAAATGGATTTAAGACCCACTCAACAAGAGGGAAATTAGAAACCTAGATAACTACCTATAGAGCTAGTGAGGTAGTGGATCTTAGAGAAGAACCTACAATCACCACCTTACTAAACCAGCATAATCCCTACCTACATTTAATGTTATATCCACTGGTAAGTTTAGTCCTCACCCTTTGTCAAGGAAACTTCTCTTTGAAACAGATGGAGACCACTATAGAAAACTACAGCCAATCAAAATGCAGAGTTGTAGGGCCCAGGCCCAATAGACATCTACAAAACAACTCCTACACCTAACTCAGGGAACTTGGCAGAAGAGAAGGTGGAAAGGTTTTTAAGAGCCAGAGATCAGGGAGTTTACTGTGAGATTGTATCTCCTAGTAAAGTCAGAAGCTACATCCATAAAGTCTTAACCCCAGGACTGCATAAATATGAGATGAACAATAATGACACCAGATAGACAAGCAAATGTACAGGGGAAAGAGCATGAGGTCTCAATCCTACACAAAGAAGTACAGGTAACTAAGGACTGCTGAAATAGCTGTAGAAAGTCTTCCTCAGGGAAGATTACACCAACTGGTTATCTAGTACCAAATGGTCATTCCTGAAAACATAAATACAAGTGACATTATATAGACTGAGTAGGTTGCGTTTAGAAATCTATCTGTAAATATATATACATATATGCAGGTAACAATAATTACTGAAGAAAGCAGCCATGCATTTGAAAGAGAGCAAGAAGGGGTATATATGAGTGTTTAGCGGGAGAAGAGGGAAAGAGCAATGATACAATTGTAATCTCAAAATAATAGAAATAATAAAAATTTAAACTTTAAAGTTTCTCAAGAAGGAAGGACAGATGAACAGCAGGCAGCTGAGCAAGCCAAGGGAAGTAAGCCAGTAAACAGTGTTCCTTCATGGTCTCTGCTTCAGTTCCTGCTTCCAGTTTCCTGCCTTGAATTCCTGCCTTGACTTCCCTCAGTGTTATATAATGACTTGTGAGTTGTAAGCTGAATAAACCCTTTTGTTAATAAGTTGCTTTTGCTCATTTTGTTTATCACTGCAGGTGAAAAGTATCTACAGCAGTGGATGAGAACACTTAAAGAGCAAGCATTAGGACCTGTGTTCAAACCCCTAACACCCACATGTTAAAAGCTGGGTATATTCAGCCACACACCTGTAACCCAAGCACTCTGTGAAGGACTGAGGCAGGAGGATCACTGAGCTTGCTGACCATCAGCCTAGCATCAATTTCAGTAATAGAGTCTGTCTCAGGGGCATAAGGTATAGTGTGGCTGAGTGGAACACCTGATGTCCTCCTCTGGACTCCACACCAGCTTGGGAGTATACACTTACACATACATTACAGACACATACAACATCCAGACAAAAGATTAATAGTTTGCAATATTTTAGTAGCCATTCCTTTGTGTCTGGTGTCTGTGGGGGAATGATTCCAAAACTCCTGTGAATATCAAATCCATGGATGTTCAAGCTCTTTGAATGAATGGTATTTCCAGGAAACCTGTTTGTGTCCTTGTACACTTCAAATCATCACTAGGTAGCTTCCCATGTCTAAACCCAACATAGATGCTTTATAAATATTATGTGTGAAATTTAGAGAAAAGAAGTAAGAAAAAAATGACTGTATTTGTTCAGTATTAATTCAATCTCCTCCCCCAAATTCCATCCAAGTTTAGTGGCATCTACAAATATAGAGCCTTCAGAGACAGAAGTCTAACCTATTCTAATTGTGTGCTAGTTTAGAGTATGCATCTTGGATCAGCTCCTTAGACACCTCTTGGAGGCAATTCCCAGTTTAGATTAGTAAATGAGTCCCAAAGCAGGAATGTAACTGTCTAGAATCATTCCATTACCATGTAGTCAAAAGAGATTTGAACTCAGGATTCTGGCCCCTAGACATTAATCATAGTTGACTATACTCAGGAGATTAGGCCAGTTCACCCATTCCTACCACCCTGAACTTTCCCCTAACAACAATCTCCACACATTGCCTATACCTCCCCTTCTCAGGCTTGAATCCCTGAAACACTCTAAAGGGCAATCTGATTCAGTTCTGCATGTCTCAAGAATAGCAATCTCTGCAGCAGGCCAAGTAAATGAATTATTTAAAGATACATTATGTCTCCTTTCTCTTCTCAGAACTATTCAGTGGGTTCTCATTGTCCAGGTTAGATTTTATTGTCACTTAATGCAACCTACAGTCATCAGGCTCCTCAGGGAACCTCAATTAAAGAAGTATCTTGATCATATTGGCCTGTGGGAATGTCTGTAGGGCATTGTCTTGATTGCTAGTTGATATAGGAGGGACAAGTCCATCAAGGGTGGCAGTGTCCCTAGGCAGGAGATCCTGAACTTTATAAGAACTAGTTGAGCATGAGCCAGTGAAAGAGCCAGTAAACAAGAGTCCTCCATGATTCCACCTGAGTTCCTACCCTGACTTCCCCAAGTGATGGATTGTTACCTGTTATAAGTATATGGCAAATAACTTTAAGCAAAAAAGAAAACTTTTCCCCCCAAGTTGCTTTTGATCAGAGTGTTTTGTCATGGCAACAGACTAAAACAAGAACATTCACATGATTCAGAAATTCCTCCAGGTATCCCCAGGCCAGGCAGTCTGATATGATCTGGTCCCTCTATCTTTTCAACTTTTTTTCCTGTTCTAATCAAGCTGGTTTTCCAAAGTTGGCCTGGTTTGTTGTTGTCTCTTAAGAGCATTTATACTTGTTTTTACCAGTGACTGGATGATTCACCAAGTGAGATTCTCAGTCCTAGGTCCCTCACTTTACTTGAGTAAATGTGCTAACCATCTTTTTGAGAAACCCTTTGTCACCTTTTATGCAAACACTGCTCCAAACACACCACACATAGCTGTACCAGGAGCTGTCTTTAGCCTGTTCTTGTTTACATCATCACATTTATACTACCTGATACCCTCACAGTTTACTTGTACTTTCTAACTTGCACATCGTGTTACCACTGAAAAAGCAAACCCACGAGTTCAGCTTTGTATGATTCACTGGGAGCTGGAAACATGCCTGGAAAACAGACCCCAGTAATTATATATAGAATTAATAGATCAGTTAAAGAGTTCAAGCATTCTTTGGCCAGTCATTAAGATATTATGATCCCTACAAAGGGCACAAACACATAAAGATCACTGACATATGCTGCATTTTCTTTAAAGCAAATTTGTCTGATGAACACTTATAGTAAATTGTAATTGTCCAAACAAAAAATTGTCAGTTTTAAACACCAAGTAAAAACAAACCATAAAAGGAAGAGCAAAGGCTTAAGACCATATGATCCACCTAATTAGAGTTGAGACCCGTGTCCTAGAATATCTTACTTCAGTGTAACTAATGGCTTAAATCAATTAACAAGGTATATTAATATTACTAAGTGGTATTTTCCAAAGTTAAGAGGAATAGCCATTACAATGTGGTCTTGATTGAGGTTTTTTTTAGTCATTGATCATCTTCCATTTCCCAGTCTACAACCCTGAACTGAACAAAGGACTAGGATTGGGGGGAGAAAGTAAGTGCAGTTATCTTGACTTTATAAATATTTTAATTGTCTTTGTAAAAATCAATAGTGTACAGAAGATTATTGATAAGTTGGTGGTCCTACAGAACATTATGGCATCATTGTCAATGGTGGGTTTAATGTGAGGATAGAATTATGCCTATTTCCTAATTTACAAGGCTGCAGATTTTCTAGATTCATAACATTTGTTTTCTAAGAATGAGTTGTAATGTCACTATCATACAAAAATGATTCTAGCAAATACTATATGAAATTATTGTCTCAGTACAGACTTACTGTTTTTTGTCATTAGTGTCTCAAAACCCAAAAGTAGAAGGAAAAAACTATTTATCTTCAGGAAAAAAAAACAGTGTCAGAAAAACTGCTGTTCAATTTCTAAAAGATGGAAAATAGTCTTAAATGTTTTGACAGAGAACAAAATTCACAAACAAATGGAGAATTTGTGAATAACAACAAAATTTGGAGAAATGTTACAACCCAAAAATGTTCACCAGCTGCTTAGAAATCAAAATTCTGGTGTTCCTTGTGGAACATTTAGTTCCAAAACCACAACGACTACAAAAATCAGTAGTAAATGGGGTCCTAAAAGAAACTTATATTAGTTATGGTAGGGCAAGATGGTATTAACAAACAGATTTCCAAAGCTTATCATATTCAAACATAAAGATAATTAGGCTTCTTTTCATAGAATGGCTCGAAGAAGAATTTTTCAAATGGGGAGTGGACTTCATGCCACACAGTGATTTAGACATACTTGCTTTTTCATATTATGGCCCCATCATCCTTGAGAGCCTTTTTGTCTAACTCAAGTAGCCAAAGGAAGAAAAAAAAAAGCAGGAAGTTGTATAGCCACTTTTCCAGCCTCAATCTGGATAGGGCACACATGCCTTCCTCTCATATGTCAATCTATTGCCCAAACGCTCTCAGTAGCGAAAAGGGTTAGCAAAAGCAGGAAATGTAGACCCACCATGTACATCCAGCAAGGAGCTCAATAAAAAAAGTTTTATGACATGCAACATGAATTGCTAAATGGTCTTACTAAAAAGAAACAAACAAACAAACAAAAAACCCAGAACCAGATATTGGGGTGAAAGCTGAAAGATCAGAAAAACAGAACAAGCCAGCCAACTTCATCTAGCCAACTTCTCAGCTGATCCTGTTTCCATGAATTCTTAGACTGAAAGCCTCTGAGTCCTTACCCCTGAAGGTCTCAGTTGAACTTCCTGCTCAGTTCCTGTTTCCTCACACCTTATATGCCATTCTCCACCCAGCCATGTCACTTCCTGGGATTTAAAGGCATGTGTGCTTTCCAAGCAAAGGCATGAGATCTCAAATTCTGGGATTAAAGGTATGTGCCACCACTGCCTGACTCTGCTCCCAGTGTGGCCTTGAACTCACAGAGATCCAGATGGATTGCTGCCTCCCAAATGATAGGATTAAAGGTGTGTGCCAACACTGTCTGGCCTCTATGTCTAATCTAGTGGCTAGCTCTGTCCTCTGATCCCCAGATAAGTTTATTAGGGTATACAATATATCACCACATTTCTCCTTTTTTGTCTAAAATAATAGAAGGTTATAATTAATGTAAGAAAAACTATAAACAATAAGTACAATAAGTACATACAATATATACAATCAAGAGTTACATTAACAATGTCTAGTCCATTAACATTTGACAGATTCAGACAAGAAACTCCATTATTTATTCTATTTTGGTAAGTCCAAAATGTTGTACCTAATTCACTTTCTAAGATGGATTTTTTATGACACCAAGCAATCTCTGCTAAGTTTTATAGAAAGGATACACTCTATAGTAATACCTTGCAGAATATGAGTGAAATTGCTATTCTAAGATGTGGCAGAGACTGTGACAGACTCATTTTGCCTCTTTTTCTACTGTATGAGGACTTCTATATCTTAAGCAGTACCTGGAATACTGTCCATCTTCCTTTATAACTAGCATGATCCCGTCACAACATGCTGGCCAGAGGAACCAGCCTGAGTGCAAGAATGTCATTGAGTCACACTCAGGGAAAGGGGACTATGGCCTCCTTCTCATTTCTTCCCTTCCTGCTGATTGAAATACATGAAATACAGCAATTATCCAGGACTATGCTAATGCAGGTGTATCCTTAATATGACAGAGCAAAAGAAGATCTAAGGGGCCCAGATTTTAACAACATCCTGCCTATTGATGCCCAGACAGTTAAATGGGAGAGAAACACATTTTTCCATTACAGATGGCAAACCTATAACCATAACATATGGCAAACAATATGGAATTGTGTTCACTCCTGATCCAACCCTTAAAATATCATTAAAAGGGAATGAAAGAAAGTCAAAAATAGAAAGTGTCCTTATTTCAGTCATAGAAGATATGAGCTAGATGTCAATGCCCTAAGGACTTCAATGAATACTGGATGTAACATAATAAATCATAGCCACAGGTCTGAATCAAGGGTCAAATTTATCTAGTAATGTTCATAAAAAATGATCCACCATTTTTTAGACAAGTTGTCATTATATAGCCCAGGATGGTCTTGAACTTAAAATTTTTCTACCTCTCTCCCAACTGTTTGCATTACAAGCATACAATGTTACAACTGGTTGCTTCATGATTTATTTAGACAACTTTCTGAGAATGTTCTGGAGGATTTATTTGTATTTCCCTAGAATATAATGTGGCAATATTTGCCAAAATTAGAGTTTCTTCATCAAATTGTGAGCTTTCCAAACAGTGTTCACAGTACCTACCAACATCATCAGAAGGCATATATGTACATAAGAAGGACAGGCTAACTGTAAGAGCAGATATTCAATAAAAATTTGATCAAAAGTAAAATTTCCAGCCAAAAAATTAGATCACCTTTTGATTTTGCATTGGGATTGTTTTAAGAAATGACACAGTCTATCAAGGTCTATGGCCAGGACAGCAAAAAATGAAGAGCCAAAGTAAACTAAATTCAGAGACTAATATCAACGGGACAAAAGCAAACTTCAGTGAGACTGTTTCCAAGGCCTATAATAAAAATGGCTGAGTGTGTGTGAGCACATGGATCATGCACACATCCCTTCAGCATCTAAGAATTGAGGCTGCTTAGAGAGAGAAACAACTACACAACCACTCTTTCTAGGTCCACTATGTTCTAATAAAATACCTGAGACTGGACAACTTATGAAACACAGAAACTCATTTCCCATACCTCTGGAAATGGAGAAATCCAAGATTAAGATATTGACAGATTCACAGTCGGGGTCCCAGATATGCCTTGTTGGAAGAAAATGGAACTTATTAGTTCCATCAAGACCCATGACATCATCTCATTTGCAGGTAAGAAACTATCATATCTAACTACCTCAGGCTCCACCTACTAAGGCTATCATGTGGGCACTACCTACAGTTTGAATGCACATATTCAAACCACAGAACAGGGACTACAATGCAGTCACAATACCAAGCTCAGGACATACCAGGAGCCAAGGGTTTCATGTTTTCATATTTAAGCTTGTCTAGAGCTTATTTGGGTATTATATCGCTAGAAGAATAAAGGTTATACAGTTAAAATTGAACAGTATTGAAATAATCAAGTTCTTAGCATGGACAGGCTGGCTGATTCCAGTCCATGTCTGGAGGCAATGGACTATTCCCCAGCCTTTGATCCTGTAGGAGCCACAGTCCCCACCACTCAGGGGATCTTACTGTCACATGCTCTATCCTCTGGTATTGATAGAAATATATTACTAATCACAAGTTCTACAGTTCTGACTATATAAGTTCCCAACCAACCAATTTTTTTATGTAATGAACTAAGATTGATATAGCCTTATCTAAAAAGACAAATATGTTTCTATGTCATAACAAAATATTTGTAGTTTGGATTTTATACAAGGGTCATATCTATGCCTTGGAGTCAGATAAAATTAGACTTAAATGATAAGGTAACAAACTCAACACAGGAGCCAACACTCACATGCCTGCTACTGTAATCATTTATACCAGCTCTACATAGTGGGTTTCACTGCTACTCCACTATCTATACAGGAACTGAAGCTGAATGCCTTGCTCCCTGCTTGGATCTGTGATGACAGCAATTGAGCTAATTAACCTCCCTATTTTCTACCTATAAAACAAGGTGACTGTGAACAACTGGGTTCCTATGGAGAAAGGCTGATCATAACATCTACCCAGAGTATTACTGAAACAAAATATTTTATTGTTCATTTTGTAGGATGAAACTCAAGGTTTTGTACATCTAAGTAAGCACTATTGTACTATGGAGCTACACCCTCAGCCTGAACAAATATAGTAAATTAATCATTAATAAAAGTTCTGAGAGCAACTTCTACCACATAGAAAATGATCAATAAACACCAGCTGGAAATATATGCATTTAAGAAAACCAAAATATTTGATGATTACTGGACATGAACTTACTGTTGAGTATTCACTGAAACCAAATGGGACTGAATACACAACAATGTGCTATCAAAACTGGGGCAAGTCTGGCACATGGCACAGGACTGAAAAGATACTGTTGGGGAATCACTGGCAATTTCAGGTACAATAATGGCATTGCAGTTAAGAAAATGTCTTGTTCTTATGATACATACAATGAGAAAAGTGACATGATGTGCTTTAAACTTCCCCAGAATTTAAGCAGAAGAAAGATAACAAATAAAAGTGAAATAAACAGCCGGGCGGTGGTGGCGCACGCCTTTAATCCCAGCACTCGGGAGGCAGAGCCAGGTGGATCTCTGTGAGTTCGAGGCCAGCCTGGTCTCCAAAGTGAGTTCCAAGAAAGGCGCAAAGCTACACAGAGAAACCCTGTCTCGAAAAACAAAAACAAAAACAAAAACAAAAAGTGAAATAAACAAATATCAGTGGATAATAGATACATGAGTCTTTATTGTATAATGCATACCTGAATTTTTTCAAAGTAAAAAAATTAAAAGAGTAACAAAGAACATTGTATAAAGTTTTATACATCTGAACCTTGAAAATCCCCTCAACAGAACTGTTGTAAGCAATAATTTTATGTGATCTTCATAACATTTTGCATGGTCATAATTCCTGTATTCTGTGTGTTTACACACAGAATGTATGTATTTAAAAACTTCACTGTAGATCAAAGGAGCCATAGCAAATTGTGATACACACCCATTTTCCTTAAAAGTAAGAATGAAATATGTCTACAGCTAATGTGAATGCATATTTATATTAAGATGACATTTCTTGTGTAACACACTGGTCCACAAAGAAACTATACCCCATCTCCTCTCTCTACCTCACTTTTCATATGTATTCTATATGCATAAATACTGGTTTCAAACTTAGATATATATTTATATGATCTAAAATCCAGAATCATCAGAAATTGTCTGATATATCAATACTAAATTAATGTTTTTCCTAAAAATTGATTTCCTGCAATTGGGCCACATTCATCTTATTACCTGCTTTATTCCCATTACCTAATACTGGCGTCTAAGGATCTCTATAATTCAATAGGAATTACATAATTAATAGTTACTGATGAATGGAGTGGGTACAACAGAAATGACAGTGTTTTGGATACATTTAGACTGGGACATACTACTAAGATGGTGAGGCCTGGGCATGCTCACTATCAGGACCACTCTCAAAACTCTTTGGTAATTTCTCCTAGTCTCATATAGAATAAGCAGTGAGAGAGGAGACAAGACCAGGAATGATAGTGCAAACCTATAGTCTCATTACTCCAAGGCTGAGGCAGGAGAATCATGAGTTTCAGACTAACCTGAGCTACATAACAAGACTTTGTCTCAAATTTTTTTTTTAAATCTTCTCCAATGAGAAATGAGAAATGACTGTGTACTTTCTCCACTCTTATTTAATGTAGTGCCTGAAGCTTGAGCTATAGCAGTAAGAAAAAAAGATAAATAATGTGGTGGCTAATCTTAATTTCAACTTGACAGGATCTAGAATCAACTAAGAAACATGCTTCTTGATGGGTCTATGAGGACACTGTTGGACTTCTCAGCTCCTATGGTCATAAGTCATTCTAATAAAACCCCTATTGTAATACATACACAGTCTATCAATTCTGTTCCTCTAGGGAAGTCTGACTAAAACAAACAGAAAAAGAAGAATCTAAATGATCCCTATTTGCAGCCAATATGATCCTATACTTTAAAAAGCCTTTAAGACTCCATTAGAAAATTCTAAAATTTGATAAATTCAATAAAGTATCAGGATACAAAAGAAAGATTTAAAATATCAGTAGATTTTCTGTATGCCAAAAATAAACTTGCCAAGAAACTGGGGAGATCCCATTTATAATAGTTAAAAAACAAGTAAAGGTAATCATGGAGGTGAGAGACATCTATTATAAAAATTTCAAAACAGTGAAATATAAAATTTTAAGTTTTGTTCAGAAAAGAAAATAAACATTGACAAACATCCTATACTATGAGAGAAAATATTTTCTAACTGTACATCTGAGAGAGGATTAATATCTAGAATTTATGAAGAATGTAAATAAATAACAAAAAAAAAATCATCCATTGAATAGAAATAAATGACTTCATCAGATAGTTCGCAAGAAGCACAAATGACTAATGGATAAACAAAAGTTCAACATTCTTAACCACTGGGACATTGTAAGGTAAAACTGCATTGAGAGTCCATCTCATTTGGCAAGATAAGCTATCATTAAAAAAAAAATAAGTTTTGGTTTGGGTGGCCTAGTACACAAACAATACAGGCCAGTATTGCCCTTGGTGGCCTCACAGAGATTGAAGGTAAGCCCCTAATGCTGAATACACCATAAACAGCAGGCATAGGACTCAGAAGATTCCAGCTGGATATGAACTGAAAGCTTCCACAGTATCAGAAGGTGCTATACAAGCTGCCAAGTGTGTGTGTGTGTGGGGGGGGGAATCAATAGTGCCAAGCAGCTATGATGCCCATGAACCACAACAATGACCAGCATGGAACTTATAAAGGTTCAACAGAGGCATTCATTCTTGGAGGTATCCAACAGCTGTCTAATTTGACTTAAGGCCTGCTTTAACGGAAGGCAAATTATGCTTGGTACTGGAAACCTAGCCAACTAACAGGGCTTATGAGATCATGGATCATAGAGAAAAACTTACTAATGCCACTTTCATAAACCAGAATAATTCCTAACTGCATCCTCAGTATTTATCCTTATACCCATTGATGATTAAAGCTCTTACCATCATCAAATGAACTTTTCTTTGTAGCAAAGAATAAATGCAGTCAAAATACAGAGATGAACTGATTATGGTGTGCCAAACCTCAAAGGATACGTCTACAACACCACACTTGCACCTAAGGTTCAGAGAATATCACAGAAGAAGGGGTGGAAAAATTGCAAGAGCCAGAGGACCACGAAGTCTGATGTGAGATTGTGTCTCCTAGAAATGATAAGGAGGTTTCACCTACAATACCTCAACAATATGATTGCCTAAACAAGCCTTGAGCAATGGCAATGCTGACATGAATAAAAGTCTAACAGGTCCCCACCCATAGACCAGGAACTATATGCAACTAATGACTGCAGAGAGAGGGACAATGGTCTTTATTAGAGTAAAGATACCCAACTGGTTATCCAATACCATGTGCTCATCCCTGAAATCACATACAAACAAATAACACTAAATAAACTAGGCAATATATATGTGTGTGTGTATATATATATATTTCCTTGTGTGTATGTGTACACACACACACACACACACACACACACACACACACACACACACACACACCAGGGAAAAGAGGCCATCAATTTGAGAGGGAGTGTAGTGGATGAGAGAGAAGAGAGGACACATGTGAAGGAGGAAAAAGGGAGGGGAAAAGGTGGAAGCCCACAAAAGGTTCCTAGTGAGATCTGAGCTTGCTTTACACAGCAGGGCTGCATTAGGGGATGACTTGACCACATGCATGGTCACCAGGGGTGGGTCTGTACTTTGCTGTGCTAGAGGGAGGTCTTTTGCTCCACCCCTTGGCATTCCTTTAAAAGTCCTTGAGTAGAGACAGAAGGGGCTAGTGAGTTTTGACTCAGGCCCTCCTGAGGCGATCCTGTGTTTCTAACCATCTCCCTCCTCTATATTTCTACCCAATAATTTCTTACTTCTCCTTTCTTAAGAGTACCATAGGGAAAAAAGAGGGCGCTGGTCTCCCTCAGGGAAATTATTATTACTGTATGTGGCTGGGGGTGGTAAAAACTACAGCAGCCATGGAAATCAGTATGGTGATTTTGGAAATAAATACAGAATGAGATATGAGGGTAAAGTAACAGTGACAGTGTATGAAAAAGTCATAAGGAATCATACTATTAACTACCCACCTTAAAAAACTAAAACATGTAAACTATAAAACATGTGTATGAATATACATAGATAGTTTAAATGAAACTTTCTTATCTGGGTTGACAAAACTCAATCCAAGAGACAAAAGCCAGCTAATAAAAACCTCAGCACTAGGCATGAGAAGCTCTCTTCTGAGTTGTTGGTCAGAATTGTCCATTAGACTTCCAAAATATTACAGGCTATTGTTATGGCCTTTGATTGCCCTGCGAACATGGAAAGTAAGTCGCTATTGAGGAAGACACCATGTACTTCAGACACAGGGCCCAGAAGCCCCTGAACTGGAACTCATCTGAAAGCCTCCTCTGTGAAGTCTAGCTTTCATGGAACCAAAAGTCACCATGCAAACTTCCAAAGGAGGGAAAGAATCAATAGTCCTACTCAGCTATGATGCCTGTGAGCCATAACAATGACCAGCATGGAACAATAACTCTAAGGATGAGGTACTGGAATACATACATTGGCGGTAACCAATGGGTCACTAATTGGACTTAAGACCCACTCAACAAGAGGGAAACAATGCCTGGTACTGGGAACCTAGACAACTACCTATAGGGCTAGTCAAGTAGTGGATCTTAGAGAAGAACCTACAATCACCACCTTACTAAACCAGCATAATCCCTACCTACATTTAATGTTATATCCACTGGTAAGTTTAGTCCTCACCCTTTATCAAGGAAACTACTCTTTGAAACAGATGGAGACCACTATAGAAAACTACAGCCAATCAAAATGCAGAGTTGTAGGGCCCAGGCCCAATAGACATCTACAAAACAACTCTTACACCTAACTCAGAGAACTTGGTAGAAGAGGAGGTGGAAAGATTGTTAAGAGCCAGAGATCAGGGAGTTTACTGTGAGATTGTATCTCCTAGTAAAGTCAGAAGCTACATCCATAAAGTCTTAACCCCAGGACTGCATAAATATGAGATGAACAATAATGACACCAGATAGACAAGCAAATGTACAGGGGAAAGAGCATGAGGTCTCAACCTTACACAAAGAAGTACAGGCAACTAAGGACTGCTGAAATAGCTGTAGAAACAGTCTTCCTCAGGGAAGATTACACCAAGTGGTTATCCAGTACCAAATGGTCATTCCTGAAAACATAAATACAAGTAACATTATTGTAGCTGGAATTTTCCTGTGTCCACCCAGCTCCTGCAGCCACTCAGACCCAAGAAAACCACAGAGACTTACATTACTTATAAACTGTATGGCCGTGGCAGGCTTGTAGCTATCTAGTTCTTATATCTTAAATTAACCCATGTATATCAATCTATAAGTTGCCACGTGGCTTGTAGCTTACTGGTACTTTTACATCTTGTTTCCTCCATGTCTGGCTGGTGACTCCTGACTCAGCCTTCCTGTTTCCAGAATTCTCCCCTCTCTTTGTCCCACCTATACTTCCTACCTGGCTACCGGCCAATCAGCACTTTATTTATTAACCAATCAGAGCAACACATTCACAGCATACAGAGTGATATCCACAGCACATTATACAGACTGAGCAGGTTGCATTTGGGAATGTATCTGTACATACATATACACGTGACGTGTGCATCTGGTAACAATTACTGAAATCAGAGCCCATGAAGAGCAAGAAGGGATATATAGGAATGTTTGGTGGCTGAAAAGCAAAGGGGCAAATTATGTAATTAAATTATAATCTAAAAAAAGAAATAATTTTTAAAAATTAAAACTAGAACTACCATATGATCCAGTCATGCCAAAGGCCTGGATGTGACATATCACAAAACTATCTGTACAACCATGTTCAAAACACCACCATTCACAACAGCCAAGACAGGGCCTAGATGCCCATTAAAAGATGAATCAATAAAGAAAATTTAGTATATATACTAATGGCCTTTTATTCAGCAATAAAAAATAAATTGATATCATTTACAGGAAATTATGTGTAAAGCTAGATTATAGTAAACAAAACAAAGCAGACTCAGAAGGCAAATTTACCCTCATTCCTAGAATCTAAGTTTTTAAAATTCAACACTACCCTCCGGTATTCCATTTCCTTTCCCACTGAATCCTTTCTTCTTTGTACCTCATCCACCAGTAGTCACACAATAGAAAACAGACACCTCCTATTAAATAGATTGTATCTATAGCACAATATCAATTTCATAATATAGGAAAAAGTTTCTTTGTACATATAAGTACATAAAACTATAAAGAAATGGTTATCTAATATGGTGGTTTGAATGAAAATGATTCTCATAGGATCAAGGGAGTGGCATTGTTTTTGAGGATCAGGTTATGTGGCCTTGTTGGACTAGGTGGGGCCTTCTATGAGGAAGTGTGTCATTGTAAGTGGGCTTTGAGGTTTCAGATGCTTACGCCAGGCACAATGTCTCATTCCTTCTTCCTGATGCCTACCAATCCAGGTGTAGAACTCTCACCTACCTCTCCAGCACCATGTCTACCTGTATGCCACCATACTTCCCACCATGCTGATAATGGAGTAAACCTCGGAAACGTAATCCAGTCCCAAGTAATGTTTTCCTGTAGCTAGAGTTTTCCTGCCTGGCCCACAGTCAGGACAAATCTCTGACACCCGCCAGTCCCACAGCCATTCAGACCCAACCAAATAAACACAGAGACTTATATTGGTTACAAACTGTATGGCCGTGGCAGGCTTCTTGCTAACTGTTCTTACAGCTTAAATTAATCCATTTCTATTAATCTATACCTTGCCACGTGGCTTGTGGCTTACCGGTACTTTACATCTTCCTTGTCCTGATGGCGGCTGGCAGTGTCTCCCTCCTCCAGCTTCCTGTTCTCTCAATTTTCCTCTCTGTTAGTCCTGCCTATACTTCCTGCCTGGCCATTGACCAATCAGCAACACATGTGACATACAGACCATCCCACAGCACTTCCCCTTTTCTTTTCTTAAAAAGGAAGGTTTTAACCTTTACACATCTCCAAAGTCAGCTTGGTATATTTGGGAATTTGGTCGTAGCTTCTCTTACTACTTCCTGCTGGAGGGGGGCGCTGTATCTTATGGGGACACAAAGAATATTTTAGGGTTATGGAGTAGTCCATGAGGGTGTATCGTCTGAGCCAGTTGCCTTGAAACGGTTCTGGATGTTGGATCATCTGGGCCATGGTGTCATCAGAGACCTTTCAGGTGGTCTTGGCTGGTCAAACCTGATGTGTCTTAATCTGGAACAAATCCATAGCCTCTGGCTTTCTGTGGAAACAAAAGCAGAGCCTCCTTTCCAAAGCAACATATCCTTACATCCAAATTTTGAAATCAAGGTACCTTTAAAATATACATTTTGGCATAACTCAACAGATTTTGTAATCAAATGTTTTTCTTTAGTTACGAATATCAAAGAGAACATAATCCAGATTCTCTGTGTGGTAGCCATCTTTACGTGGCTTATTTTTTTTATATTAGCTTGAGCCTATTGCTTTGAACTGCAGCCTTCTAAGCCTGAAACGGCACTGGCGCTGCTGGCTCTGCCCATTTCAGCTTCCCAACATGGCGGTGATACATTTTCCGCCAGCTCTGGGAGCCATCAACTCTCAGAAATAGTGGGTCTATGCTTTTATCAAAGCAGTGTGTAGCCCAGAAACCTCTTTTTTTTTTTTTTTTTTTTTTTTTTTTTTGGTTTTGTACTATCTAAGGCTAAATCCACCATACAGCTTAATGTGCCACTTGCAGAGGCCTCATTCCCACCATATTGCAGGTCGAGCATTCACGCTAGGAACCCGCCAGTAGCTCAAACCTGCAGGCTGCCGCTAACTTGAAAGAGACAACTAGGAACTGTTTTTAGCTCCGTTTTAGAATCTTTTTTCTCAGGTTTTAGGTGGAAACTCTTGCCACCACGTCGGACGCCATTTGTAGCTAGAGTTTTCCTGCCTAGCCCACAGTCAGGACAAATCTCTCTCACCTGCCAGTCCCACAGCCTCTCAGACCCGACCAAGTAAACACAGAGACATATATTGGTTACAAACTGTATGGCCGTGGCAGGCTTCTTGCTAACTGTTCTTACAGCTTAAATTAATCCATTTCCATTAATCTATACCTTGCCACTTGGCTCGTGGCTTACCGGCATCTTTACCTGCTGTTTCTCATCATGGCGGCTGGCAGTGTCTCTCTGACTCAGCCTTCCTTCCCAGCTCTATTCTCCTCCTTGTCCCGCCTATACTTCCTGCCTGGCCACGGGCCAATCAGTGATTTATTTATTGATCAATCAGCAACACATTTGACATACAGACCATCCCACAGCATTTTCCTTTATAAGACTTGCCATGGTCTTGGTGTCTCTTCACAGCAATAGAAAATTGACTAAGATTCTTACTCATGTAAGAAAGCGTCATTAAATGGGCAGGGGCAATAGCTCAATTGGTTAAACATTTGCCATGCAAACATGAGGAACTAAGTTCAATCCCCAACACCTACATTAAAAAGTGCTCAAGGGAACTTGTATACCAAAATACACATAAAAATTTAAAAAATGCCATAAAGTTCATTATTTTTACATTTACTGAAAGTAAAACTTAATTTCTTTTTAAGTAGAGAAAAATGTCAATATTGGGTGTCTTAAATTGCACCAGATTCATTACTCTAAACCTTCTTAGTTACCTGAAGTCAAATTACCTCATTTCCATTATTCGCCAACTCAGAGGTACTCAGTGGAGTAGATAAAAGAAATGCAGCCCAAGTAACTCACAGATGAGGAAGGGACAACCATCACACAATCCTGAAGCAGTTAGTTTCTGATCACATGAGGGCCATCACACTACCCCATGGTACTTACTTCAGTTATCATCTAACACTTCCTTTTGTGTTCCATGCAGCACTGTCTCAAGCCAGATTAAAACTCCTTGAAGGGAGAGATCTCAACTCCTATTCTCTCAGACATCAAAGATTCACCACTATTTAAGAAATATCTACAAAATGATTCATGTCTAATAGAGTGGCTGACTTCTCTAGGTTACTTTAGTATATATTATTTACAATCTGCCCACTATGTCCTGTCCCCTTCCCCTACAGCAAAGATTTTTGGGTTTGTATCATAAGTGCACTGTGTTGTCTTATTACATTAATAATCCTCATACTCTGCTGAGCAGATTGCACTAAATCCTGGATCACAGTCAATTAATACTGAGCACTGAGTGTTACTTGAATGTGTTCTTGTTAATGATGTCTTCATTTTCCCATCTGAGACTAACCTCAGAGAATTTTCTTAAATCTCTGCCTTGAAAATAAACTGCTGTATTTGAAACACATTACAAATATGAAAAAAAATGTATTCAAAAGTTCTCACTAACATTGCTTTCTTCACGAAATTTAAAAGAATATTGTAGTAACTTACTAATTAAGTTTTGAGACTTTTGGTGTGTGTTGTTTTTATTTTTTAAAAGTTACTCTTTGCTATATTCTTTGCTATGTTGTTTTCAGAAAAACTAGGGTGTTTAAAACCTTGGGCATTAGGATTCCATCTTAGGGTTTGAGGTTTGTTTGTTGTTTCTTTCTTTCAAAGCCCAAAACCTTCTGGCACACAAAACTGGCAGAAGAGCCTATCCATTTAAAGCCTTCTATCAGATTACCAGGACCGTGTGATGTCTCCCATAAAGCTGGATAACATTATGGCACAAAGCTCCTCATAAATAAATAGGGCTGGAGGCATGTTCGGATCGCAGAGGGCAGCCTCCTGTTCCATTTTCACTGAAAGGTGGCCCTGGCTTAGTGCAGATATGGTTTACTGGCAGAAAAAAAGCAAGAAGCAAACATTTAAAACCACTCTCTGTTATCATCTTGTTCAGAGGGGGAACGTTCAGATGTTCTGACATAAAGCATGAAGCTCAAGGAAACATTTTCAACTGAATCTTGAAGGCACGTGATTTACTTTGCCTTGTTTCAAGGCATTTTCTTTCTCTTTTCCTATTTTGTATTTGAACAGATGAAGGGCTTACTTGCTTGGAACCAGGAGACAAAAACATGTTTGTTCAAAAGACACTAAGAAAAGGAAGAGCAGAGATGAACGGAAAGGAAGGAGGATGGATTTTCACACCAAGGGAAACAATTGATGAGGATAGTCAACCCTAAACAGTGAGAAGCAGCAAGGAGGGTACTGCTTTGGGGAGATTTATGAACAGGTTTTTAAAGAAATACAGGCAGATGCACTTATGAAAGGAAACTTACAGACTGTCAGACTCTTAAAATACAAAGTAGGGTTCAGTCTGGCAACATAGCTCTTGGAGGACACATACCCTGGGGAGATGGACATCCTGTGATCATGCAGCTGGCTTTTAGGGAGGAGGCCCAGACAAGACAATCTGTTACCTTCCAGAATAGAGCACTTTCTAGTAAACCCTACCATGCTAAAGCCTGTGCTGCCTGTTTGCACTACCAGAAGCCAGCTCTGAAACGTTCAGGTTTCAAAACTGGAAAAAGAAAAGGACATTCAAAGGAACACTTCTAATCCAGAGTCCAGACTGCAGGTCAGCTTCACTTTCAGAAAGATAAAGAGGCAGCTGCACTTCTCAGTGCACCCTTCAATGGGGCATTTAAGGAAGAAAGAACATGTTCTATAATCCTGAACTGTCTTCCTTGTTTTCTCCTCAGGAAGAACACAGAAAAATACGTTTTATAAGTTACTCCTGAGCTCTGATAAATAGGAATCAAATGAAAAGAAAAAGTAGATAGATGGTGGCCATGATCGCTATGATTTTTAACTTTTAAATACTATTTGAGGTCATCCTCAGAACACATCCCATACATTTAACCCTAAACAGGCCAAGACTCCGAGCCACAGTCAGGAATCTGGAAACAGCAGATGGGAAAGCAGTGCTGTAAGCTGCACACCAGGAAAGCAGCAGCTCTTCACTCTGGTCCTTTTCTGTAGAATTCAAAACAAAGGAGAGGCTTGATTTTCTAAGCAGAATCCCCAGATGTCTACTGGACATTTCCTCCCTTATTTCTTCTGTACAGCAGACAAATGTAAGTGAGATTGCTATCAGGGAGCATTGTGACCTGGCTCCAGGCTCTCTCTCCAGCCTTATCTTATCTGCTTCCCCCATTTCACTCCCCACTGTACCTGGCTTACTTCATTTACACACACACTCATACAAATACACAATGTCACACACATACATGCATTCAAGCACATACAAAATCTAGTCTACTCAGAATCTAGCAACTATCTTTCACAGCTACATTCAATTTCAAATCTTCATTGTATCCAAAATGGCATTCATCATCAGTCTTTTAACAGTATGCCCCAAACTTTGTGCAGTTTCACTGTAATTTTTAAATTTGGTTGGCTGGGTTTGGGGGGTAGCATGTGGGGGGAGAGTGTTTGTTTGTAAGATGGGGTCTCACCATATAGTCTAGGCTAGCCTTGACATCACTACTCGGTCTAGGCTGCTGATCTCAAATGTGTAGTGGTCCTCCTCCCTGGGCCTCCTGAGCACTAGAATTATAGGCATGCAGCATCATGTCAGTTCTCAATGGCTACTTTAAATAATGCTTTTCTTTGGTAGAGGCTTTTTAGGGGCTTCCCAGTGGCCAGGATGGACCAGCTCAGCTCTCATCCAAACCTACAGCCAGGCCTTGGGTTGGCCCAATCTAACATCTACCCTAACATCTAGGACCCGCTAAAGCTAGTGATGGGACTGGCACTATGGAAGGAAACCTTCAGGATCTCCATGACCCAGGACAGTCACAGGATATTGTTAGTTATTTGGCGGTGCTCTTACCCTGCGAGGAAATGTCACGAAACACGACAGAATCCACTAACAAGAGTTTTATTAAGATAAGAGAGACAGATGTGCTCAGGCCTGTGGGAAAGATACGTGAATAAAGATGGAGCCGGGAATATGGCATAGGCTTATAAAGACTGGGCCATACCTGCGCACACAGGCCCATGAGGCTATTCCACGAATGCGCGCAGATCACATGGTTACACTGTGTGCTTTATGCAACCACGCAAAGCCACAGGGTCCTGGTCACACGAGACATTTTGACCCGGAAATGGCTAGGCAGAAGTGGCTAGGTCTGCCAGGCATGCACAAACATGCCCAAACATGGGGGCATGTTGTGAATTCCTATCAGATATCCCAGAGGCGTTTTGGCAAGGATCCAATGATGATGGTGTTCCAGAAACCAGAGGCTTGAACCAGACCAATACTCATTGTAATGAACATTTGCTAACAAAGCTGATTGGACAAAATGGTACACTGTGTGACACACAGCTCCCAGTGTCACCAGGACAAATGAAGAGGTGCTGGAGAGGCCGGAAAGATAGAGAAGTGAAGAGGTTTTTTTGTTTGTTTGTTTGTTTGTTTGTTTGTTTGTTTTTTGGCTTTGTTTTGTGTTTGCTTGCTTGCAAGGTTTTGTTTCGATTTTTTAAAAATTTTCTTTCATGGGGTGCTGCAGAGGTGAGGGGAGGATATGGGGAGCCTGGGAGGTGAGCAGAATTGGGGTGTGTGATGTGAAATTCCCAGGGAAAAATAAAATAATTATGTTTAAAAAACAGCCGGGCGGTGGTGGCGCACGCCTTTAATCCCAGCACTCAGGAGGCAGAGCCAGGCAGATCTCTGTGAGTTCGAGGCCAGCCTGGACTACCAAGTGAGTTCCAGGAAAGGCGCAAAGCTACACAGAGAAACCCTGTCTCGAAAAACCAAAAAAAAAAAAAACAAAAAACAAAAACAAAAGCAAAACAAATAGATAGACAGACAAGATTGTAAGTTTCTACAGAAAAAAAAATGGCTCAGCATTCTCTTTAGGGAATCAGAAATCGTGTCAACTGTAGGGGACACTGAGGAAGCTGGTACTTTGGAAGGAAGATATCTTCAAATAATGTTAACAAGGAGAAACTTCTTCCACTTTCCACTGAAGATAGATAACAGAACTTTCTTCAGATTATAAATAGATGATGCCAATGTATTTTGTAAACCACAAAATCTTACTGAAAAAAAAGTAGAAAGCATAAAAATATTTATTCAGTGTGGCTACACTGGGAGAGAGACAAAAAGATCCACAGAACACCCCCAAACAATTTTATGGGTCCTAAAGTGAGATCAATGTTTAAATAGAGGCCAGGGATAAAGGCAGTAAAGCAGTTCCCAGCAATGTGTGGTCCTAACCACCACTGACTCAATCTTGTCTGATTGAGTTGTCAGAAGTGTGAAAGCTCTTCCAGGAATCAAAGTTTCCTTCTCCCAGCATGAGATTCCCAGGGAAATTCCCATATCTTTGGGGTCCATTGTTTCCTTAGTTTGATAGTCTGATAGTATTGAGAGACACAGAATGTTGTCATTCCTGCCAAGCTGGTTATAGTTTTTATCATGTCTGCCCACATTCTGCTTTACTCACTGTGTGCCTAGGTGCACATGAAGTATGTGAGTCAGCACCACTAACTCCCTTTAGACTGGAAATCATGCATGTAGGGTAAAAGGGCCAGCTAAAGAAACTCACCGTGGCTCTGAAACCAGAGCTAGTGAAAGAAACCCACCCAGGCCTTAAGACCAGAGCCAGTAAAAGAAACCTTTAGCCCTGAACCCAGAACCTAAGAAACACACCCTGTCCCTAGAGCCAAAGAAACACACTGTGACCTGGAACCAGAGTCAGTGAAGGAAATATGCCCTGGCCCGGAAATTAGAGCCCCAAAATTAAAAAGCGCCAGTGAAAGAAACACAGTCTGGCTCTGAAACAAGAGCCAACTCTGACCCTGACCAATGAAACGAACTATTCCCTGAGCTCAAACTAACCAATACCTGAGCAGAAAATTTTTCTCCCTGGAGAAACTCCAAGCCTAAGAAGCCCTATATAAGCCCCTCCCTCTGCCTGTTCAGTTGTCGGCTGTCCTTTCCCACTCTGACAGCCACTCTCCTGGACCCCTTCTTCCCAAGTAAATCTCTTTCTTAAAAGTTTTAGGTGAAGATCTTCTTTTGCCAGCACAGAACAGAAGAACCTTTGCTGAGATGTTCCCTTAGAGGGACAGAGCAGAAAAAAAGTATCTTTTTCCAGGAGCCAGAAGAGATTGCTACATTTCTGTAGGGGTTTACCTTTTAGCAGAGTGAAGGAGAAGAAGCAACATCTTGGGGCAGAGAGAAGGAAAAGCAGAGCTCTGCTGGGAAGCCCAGTGCCGAGCAGAGCTCAGCTGTAAGGGCTTTCTCTAGGAGAGGAGCAGGATTGCTACATGCTGCAGGGAGACCATCCCCCACCTACTCCAGCTTCAGGTATAGCCTGACTTCCCATTAAGTTAAGACATCTTTCCCTCCAGAGCTGTCCCTTTGCAGCTCCAGGTATAGTCTGACTTCTGAACAAGTCAGGATGCCTTTCCCTCTAAGCTATAACACTCACAATGAGACAGATGGCTTCAGATATCTTAAGTGCTGTGAGTAACAGTAGACCATTAGCAAATGTAGTGAGTGTAGTTAAAATATGAATGAAACCATCCACATTTACAGTGAGTTAATTCATTTTAAGAGAAAAATCAGGACACTGCTAGTAAAAAATACCTTACATTGACTGCTATTTTCACGTGAGGTTTTTTTTTTTTTTTTTTTTTTTTTTTTTGGTTTTTCAAGACAGGGTTTCTCTGTGTAGCTTTGCGCCTTTCCTGGAACTCGCTTTGGAGACCAGGCTGGCCTCGAACTCACAGATATCCGCCTGGCTCTGCCTCCTGAGTGCTGGGATTAAAGGCGTGTGCCACCACCGCCCGGCCTCACGTGAGTTTTTTTATTTAATCAATTCTATATACCACTGTGAAGGTTAGAATTCACTGTCAACTTGACAGAATCTAGAGTCACCTAGAAGACAGGCAACTAAAACACCTGTAAGATATTATCTGGTTTAGGTTTGCCTCTATTCATGCCTATAGAGGGTTGCTTTTGATTCCTTTAATTGAGGCTAATTGAGGTGGAAGACACCACTTATTATGAGTGGCCCTTTCCCTAGCCTGGGATCTGGACTGTAAGAAGAGAAAGGAAGGTGAGCAAGAGCATGCATTAAGCATGAACACAATGTGACTGGCTGCTTAAAGAAACTGCTGCTTTGATTTCCCTACCATAATGGAATTTATCCTTAATCCGTGAGCCAGAATAAACCCTTTCTCCTTAGGGTACTTTTGTAAGAGTATTTTATCACAGCAACAGGAAAAATAACTAAAGACACCAACTGACCACTATAGTAAGATGAGATTTTGATTGTTTTTGGCATTATTGACATGAAGGCTCTTGGCTGTCATGACTGAACCATTGTGGAAGCAAGCAGGAAATCAGTGCATGTAGAAGCTGGTAGAGATCAGTAAGTTCTCCCACAAACTCTCATCAGAGTGGAGACAGGCAATGCTCTTTGGTTGTAAGATCTTTTAAAGCCATATATAATATGAAAAAAAGATCTGAGCTTGAACCTAGTGCTTGCTCTGCCATGTATCCTCCTGTCCTTCTAAATATTTTCATCTAACTTAACAGAGAACTCAAAAAGGGAGGGGGCTATTTTCTAATCCATGTATGCAAACCAAACCCAGCACAGGGTTTCTAGCCCCAACCCAAGAGAGGACTCCAGCAACAGCATCTAGAGGTTGGGCACTATTATGATCTATGTGAAAAGGAAGCATGGTCCTACCCAGTGCCATGACAGTCTGAGCAGGTCAAGGAGACCCACACACAGACCTGGGGTGGTTCACTCTGGGCTCTGAGGAGAAAACACAGACCCACCCAGTACCTTGTGGTGCCAAGCAAATGAGTACTATTACGGTGAGCAAATGTATGGGGTGGTATATGAGACAGAAAGAGAATGGTGCATGTCCTGTGGACAGAGGCATACCTGAAGACATAAAAGAGGTGAGGAGTGGGCTAAAGTGAGTGGCTTGATTGCTTCCCAGGGCCATGTTGATATCTGGGCCTGGGACACTGCCAGGGCCTATATCTGGGTTCATGGCTCTGATACAGTAGTTGTTATCAGTGGCTCCTGATACCTCCAAAGGCCAAGAGGATAGGGCTGTACAGAGTTGGCCCCACACCACACTGGCTGCAACACTAGGAAGAATTGGTCTTGCCCATCACTGGCTGAAGCACTAAGGAGAGAAGTTCCTACACCTCACCTGGGCAGCACAATAGAGTGCCCCTGTTCACAGGGGCATAGGTGAGCTGGCCTTGAGGGCATTAGAATGGGAGACCAGGTCCTGTCCCTCTCATATACCATGATGCCCTCCTTCCCTTGCCTCTCACCACCTGATCCAACCACTCACCAGCTACAGAGCTCTGGAGAACAGGCCTGTTCCTCACCTGGGCAGCACAGTAGAGTTGACCCTGTAGACAGGGGCATGGGTAAGCCAGCCCTGAGGGCATAAAAGGAGCATATCTGGTACCACCTCCCTCGTCTGTCTTGTGGTGATGATGCCCTTTCCCCTCGGCCCTACTGACTCCCGCTGGTGAGGGAGCTGACCCTCCCTCCCCTTTACCAGCTGCATCAATCAGGAATGTGGATCTCCACACCTCACCAGGGAAGCACAGCAGAGCTTACCCTATTTACAGGGGTACAGTAAACTGACCTCAAGAAAGTGAGCATGGGAGATCTGGCCCCTCCCCTCTGCTGCCACATGGTGGCTTGGGGCGTGGGGAGATGCTTTCCCCTGCCTCACCACCTGACCCTGAGGTCACAGGAGTGGGAGAGTGGCTCCTGTATCTCCCCTGGGCAACAACAGTAGAGCTGGCTCTGATGGCCCAGGTGTGGGAGAGCTGACCCTGAGGACATTTTTCAAAGCAGGGGAACTGGCACCTCTCATTGCTCATTGCTACAAGGGGTAAACTAGCAAGGGTGATGCTGGAGAGTTCACCCTTTATCTGGTGAAGACCAGGAGAGCTGGCAGGCTGACCAACCCTGAAAATACCCAGGTCCAGAACCAGGGTTATGAATTGACCCACCTCAACATCCACCCCATCTCTGATCTGCAGGAGCACATGAAGGGACCAGTCTTGCAGACCCAAAGCTGTAGGATCTCAGGGCAACATCAGAACATCCAAGAGGATCCCAGTACCGGTAGTGTAGCAGAAACCAGAGGCCTGGAACCAGACCAATAACTCTTCACAATGAGCACTTGCAAGTGAAGACACACGGACAAAAGTGCTTACTTCCGACTTGCTGTGTCACACTGCAGCTCCATAACAAGATCCCCCCCTTTTTTCTTTTTCTTTTTTTCTCTTAAATTTTATTTTATTTTGGAGGAGGGGTTGCAAGGGCAAAGGGTGGATATGAAGGGATGGGGAAATGAATGCAACCAAGATGCATGATGTGAAAGACACAAAGAATAAATAAAAAGAAAGTTAAAAAAATATAACAAAATGTCAAAATGTTATCATTTTCTGTGATGTACACAAATTTACCTTCATATTTTTCCTACTTTCTAAGTGACGTTACACCATTTTCCTAATCAGAAAAATACAATATTCTTTTAGAAGTGAAAGTAATAGAGAACAATTAAGAAGGGAGAGAAATTGTGGTGATTTATGGAAAAACTAATGCTAAAATAAGATAATTTTATAAAACAATGGTTCACTCAGTGTTTTATGCAACTCAATCCATCTCCTCTTAAACTTTATGATTATATGGCATTCATTTATTATTTATTTTACTTTTGAGATTTAAATACATTATCTCCCCTTTCCTTTCCTGCTCTAAACTGTTCTGTATGCCCCTTCTTGTTCTTTTTCAGATCCATAGCCTCTTTTGTCAGTGATTGTCACTACACGCATATATATTTGTATATACAGATATATTCCTAAACATAACCTTCTCAGTCTGTACAATGTTACTTGTTTGTATGTTTTCATGGATGACCATTTGGAGGTGGATAGTCAATTAGTGTGCTCTTCCCCAGAGAACGCTCTTTCTCCTACTCTTGGCATTCTTCATCTGCCTAACTTCATCTATCCAACTAGTGAACTAAAGTCGCCCAACTAGTTCTTTGTGAAGAGCTGAGGCCTCTTAGGCTCTCTCTGTTTACTTTGACATGACTATTGCTGTTGTCCTTGTTCAGCTCATATTTAGGCAGTCACGTGGGTGAGATTTTATGGGTGTAGCTTTTGACATTACTAGGATACACAATCTTACAGCAAACTCCCTTATTTCTGACTTTTACAATCTTTCTACCCCATCTTCTGCAAGGTTCCCTGAGCCTTAAGTACAGGAGTGTTTGTAGATGTATCCATTGGGACTGGGCCTTACAACTCTGCATTTTGATTGGTTATAATTTTCTGTAATGATCTCCATCTGTTTCAAAGATACGTTTTCTTGATAAGGGGTGAGGATTACTTGTGGATATATTTAGAATGTAGTTAGGGATTATCTTGTTACAGTAAGGTGGTGATTTGCATTTTCAAATTGGAGAAATATTTTATTAAGCTGAAAATACCAGGGCCTTGAAATCATTACCCTTATGGAATTTTTGTTAGGGCTATATCAAATAGGCCAGTTGAAGAAACCACTCTACAAAACTGAACAATTAAAAAAAACAGAACCACCCACATCCCCAAATGGCAATATGTTCTTTTACTATCTCATTTTTCCATTCCTTAAAGCCACATCCACAAAATAACAAACTGAGAGGCAAGTGTTTTAGTCACTCAACTAGTAAAACTAAAGTCACACAACTAGTTTAGTGCTTGCTAAACTAAAACTTGTAGACACTTTTGTTGTGGAATATTAGTTTAAGATGTATTACATTAATTTATGCTGTGTAATATTTGTTTAGTGATGCAAAGATGTGTTGGATTTGTGTGGCATTTGTTTAACTCTGTAATTGTGCTGCTTTGCCTGCCTAGAACGCATGATTGGTCTAATAAAGAGCTGAATGGCTAATAGCTGGGCAGGAGAGAGAAATAGGTGGGGCTGGTGAACAGTGAGAAAAAATAGGATGAGAAATCTAGGGAAGAGTGAGGAGTGAGAAAAGGAGAAGGAGAGAAAGATGCCAGGGGTCAGCCACCCAGCCACACAGCCATGGAGTAAGAAGGAAGGAAAGATATACAGAATAAAGAAAGATAAAAAGCCCAAAGACAAAACACAGTTAAAGAGAAATGAGATAATTTAGTTAGAAGAGCTGGCTAGAAACAGGTCAGCCTAAGGCTGGGCATTCATAAGTAAGAATAAGTCTCTGTATTTATTTGGGAGCTGGATGGCAAGCCCTCAAAGAGTTTAAAAATAAAAATATGTACTGTAAACTTGAAAATGTTGTGAAAAATTGCCAGACACCACCATTCTATGACGATTCTATGAGTGATTTTTACTAGGTTTACAAATGATTTCTTCTTTTTCCTTTATTTCTCCTTCCCATTTTATTATATTTTCCTTTTTGTATTTTTCTCTTCTGTTTATAAACTAAGAGCAATCAGACTTTTAAAACTGAACAGACTGCAGATAGGGTAAAAGGTTTTACACTTTTTGGTCAAGTTATTTTTAGCATTTTTTTCAAAATTCTTCTCGTTTTTGAAAGTTCAGATGATGTATGTCACCCATGGAAACTTGGCTTAGGTAGAAGGATTTTGCAATGGCAACTTGTCAGTTGTATCAATGAGTTTGCTTTATCCAAGCAAAACCCTAGTATTGGGGCCAAACTAAACTCAAAGTTACCATCTTTAATACCCAGGTGATTTGTCCCCTTCTGTGACTGCTGTCCTGTGTTTCCAGTCTGTGCTTATATGAAGAAGATGGCTTCTTTAAAATAGGTAAATTCCATTCTCATCGTTCTCATTATGCCACCACTTTTATGGATACACAGAATGCTATGTTTTCTTGTGCTCATGTCAGATAAAACCTAAAAAGCATCAGAGTGCTTTCCAGGACACAGGGAAATCATCACCTTGACACTCTGCCAGCAGTGTCAGCAGAGGTACTTCCACAGTTTAATATATTCCACATGATTTCTTTCTTTTGGTCTTTTTTTTTTTTTTCATTCTTATTTTTAAATTTTTGTTAATTTATACCAGGCTGGGCTAAAAGTCATGATTCTCTTGTTTCAGCCTCTCCATTACTGGGATTACTGACCCACCCATAATATTTTTAAAAAGAAAAAAATACTGAGCCATATGTCCTCACTCAATAACTGAAAATAAGAAAAAAATATTAGGTTGTTAAAACAAGTACCTTTAAACGCTTTAAGTAAACAACATGATCAATGACCAAAAATAATTTGCTGTTTTAACTAGTTTAATGCACACTGACCCTCTCCTGTGCCTGACACAGGAAGAACTATGACAGTGAAAAGGTGAACAGAGTGTTTGCCTTGTAGAAGGGTACATTCCTATGAGGGAGACAGATGAACCAATTCAAATAAAATTGTTATAGATACAGTGCATGCTACTGCAATATACATTCTGAAAGCATGGTTCTATTCTAACATGATTGAAATACTAGAGAGAACTTGAGCATCTGGGGCAGAAGGCAAATTGGTTTTGTTTACATGCAATACTGTGTGAGAAATGCTGGGAACACTATGAAGTTTCCCCAGCTCTGCCTGGCCAAACAGAAACACAAACGTGTACCCATGGCCATCTGGAAGTCTCTCTCATTCCCAGTTCCCATGTATCACAAGACTTACCCACCATGCATGATACAGACTCTTGCCATACAACTTCAGAGGTCTTCTTCCACCTGTGACAGGAGGGCACTCGTCCCAACCTTCCTGCAAATTCCAAACGTTTTCAAGGTAAGGTGCTATGTCTGGCACAACTCAGTTCCTATCTTAAACATGCACCATATATAAAAGCACACTAGCATTTTACAAGGTTTCTATTTCTTTTAATGTTATTAATGAAACCTGTAAAGCCCATAGGATGCATTATAGCTTAACTGACTGTTGTCATGAGTATCACAGAGGAGAAATGTTAGGATACAAGAGAAAAAAACCACACATGTGAGAATGCCTCTCTCAAAAGGTGACTCTTCTGAGAACCTAAAGGAGATGAAGTTAGACTAGGGGAACAGAAGAAAGCTCAGGAAAGGGACCATACTGAGGTCCCCAGAAGCATTCAGCTGGTGAACCAGGAGAGAGAATGATCAATTCAGTGCAGCTCAGCATTTAAACACTTGGTCCCCAATTGTTGATGCTGTTTGGAGAGGCTTAGAAGGTATGGCTTTCCTAGACAAAGCACACCACTGGGGTAGGCTTTACAAGTCTGAAGATTCTTACTACTTCAAGTCCACTTACGCTGCTTCCTGTCTGTGGTTTGAGATGTGGGCTCTCAGCCCTCAGCTGCTCCAAGGAACACACCTGCCTGTTGCCACACTTCCCCCCTGTGATAGTGATGGACTCTTATTCCTTTGGAACTGTAAGCCCAAACAAACCCTTCCTCTATAAATTGCCCTGGTATGGTGTTTTATCACAGCAATAGAAAAGTAATTAATATAATCAACAAAGAGAGAGGAAGAGGGAACTAGGGTAGAAAATGGAGACAGTAGTCCAGATATCTTCAGAGAAGTCAGGTTATAAAGAAGAAGGATATTGTTCTGACTCTGGTGTTGATTATTTCCCCAGGTTCACACAACTTCAAAATGAAACAGCTCCCTTCATTATCTCTATTAGGCAAACATTTACTTTGTGCTGATCTAAAATCTGAGTTAACATCTGTTAGGGTGAAAAGTCAATAAAGCCAGCAGGTAAATCTCCCCAAGAAAGTCCAAAGTGCACTGGTTACAAGCACATCACTCTTTCAAGACACAAAGTTCCCTTCCTGCACAAGGTATATCTAAACATTTTTAAAAGCAGCTATTGAGAACTTCAACCATATGTCCTACTTCAACATATGAGGTGGATGTTTCATCCTTCCAATTGAGCACTATATATTGAGAGACAATGACCTGACAAGAAGGGAAAATGATGTGTGATATAGTGGGCTCTGCTGAGTGCAAAAGCTGAGCAATAGATTCAGAGCTTTACCAGCAAACATGCTCACTGGGCCTGAGCCAGTGATGGCAGCACACAGTGCTGCAGGAGGAGAGTAGCCACTAAATGGTGCAAACACGACCGGGCCCATCTGTCATAAACAGTAGGTCCAAAGGCCACAGGTGCAGACAGCACTAAAAAGTAAAAATTACACTCAGCAAAGGCCACTTGATAGGACAGGAAGAAGCAAAATATTGGATTGGTTTCCAATCAATAAATGATGAATAATGCCTATTCATCTTTGACACCTGTTGTATCTTCTTCTTGCTAGTTCACCATGAATAAAACTGTTTTATTTATAAAAAGATGTTGTATGTACCCAGGACGAGCCTTTTGCCTATTGTGAGTAAGGCAAAGTTTGTCTTTGTGTTCTGCATAGCCAGCTGGCCAGAGCTACTGTCTTTCTCTCCTAACAGGTGCCAGGGCTTTGGCCAGCTACCCTACCCTTTTTCCTGTGTTCCAGACCCATGCTTAGGACCTCCCTTATTCTTCCATGAGCGTTCCATGTCAATTAACAAATATTTCCTTCTTATCTAGTAAGCAAAGCTTTGTTCCAAATGGGAGGGGTGTGGTGGATAGCAGTGCATAACAAGCCATCATCCACAAAAACGATATACTGGTGAGGTAAGCAAAAACACAGAGGCAAAACAGACACCCTATATATTATGACAAACTGCAGACAGACCACCGAGGAAGCAAGGAGGAAGGAAGCTTCAAGCCATACACAGAAATTAGGCTCTAAAGAAGAGGTGTATGGTGGTAAATGTGATCAACTCCATAGGAGCTAAGATCACTTAGAAGACAAAGCTATGAGAATGTCTGGATGTGGGGAATGGGGGTTCTAGCTTGGATTGAGGTGAGAAGACCCACTCTAAATACAGCTGGCACTATTCCATGGACTGGGGTTCTGGAAAGTGGATGGAACAATACTCACTTCTCTGTCCTGACTGAGGAACCAATGTAATCAGCTACCTCAAGCCCCCACTGCCAGGATGTGTCCACCATGTGGTATTTTACTCTTGAACTGTGGGCCAAAATAAACCTTTTCTTTTCTTTTTTACCAGATTATTTGGTCATTGCATCAAGGAAAATAGTCAATTGGAAAGTTGATATGGAGAAATAGGATCATTTCTGTGAAAAATATGACCATGTGATTCAAGGATTTTGTAACTGGTTTACAGGAAGGATGTGTAACAATTTAGAAAAGCCCTAGAGAGCAGGGAAAAAAAGGAGGGATACTAACACCAAGGATGTTTGAAAGAACTGTATGGAAACCAAGTATTTTATAAGGTACTTACACACACACATACACACACACACACACACACACACACACACACACACACACACACACACACTTTAGATCTATAATCAAAAGGAACAATCTGAGCAGGGAAAAATACAAAATATACAGTTTAAGGAGATAAGGAGCACAAGGAAGTATAATGAAGCTAAGTCCTGTAGATAAACAGATTAAATGTTAAATAAAATAAAGGGAAAGGTGACCTCAGGACAAGACCTCACCCAGCTAAGCTTCCAACTTGTGAAAAAGAATTCAAGAAAAGATTAGGGCCAGGTGTAGTGCTATATGCCTTTAATTACAGCACTCAGGAGGCAGGCAGGGAGGTGAGTTCAAGGCCTGCCTGGTCTACAAAGTAAGTTTCAGAACAGCCAAGCTTTGGCTATAAAGGAAACCATCAAAAACAGAAAGCTGGTGAAAATGTATTTGAATGAAGGGGCCATGTTCCAGCCCCAGCAAACAGCAAAACTTAGCAGATTTGACCACATGGTTCTGGCTTTAGAGTCAGAAAAGGGTTATGGAATCTCCCTCCATAACTAAGGAAAACTCCTGAGGCCAGATATGTGTCAGCTATGTCCCTGAATGGAGAGCTACAGAGCCATTGTGTGAAGCTGTGGAGGTGAAGCCTGGATTGCACTGTAGAGTCCAGGGTGTTGGAGATGCCAAAGCCATGGGATACTAGCCTCGATGAGCTGAAGACTAGGTGTGGAACCAGCCCAAGAGAGAGAAGTGTGCTGCAGTCAACAAAGCTGAAAGGAGTTGGAGATCTGAAAAATGCTTTGACATAAGACATGGAGATGTAGAGTTTGGAGTTTGCCCAGCTGTGTTTTTCATCTTATTTTGGTCCAGTATTTCCTCACTATTCTTTTTTTCCCTGTTCTTGGAATAGTAATGTTTATTCTGTGCCATTGCATGTTGGAAGTATGTGATCTGCTTTTTGATTTTGATTTCACAGGGAGTTGCAGTTAAAATATTTCCATGAGTCTCCAAAGAGACTTTGAATTTTTAAACAGTATTGAGACTGTGATACACTATGGAGGCTTTTGAAGTTGAACTGAATGCATTTTTGCATTATGATATGGCTGCATTATGATAGGCTATGATATGGCCTATGGGGACCAGGGAGTAGAATGTGGTGGTTTGAATAGGAATGACCCCCATAGACTAATATATTTGAATGCTTGGTCATTAGGGAGTAGCACTATTAGGAGGTATGTTCTTGTTGGAATTGGTGTGGCCTTGTTGAAGGAAGTATGTCCCTAGGTGTGGGTTTTGGGGTTTTAAATGCCCAAGGCAGACCCAGTGTCTCTCTCTCTCTCTCTCTTCCTGCTACCTGCCAATCCAGATGTAGAATTCTCAGCTACCTCTCCAGGACCATGTCAGCCTGCGTGCCACCATGCTTCTCACCATGACAATAATGGATTAAACTTCTGAACTGTAAGCTAGATACAAATAAATGTTTTACTTGGTAAGAGTTACCATGGTCATGGTGGCTAGTAACAGCAATAGAAACCCTAACTAAAATCAACAGGCAGACAGGCAGACAGGCAGGTAGACAGACAGACAGACAGACAGACACACACACACACACACACACACACATACACACGTTTAACTAGAGTTACCCTCCACAGGGAATAATATTCCTCCCACCCAGACCATAGGTTGCCAAATAAAATGCCCAAATGCCAGGTCTGGGATATCTTCCTGAGTGTTAGTAAGGGTGTTCCAGAGACCATTGCCACTGCTCTCAGTTTCCTACTGGAATTCAGTGTTAACACTTATTGCTGAAGACACCACACACTTTAGTTACAGGATGTGGAGAAATCAAGTGTCTCCTGATTCAGAAACTTACTTTCTGCTGACTACCAAAATGTTCTATCTAAATTTCTGAGGGAAAAATGTTATCAAATAGTCTTATAATGAACCCTGTAAATCCTAATAAGAAATGGTCTGGCAAGATTTGCCAATGGATATATTAGTGGCATGAACATTGTGATGGGGATAAACAAGTACTTTCTGATTAGATTGAAGGTCTACTTCACAGGAAGAAACACAAGTCTGTCCTGTAAATATAACCAAGAACTCAGGGTCAGGGAACTTGTGGCACCAGGTGTGGACTTACTACCATTATTCTGCTAAATGGGAATGGCATAAAACAGCCCTCTAAATTCTTATCTTTATATCCATGGTTAGTGCAGTGCTCACACCTTTTCAGAGAAGTTTCTTTGTGCTGTGGATGGTAGCACAGAAACTCACACCTGCTCAAAATGTAGAGAAGTATCAGTAACATATGTAACTACATATGTAACATCTATATCATACCTCTTCTTTTGTATAATATTTAAGGGTCCAGCCTTAAATTTATACAAATCCTGGGGCCCAGGAGAGACACTACCATGGGCACGGGAATGAATCCAGTTGCTCCGAGCTCTTTCATCCAATTCGTTTATTTGTCGGTCACCATCAATCACTCCAGTTCAACTCTCTCAGATCTCTTCATTTCCTTAGTTCCTTTCATTCTTAGTTCCCTTCATCCTCAGTTCCCTCAAATCTTCAATCCTTCCCCCCCTCCTCCTGGGCTGGTCTATATCCTATCCCAAGCAGTAACACCTCATGTTTTGTACACAGCACAAGATTGTAGGGGTCCACCCTAGAGGCTTCCTGGCAATTTTATTTACAACCCAAAAAGGGAGAGATAGGAGTGGAGTCAGCTAGTAGTTGAAATAAATCAGAAAAGGAATTTATATGCTAGAAATATATCCTTACTGTGGTTAGGTAAAGGCATTATAAGTCTATCATAAATGTGTTCAACTATAAACTTACAGGTGATAGGGTAGGGAGAGTCTGTAGGTCACTAAAAGTTAAAACTGTCACTTTTTTCCTCTGCCACCAGTTTCCTGACAGGGCAGGGGAGGAGTACTGATAGCTAGTCAATCTGCATCACAGCTTGAAACACCTGCTGAGGGGGAACTCCTTTTGATCTAAGAGGTTCTCTGGGTGGGTGGGGGGGAGGCCTTGATTTGCACCAGAAACAAAGCTTGTTCATCTAATTGGTAGGCATTTGGCCTGTGAGACATGTAGTCTCAGAAAAAACATTTTATCTAAATTGGGGGGGGGGGGGGTTTCAGGCATCTAACAGATGGCCTGGTAGCTATCTGTTCCTTACTTGCCTTTTGAGGCTTCGTTTGGGGTTGACTCTATCTTAGGAAGCAGCTCAAGGAGTGTATTTGCAAAAGGCAGATACCTAAAACAAATGCTAAAGAGGGAGGGGGCCTGGAGCTCAGAGGCAGAAGTTTCTGTCTACATGACTATCTAGGCACTTTGAAATGGAGATTCACACACACATACACATTTTAGAAGAATTATGAGCACAAGGAATTCATAACAAGTCACAACTGAATATTAAGCCTCATAACACCAATAGACCTTGCTGATTGGCTTCCCACTTGACTGACCCTTGTCCTCGTCAAGGTATAGCTTCTAATATACAGCTGGACTTCTGTTTCATATTCCTGTGGCTTGCCACACTTTTCCACAAGGTTCAGAGACCATTGTGGAAGACAGGAACAGAAAGATCATAATAACCAAAGATCAAGAGCATCAGAGTAAAGTAGTGTCTTCTGAACATAATATGACTGACTACTACACATATAAACTCATTGCAGTCATGGCTGCCTGCATAAGACTTGCATAAGATAAAGCCAGTCACCATTCTAGCATGGAGTGGAAAGGGGTTTAAGAATGCCCATGCCTGAGGAGCACTAAGCATTTGATAGTTTCTGGAGAAAGAAGCAACCTAGCAGATTGAGGACATTCCAAGTGACCCATACATCCAAAAGTATATTGAGTAGAACAAATATGAATTGGTTAGTTATTTAAAAGAAAAAAGAGAGGAGGAATGAAGTTTGGGGAGGCAAGAGAGATGGAACTGGGTATGTGAGGAGTTAGAGGATGAAGCTAGGGATAAATATAAGCAAGATACATTATATAGCTCTACCTGGGAATGTGCTGGCTATGTTGGCCTGGGAATCAGGTAGACAATCTTCACCCTCCTTCCTGTCCTCCACTTCCAATCCATTCGTCTCATTCTTAACCCTGAAGCAGAACACCTGTTGGGGCCTGTCATTCCTCTCTGATTCCACTCCCTTGGGATTCCAGACAACTTCACGGCAGACCCAGCTTTTTCCCTTACCATTTCAGTACTTCCCCTTTCTAGCCCTTCCCCATTCTTTTGTGTCAACTCTAATACTGATACTCTCTATCAGGACCCCCAATGGCCACACCTAGAAGGGATTCAGAAGCACTCCCTACCAGTCAACCAAGAGCTACCACACATCCCTAAGATGCAGATAGGGCAAGAGAAACCAAGGAATGGAACACACATCTAATGAAGTCAGGACCAAATATCAACCCCTAGAATCACAAATCATCCCAAACCCAGATGCCTAGATACAATGTAAAACACAATCATTAATACTCATGGCAATATGGCTACACCAAACCCAACAACCCTACTACAGTAGGCACAGGGAAATGCAATATAGCTGAAACACAAAATGAGGACATCAAAATAGGTATTATGAATAAGCTCAAAAACTTCAAAAAGGATATGAATAAATGCATTAATGAAGTCTATGAAAACACAAACAGTGGAATGAAACGAAGAAAGCAGTTCAAGACATGAAAGTAGAATTGCTAAAGAAAACCCAGACTGAGGTAAAATTGTAAATGAAAAATTTAAGAAATCAAACAAAAACAAAAACAAAACAAAACAAAAAAACCTCACAGGTAATTTCAGCAACAGAATACAAGAGATAGAAGAAAAAAATCTCAAGTATGAAAGACAAGATATAAAAAATAGATCTTAGTCAAAGAAAATGTTAAGTCTAAAAAAATATCAGCACAAAACATACAATACATCAAGGTCAGTATGAAAAGACTAAATCTACTAATAATAGGAATAGAGGAAGGAGAAGAAACCCAGATCAAAGGTACCAAAAATATTTCCAACAACATAAGAAAAAAATTCCCTCAACATAAAGAAGGAGATACAAGAAACATACATGACAGAAAATACACTGGATCTGAAAGGAAAGTCCTCTGAGCACATTACAATCAAAACACTAAATACAAAGAACAAAGAAAGAATATTAAAATCTGTGAGGGAAAAAGACCAAATAATAGGTAAAGGCAGACATGTTAGAATAGCATGTGACTTCTCAAAGTGACTCTAAGACCCAGAAGGGCCTGCACAATTGCTCTACAAACTCTAAAATACCACAGATGCCAATCCAGACTGCTATACCCAGCAAAATGTTCCATCACAAAACATAATGAAAAAATTCCACACTAAAACAAAATTTAAGATCTACAGAATGTGTTAGAAGGAAAACTTCAACTTCAAGAGGCTAACCACACCACACACACACACACCACCACCACCAACAACAACAACAACAGCAACAACGAAAACAAGGAATAAATAATCCTAGACCAGCACCTCAAGGAGGAGGAAAAAACACACTGTAACAACAAAATAACAAAAATCAACAAATACTGCTCATGATAGCCCTCATCATCAATTGTCTCAATCCTCCACAGACTGACAGATTGAATTAAAAAAAAGGATCCACCTTTCTGATGTATCCAAAAAAAAAAGAAAAAGAAAAGAAAAAAAAACCTTAATCAAGAATAGACATAACCTCAGGGTAAATGATGGAAAAAGATATTCCAAGCAAATAGACCCAAGAACAAAGCAGATGTGTATATTAGTATCTGACAAAACAGACTTCAAACCAAACTAACTAGAATAGATAGGTAAAGACACACATACTCACCAAAGGAAATATCCACAATGATAACATTTCAATTCTAAACATTTATGCAATAAACACAAGGGCACCCAAGTGTGCAAAAGAAACACCACTACAGCTTAAATCACTTATTGACGCTCACATAGTGATAGTGGATGACTTCAATAACCCATTCTCACCAATAGACAGGTCACCTATACAAAAATTAAACACAAATGCTGCAGCTAACAGATGTTATAAACTAAATGGTTCTAACTGGTATTTGCAGAACATTTCACATAAACACAAAAGAATATGCCTTCTTCTCAGTACCACATAGAACTTCTCCAAAACTGACACACATTTGGACATAATGCAAGCCTCAACAGATAGAAAAAAAATTAAATAACACCCTGCAGCCTAACTGACCAACACAGATTAAAGCTAGATATCAACAACAGAAAGCTTACACACTCATGCAAACTGAATAAAAATGAAAACACAGAAAACCCAAGCCTGCGGGATATAAGGAAGGCAGTTTTAAGAGACAAGATCATAGCATTAAGTGCCTATATAAAATACTGGATAGATCTTATATTAGGAACTTCTGGGCACATCTGAAAGCTCTAGAACAAAGAGAGTAACACCCAAAAGGAGGAGTAAGTGAGAAGAAATAAACTCAGGGCTGAAATCGATAAAATAGAAACAAAAATTTTACAAAGAATCGATGAAATAAAGAGTTGGTACTTAGAAACAATTAAGATTGATGAACCATTAGCCAAATTAATTAAAATATGGAGAAATAAGATCCAAATTAACAAAATTAGATAAAAAGGGGACATTAAAAACAGACACTGAGGAAATCCAGAGACTCATAGGTACATCCTTTAAAAAGCTGTACTCCATGAAATTAGAACATTTAAAAAGAATTTCTTGATTGTATTACCTACCAAAGTTAAATCAAGATTCAACAAGCAATTAAAGCATACCTGTAACTCCTAGTGAAATATAAGCAGTAATTAAAAGTTTCTGAACTCAAAAGAAGCCCATTACTACATGGATTCAGGGCAGAATTCTACCAAACATTCAAATGAAAATTAACACCACGATTCCTCAAATGATTTGGGGAAAACAGAAAAAAAAAGGCAGAGTGCTTGATTCATTTTTTGAGGCCACAGTTACCCTGATACCTAAACCACATAAAGATTCAACAAAGAAAGAGAATTACAAGCCAACTTCCCAAATGAACATAGATGCAAATATTCTCAATAAAATAATTGCTAACTGAATCCAAGAACACAGCAAAAAGGTCATCCACCATGTTCAAGTAGGCTTCATCCCAAGGACATAGGAATTGTTCAATATACATAAATTGATAAATGGAATCCACCATATAAATACACTGAAAAACAAAAAACACAGGTTTGTATCATTAAAGGAAAAAGAAAAAGAAAAAAAGAAGGTCTCTAACAAAAATCCAACAACCTCAATGATTAAGTCCTGATGAGACTAGGACTACAAAGGATACCATCATTCAAACAAAGCAGCAGGCTGTAGAATGGAAAAAGATTTTGACTAACTACATATAAGACAGAGGACTACTATATAAAATATATAAAAAAAATTCTCTCAAAAACTGTACACCAAGAAACCAAACAATCCAATTTTAAAATGGGGTGTAGCTTTAAACAGAGAATTCTCAAAAGAGTAAACACAAATTTTTAAGGAGCATTTAAAGAAATATTCAACATCTTTAATCCTCAGAGAAATGCATGTCAAAAATACTTTGGGATTTTATCTTCTACCAATCAGAGTGGGCAAGATCAATAAAACAAATGACATCTCATGCTGGTGAGGATGTGGGGTAAGGTAAACACTCATCAATAGGTGATGGAAATGCAAACTTGTACAGTCATTATGAAAATCAGTATGGCAGTTCCTCAGAAAACTGGGGATACATCTACATCAAGATCCATCTGTACCCGTCTTGGCATATACCCAAAGGACTCTACATTCTAGTATAAAAGCATGCACTAACCATGTTCATTGCTGCTCTGTTCAGAATAGCCAGAAATTGAAAACAGCCTAAATGCCCATCAGTAGATGAAAAGACAAGGAAAATGTGGTACATTTACACAATGTATCATTACTCAGTTGTTTTTTGTCTTTTTTTTTTTTTTTTTTTGGTTTTTCGAGACAGGGTTTCTCTGTGTAGCTTTGCGCCTTTCCTGGAACTCACTTGGTAGCCCAGGCTGGCCTCGAACTCACAGAGATCCGCCTGGCTCTGCCTCCCGAGTGCTGGGATTAAAGGCGTGCGCCACCACCGCCCGGCCTCAGTTGTTTTTTAAAAAATGAAATCATTAAATTCACAGGTAAATGGATGCAGTTAGATGGGAGAAAAGCCTGAGTAGTCTTGCTAGAGGAAGTATGCCACTGAAGCAGGTTCTGGGGGTTTAAAAATTCAGACTATTCCAAGTTCACGGCTTATAGTTTGATATATGAGCCCTCAGCTATTCCAGTTGCCATACCTGCCTTGTGCCATGTTTCCCTGCCATAATGATAAGGAACTCTTATCCTTCTGGAACCAAAAACTAAAATTTAACTCTTTCTTCTACCTTTGTCATAGTGTTTTACAACAACAACAGAAAAGTAACTGATGCAACTGGAAACATCAGTCATAAAGCTGATGATAGCAGTCAAGGGCAGGATATTGGTAGAATTGACCAATTCACTCTGCTGGGAATGATAAGCATGTGGCATAAGGCTAGCCAGAAAGACACCTTCCAAGAACTAAAAAGAGAGAGAACTCAGAAAAACAGAAAAGAGACTAATGTGACATTAAGACCTTAATTTAATATCTATATTCCAATGTGGATTAACTCTGGGTTTCAAAGTTCTTCATAAGTACTGACCCACTTTCTGCCTACTTCCCCATGTGAAGCAGTCACCTCTGAAAACTGATTCAATTGACTCATGACAGAAAATGTTAGCAATGTATCCTTCTCTGTGATCTTGGAAAACATGATCAATGCAATTTATAATGATATAGGCCAGTGGTCTCTAGCAGACAAAAGAGGAAGGTGCATGTGGAATGGCATTATGATACAGACATAGTTTCTGACAAGTTGCATCAAATACATTTTAACCTGTAAATCTCATTTTCTATTGATTCTATGAGAACTAGAGATATATTCCCCTTTACAAGTACCAAATCACACGCAACAGGGCATTGATTGTGTACATTTAAGGGAAGTAAAAAATGTTATGAAATAATTACTGAGACTCTTGAACAATGTAACACATAGCTCCACCCACAGGTACATATGCAGTTCTCTCTCCCTACTCTAAAACACAGGGTACCAGCAACAGAACCTAAACATAGTCATCATATGTTACTGCTCACAAATCCTCCACAACATCCATTATTATCTTCAGGGCTCTTTAGCAAAATGTCACTGAGACACCATTTTGCTCTCCCATGGCATCTGGTCTCTTCTTAGTACACAGAGGGCTTCCACCCATGTCTCTCATACTTCACAGCCACCCCCTTTAGAAGGCATGCCAATTCTGTCAAAGTTTTCTTTTGTGTTGTATATCCATCCCTGTTCCATTCCTCCTCTAAAAGAAAAACAATCAATTCCTCTGGAAAACTGTAACAATGAAGAGTTTACTGTAGTGTCATCTGAAGGGAAATGGATGCAAGCACACCATAGATCTCAAAACATGGAGGGAAGTGTTTTCAAAGCAGTCTCTAGTCCTCATTCTCCACTCTCAGCAAATCACGCACCTACTGAAAACTATTTAAAGACCTCCCATCAATTTTTTTCCAAATCCTAGCCTGGACTGGCTCCACTTGCTGTTTACTCTGTGAAACATGGAGACATTCATCTGGGCATGATTCTCATAAAATCAAAAAGTGGAAGGAGCCAGGGGACATCCTGTTAAAAAGATGAGTCAGACACAGGTAACTATTGCTTATTCTCTACATAGAAACTAAAAAGAAAAACAGCTTATCTGAAAGCAAAAGATGGACTACTGCAGACTCAGAAGGGGACTCAGAAGAGGGGAGAGAAATGAGCTAGAAAGGGCAGAAGAAGGGCAGAGTGGGGAGTATTAATGCACGCTATATGCATATATAGAAATATCAGAGAATCCTAATAATTTGTATGGTTAATATGTATAAATAATTACAGTAAAAGATCAGAAATTATATTTCTAGTTCAGAGTTTCATTCTTGTCACAAGGGACACTGAGTGGGCACACCATTTGATACACTGTAGTCCCCTTCACTGTGTGCCTATCCAAGCTTTCTTGTCCCTTCATTGGAATAAAGACTCCTTAATAAAATGCTTGCTACATGAATGAGTGGATAACCTTTCTCAAACCTGAATACTATGCTTGGAATAATTTTCTGAGTTTTCAAAATGAATATAGTGACCAACTAAAAGGAAGAGAAACTAACAAAATAGCAGCAGGTACAATTCAGGACACAAGAATGGATGACCCTGAAAAAAAAGTTTCTACTCCAAGACTACAACTGCTCCCTGAGACAGAGCCTACCAGCACCGATTGGACTAAGATGTGAGTCTTTGTCTTCATAGCCAAACAACCCAGCCTCTAGGCTTTGGGCCCAGAGGCACAACCCTATGCCCCAACACCACCACCTATTGCAGTCCCAGTTTCAGGCTAGCAGACAGGTCTCCTGCAGACAGTTTGGACTACCAACATCCCCCACCAGACTGTGTAACCCACAAGCCCCACCCCTCTCAAACCCACCCACCCTCCAAGATTACAGCTGCTCCCTGAGACATAGACTACCAGTTCCAATTGGACTAAGAGCTGCTCCCTGAGACACAGAGTTTATCAGTACCGATTGGACCAAGAGCTCCCATTGGACCAAAAGTATCAATCAGACTAAGAAAGTCTCCCTCAGACACAGATACCACTTGAACCAAGTGGAGTAAGAGATGGGTAGACACCAGTGAAATACAGCCAACAATATAAATACCAATATAACACCATCAGAACATAGTGGTTCTATATCATCAAGACCTGAATATCCCAAAGCAGAAGAAATCGACCTAAAATTGACTTTTAAAAGATGATAGAGGCCTTTAAAAAGGAAATGAAAAATTCCCTTAAAGAAACTGAGGAAAAGACAAACAAAAAAAAAAAATGGAAGAAATCAGCCGGGCAGTGGTGGCGCACGCCTTTAGTCCCAGCACTCAGGAGGCAGAGGCAGGTGGATCTTTGTGAGTTTGAGGCCAGCCTGGTCTACAGAGTGAGATCCAGGAACGGCGCAAAGCTACACAGAGAAACCCTGTCTCGAAAAAACAAAAACAAAAAACAAACAAAAAAATGGAAGAAATCAATAAATCCCTTAAAGAAAGCCAAGAGAAAGCAATTAAACAGGTGAAGGAAACAGTACAAGATTTGAAAACTGAAATTGAGACAATAAAGAAGACACAAGCAGAGGGAATGCTGGAAATGGAAAATCTGAGTAAATGAACAGGAACTATAGATGCAAACATAACCAACAGAATGCAAGAGATGGAAAAGAAATCTGTGGTATGGAAGATACGACAGAGGAAATAGATTCATCAGTCAAAGAAAACACTAAAGCCAACAAAGTCATAACACAAAACTTCGAGGAAATTTGGGACAACATGGGAAGACCAAACCTAAGAATAATAGGGACAGAAGAAGGAGAAGAATACCAACTCAAAGGCACAGAAAATATATTCAACAAAATCGTAGAAGAAAACTTTCCCAACCTAAAGAAAGAACTGCCTATGAAGATACAAGAAGCTTATAGAACACCAAATAGACTGAATCAAAAAAAAGTCCCCATGCCACATAATAATCAAACCACTAAGCATACAGAATAAAGAAAAAATATTAAGAGCTACAAAGGAAAAAGGTCAAGTAACATATAAAAGCAGACCCATAAGAATAACACCTTATTTCTCAATGGAGACTCTAAAAGACAGAAGGTCCTAGACAGAAGTTATGCAGACACTAAGAGACCATGGATGCCAAGCCAGACTATTACACCCAGAAAAACTATCAATCACCGTAGACTGAGTAAACAAAATATTCCATGATAAAACCAGATTTAAACAATATCTATCCACAAATCCAGCCCTACAGAAAGCACTAGATGAAAAAAGTCCAACCTAAGGAAGTTAGATATACCCATGAAAACACAGACAATAGATAATCCCACACCAACAAATACCAAAGAAGGGAAACACACAATACTACCACCAAAAAATAACAGGAATTAACAATCACTAATCATTAATATCCATTAATATCAAAGGTGTCAATTAGTCTATAAAAAGATACAGGCTAACAGAATGGATACAAAAACAGGATCTATCCTTCTGCTCATACAAGAAACACACCTCAACTTCAAAGATAGACACTACCTCAGAGTAAAAGGCTGGGAAAAGACTTTCCAATCAAATGGACTTAAGAAGCAAGCTGGTGTAGCTATCCTAATCTCTAATACAATAGACTTTGAACTAAAATCAATTGAAAGAGCTCGGGAAGGACATTACATATTTATAACAGGGAAAATCCACTAAGATGCAGTCTCAATTCTGAACATTTATGCCCCAAATACAAGGGCATCCACATTTGTAAAAGAAACATTACTAAAGCTTGACTCACACATCAAACCCCATACACTAGTAGTGGGAAACTTCAACACCAATGGACAGGAGTGTCAGACAGAAACTTAACAGAGAAATAAGGGAACTAACAGACATTATGACTCAAATGGACTTAATAGATATTTACAGAATATTCCACCCTAACACAAAAGAATATGCCTTCTTCAGCACCCCACGGAACCTTCTCTAAAATCAACCACATGTTTGGCCACAAAGCAAATCTCAACAGATACAAAAAAATTGGAATAACCTCCTGTATCTTGTTGGACCACCATGGTTTAAAGTTAGATTTCAACAACAACAAAAATTACAGAAGCCTGCAATCTCATGGAAATTGAATAATGCTCAACTGAATCACCAATGGGTAAAGGAAGAGATAAAGAAAGAAATTAAAGATTTTCTACAATTCAATGAAAACGAATGTATAACATACCCAAACTTATTGGAAACTATGAAAGCGGTACTAAGAGGAAAATTCATAGCACTAAATGCCCACATAAAGAAGATGGAGAAATCTAACACTAGTGACTTAACAGCACACCTGAAAGCTCTAGAACACAAAGAAGCAAACTCACCCAGGAGGAATAGACACCAGGAAATAATCAAATTGAAGGCTGAAATCGATAAAATAAAAATGAAGAGAACAATACAAAGAATCAATGAAACCAAGAGTTGGTTTTTCGAGAAAATCAACAAGATAGACAAGCCCTTATCCAAATTAAGCAAAAGGCAGAGAGAGAGCATCCAAATTAACAAAATTAGAAATGAGAAGGCTTAACAACAGACAATGAGGAAATCCAGAGAATCATCAGGTCATACTTCAAAAACCTGTAATCCACAAAACTGGAAAATCTAAAAGAAATGGACAATTCTGGACAGGTACCACATACCTAAGTTAAATCAAGACCAGATTAACTATTTAAATAGACCAATAACCCCTAAGGGAATAGAAACAGTCATTAAAAGTCTCCCAACCAAAAAAAAAAAAAAAAAAAGAAAAGAAAAAAGAAAAGCAAACCTAGGACCAGATGGTTTCAGTGCAAAATTCAACCAGATTTTCAAAGAAGAGCTAATACTAATACACTTCAAATGGTTTCATACAATAGAAACAGAAGGAACATTACCAAACTCTTTTTATGAGGCTACAGTTACCCTGATAACCAAACCACACAAAGATTCAACAAAGAGAATTACAGAGCAGTCTCCCTCATGAATGCTGATGCAGAAATACTCAATAAAATATTGGCAAACCAAATCCAAGAACACATAAAAAAAATTATCCACCATGACCAAGTAGGCTTCATCCCAGGGATGCAAGGATGGTTCAACATATGAAAATCTGTCACCATATAACCATATAAACAAACTGAAAGAAAAACCATGTGATCATCTCATTAGATGCTAAAAAGCCTTTGACAAAATCCAACACTCCTTCATGATAAAGGTTCTAGAGATAAGGAATACAAGGAACATACCTAAACACAATAAAGATAATTTACAGTAAGCCAACAGCCAATATCAAATTAAATGGAGAGAAACTGAAAGGCTTTCCACTAAAATCAGGAATAAGACAAAGCTGTCCACTCTCCCCATATTTATTCAATGTAGTACTTAAAATCCTAGCTAAAGCAATAAGACAACAAAAAGAGATCAAGGGGATACAAATTGGAAAGGAAGAAGTCCAGCTTTCCCTATTTGCAGACAATAGGATAGTATACATTAAGTGACCCAAAAAATTCTACCAGGGAACTCCTACAGCTGAGAAACTGCTTCAGTAATGTGGCAGAATACAGATTAACTAAAAAAAAAAAAATCAGTAGCCCTCCTATATACAAATGATAAATGGGCTAAGAAAGAAATCAGAGAAACATCACCCTTTACAATAGCCACAAATAATATAAAATACCTGGGGGTAACTCTTAATAAGAACATTAAGCCTCTGAAGAAAGAAATCGAAAAAGATATCAGAAAATGGAAAGATCTCCCATGCTCATGGATAGGTTGGATTAACATAGTAAAAATGGTAATCTTACCAAAAGCAATCTACAAATTCAATGCAATTACCATCAAAATCCCAACATAATTCTTCACAGACTTGGAAAGAACAATACTTGACTTCATATGGAAAAACAAAAAGCCCAGAACAGCTAAAAGAATCTGCATAATAAAGCAAGCTCTGGAGGCATCACAGTCCCTGACCTCAAGCTCCACTATAGAGCTACAGTAATAAAAACAGCTTGGTACTGGCATAAAAACTGACATGTGGACCAATGGAATCAAATTGAAGACCCTGACATTAATCCACACACCTATGAATACTTGATTTTTAACAAAGATGACAAAACTGTACCATGGAAAAAAGAAAGCATCTTCAACAAATGGTGCTGGAATAACTGGATATCAACATGTAGAAGATTGCAAATAGAGTCATATTTGTCACCATGCACAAAATTCAAGTCCAAGAGGATCAAAGACCTCAACATAAATCCAGTTACACTGAACTTGATAGAAGAGAAATTAGGAAGTACTCTTGAATGTATTGGCACAGAAGAATACTTCCTAAATATACCACCAGTAGTACAGACACTGAGAGCAATACTTAATAAATGGGACTGCCTGAAACTGAGAAGCTTTTGTAGGGCAAAGGACACAGTCATTAAGACATAACAACAGCCTACAGAATGGGAAAAGATCTTCATAAACCCCATACCTTACAAGAGGCTGATCTCCAAAATATATAAAGAATTCAAGAAACTAGACATCAAAATACTGAACAATCCAATGAAAAAAATGGGCTACAGAGCAAAACAGAGAATTCTCAACAGATTTTCAAATGGATGAAAGACATTTAAGGAATTGCTCAACATCCTTAGTCATCAGAGAAATGCAAATCAAAATGACTCTGAGATATCATCTTACATCTGTCAGAATGACCCAGATCAAAAACACTGAAGACAGCTTATGTTGGAGAGGATGCAGAGCAAGGGGAACACTCCTCCACGGTTGGTGGGAATGCAAACTTGTATAGCCACTTTGGAAATCAGTATCATGGTTTCTCAGAAAATTGGGAATCAACCTCCCTCAAGACCCAGCTATACCACTCTTGTGCATATACCCAAGGAATGCTCAATCATACCACAAGGACACATGCTCAACTATGTTCATATGAGATTGCCCTACTGATCAACCTGTTCAGCTGAGATCTTTTTAGGAGAAGATTCAGAAGCCTGCAGTCTGAGGAAGCAAGATCAGCTGAGGAGTTGGCAAGTGAGCAGAGCATGACCCAAGAACGCAAGAGAAGGAGCTGTCCAGCCACTGAACCAGGTCACTGGAGTCATAAGCCCAACCTTCACCAAATGGGAACAGCTGAGGATTTTGTAGAGCACTTGGGGAAGGAGCCATCACTGTGGGATGCAACCAGACTGGACCTGAGCATTCTGCCCAAGGCTGGCTGGGGGTCCAGCTGCCGATTATGCAAAGCCCCAAAACTTGGAGGGGTTGGTGAGATTGCCTTACTGATCACTGTGTTCAGATGAGCATTATTCATAATAGCCAGAATCTGGAAACAATCTAGATGCCCCTCAACTGAAGAATGGATAAAGAAAATGTGGCACATATACACAATGGAGTACTACTCAGCAGTAAAAAACAATGATATCATGAAATTTGCAGGCAAATGGATGGAACTAGAAAATAACATCCTGAGTGAAGTAACCCAGACTCAGAAGGACAAACATGGTATGTACTCACTCATAAGTGGATACTAGATGTAAAGCAAAGTACAACCAGACTACTACCCACAGCTCCAGAGAAACTAGCTAACAAGGAGGACCCTAAGAGGGACATATAGATAGCCCAGTGAAGGAGAAATAGATGAGATCTATATGGGGCAAACTAGGAGTGAGGGGTGATAGTGGAGGGCAAGGAATGGGGGATGAGAACATAAGGAAATGGGAGGTTTGAGCTGGAACAGGGACAGAGTGGGAGAGCAAGGAAAGAGATACCATGATAAATGAAGGCATCATGGGAATAGGGAGAAACAGGATGCTAGGGAAGGGCCTAGGAATCCACAGGGATGACCCCACCTTAGACTACTAGCAATAGTTGAGAGGGTGCCTGAACTGGTCTACTCCAGTAACCAGATTAGTAAATACCCTAACTGTCATTATAGAGCCTTCATCTAGTGACTGATGGAAGCAGATACAGAGATCCATGGCTGGGCGCCAGGCCAAGCTCCAGGAGTCCAATCGATGAGAGAGAGGAGGGATTCTATAAGCAAGGGACATTGAGATCATGATGGGAAAACATACAGAGAAGGCCAGCCAAACTAGTGGAAATGCATGAACTGTGGACCAATAGCTGTGGAGCCCTCATGGTGCTGGACCAGGCCCTTTGGCTATGCGAGACAGTGGTTTAGCTTGAACTGTTTGGGGGGCCTGCAGGCAGGGGGATCGGGATCTATACCTGATGCATGAGTGGTTTTTTTGGAGCCCAATGCCTAAGGTGTGACACCTTGCACAGCCTTGGTGCAGTGGGGAGAGGTTTGGACCTGCCTCAACTGAACGTCTAGGCTGTAGTATGTAGTTGTTCCATATTTGACCTGGAAGTACTGCCCCTAGTGAGTCTTCCGGTAACTGCCATGCCTGCCTATGACCTGCCCCTTGGGTGGGGCCAAGATGGGAGCCCTTAAGACAGGAGATTCAGATATGCTAGATCTCATGGTTCCTTGTGATCCTGGATGCTGGATAGTAGATGGAGCAAAGTTCTCCAAAGAACACTGCTGGACTGCACCTCACCTCTCTTGGATGCTGTAACTAATCCCTTTACTGGCTGTAAGTTACCCCAAAATAAATCTCTTTTTTAACTACATGGAGTTACTTAATAAATACCCACAATACCAGGCTCTGCTGATTCTCCATGGAAGACCTTGATTTGGAGGAGGTGGGAATGGGGAGTGAGTTGCGGGGAAGACTGAAGGATGGGATAAGGGAGGAGGGGGGATCTGTGGTTGGTATGTAAAATGAATAGAAAATTTCTTAATAATAAAAATTTTTTAAAAATGTTTCTAGATTCCACATATAAGTGAGATAATGCAATTTTCAGTGTCTTATTATTTTAATTAGCATGTTTTTCAGGTCCATTCATGTTATAAGCAGCAAAATATCATTCTCTGTGAGACTGAATGTTTCATTATATAGACATACCAGTTTCCTTACCTACTCATCCACCAGCAGACACAGATTGCTTCTACCTTAGTTATCATGAAGATACTGCTGTGAATGTGGGCATGCAGACACTGACAAATCCTTTAGATGTATACCCAAATCTACCCTTATGTGTGTGAGATGATATATCATCATAGCTTGATTTGAACTCCTCTGAAGATTAATGATGCGAAGTATCTTATATAGATTGACAGTTTTTATGTTTGCTCTAGAGAGCAGTCTTTTTAGGTCCTTCGCCCATTTTATATTGGGTTGTGAGAGTTCTTTATAAATTGTGGATAGCAGCCCTGTAGCACGTCTGTAGTTTGCAACTATATTATCCTTTTGTGTAGGCTGTCTCTTCTTCAGTTGTGTGTGTGTCTGTGTGTATGTGTCTCTGTGTGTGTGTGTGTGCATGTGTGTGAAAAAGCTCTCTCATTTGATTGAACTCCTTTTGTTTTTGTTTTGTGCATGAGATTTTGGTACCCAAAACATCCCTCCCAAAGCCGGTGTCACAGGTCCTTTTCCTTTATGTTCTCTTCTAGGAGTTTTATGGTTGCAGGTCTTTTCTCCATTTGGACTTTACTTTTACATATGGTCTAAAAAATGGGGGAAGTTTTATTTTCTTACATGTAAAAATATGTTTTCCCATTAACATTTTCTAAAGATGCTATTTGGGGGTAGCGCAGTCATTGATGGATTAGGAGTACAGTTATAGAGGAAAAAACAGCTCTAATGTTATATATCACTGTGAAGTAGCTTAGAATGACAGCATGGCTAAATCATCAGTACTAAAACACATGCTCCTTAAGACCAAGTTGTTGAAAATTATAAAAGAGGACAGCTATGACTCAGTGTTTAGGTCTTGAGTAGAGACAGGTTCCTTCCATGTTCTTGGAGAGTCTTCCTTACTTCTTTGAAGAAACCCCAGTTTCTCTACTTGTGTAACAGAGGCAGGCATTACTATCTTAAGGGCTCTTAAGAGGATTAAATGAGTCTACCAGGTTGATCTCAATCCTTGGGGGAGTCTTTGGCCTGGAGGAGATGGGAATGAGGGTGGGCTGGGGGGAAGGCGGGGGGGGGGGGGGGGGGAGGACAGGAGGGGGGAGAACAAGGGAATCCGTGGCTGATATGTAGAATTAAATTATATTGTAAAATAAAATAATTTAAAAAAAGAGGATTAAGTGAGAGTACATTCAGAGTTGTGAGCCTAGGCCTGACTCCAAGAAGTACTTACATACTGGTTGAAAGAATGAATAGATAAATAGAGCCTAGGCAGAGCAGCATTTCCCAGGCCAGAGAGCACACATACCCAGTGTCTTTCTCTGGTATCACATCCACCATAACATTTAAGAAAAAGTAGGTAATGTTTTGGAACAAGAAATGATAAGAGAACAATACAAGATCTTACATTCCACCACTGTGTATATGAACTAACTGAAACAAGAGATAATGCAGAACAGTGGAGAAAGACAGTGAGCCAAGCCCTTCCCCACCTGCTGCACACTGAAAAGTTTATAAGTAACTCATACTTGGGTATTTCTACCTTTTTTTATACATTTTCTTCAAGTAATAAATAACAATTGTCTGGTATAGTTTTAACCAAAGCTTTAAATTAAAAAAAAAAAAACCTGCAAACCCTCCAGGTTGTCTTTAATGCTCAGAACTTTTCTTCAAGACAAAAAGTATAAATATCTACATACAAATGGAAAATAATTCCTTCCAATTCTCCCAAGCACTAAAAACAACATGCAGCTATAACTTCAAGTCACTTTGCTCAGAGCCAGTTACTGTGCTAACCAGTCTAATGTTCCTGCCTGGAACAAGCTCATGATGGTGTTTATGATTTTTGAACAAGCTGATGAAAAAAGCATTTGCTTAAGGCTCCCATCAATGAATGCAGAGCTTAGACTAGTCTTTAGCTTACACAAACGTTATGCTTATTAATTCAGAATGTTCATTCAGTTATTGAAACATGATAGCAAAATGCTACAGTGAAAGACTGATTCTCTATTATACAAATTAGCTTTGCATAAAATCCTCTGGCTCTGGAATAACTGTCCACATATCAGGAGTCATATACCTCTTTGAGGTTTTTAAACTATAACTTATATGGCAAAACTTAACATCAATGCTCTGAATGCACAAACAGGTTAGAAATGATCCAAACACATTCATCTGATTGAGAAATTTCCAGCTGGATTTCAGCTTAAGAAATTCTAAAACTACCTATGTGTAGTTCAGTCCCTGCCAACATGCACAACATCCTTTCAATTAAGGCAGCTCTATGACTCATACCACCTGTCTCACTGATCCTGCTGCATCCTTTTTCTGGTCAGAGTTCTCTTTTAGGATTAAAACTTTTATGAAAACAAATATCAAATATTTATTCAAATTGATTATTTCACATTCTGAAAACTCCATTTCCTACTATAAAAGTCTATTTATCTATGTTAATTTTAACAAGCCAAGGATTACCCAAACAGTCCTTCCCAGTGACCATGCTTGCCGGAAGGTGGGGAACTAAAGGGCTGTTAGTACCGGTGTCATATTACATGTGATTTCTTTTCCACCAAGAAAGGGCCTTATTAAAGAGATTTTCAAAAATCTGCTTAGAAATAGTTCAATGAAATGTTTAAGTACCCATGAATATACTAGAAAGAACAAAATACAGCAAACACAGGAGAAAGGGTGGTAAGGATGGAGGAGAAGGAGAGAAACAAGAAGAGTGGCTACACTTTCAGGCATGATCCAGCTGGGGACAGGTCTCTAAACTTCGATTCAATGTAACACTGACTGGGAGACTTCTACCGAAGTCTAGCCTTAGAAGAACAATCTTTTTCGTTAAAGAATTCCACTGTGGGATCTGAAGATTAAATATACTAGTATGGGGACTATATAACCAGCTTGAAGACAAGAGCTAAAGTAAATTAAAAGAGAAAAAATGAGGGTTAAGTTGTACCATTTCTATAGATGAGATGAAATCTCTTATTTTTTAAAGAAAACACAATATATTCAATGGGAAGAAGAGGAGGAACAGCAGCAGCAACAACAACTACAGGATCACTGATTCAAATTTCCTCCTTCTTACTGTAGGAACTCTTGATTGCAATGTTTTCCTCTGAGCAAAATGGGATAAAACTCTGCTGCTGGTTTCATGACAAGTTACACAAGAATGAAATCTGGAACTCAAGCATCATCATGCGAGAGCCAGGCAAACACACAGGAAAGCTGCAGTCAGAAACTTGGGGGTTGGATAATCCCTTGTGGGCCAGAGAGCTCTAGTCCAATGAGGGGAGCAGATGAAGTCCTGAGTGAATGTTTATTGTTTGACCAGAGCACAAGCATGGCAACCACCTCAGTGCCTCAGGCCCATGAGAATGACAAAGCCATTGCCTTTGTCTGTGTATGGATGGTGACAGTATGTGCACCAAGACTGCACTAATAGCTTCTTTCTCCCAGTGTTTATAGTCTGAAACTGCTTCTCCACCAAAATTAGCTCAACTTGCTTCCTTGTTCCACTGTATGTAATAACCTGCCTCCTCATCCAGCTGTGTACAGTATGTACATAAACCTGCCTCTTTGCTCACTGTTGCATAATAAACTCACTGAGTTTGCTGGCTACTGCTGAGCCTCTATCATGGCCCACAGCTCACCTGATCCCAACTTTCTTGTACAGGTGTCTGTCTTTCCTCATTCTCTCATTGGCCTAGTCAGATCAACCCCAACACAGGGCTCTAGAGACCTAGGGCACAAGTTGGGGGCTGAACACTCAAGGGCCAGCCGAGAAACTTTAAGGACCAAACCCAACTCTGAACATGGAGCCCCCTTTTTCCCCTTTTTCAACAAAGAGGAGGGAGCCAGGAAGCTGAAGATTCATCAACCTGGTGAATAACTTAAGTGAAACTTATCCTTCTCTTCACTAAACTATCCATGGTAACTCAGTACCCCAAGTCTCTAGTCTATTTCCTTCAGCACATGTTACAATATACAGAGAAAATGAGAGGAGAGTTCAAGGGCACTTTTGATGGAAGCCAGATGAATTGTTACAGTTGCCTGGGAAACATTTGAAAGCAACAATATTTGATATGTCAAATATCTTAAGTCAATAAGTGCCAAAGTTATGTAGAGGTAAAACCAAGCAAGCAAATGGTGTGAAAGGGAGTGCTGTGGATGTGCTATGTTCTCAGAACTAAAATTCTGAAAGGAGAAAAAGAATGCATAATCTCTTAATTGGCCTAAAAGAATAATAACCCTAAATGCCAACTTTTCACATACAGAAAATGATTTAGTATAAAGGCATTTCAATTTCCTAAACATTTATGCACTAAATCCAGGAGTTTGTAACAACCTTACAACAAAACATAAAGTGTTCATATAGAACTTTCCCCTGTGGTCGTTGTGATGCTGTTGAAGTCTAATGTGTAGATTAGTAGTATGGTTTCTTTTCAGATTTCCAGTACAAATATGTATGTCCCAATGTTGAGCTTTAAGTGTGTCTTAATACAGAACAACAACACATGTTTGCTGTAGCAATTCTGAAGAGAAAAAAAATGTAAATAAAACAATGAGCTATCATTTTGGGTGTGATGAGAGAAAATCCCTAATATACATTTTGCCCCAAAAATATATTTTAAGAGATTTCTCTATGAATTTGATTTTGTTATTTTTCTTCAGAAAAATAACCCATAAAAAGCTGCATTATGAGGACTTACACGTCTTACTGGTATTGGAGTTCATGTAGACTTTTGTAACACAATAAACCAAAAGAAAAATGAAAACAATTCCTCAGGGATGCAGCTCAGTAGTAGAGCACTACATGCACAAGATCCTAGACTCAATACTCAGTAGAGGAAGAAAAGAGAAATCAAAGTGCAAACATCACAGGAGTCTCAGGGAATTCATTGTGTCCTTTGCACCTCAACATCTGTATGATGAAACACCCACTCAGGGACCATCATACTTGATCCTTTGTTATTTTAGAGATCTGTAGTTTCAGCAAAGGGCACCCTCTGAAAGGGCAGATTTTAAGCAGTTATTTTCCCTGCAGGTTTTTTGTTTGTTTGGTTGGTTGGTTGTTTTTCGTTTGTTTTGTTTTTTGATAACTGGTTGGAAACTTTTCAGCATTTTATTGCTCTGAGCTGCCCTCTGCTGGTATAAATAATTTACGGAAAATACTCTACATCTCTACCCCATTCATTAACAGTGCTATTCAAGGGCAGCCCTTCTCATTCTTTGTGCAGAAGTGTAGAAATGTGGAGGGCAGCAATTTGATTTTTAAAATTTAAATTTAAAATTTTAAAGAAGAGTTGGAGGAAAGCTTTTTTAGTTTGAGATCTTTGATCTTGAGATGCTGCTCTTTTCAGAAGACAAACACAGATACAAACTAAGGATGATGTATCACCTAAGAAGTTTGGTTTTAATATGAAATCAGTAAGCAGATCGGTATGCTGCTATGAATTTACTTAAGGGACTAATTTTCCACGACAATCACCATTCTTTTCAAATTCCATGAATAAGGGTTACAGGAGAATCACTTCTTTCTGCGTTGTTCATCTGAGTTTACCTGAGAGACCCAGACAATTAATATGACATTGGTTTATGTGAATTAGTTGGAAAGACCAAGACTCTAGATGGTATGCAGTCAGGCACCAGAAATTCTTTTCTGTGAAGACATCTGCTGTGAGCCTGGGCCTCTTGTCCCCTCCTCTTCTGTTTAGAGCTGCCTAGCTTCATCAGTCCTAAGAGAGACCTGGCACAGTCCTGAGAAATAACAGCTTCACTTCAATGCATACCATAGAAGGAGAAATCTCCTTACAATGCTGGCATTACATACCCAAAATTGCAACAAATGAATGTGTTTCTAAGCTTTGCTTTAAGGAACATATTCAGAGTTTTAAGTACCATAGAGTGACCAATGAAATCTTTGTCCCTCTGAACATCTGCCAAAGTACCCACTTGAGAGTTCTAAAACAATGTTCATTTTTTAGAAAGCCGAGTAAGCGTGGCATTAAGAGCAAATTATACTTCACAAGGATAAAAAAAACCATAGTTTGGTGCCTGTGTTCCAGTAAAGAGACATACAGTATACATATGTTGCAGGTTTCTTATAACAACAAACAACCATTCAAATATTCAACTTATCTTCAGATTTGATGCTTATTATATGTAAGCAACAGATGTATTTCTTATCTGAGTACCATTAAAAAGTGGTTTTCTAAAAGAAAATTCTAAATAGAAAATGAGTCAGTCCCAGTACAAATCCATACTGTGCATGTAGCATTTGTAATATAAACACACTGACACTTTACAGAAAAACTTGTAGAATTTGATAATCTTCAGTATCCCCTATAACAGATCACATGACCTCTACTCCTTCACAGCTCACACTTAACACAGGGCTACCATACCCACACTCACAAGAAAAGAGAAACAACAGGTGAGTCTTCCCAGATCCCCCTTCACCAGTCCTACCTCAGTACTGTTTGTTTCCTCCCAAAGTCCAAGCCAGTATGAGATGTAGTCAAATAATTACAAACTACCTTTGACAATATTTGTCCTTACCTGTACCTGGTAGATGTCTATAGTTATTCAGAGAGTTATCTTTTCTTGGATATGTTCCAAAATGTTCTTATGCTATTTCTCTTAGGGTTTCTCCATGCTGATCCACTCAGATATTGCATTACCTTCTAAAAGAGAAAAATGTTAAATTATTGTAAGAAAGCCCATTTGTTTTTTGTTTTTTTCATATCAGGGCTAAACAATGACAAACCACTGTGACTGGTACCTTACACAGCACTAACAGGTGTTGGTTTTTATAGACTATAATGCCAGAAACCTTCTCTCCTCTTGTAGATTTACTTAAAAGCCACGTTTGTTATTTCAGTTCCAGCTTTTTGCTCCTTACCTCTAGTATTCCCGTGAGATCACATTCTGTGAGAAACATTCTGCCCTTCTCCCCACAAAAAGGTTGCATAGAATCAGAATGCAGAAGCCTGCAACTTGCTAACTTTGCTCTGTATTATTTACCAATCGCACAAAGAAAATGCTGTCTATTCAGAACTCATTTCAAAACTCTTTTCACTGTGAGTAAGCGAACAAGCGGGCTCATGTCCCAAGCCACAGTCATATCCCCAGTGGTCCAGTGATGGCTGTGGGGCTGGCACCGAGTGGCACAGCCTTCAGGCATCCTACAAGGGTCTGTGGTAAACAGCCTGGGAACTTCAAAGCCAGAAGTGAAGAAATAAGGTGGGGGCGAGCTCCTTGACATTCTCTTCTCTGGTTTCTTGGCTTGTTTGCCCCAAATCTCTGCCATCAGTAGCCCTTCTCCAAAAGGTTCCTTTGCCACAGATGTGCACGATGTCACCAAGGTGACAAAAGAAGCAGCTGGCTAGAAAACTGCTGAGTTGCTGTCCTTGGGCAAGTAATATAAATCACAGAGACTTTAGTTGTTTACTAGAGCCATGCACGGCCATGTTTTCCCAATGAAGCCCTTCCTATGCCTCCCCTCCCCCTCTCCCCCTCTGAAGTCATCAGGCCTCAATACAAAGCTTACTATTTCTATTGACCACATAAAGGACACAGGGAATAAACAGGGAGAGGATAGACTATCTAAGGCTCTTGACTGAAATATAGGAGCTTTGAAACACGTCTCAGACCCACCCAGAAAAAACATTCAGTGTACAACAAAATGCCAGGGCTAAGGAAGGTATATGTGGGACCATCTGTAAAAGGTGAGCAGCGTCTTCCCTGGGAACATGAGAATAAAGAGTGAGGCCGCCTGCTATCAGGAGCAGCTCAAGATTTGGTGTTCTAGAAAGCCCATTATAGAGGATTACAGCAAAGTCAGTCAGGACAGAAAGCAGGATGCTAGGCATTCATATCACTACAAATGATTCCGCCCCTTCCTACATATCCCATATACACCCAAGTGGTTGGTACATGAAGGGAATGGGGTGTCGGACCTGCATATCATGGATATCATCCCATGGTTGGGGATCTGGTCCCAATAAATAAGATAACAAGAATGAGAGCAAAAGCAAGCTCTATGTTGATTCTTTCAAGAGTTGTGCTTTTTCAAGTGCTCAACTAAGTCACCCCTCATAGACACTTCTGACAGAATGGAATCACCAAGAGACACGGCCTTGCATTTCATGGCAGTTTCCCCAGAGTCAGACACAGGGCCTGGCCCATGGCAGTAGGCTAGTTTCCCAGCTGGAATTTGATTGGTTCATTTTAAGGCAATGTTCTTCATTATGGTTGTTTTAGAGAATTCTAGATGAGTGTCTATTCCTGAAGCTTCCAAATGTGGATCAATATCAATATATGTTTTCTAACAAAACACCAAACATTTTCACAGCTTTTGTGTTCCCACTACCTCCTACCCCTTTTCCAAGTCACAAAATCTCTGAGACAGTCCTCATTAGCTACTTCAATATTCTGTCTTGCAACTAAGGTCAAATATTGTAATAACATGTAAACATTTCTCTTTGGCCAAAAAAGGAGGAGGAGGAGGAGGAGGAGGAAGAGGAAGAAGAAGAAGAAGAAGAAGAAGAAGGAGAAGGAGAAGGAGAAGGAGAAGGAGAAGGAGAAGGAGAAGGAGAAGGAGAAGGAGAAGGAGAAAAGAAAGAAAGAAAGAAAGAAAGAAAGAAAGAAAGAAAGAAAGAAAGAAAGAAAGAAAGAAAGAAAGAAAGAAAGGCAAACATACCAGTGAGCTTCCCAAACTGAGCAAGTTTGGGCAAGCATATGCAGCCTCAGTTTGGGAAGCCACAATATGCCATTCATCCCTAACTAGATGACGGGACAGAAATATTGCTGCTGAACCAACCAAGGGAAATATGCTGCTCATCCAAAACAAACTTGCAAAATCTAACTTCCACTGCCGAAATTTTTCAGATGAGAATTTTTCCTACATTACATTTTGAAGTATTTTTTCCCACAAGTTATATGAAACTGGTAACCCAGGGGCATATCTCAAAAGATGGAATCCTTACATGTTGAAATATACATTTAGAAATAACTAGGTGAGGGCCCTTCCTCAAGGTAGGACTAGGTGGAAATGGGTGTGAGTAAAGACTGTGCATGTGGTTAAAACATTAAAAACCAAGACTCTTGGGGCAGTGAACCACAGCCTATTCACTCCCTTTACTACTAAAACCTTTCAACTATTCACTAACAAGTCCATTTGTATCAACCACATCCTAGGGTCTCCAATGTAACAGCTGACTTTGGCACCTAGTACTAGATAAAATTGATGAAAAAGTTGAAGAATTTCCACTGGGGCTATGTTTAAGAATGGGGGCTCAAAGAGAAGCAACAACAGTTCTTTCTCCTGGGGATCAGATCTTGACTCTGTTCTCACCCTCTTCGCTGATGGAGGTGGGGTAAGAAGCCTGAGTAAACACATCCTTTGGACAGCCTAAATGCAAATCCCACCTTTTCCTTTTCCACTAGCACGTTCTTGGCTTCAAAAGGCCACCAACAAAGCATGACGTCTGCATATACTTCAGGGCCACTGACAGGAGAAACTGAAGTTGAGATAATCCACCACCTGTACCCAGATGAAGTCTTACTTTCTAATTAAAAAAAGTTACTCAGAACAACATAGGAACACTCCAGCCAATGGTTACATTCACACAGCACTCTATAAGATGTGCTATGAAATTCTCACTTGCTGGCTGCTTCAAAGTGCTTGTTCCTGTGCAAAACAGCCATTTATCAAGTACTCATTTTTTGAAATATCCTTAAAACAATCATATAGTTACATTCTGTTCAGGAATAAGTGCTGCTTAAGGTTTGGGTTGTTGTGGATTATTCTCCCTAGAAAACTACATTTATTTGAATTAGGGAACTGGACAGCAAAGGTTGTCCTAAAGTTTATCTATTAAGTGATGTTTCCTGAATGAGTCAATGTGACAAGGTGATAACCTAGTAACTACTGGCAAAGATGTCACTGTCTCTAAAGAACTGTACCCAAGTAGAATGGGCAATGATTCCTAGTTCTTGGACTCTGTAACTTGTGGAATCTGCTTTCTGAAAACGCCTTTGGAGGCTGCAGGCAGCACTGGCAAGGATGAAATGGAAAAGAAAGCATTTTGCTGGCAACTTACAAAATACAAGTAGCATTTGGATCTCCACAGTATGGTACAGCAAAATGCACAGCCCCATTGCTGACACCAGGTTACAGCCTTGAGAAAGGGTGTGAGAAGCAGGCCAGGCCATGTGGTCACTGGTGACTGACACTAAATAAAGCTGAGGAAGGGGCAGCCCACAGATTCCTGATTCTTTTTCTTTAAACCATGCCAATTTTTTTTTTTTTATAAATTCTTTGAGAAACCAGTGGGCGGGCACAGATGGGAAGTGGGAAGCTGCAAAGGGGAAGAAGATGGTACTGGAGAGAAGTGTGGAGCTGGGTGCTCTTCTACAAGTGCATCTTCCAAGATCCAGATGGCATGGCCTTTCTTTGATACTGCCACCTGTCACCACTGCCTCTTCGGCACCCCCTACTGCTGTCAGGATGAAATGACCGTACTGATACCCAATCACCCTGGATCAATTTGCAATTGCAGGGGCCACAGCTCACTATACAACCTGGAAGGTATTCTGTAAGCATAATACATATTTTTAAAAGCAGCAGTTTTAAAACAGCCTGCTAATGTGCCGCCTTCCATGAAATGCAAACTCTCCTTAGGGGAATGCTCTTTTATCTATGCAACAAACTTTGAAGCAGTTCTTTCCTAATGAGTTGTCAGCAAGGGCCATCCACTTGAAAAAGTTAGAGTGGCCTGGGAAGGTAGCAGCTGCACGATTCTGAGCTGTATGTACCCAAAGCTTAGGATGGATTAGGCCCTTGTCCTTTTTTATGTGTGTGAGTTAGCTCTGAATCAGAAAGCTATGCAGTGCCCTCTGAGGATCAGCTGTGATACCTGCTTTTTATAGACTACAACTTGAGAAAAAAGGAGCGAGAGGAGGAGGAGACTTAAGAGACCAACCAGTGAGGCCCTACAACACACTGCTTCAGGCTGCACTGGGGGCCCTGAGAGCTCACTGGAGCTCTTGTCACTGCTAGGAAGCTTGCCCAGACCCAGGCTGGTGACTCCCTGCATAAAAGACAAATTCCTCTACTCATAGAGTTTGCAGTCTATGACTAAAGCAAATGCTGAACAAATACAACACTGAGGTGCAGTTTTAGGAAGAGAGGCAAAAAGTGCCTCAGAGCCAATAACACGGGGCTCTTGCTCTCTAGGGCACTGTGAAGGGCTTCCCTGGAGAGTCAATATTTCATTGGAGATAATGAAAGTGGTAAGAACTAACTAGAAAATGGGATTCTTTCCCAACCCACCCATGGCATGTGGAAAGGATCCAGAGCATGAATGGCAACAGCTGAAATGGATATGCACAAAAGCAAAGCTCGCCACCACTGCCAGCAACTTCACGTCAGTTTGGTAGCCTACTCTCTGCAACTATGACTGCCTTGCTGCCAGAGTTCTTGCTCATTTTCCCTTTAAGAATATAAAAATGAACCTTACAGAATATTTCTGGAAAATTAAAAACAGATGTCACTCATATATAATATAGTATCACAATAATCTGAATAAAACACAAGGACATTACTGCATACTTCTACTTTCTGCTTCATGCCATTTTCCGTGGAAAAATAAATTTCTATATTTCACACCCAGGAAAAAGCCCCTTACTTAATCAGTCTAAGACACCTTTTTTTTTTTTAACAATTAAAAAGTTCCAAATTTGCTGGGGGTTCTTTCTTATAGCCTCTTTTGCTAATGAAGATCTTTTTAGAGATCACTTCATCATCTAGTGTGATGAGTCAAGACTTTCATTTAAAACCTTGAAAATATGTCAATAGAGCACATATGTCAGATTCTGGGTTACAAAATCATAGATAAAAATGAATTAATGAAGTAAAATGAGTGGAAAACTTCAAAGGGAAGCAACAGCCTAGACATTAGTTAACAGACCAACACCTGTCTTGGGTGGGAGGAGCCTGCCAACTTTTCAGAGGTAGAACTCTAGGCCATGTGCCACCAAATGGCTAGGTTATTGGAATGAGTTGAGTGATATACATAACTTCAAGAGATCCACTATCAATTAAAATAGAAAAAAATATAGGAACCTAGTTATTAACCTTAATTCATTACAAAAGCGTTCTCTCGTTTTGCACCCTGCCCCCCATGTCTGTGCTGACAAACCCTTAAAGGGGAATGGTCCTAGAGCAGGACACAGTCTTATCTCTGAAACATTTCTGTTGTGGTTTGGGTGTTAAATATCCCGAAAGACCCATTGTGAAGGGCACATGAGATCGAAAGCTCCTTTGTGGGATGTTCCAGACATATTTTTTCTTACCACAGGTCCAAACATTGTGGCCAAATTACCATGGCTCTAAACCTCTTAAAACATGTCAAATAAGCCTTTCCCCCATTTTAAGTTTAGTTTTTTTCTACCCTGATAGAAAACTGATTAACATAGTCTGCTTTCAGGACAAGATAATCTCATTTTTCCTACTTTCTTACGCCATCTCCACCAAAATTCAAACTACACATAGAGAAAGAACCCATGCACTCCATGTGTTAAGAGCAGAGCTGAATAACCCCCCAGAGAAAGAATCCATGCATCCCATGCATTCCGAGTGGAGCTGAATAACCCCCATGCAAAGTTGATACTTGACAGATGTTTAGTCATGTGTTTAACTTTAGAGGGAAAATGCTGGGAAGGGGAAACAGGAATGGGAGGGAGGGCCTTTCATGGAACTGTTAAATTCTACAACACACTGTAACACAGAGGAGCTTGGCCCTAGGACCTTTGAGAATGGCAACATAAATAACTAGCGTAAAACAAACCTGCACAGAACACTTAGTACTCTGTCACTGCATATTTTTGTTCCAGAACCACATCTCATCCACCAGATATCAGGAAGAAGGACACTAAGAATTAGTAAGGCTGGGCAGTGGTGGTGCACGCCTTTAATCCAAGCACTTGGGAGACAGAGCCAGGCGGATCTCTGTGAGTTCGAGGCCAGTCTGTTCTACAGAACGAGATCCAGGACAGGAACCAAAACTACATAGAGAAGCCCTGTCTCAGAAAAAAACAAACAAACAAACAAACAAAAAACTAGTAAAATTACTTTTAATCATTACAAATAGAATGATGTATTTTTAAGGAACTGTTTAATGATAAGTTTAATACTGTTATCTCTATGACAAATGTGCATGCCCCTCCACACTTGAATCCAGCCATCAGAACCCAAGAGCAGCACCAAGCCTATTAGTTACAGCAGCAGTTGGCTGCATTTTTTAAATTAACACAATTTTTTATTGATTCTTTAAGAATTTCACATCATTGTACCCCAGTCTCACTCCTTTGCCAGTCCTTTCTGTGTCTGCCCTCCACCCTTGTAGCCAAAAGAAAATAAATAACAGTAATAATAATAATAATAACAATAACAATAATTTTTTAAAAAGAAAACAAAACAAAAACACTTCACTCCTCTGTATTTCCTGCACCTCACATATTCAACTGTAGGAATGGCTTTGGGAGCTGTGGCATGTTGCACAGTATACCCTTCTGCCCAAACAGCTTTACTTGCAAATGTTCACTGCAATGAGCTGTTGGTCTGGTTCAAGGCCTCTGGCTTCTGGTACACCCTCAAAACTGGATCCTCACTGAAACTTCTCTCAGGTATCCTACTGTTTCTCCCAGTCATGGAGATCCTGTGGCTATGGTTCCATAGGACCTGCCTCTTCATGCACTCTAGCAGGTCACAGATGCTACATCCAGCGTGGGGTTATCTGAAGGAAAGGAATCTATGTATACCATGCTCTTTCATCTGTTTACTTTATTCCTCTATGACAAAATTCTACCTATACAACTTCAGTTTCGTCCTGAGTCTCAGATCCTTTCTGTTCTTACTTTTCCTGTCTTCTCATTGTCCTAACTAAGCTTCTATGCTTTCAAACTCATCTTCATCCTCTGTTCCTTCATTCTCCATCTCTCCTCCCTAGTTCCTTACTCCTAGCTCTGAGAAAACTCTACAAGAGATCTGCCTTACCATCTACAGAATCTCTGCCTTTCTCTCTTCTCTCTGGTCATGCAACTCTGTCTACCATCTACAAAAATTTTCTTGTTCTTTCTCTCCTGGCCATGCGATTCTGCTCTGGCCAGGAATCTTGTTCCACCTTTTACTCCACCTGGATATGCGGAAAAACTCCTTTGTTATGAGTCAATTGCTCTGGAAATGCCATTAGGCCTGAAGGCAAGGGATGGTCTGAGCTTCATTTACACAAGAAACAGCTATTCATCTACTACCTGCTTGTCTCCTAGGCACTGTAGGGTGTTAGCTACCTAGTGGATCAATGTCTGAGAAGCTTAGCTGTTTGCCAAAATGGTCTGGTAATATTTGGAGTTGGGGCCTTCACAGGTGTAAATAAGTTAAGGTGAGGTCGTAAGGTCAGGACATAATGTAATTACAGGTGTCCCTATAAGGAAAGCAAATTTGCACATAGACATGTATGAAAGGAATTCTGAACTACATCAACTATTCTCTGGGTCTCATCCTAATAACAATAGATACATATCCCATTGGATCTGTTTCTCTAAAAACTTCCTAGTACATCACGAGAAAATAATTAAAATGACAGTGATTTATTACTACTAGTTCTTTCCCAAAGTAATAGCCTTCCAGAGACCCTATAAAAGGCTGAAAGGTGAGGCAGTGAGAGTCTAGGAGCTGTGGAAGGGCACCCAACTTCTCTTTGCTAATTCTGCACAGGATTTTAGTTTGCAGACATTTCCTCTGAATCCTACTTTGTCTTCTCTTGGTGTGATAAAACAGTGACCAAAATTAATTTGATGAGGAAAAGGTTTGTTTCCACATCTCACAGCCCATCACTGAAGGAAGCCAGGGCAGTAGCTCAAAGCAGGCACCTGGAGACAGGAACTAATGCAGAGGCCACAGAGGAGAGTTGCTTAATGAATTACATTCCATGACTTGCTCAGTTTACTTTCCTATACAACCCAGGAGCCACAGAGAGCTGTGCCCCCCTATATCAATCATAAGTCAATAAAATGCCCCACAGACATGCCTACAAGCCAATGTGATGGAGGAAACTTCTCAACTGAGGTTCCCTCTTCCCAGGTGACTTTAGTTTGTGTCAAGTTGACAAAAACTAACCAGCTCACTTGGCCTTCTCAGTCTCTCCACATAGAGGATCCTTTGAAGAACCTGACTGGCTTTCTCTGCCTTTTGGGGTCTGAGCTATGTGGAGATTAGCTACAGTGGAAAGAGGAGGGTTTTTCCTGGAACTGGATCAAGAGTCTTGGGGTTACACCACCCCTCCCCCCAACTAACCACTCCAGTCCCATACCCCTAGCCCCATTCCCACAGCCAGCAGCCATGAGGTTGGTTCCCACAGATTTAAAGCATTGCTGCTTTCATTTTTATTTTCAAAACTAACTTTCTTCACTTTGAAACAGTAGAGCCAGGTTATCAACAAGTTGCTAGATTTATAAGTAACCCGATCTTATAAATAACCCGATACAAGTATTGATAAGTAACCTGGTAAGTAACATCTACTCTCTGCGACGTAGAAGCACTTTCCTTTGTGCGTGTATCCTTTAGTTCAGAGGTTGGTAGGGATAATATACCACAAATTAACATTCATATAAAGCTATATGAATGCTGAAGTAGTGCAGGGAATTATTGGAAATGTTCCTAGAGATTATTCTATTGTGACAACACAGCAAAATGACTGCTATATTCACCCGGTCTAGCTTGCAATGCGTGAGGATTGAGGGATGACAGAACAAGTTGGCTTTACCTCTAGACATACCATTTAAGCCACAAGTGAATTGCACTTTGGTTTTTGTTTATCTGCTTTTGAGACAGGATCTGGTCTGGAACTCAGCCTCAAGTGATCAAGGCACAGGTTTCTATCCCTTGAAGTGGAAAGGGCTGCAGAAATCCCCCACTTCCAGTGTGGCAACTAACAAGTGAGTTGCCAGCCTTTTATTTAACAAAATGGAATTTACTAGGTTAGCTATGCTTTCTAAAGTTAGCATAATCCTATGAGAATGGACAATCACTTGAAATCATGATTAAAAAATAAGTATGCAAATCTCTTCTACAAGAGTCAAGAAAACACCAGGTATGAGTGTGTTAACTTTTCCCTAATATTTTTTTTTCTAGATTGGAATATATCTCTCTTTCAGAGAATCCACCTTTCACTGGATTTTATAAAGAATAATTATTGGTTAGACAGAGCTTGGAGAATCCTGCAAAAGAGGGGGATGAAGTGTTGTGGGAGCCAGAGGGATCAAGGACATTCCCAAAACCACAGAATCAGCTAACCCAGGCTCATAGGTGCTCACAGATACTGAAGCAACAACCAGGGAGCCTGCATGGGGCTGACCTAGGCCCTCTGCACATATATTATGGTTGTATATTTTGATCTTCTTGTGGGACTCCTAAAAGTGGGAGCAGGGGCTGTCTCTGACTCTGTTGCCTGCTTTTGAGAGACTTTCCTCCTTCTGGGTTGCCTCTCCCAGGCTTAATAGAGGAGGAGGTGCTAGTTTCACTGCAACTTGATATACCATGGCTGGCTGATAATACTTGGGAGGCCTGCCCTTTTCTGAAGAGAAAGGAGGAGTGTATGGTAGCCCCTCATTGCAGAGGTTGTGGGGAAGGACTGGGAGGAGAAGAGGCATGGAGGAGAAACTGTGATTGTGCTGGAAAAATTAATTAATTTAATAAAAAAGAAATAACTATTGGTATCACTAGAGGGAGAGAGTGTGCCAAAAATGTATTATCAGGCAAAATAGAAATTGTTCTAGTTCTTAAGAGTAAAGCAAAGGGCCTGGAGAAATGGATCCATTCTTAAGACCACTGATAGCTCTGACAGAGGACCTGTGTTCAGTTCCCAATACCCAATGGTGGCTCCCGACTATCCACATTAGACTGCAGCTATCCAATTCCTTCTTCTGAACTCCACTGACACAAGGCATGTGTATGTTGTGCACAGACATACATGTAGGAAAAGCAATCAAACACATAAAATAAAAATTTAAAAAAAACTTAAAGAATAAAGCTTGAAAATTACTGCATGTTGTTTCAAATATTCATGGCACTTTGTGAATTTAATAAATTCACAAGAGTTATTAACCAGTGAATTTTCCCTTTCTCAAGTATAATACAAGCTGAATTAAAAGTTACAAATGGAAATTTGTCAAACTCTAACAAAATATTTACATCTAAATATGAGACAAAGCCAAATGTGATCGTGCGTACTTGAAACCGCAGAAGTCAGGAGGTCATGCAAGAGGGTCAGAAGTCCACGCCAACTTTGGCTGCGCAGCAAGTTGGGGGCAACCTGGGACACACAAGATCATATTTTAAATGAACAAATAAAAAAATCCCACACATTTTCACCTATTTCAGGACAATAAAAAATCAGTTTTCAAAGCTTGTGTCTAAGGTTGTGGATTCAGCTCAATGGTGAAGCTCTTGTCCAGTATGCACAAGGCCCCATGTTCATTCCTCAGTACCACAAAAAAGAAAAGCTCTTCCAAAGACTGTGACTAGATGCTCAAGTACCTGACCTTGCACCCAGTAGTCCAACTAACCTAAGTCTCTTTGCCAATTGAAGGGGTCAAAGGTGAATTCTATACTTGTATCATAATTTAAAACGAGATACATGACTTTGAAATCTGGGTTTAGAAGTAAAATATCAGATTTCTCTTTCTTCACTAAAAGAACAACAAACAACGTGTGTGTGTGTGTGTGTGTGTGTGTGTGTTATGTGTTTTTATTAAATTACAGCTCAGAAAAATGTTTTTTGTTTCTTTTTTTGTTTTGTTTTGTTTTTTTGCATACAGACAGCTTTACTTATTTAAACTTCCAACAGGCCACTGAACACACTTGAATGTTTACTATCTATTCTAAAAGTTTAGGTTTGATGGCAGCTTAGCATCTATAAACAAAGTTAATCGACAAAAGGCAAAATGTGAGCTGTGATGAGATTAGCTGCTGGAATGTTTTCCAGCACTGAATTTAGTCTCCAGTACCAGAGGAACCAGGTGTGGGTCACATTCCTGTAAACCCTGTATTCAAACAGGAGGATTAGAAGTTCAAAGTCATCCTCAGCTACCTAGAAGATTTAAGGGCAGCCTAGACTACTCAAATCTCTAAAAAAAAAAAGAAAGAAAGAAAGAGGGAGAGAAAGAAAGAAAAAAAGAAGGAAGAAAGGAAGGAAGGAAGAAAGAACATGCTGATTGAGAAGCAGCAGCACTCAGAAGTCCACAGCCCAGGTGATGACATGACAGCTGAATTTCAAAAGGATTTTTTAAACTACTGCTCATTTAGAATGCTTCTCATCTCACCCCCCCCATACTTGTGCATCTTCCTCCCTCTGCTAAGCCTTTTCTTACTTTTCTAAGTCCTTCTGATTTGCACTGCATTCTCTATACTTAATGAAGGATGAGTGTAGCTAGAGTTTTCCTGCCTGGCCCACAGTCAGGACAAATCTCTCTCACCTGCCAGTCCCACAGCCTCTCAGACCCAACCAAGTAAACAGAGACTTATATTGGTTACAAACTGTATGGCCGTGGCAGGCTTCTTGCTAACTGTTCTTACAGCTTAAATTAATCCATTTCCATAAATCTATACTTTGCCACATGGCTCGTGGCTTACTGGCATTTTCACATGCTGTTTGTCATCGTGGAGGCTGGCAGTGTCTCTCTGACTCAGCCTTCCACTTCCCAGCTTTATTCTCCTCGTTGTCCCGCCTATACTTCCTGCCTAGCCAATGGCCAATCAGTGTTTTATTTATTAACCAATCAGCAACACATTTGCCATACAGAACATCCCACAGCAGATGAGTTTTGATCCAAGTATTTTTTCTACTTAATATACAATATCATATTCTCTGCTCATTTTAAAATATCAGTTATACGTTTAAGGCAGTTGTCCTTTGAAAACTTTCTTTCCTTTTATGATTGACTCCTAAATGAATTCTTTATAGTATCTGTCACTCTTTAATAAAACCACATTATCTCTCCATGTCTTCTCTCCCAGCTTTCAGTTTGTCTGCTGCTAGTACCATTCATTTCCAGACCATTCTGTTTCCAGGGAAGCCTTTGAGTTAAATAAGATGGTTTGAGATAGGGTAGCACAAGTGCACCCTAAGTTACAATAAGCTGCTGCAATGAGTGTCACCAATCACCTTAAATTTTGTAGGAAAGAAATGATGACTCTATGCTCTGGCACCCTAAAGCCATCCCCTAAAATGCTATCCTGTAACTGGAGCACTAAATTTTGAACTGTGTCTGGTGGCAAGAACACAGAACAGTCCCAGCAATACCAGGTACTAGTAATATGTGGGAGCAAGTCCCGGTGCAGACATGGACACATGCCCCACCAGATACTGCTGAACATCAAACCCTACTTTGTCAGAGCGACCAATGCATCTGGTATTCATTACCAATAGACAGAGTCCTAGGGATGAGAACCTCGTTGGGGTGACCCTTTTTGGTTCTCACAATAAGCTCTTCCTGACACTGTCAGAGGCTAAGATGGGAGTCCCCCTTCCTTTGTGGTGTCTCTGTAATTCAGACTTCCTCCTGCCACCAGGACACATGAGCAACCTATGTCACAACCATTATCTATACTCCAGAAACTGTTTGCTAAAATCTAGCAAAAAAAAAAAAAAAAAAAAAAAAAGTGTGTTCAATTAATTAAACTCCAAGTGCTAATATTTTGTATTTTGGAAAATGCTAAAGAGAAGAAAATGTCTCAAGTATAAAAAACAAAACCTTGATAACATTAGATTAAAATCACTACTGTTTTATAAGTTTAATTATGAGAGTACACGTTAAACAAGCAGAGAGGGGTCATGGGTGTCATCTGTAATACAATCATTTAAAAATGATTTCTTCTCTTCCCTGGGAAGAATTCCAAATCAGAAGTCAAAGGACAGCTGTTTGGCTCCAGATGTTTTTGGAGTTCAACAATGCACATTTAAACTGAGAGTCAGGACCTGGACAGAGATGTTAAAAAACATAAAATAGCTGGTTTATGATACTTTAAATAATTTATTTTAGCATTTAAAATAAAAGGAAGAACAGATGGTGAGGACGTAGTTAAAGTGAGAACCATTAAAATAATGTCAGCTGGAAAGAGAGTTCCTAACAGGAACCTGTGAGCTATGAACAATTAGGCAAAATTTTAAAGTGGCTATTTAGTAAAAGAATCTAGAGCATGACAATTATATACCATTAAACTGGTATCTAGCAACATTGGGAATCCCATGTTATGTAAGAAGGTTAGGAGTGGTAAAGAGCTACCAAAAGCACTAAAACACACTTTACACAGGTTGACACAACTGCATGTTTTTCAAAAGCACAGTTAATGCTATTATTCGGTTTGTAGACCTCCATTTTAGTCAACATTCTGATAATTTCTATATGTCTCATACTAAGGGATATAAAGTCATTGCATACATTTTAATGTAATAATGTTATTTAAAGTTTCTACATTTGAACAACCTGGTTTCTTTCTTTATGCTGTTGTCTTAAACCAAAGTCAATAACCACTTCACATGATTCCCACAAATAAAGGAATTTCCATATCCACAAATAAATTTATAACTAATTTTTTTAACTTTGTTGCAGCAGGGTGTAGATCATTGGTACATACACTCCAAAGTAAAATAATCTTTTTGCATCTATACATAATTTAATATGCATCTAGTTATAATTACTTTAATTTTTTCTCTCTTGCCTTCCTCCCACTGCATGTGTGTCTGTGTGTGTGTGTGTCTGTGTCTGCACTGGTCAGAGTCCTGTTGAATGACATAAACTCTGTAGCTGTTGAACTTCACATGCTGAGTTAATAATTTTTTGGCTAACAGGTTCTGACAGTAGATGTAATCTTATTGATAACTCCCAGTAAGAAAATGATTGTTAGTGATGGTAATGGAGCCAGAGTCTGACGAACAGGGTTGAGGCTGGCCCAGTAATAATAGTTTAAACCTCTTTTCTACATATCTGACCCCAATTACATCTCAAGACAAATAACACCCTTTACTCAAACACCTGGTACCAAATGTGGGCACTTCAAATTTCTCCCTCATGGAAACATCTAACCATTTTGGGATAGTCAAACAATGAGCATTAATTGCCAGTTTTGTACTTGAGATGCTGGAACTCTCTGAAGTTGAGCAAATTATTTTTTAAATGCTTTGACTTACTGAGAATGTTTTTTAAAAGCACTTCCATTAACTACTGATTGGTTAAAAAAAATAATAATACAAGCAAGATAGAGATTAGTCACATGACAGATAGTTTGTGCAAAATGCAATGTGCTTTCTAAAGACACCTGAGTGTCCTAGTTGCATCAAAATCACTGTATTTATTTCAAAATGATAAAATTGCTAAAAACATGAGAACTTGATGCTTGGCACCAACACTGAAAGCTTACTTAGAACTAAAGTATAGAAAACATTTTTAATTTATATGGGAATTCTGCAGGGAGACTCTAGATTGCTTTTTTCAGGTGGACTATTATACATGAATAATAAACATCTGAGACCTACCTCTGGAACTGGCTAACAGAGCCTCTAGTCCTTAGCTACTTTGAACAAGTTAGACATTTAGTTAATGCTGTTTTGTCATCTACAAAACACAGCAATAACAGTGCCTATGTTGTATGTATAATTTAGTATGTGTAAGGAATCTGAAACCACAGTTAGCCTAAAGAAGTGATAATCTACACTTCTATAATTAGAATTATGGGTAGAACAAAAAGGCTCATAGTATCTTTGTATTTCTTTAACTGAATAAAACACGCTGTTCGTCTTTAAGTACTGGAACAAACTGTGAAAGTGTCCTATCTTTTACGTTATATGCATATCTACTTACTTATTTAATAATCAATGCAAAAATTTCTTTTCACATATCCCTGCCTGTCTTCTGCACACTTGTAGTCTAAGGAAGAAAGGATAGGGTATCAGGTAATGCAGTGCTGTAGACTTGTGAGAAGAGATTATGGTACATATGAGGAGTCCCAGGGCTGGCAATAAAGGGAAAGTGTTCCATCCCTTATAAGAGGAGACAGGAAAGAAAAGCTCATTGTAATCAAGTATTGCCTATGAGTGGGTAGGGGAAGCATTGCCCAAAGGAGTATACATCATTCTTCACCATTACATTACTAGTATCACTATACAGTTTCTTTACAAGAGATACTCTCCAAGTGGGAGACAAGCCAGATCCCAGAAAAAGGCATAGTGTGGTGAAAGACTTTGGATTTTCTCTAATTCTCTAGAAACTCTTAGAGAGAATCTGAAACAGAGCAACATGAGGGTCACAGTGGTTCATATGATCCAATTTGCTTTTTCAGGACCTCTCAGATAAGCCTATGGAGGAATATATTGTATTGAGATAAAAGTGGAAGGAAAAAAGTAGAGAGAAGCTTGTGGTATTCACATATATGCTAACCACCTCCACCAGTGTCTCTCAAAATATACCAAAACCTACAGTTTCAGCATCACCTGGACCCACCACAAATGTCACAACAACTGCTTCAGAATCTTTTGAGTGTGAGAACATACCATGAGGAACACATTCCTCTTGAGCATGGTATGGGATGAAATGTGAGGAACTTTGACCAAGAGCCAGAGCAGGAGACATATTTAAATCATCTGAGGAATCTTTGAGGCTTGTTTGGTTCGTGGGTTGATGGGTGAGTGAATGGGTGGTTTGATGGGTGGGTGGGTGGGTGGATGAGTGGGGGGGGTTGATGGATAGTTAGGTGAGTGGGTGGGTTGATGGATAGGTGGGTGAGTGGGTGGGTTGATGGATAGGTGGGTGAGTGGGTGGGTTGATGGGTGGGTGAGTGCGTGGTGGACAGGTAGGCTAGTCAGGTGATAAACTGATTTGGTTTGTGTTATGTGATATTTTGTTTGTGGTCTGACTAATAAAGCTTACCTGGAGATCAGAGAGCAGAGTTAGCCACTAGTTAACCATAGAGGCCAGGCAGTGGTGGCACACACCTTTAATCCCAGCACTTGGGAGGAGGAAGCAGGAAGATCAGGAGTTCAAGGCCACCCTGAGCTACACCAGATTGATCCAGTCTAAAAGAGAAATAGAGCTGGATGTTGGTTGCTCACACCTTTGATATCTGCACTTGGGATCTCATGTTTTTGATCCCAGCATTTGGGAGGCTCATGCTTTTGATCCCAGTACATGGGAGGTAGAGACAGGAATATAAGACGGGTGGAGACAGGATCTCCAGCCCATTCAGTCTGAGGATTCGTAGAGACAGGATCAGGCCCCTTTTGGTCTGAGATTTTGTAGAGGTAAGGAGTGACTGTGGCTGCTGCTCTGCTTCTTTCAGCTACACCGTAATAGCTGACTCCTAGTTTTGACTGTTAAGATTAATTAGGATCACACATCAGGTTTGTTTTATTTAAACAACTGGTGCTGTGTCAAATCTCAACAAGCCATGAACTATTTAAAAAGAGCTTTGAGAGAGTTGGTCTTGCCGGCTGCCCTTGAGCTTGCCCCGCAGAAGGGTCTGCAGAGCGAGCACGGCCAGGCACAGCCATGGCCCAGCGGCTCCTCCAGGCCTATGATGACATCGGCGACAGCACTCAGTGTCACTGCAAGACCTGCATCACCACAGCATTAGGCGGCCTCATGGGTGCAATAGCGTCTGCTCAACCCGGTAGATTCCCACCTGGAAGCAGGGGCCGGGCCTGGCTGGTACACATGCTTACAGTGTCTGCTCAACCCGGTAGATTCCCACCTGGAAGCAGGGGCCGGGCCTGGCTGGTACACATGCATGGCGGCTGCCGTCGGAGCTATGCTAGGTCTCGCCACCTGTGTCGGTGTCCAGGTCCGCGAGAAGCCAGATGACCCCATGAACTACTTCATTGGAGGCTGCGCCAGGGGCCTGACCCTGGGAGCATGTGCTCACAGCTATGGGACTGCAGTTGTTGGCTGCATATACATGGACACCGCGGCAACCCTGTTCAAGATTGGCAAACTGGAAAGCTGGCAATTCTTTGCTACCCCCAAGGTGTGAGCAGAACCCCTGTGGCAAATAAACACTGTGTGTCCCTTTGCCCACAAAAAGAAATAAAAGAGAGAGAGCTTTGAGACTTGCCCTGGTGGCCTGCCCTGGGTGCCGAGGAGAACGCACACCCCTGCCCAGCTATTATGGTAAGCAAATGTATGGTGTGGTATGGAAGAGAGAGAGGCAGAATGGTTCCTATGTCCTGTGGATAGAGGCAGAACTGAAGAGGTGAAAGTACAGACTGAGGTGGGGGTGTTGGTTGTCACCTGCGGTCATGGTGATTACTGGGCTGGGGTTACTTACTGCTGAGGCTCATGTCTGGGTCTATGGCCCTGCTGCAGCTATGATCTGTGTTGATAATCTATGGCTCCTGATAACACCAAAGGCCAGAGGATAGGGCTACACAGGGTTGGTTCCACCCCTCATTGGCTGCAATACCAGGGAGACTGGCCCTGCCCCTCACCAGCTGCAGCACTAGAGAAAGCAGGTCCTATACCTTGCTTGGGCAACACAACAGAGTTGACCCTGTTGGAGGGGGTATGGGTGAGTTGGCCCTGAGAGCATGAGAGTGGGAGAGTGGGTCCCACCCCCTCGCCTGCCATGTGGTGGCATGGGTGAAGGAAAATTGCTCCCCCACTCGACACCTGTGGCAGGCTGGCAAGCTGACCCACCTCTCACCACCTGCAGCACTCAGAAGAATGAGCCCTATACCCCACTTGGGCATCACAGTAGAGGGCTGCCCAAGAAGAAAATGTGAGTGCGGGAGATCTGGCCTCTCCTATTATCTGACATATGGTGGCATGGTGAGGAAAATGTGCTCCCCACGCTGTGCCACCTGTGAAAGGAGGGAGAGCAGGCCCTGCCCGTCACCAGCTGAAGCCCTTGGGAGAGCAGCCCCTGCACCTCACCTGGGCAGCACAGTAGAGCTGACTCTATTGACAGAGGTGTGGGTGAAGTGGCCCTGAGGGTGTGAAAGTGGGATAGCTGGCCATAACCCCTATTCTTCTGTGTGATGGTGATGGTGAGGGAAAGATGACCCCCCCCCACTTGCCCCTGCCATCTGTGGTGGGCAAGGGAGCCGATCCTCCCCCTTACCAGCCGCAGCACTTAGGAAAGTGGACCCTTTACCTTACCTGGGCAGCACAGTAGAGCTGGCCCTATTGATGGGTTTCAGATGAACCAATGACCTAGGGCAACAACAGGATATCCAAGAGGAGTTCCAGTGAGGGCCCAGTATCAGTAGTGCAGCAGAAACTAGAGGCCTCAAACCAGACCAATGATTCTTTGCAATGAACATTTGCAAGTAAAGATGTATGACTAAAGGGTATATTGTGTGACTCACTGTGTCACATACAACTTCCATGACAAGATCTTTCTTTCTTTCTTTCTTTCTTTCTTTCTTTCTTTCTTTCTTTTTTTCTTTTCTTTTTCCTTAAATTTTATTTTATTTTATTTTGGTGAGGAGGTTGCAAGAGCAGAGGGTGGATACAAAGGATGGGGAGATGAATGGAATCACGATATGTGGCGTGAAAGACACAAAGAATAAACAAGCAAACAAACAAACAATTACTAATTAAGAAAATGCTCTACAGGCTAGTCCACAGCCCCATCTTATGGAGGTATTTTCATAATTGAGGTTCCCTCCTCTAAGATAACTATAGTCTGTGTCAGGGTGACACAAATCTAGCCAGCACATCCTGCATTCTTGGTGATGCTGAAAGGTGGAGCATAGAACTGGAGGTAAGACTATTGGGCAGGGCCATCTTTCATTACTTTGGGGATTTCTGTAGATAATTTCAAGAGCATATGGAAAAGAAAACTGTTAATGGCCATTTTCAGAACGCTGTATTCTGAAAAGGAACAAGAACTTATCTGTTGTCCTGCCTCCATCTGCTCTTTGTGTTCCTTACTAACAGAAGCTAACAGTGAACCATTGTCACATGACAGTGGGTTAGGGGTTCTGTACCAGTATATAAGAATAAATCCTTCAAAGGCAGGACTTGAGATGATAGGCAGGACTTACATGGCTGGCACATAGAATAAAGAGAAATCTTTCCTGATGCTTACAGTAGACCAAAGTAAGTTCTATGCACATTCTCACAATGATGTTGATCCTCCAATCTCTGATAATACCACCCCTTAGTTACTAGTCTGCCCTACTGGACCATGGTTAAAGAAGGGCAGGGACTGTGTCTAATATACTAGTCAGTGTCTTCTAATATGCTTGTCACCCACAGATATGTCTGGATATAACTGGTGGCTGTGTGTTAAATGTACCAGACATTTCATCAACCACTGAAGTATGAGACGATTAAAGGCAATACTTTCTAAGAAAGAATCTCTCAGTTACAAAATATGACCTATGTATAATTCTTGGCAAATTAGGAACACTGCCAATATAGACTTTATTTTATAGTATTTGTTATTCAAATTTTAATTAATTTAACATGTCACACATGTAAAAAAATGAAAAGCATTCATAGAAGAGCTAAGAAACTAAAATCATAGTGTCCTTCGGAGTTTGATAAAATTGCATAAGAATTTAGTGTACCGCCTGAGACTCAGAGGCCGGCCCCCACCTCCCATCTTGCTCCGGACGTCCCTTTTGGAACACTCGTGAGTACCCTTCCTTGCCCCAGACCCCATCCCTGGGCACCAGCCACTCCAGGGAAGACCTGCCCAACTCGGCCCCAGGTTCTGGCCACCGGGCAGGTTCCCTGCTAGCCCCACCGGGAAGGATCCCCTTCTCCAAGACCCCTGGCAGACCCTGCAGTCTCCACGCCCTGCCCCCACGCCCATCCGCCTGAGCCCCAAGCCTCTTCCTGAGACTTAGAGGCCGGCCCCCAGCTCCCATCTTGCTCCGGACGTCCCTTTTGGAATACTGGTGAGTACCCTTCCTTGCCCCAGACCCCATCCCTGGGCACCAGCCACTCCAGGGAAGACCTGCCCAACTTGGCCCCAGGTTCTGGCCACCGGGCAGGTTCCCTGCTAGCCGCACCGGGAAGGATCCCCTTCTCCAAGACCACTGAGACCACTGGCAGACCCTGCAGTCTCCACGCCCTGCCCCCACGCCCATCCGCCTGAGCCCCAAGCCTCTTCCTGAGACTCAGAGGCCGGCCCCCAGCTCCCATCTTGCTCCGGACTTCCCTTTTGGAACACTGACTTCCCTTTTGGAACACTGGTCTGTCTGAACCAAGTGTGCGGATAAGGCCAAGAACGAACCACAAGGAGATGGGCAGACGTCAAGGCAGAAACATATACAACAAAATGAATAGCAATACAGCATCACCAGGCCCTAGCCCTCCTCCAACACCTAGACCTGAACATCAGAAATTAGAAGAAGCAGAAGAAAACAGCCTTATGAATGACATCATGAAGAAGCTAGAGGCTTGCGTAGAGGAAAAGACAAAAAAATGTGAAGAACGCTGTAAACAACTAGAGGAAAGGGCAAACAAATTAGAAGAAAACAATAAAGTCCTGGAAGAAAACAATAAAATACTGAGAGAAAATCAAGAAAAATCAATGAAACAAATGAAGGAAACAGTCCAAGACCTGAAAAGGGAAATAGAAAAAATGAAGAAGACACAAACAGAGGGAATGCTGGAAATAGAAAATCTGAGAAAACGATTGGGAACTTCAGATGCAAGTATAATCAACAGAATGCAAGAGATGGAAGAGAGGATCTCTAGCGTTGAAGATACAGTAGAAGAAATACATTCATCAGTCAAAGAAAACACTAAAGCCAACAAAGTCATGAACCAAAATGTCCAAGAAATTTGGGACACCATGAAAAGACCAAACCTAAGAATAATAGGGGTCGAAGAAGGAGAAGAATACCAACTCAAGGGCACAGAAAATATATTCAACAAGATCATAGAAGAAAACTTTCCCAACTTAAAGAAGGAAATGCCTATGAAGATACAAGAAGCTTATAGAACACCAAACAGACTAGACCCCCCAAAAAAGTCCCCTCGCCACATAATAGTTAAACAACTAAACGTACAGAATAAAGAAAGAATATTAAGAGCAGCAAAGGAAAAAGGCCAAGTGACATATAAAGGCAAACCCATCAGAATAACACCCGATTTCTCAATGGAGACTTTGAAAGCCAGAAGAACCTGGACAGATGTAATGCAGACACTAAGAGACCATGGATGTCAACCTAGACTAATATACCCAGCAAAACTTTCAATCACCATAGATGGAGTGAACAAGACATTCCATGACAAAGCCAGATTTAAACAATACTTATCCACAAACCCAGCCCTACAGAAAGCACTAGAAGGAAAATTCCAATCTAAGGAAGTCAGATACACCCTCGAAAACACAGGCAACAGATAAAGCCACAGCAGTAAACCCCAACGTATAGAAGTACCCACACATCACCACCAAAAAATAACAGGAATGAACAATCACTGGTCATTAATTTCCCTCAATATCAATGGACTTAATTCACCTATAAAAAGACATAGGCTTACAGAATGGATACGAAAGCAGGACCCATCTTTCTGCTGCATACAAGAAACACATCTCAAATTCAAAGATAGACACTACCTAAAAATAAAAGGCTGGGAAAAGACTTTCCAATCAAACGGTCTTAAGAAACAAGCAGGTGTAGCCATCCTGATATCCAGCAAAATAGACTTCAAACTAAAATCAATCAAAAGAGATCAAGAAGGGCATTACATACTCATCACAGGAAAGATCCACCAAGATGAAGTCTCAATTCTGAATATTTATGCCCCAAACACAAGGGCACCCACATATGTAAAAGAAACATTACTAAAGTTTAAATCACATATAAAACCCCACACATTAATAGTGGGAGACCTCAACACCCCACTTTCACCACTGGACAGATCTCCCAAATTGAAACTTAACAGAGAAATAAAGGACTTAACTGATGTCATGACTCAAATGGACTTAATCGATATCTACAGAACATTCCATCCTAACAAAAAAGAATATACCTTCTTCTCAGCACCCCATGGAACCTTCTCTAAAATTGACCACATACTTGGCCACAAAACAAATCTAAACAGATACAAAACAATTGGAATAACCTCCTGTGTTCTATCAGACCACCATGGTCTAAAGTTGGATTTCAACAACAACAAAAACTACAGAAAACCTGCAATCTCATGGAAACTGAATAATACCCAACTGAATCACCAATGGGTTAAGGAAGAAATAAAGAAAGAAATTAAAGACTTCCTAGAGATCAATGAAAATGAAGACACCACATATCCAAATTTATGGGACACTATGAAAGCAGTACTAAGAGGGAAATTCATAGCACTAAATGCCCACATAAATAAGTTGGAGAAATCTCACACTAGAGACTTAACAGCATACCTGAAAGCTCTAGAACAAGAAGAAGCACAGTCTCCCAGGAAAAATAGATGCCAGGAAATTATCAAAGTGAGAGCTGAAATCAATAAAATAGAAACAAAGAGAACAATACAAAAAATTAATGAAACAAAGAGTTGGTTCTTTGAGAAAATCAACAAGATAGACAAGCCCTTATCCAAACTAACCAAAAGACAGAGAGAGAGCATCCAAATCAACAAAATCAGAAATGAAAAGGGGGACATAACAACAGACATTGAGGAAATCCAGAGAATCATCAGGTCATACTTCAAAAACCTCTATTCGACAAAACTGGAAAACCTAAAAGAAATGGATGACTTTCTGGATAGGTACCACATACCTAAGTTAAATCAAGACCAGATAAACTATTTAAATAGTCCAATAACCCCTAATGAAATAGAAACAGTCATTAAAAGTCTCCCAACCAAAAAAAGCCCAGGACCAGATGGTTTCAGCGCAGAATTCTACCAGATCTTCAAAGAAGAGTTAATACCAATACTCTCTAAATTGTTCCACACAATAGAAACAGAAGGAACATTACCAAACTCCTTCTACGAGGCTACAATTACCCTAATTCCTAAACCAAACAAGGATACAACAAAGAAAGAGAACTACAGACCGATCTCCCTCATGAACATTGATGCAAAAATACTCAATAAAATACTGGCAAACAGACTCCAAGAACACATCAAAACAATTATCCACCATGATCAAGTAGGATTCATTCCAGGGATGCAAGGGTGGTTCAACATACGAAAGTCCGTCAAAGTAATACACCATATAAACAAACTCAAAGAAAAAAACCATATGATCATCTCACTGGATGCAGAAAAGGCATTTGACAAAATCCAACACCCCTTTATGATAAAGGTATTGGAGCGATCAGGAATACAGGGAACATACCTAAACATAATAAAGGCAATTTACAGCAAGCCAACAGCCAACATCAAATTAAATGGAGAGAAACTCAAAGCAATTCCACTAAAATCAGGAACGAGGCAAAGCTGTCCACTCTCCCCATACTTATTGAATATAGTACTTGAAGTTCTAGCCAGAGCAATAAGACAACATAAGGAGATTAAGGGGATACAAATTGGAAAGGAAGAAGTCAAGCTTTCCCTATTTGCAGATGACATGATAGTATACTTGAGCGACCCCAAAGATTCCACCAAGGAACTGATACAGCTTATAAACACCTTCAGCAACATAGCAGGATACAAGATCAACTCAAAAAAATCAGTAGCCCTCCTATATACAATGGACAAAGAAGTGGAGAAGGAAATCAGAGATACATCACCCTTTACTATAGCCACAAATGACATAAAATACCTTGGGGTAACACTAACCAAGCAAGTGAAGGACCTATATGACAAGAACTTTAAGTCCCTGAAAAAAGAAATTGAAGAAGATGTCAGAAAATGGAAAGATCTCCCATGCTCATGGATAGGCAGGACTAACATAGTAAAAATGGCAATCTTACCAAAAGCAATCTACAGATTCAATGCAATCCCCATCAAAATACCAACACAATTCTTCACAGACCTGGAAAAAATAATACTCAACTTCATATGGAAAAACAAAAAACCCAGGATAGCCAAAGGAATCCTGTACAATAACACAACTTCTGGAGGCATCACGATCCCTGACTTCAAGCTCTACTATAGAGCTACAGTAATAAAAACAGCTTGGTACTGGCATAAAAACCGACATGTGGACCAATGGAATCGAATTGAAGACCCTGACATTAATCCGCACACCTATGAACATATGATTTTTGACAAAGAAGCCAAAAGTGCACAATGGAAAAAAGAAAGCATCTTCAACAAATGGTGCTGGCAAAACTGGATATCAACATGTAGAAGGCTGCAAATAGATCCATATCTATCACCGTGCACAAAACTTAAGTCCAAGTGGATCAAGGACCTCAACATAAATCCAGCTACTCTGAACCTGCTAGAAGAGAAAGTAGGAAGTAGTCTTGAACGCATTGGCATAGGAGACTACTTCCTAAATAGAACACCAGTAGCACAGACTCTGAGACAAACAATCAATCAATGGGACCTCTTGAAACTGAGAAGCTTTTGTAGAGCAAAGGATATGGTCAACAAGGCAAAGCGACAGCCTACAGAATGGGAAAAGATCTTCACCAACCCCACATCTGACAGAGGACTGATATCCAGAATATATAAGGAACTCAAGAAATTAGACATCAAAATGCCCAACAGTCCAATTAAGAAATGGGCTATAGAACTAAACAGAGAATTCTCAACAGAGGAAACTCAAATGGCCGAAAGACATTTAAGGAACTGCTCAACATCCCTAATCATCAGGGAAATGCAAATCAAAACAACTCTGAGATACCACCTTACGCCTGTCAGAATGGCTAAGATCAAAAACACTGAAGACACCTTATGCTGGAGAGGATGTGGAGCTAGGGGAACTCTCCTCCACTGCTGGTGGGAATGCAAGCTTGTACAACCACTTTGGAAATCAATATGGCGCTTTCTTAGAAAATTGGGAATCAATCTCCCCCAAGATCCAGCTATACCACTCTTGGGCATATACCCAAGAAATGCTCAACCACACCATAAGAGCACTTGTTCAGCTATGTTCATATCAGCATTGTTTGTAATAGCCAGAACATGGAAACAACCCAGATGCCCTTCAACTGAAGAATGGATAAACAAAATGTGGTACATATACACAATGGAATACTACTCAGCAGAGAAAAACAATGGCATCATGAGGTTTGCAGACAAATGGATGGATCTAGAAAAAATCATCCTGAGTGAGGTAACCCAGACTCAGAAAGACAAACATGGTATGTACTCACTCATAGCAGGATACTAGACACGAAACAAGGATGACTTGTCTGCTACTCACATCACCAGGGAGGCTACCTGGAAAACAGGACCCCAAGAAAGACACAGGGATCACCCAATGACAGAGAAATGGAATGAGATCTACATGAACAGCCTGGACATGAGTGGGGGTAATGAAAGGCGAGGGTTGAGGGAAAGAGAGGTTGGGGGAGCGGGAGATCCCAGCTGGATCAACAACAGAGAGGGAGAACAAGGAATAGGAGACCATGGTAAATAAAGACCACATGAGAATAGGAAGAAGCAAAGTGCTAGAGAGGCCCACAGAAATCCACAAAGATACCCACACAACAGACTGCTGGCAGTGGTCGAGAGACAACCCGAACTGACCTACTCTGGTGATGGGATGGCCAAACACCCTAATTGTTGTGCTAGAAACCTCATCCAACTACTGAGGGATCTGGATGCAGAAATCCATGACTAGGCCCCGGGTGGATCTCTGGGAGTCCAATTAGCGAGAATGAGGAGGGTTTATATGAGCGAGAATTGTTGAGACCAAGGTTGGATAAAGCACAGGGACAAATAGCCAAATGAATGGAAACACATGAACTATGAACCAATGGCTGAGGGGTCCCCACTGGATCAGGCCCTCTGAATGGATGAGACAGTTGATTGACTTGATCTGTTTGGGAGGCACCCAGGCAGTGGGACCAGATCTTGTGCTCATTGCATGAGTTGGCTGTTTGAAACCTGGGGCCTATGCAGGATTGTTTGGCTCGGCCTGGGAGGAGGGGACTAGACCTACCTGGACTGAGTCTACCAGGTTGACCTCAGTCTGTGGGGAAGGCTTTGCCCTGGAGGAGATGGGAATGGGGGGGGGGGGGTTGGGGGGAAGGTGAGGAGGATGGGAGGGGGGAGAACAAGGGAATCCGTGGCTGATATGTAGAACTGAATTGTATTGCAAAATAAATTAATAAAAAAATAAATAAATAAATAAATAAATAAATAAATAAATAAATAAATAAATAAATAAAAAATAAAAGGCCTATTGGTCTAATAAAGAGCTGAATGGCCAATAGTAAGGCAGGAGAAAGGATACGTGGGGCTTGCAGCAGAGAGAATATATAGAAGGAGAAATCTGGGAGAAAAAGAGATCAAGGAGACAGAGAAGGTGGAGGACCCCAGGGGTCAGTCACCCAACTGCACAGCAAGTCACAGAGTAAGAGTAAGATTTACAGAAGTAAGAGAATGGGAAAAGCCCAGAGACAAAAAGTAGATGGGATAATTTAAGTAAAGAAAAGCTGGCTAGAAACTAAGCCAAGCTAAGGCTGGGCATTCATAAGTAATAATAAACCTCTGTATGTGATTTACTTGGGAACTGGATGGTGGGCCCTCCAAAAAGACTGAAAATCCCCAACAACATAGAGGGATTATGTTTTGTCAATTTGTTTTGACTATTCTTCTCCACATTAGAAATTTAAAACAACCAAAAAATGGCAAGAAATTTAAAGCCAGGTTTCTTCATTCAGCCACCCATTAACTTCTTCAACATGGTATTTACGGAGTACTCAAAATGTGACAAGGAATAGACTAAGTGGTGTTGGGAACGAAGTCTGAACTCTCCTGATGAAACACAACAGTATGTGGCGGAACAGTCCTTGTGGTGCTAGGAAAAAAAAAAAAAAGATACCTGAGGGTCCCCAAGGAAAGTCTCACAACTGGTTGACACCTCTGTCACCGTAAGTAAAGGACATCTCAAAAAAGCTGAGAGAAAAATGCCCTGCTTTGCCCTACACAGACCTCTCTTGGAGAAGACCAGGAGAAACGCCAAGGCTGTTTCAACAATTTTGACGAATTCTGAAGGAATTTTGAAGGGACAGACAAGGAAAAGCCGAAGTTTGAAGATGTGGCAACAAGTGACACAGATTGTTATGACAGGGAGAGGGAAGATTGCCTTCCTCCTAAAGGGGATGAGGAAGCTAAGGAAAACCTGACTGCTCCTAACAGACCGCCGTCTACCTTCCAGCTTTGCTCTGTATCTGGCCCAAAGATAAGAAGATGGAACACAGGTCTATCCATGCAGGGTATCAAAAATTGGGTCAAATATGTCTGAACGGCCCACCAACGATAAACCATCATCTAAAGAAATGATAATAATAATAATAACAAATACAATTAGAAACCTAAGGAAAAAGTCAAGATATGAGAAAAAATATTGCGCACTGTAACTGGGATGTAAAAGGGAAGAATGGCCACAAGCTCAAAGGAAATGAGCCAGATTACAAAGAGAAGGAGGAAGAAAATGAACAGTGAAAAAGGAGAGTAAATGACTCCTGCGATGATGTCTTTGTACTGTGTATGGGCCCTGATAGTTGCACGGCGGCCTTGTGACTCTCAATGTTGTACGTATCACTATTAGCTTTAGAATAAACAGATTTGTGTGTAAGAAAAAAAAAAAAAAAAAAAAGAATTTAGTGTACCAGTTCATAAAACACACACATTAAAACAATGACCATCTTGGTATTTCACACTCAACCTAGGGCAAGCTCATGCTTATTCCCACGTGATCAACTGCCCCAATCTCAGTTCTTTAGCTCAGCAAGCAAGAGTATATACAGAGGGGCCCCCCTACCTGTCACATCTAAATCATGGAATACATACCTCTTCCCCGGGAATTTTAAATGCCCCATTAACATAGTCTTAACTTCTATTTCTGGGTGTTCTATTTTGTTCTGTAAATCATTTATCTCTTTTACCTAAAGTACAAAACATCTTAGTTCCTGGGGCTCTCTGAAACACTATGACCCTACTCTATATTCTAAGACTTTGAATCTTTAATTGTAAATGTTTTTATGCAATGATTGACTAGAAAACTACTTGTGATCTTATTTGCAACTACAGAAAGGATTATTTGAGGTAAACTAAAAGGCAATAGCCATATTTGCTGATTTGTGTATTTCTCTTTAGTATTTGTGTATTTCTCTGTTTCTCACTGTAATAAGATATTCAATGTCCAGCTGCTAAAGGACACACTATAAACAAGTCGGTGGTAAAGAGGATAATGAAACATGCACTACATAATGAAAAAGTCAGAGGCAGGGAGACTATACTGGAGAGAAAAGGAACCAGCAAGGGCTGGCAACAGGAACACAGGGGAGGGCATTGGGAGAGGAAGTCAAATCAGAACAAAGTATAACCATAGTAGGAAAACGCCATAATAAAACTCATTATTTTATAAACTAATATAAACATTAAAACAGTAGATACAAGTCAGTATTGGTAGGAAAAAAAATAAACATAGTGGTGGTGCACGCCTTTAATCCCAGCACTCAGGAGGCAGAGACAGGCAGATCTCTGTGAGTTCGAGGCCAGCCTGGGCTACCAAGTGAGTTCCAGGAAAGGCACAAAGCTACACAGAGAAACCCTGTCTCGAAAAACAAAAAAACAAACCAAACCAAAACAAAACAAAACAAACAAAAAACAAACAAAAACATAGAATGTGTAACATCATATTATTTACTTGGCAGAACAACATCATTTTCTTGATGCAAAGTTAGATAAGGAAAGCTGGCTAGGGCAAAATTTATCCTCCACAGGAAGTGAAGCGGGCTCCCTGAACAGATCTGCAGAGGAGTACAGAAGGGAAGACTCCCAGTCAGGATCCCTTTATCCTGTCATGTTGGAAGGTTTTTCCATACTCTTTCTTAGAAACCCTAACTAGAAACACCATTTTCCACTTTTTTTGTTGTTCACTGCATGCACGCACACGCGCGCGCATGCAAACACGCACACATGCACACATGCACACACGCACACACGCACACACACACACACACACACACACACACACACACACACACACACACACACACACACACACAGCCATTTCTGCTGTTGCTGCTGCTGCTGCCAGAATCAATACTCTGTATATGCAAGGTGAAAACAAACTGAAATCTAGGAAAATACACTACTCCACTTCTTGTCAAGGTTAAACTAAGACTCACTGTTACTAATGCAGGGGCTCCTGAGTGTAGAGCAGGAAATGTAAGTTTTACTTCCCAGCCAAACTAGGGAAATAGAGACTTTAAGGTTCCTTCCTTCAATTGTGGGAGGACTATGGGCACAGAAAGGCTAAGATCTCACTGTTTCTTATAGACCCAGGAGAATTTCTACCTTATTCCAGGATGGCAGATGACCTACATGTAGTATAGTCCAATATCGTGGACCTACATGTAGTATAGTCCAATATCGTGGCCCACTGCACCATTAAGCACTTGAGATATAGCTCAATCAAACTCAGATGTGCCTTAAGGGTAAAATATGCACGTGATTCAATAACATGTGAATAAATAAGAAAGGCATCTCACTCATGTTTATTAATAAGTCCTGAAATATTTTCAGAATGTTGAATTAAATAAAGCTTTATGCATGTTAGAAAAGCTATCTATTACTAAGCTACATCCACAACTCATATTTTTTTGAGAAAGGATCTCACTGTGTGCTTCAGTCTAGCTTAAATTCATCATGTGGCTCAGGAGAGCCTCAAACACACAGTCCTCCTGCCCTGCCCTCCTAAATGTTGAAATTGTAGGCATATACTATGGGGCTTAAATACCTTTTCAATATTACCTTTTCTGTTTTCCTTTCTCTAACACTGCTATTTAGAAAGTTTTAATGATGTATAGTTTGCATGTATGGCTTACATTCTATTTCTACTGGACAACATCTATTTACATGGTTTTCTATCATTTAGGTGGAGAACCTCAAGGCTGGGACTGACTAACAGACAGAGGGAGGCATTGTTTAGTCCTCCATCCATCCAGGACTAAGTCTGATAGAATGAGATATCCATGTGATCTAAATCTTCTTTTAATTCAAGTAATAAAGCAAATAGTTGGATGTCATGGTAGACAGCCACAGAGTTGAGAAACTGTCCCTTATCATAGAGGAAGAGACATTTACCCATAGAGGACAGTATCTGAGAGAAAGATTTGCCTAGCTCACCAGGGTTACCCAAGATTATTTATCTTCACAAAGCTTTCATTCAGATACTATAACCAAAAGGTATGAGCAAGACAGAAGTTTTAAATTACCTCTTTGTCTTAGTTAGGTTTCTATTGCTGAGATGAACCACCACAACCAAAAGTAAGTTGAGGAGGAAACTAACTTACTTCAGCTTACACTTCCAGGTAAGTCCATCAATGAAAGAAGTCAGGGAAGGAACTCAAACAGGGCAGAAATCAGGAGGCAGAAGCTGATGCAGAGGCCATGGAGGGGTACTACTTAATGGCTTGCTCCCTATGGCTTGCTCAGCCTACTTTCTTACAGAACCCAGAATTACCAGTCCGAGGATTGTGGGAGCCTGTTTCCAGGTTCCTCGTGGCTTTACCCAGCAGTTCCGCATAGAGGATGATTAGGGTCATGGGCCTGAGTGCAGGTGTCTGAAATAGTCTGCACTTGGCTGTGCTGGGGGAGGAGGTCTTTTGCTCCACCCCTTGCCTCTCTATAAATACCCTGGGGCAGAGACAGTCAGAGCCCGTTGGAATAGGTTCCAGGCCCTCTTGAGGCTATCCTTTATTTTCTATCTGTTAATCTCCACAATCTAAATCATTCTATATGGTGGTATTTTACTTGTACTGAAATGTGATTTTAATTGTATGTTAATAAATAAAGTTGCCTGGGGGTCAGAGCTATTAGAGCCATACCTAGAGCGTGGCAGTGGTGGCACATGCCTTTAATCCCAGCACTTGGTAGACAAAGCTAGGTAGATCTCTGTGTGTTCAAGGATACAGCCAACATTGGAGACACACACCTTTAATCTCAATACCATAGAGGACCTGGAGGGCTGTACATACAGGCAGTGACGAAGCAGTCATGTGTTTGGGTTTACAACCAATAAGAAGGCAGAACAGACAGTCTATATAAAGACGAACAGACAGGAAGTAGCCCCTTTTTTCGGAGAGCTCTCTTGGCTGAAGAGGATCGCTGAAGCAGGAAGGGTGAGGCTCTTAGCTCTGACCTCTTGGCTTTCTTCTCTGAATCAGCTCTGTGTTTCTTATTTAATAAGACGGTTGCTTACATCTACAATTCTATCTAATATTTCCTGCTGCTCGCACTCAAGAAAACTCTGGGGAGCTGTGGGGTTGGTGGGTAAAAGCCCCACAAAGGATGACACCACCCACAATGGGCTGGGCCCTCTCCCAGCAACAACTAATTGAGAAAATGATTTACAACCAGATCTTATGAAGGCATTTTCTCAAATTGGGTTCACTTCTTTCAGATACCTCTAGCTTGTGTCAAGTTGACATAAAACTAGCCAGCACACTCTTCATTTGGGTTACTGAGGCAGGGAATGCAGAGACTAACACTTCCCTTTGGCGACTTGGAAGACCTAATAAACTCTGGTAACTCTGAAGTTGTTAATGTGAAAAATAGTAGTATCCACCCATACTGTTTTTAAAGTATAGGTCCTGGGTCACCTCTGATCTTCTCACAGAACCTCTTTTTCTTCCTTTTGGTTTTCAGGGGTTTCTCTATGTAGCCCTGGCTGTCCTGGAACTTGCCCTGTAGATCTGGCTGGCCTCAAATTCAAAGTTTGTCTGCCTCTTCCTTCTGAGTGCTTGGGACCATGGCATCTTTGTTGTGATTAAAGATATTTATAAAGAACTTATGATCCAGTACCTATTATTTCTTTTCTTTTTCTTTTTTTTTTTTAGATTCACTATATAGCTCTGGCTGTCCTGGAACTCACTATGTAGAGCAAGCTAGCCTTGAACCCACAGAAATCCACCTGCATCTGCCTCCCAAGCACTGGGATTAAAGTGGCAAGCACCACTACACTCAGAAAGCTACTATTTCTAAAGTGTATCATTAGCACTTTACCCAGGTTTGGAATAATGATTATTATTGATTTTAAAAGATGAGAAAATGGGGACTGGAGATATTGCTCTGCAGTTAACAGTACCTGCTGTTCTTCCAGAAAACTGAAATGCAGTTCCCAGCACCCTAATCAAGCAGCTCACAACTGCCTGTAATTCCAGTTCTGGGGGAGATCTAATACCTTCTTCTGTCTTCCTCTGGTATTCATACACATACATACATATAGACACACAGACATGAATAAAATAAAAGCACATCACTTTAAAGGGCTAAAAAATGGAATCCTGAACAGGGTTTAAATCTCTAGAACTAAAAGATTTACAACATTTATAAGTAACTTCCTTGTCTTTTTTTTGTGACCTGTATATACTTTGGGCTAGGACCAGACACTTTATCCATTGGAGTATGCAGCCCCACCAATAACAATCCTGTGCAGAAACTCAAACACAGACTTTGAGGTAAAGCATCACAGCACATGAAATAGTACAGTGCAAGCAGCTATATGTTCTTTCCTTGACCTCCTATTTCCACTTAGTAAACAAAAATATATCCAATAAGCACTGGAATTGGTTGTTTTGAACATTCGATTTGTATTAGTTTCCTGTTTCTGTTGTAACAAATCACTGACTGTATGGTTTAGCAGAAGATGCATGTATCATTCTTTTACAGTTCTGGACGTCAGAACTTCAAATTCAAGTCCACTGAGCTAGTATTAAGGTGGTAACAAAACTGCTTTTCTTATGGAGGCCCTGAATTTGTTTCTTTCCCTTTTCCAGCTTCTAGTGGCCTCAGACTTTAGCTCCTCCCTCTACCTCCAGAGTCCACCACTTCAATGCCTACTTCCATCATCACTTTTCTTTCTCCCTGATTCTGGGAACTACTGCCACTCCCTTATCCACACAACCCACATGGACCATTCCCCATCAATAGATCCTGAACTTAATCACGCCAGCAAGGTGCCTATGTCATATATACTAACACTCACAGTTCTAGAGATGGAGTGTGGGCAGACTGGAGAGGATCATCAGACAGCCTATCACAAGTTCCAAAACAAATATTTTAATATATTAATTAACAGATGGTTATTGATATAAGACACTGAAATTAAGCTGAAAGTCTCTAGTAGCCATAATACATTAGAATACAATTTACCATTCAGAGAAACATTAAGCTCAGCTCCAATAAAGTCACTTCTACCACAGGCTTTACTGCAACCCCCTGCTCTCCTCCTGTCCTAACCTTTCCCTGTCTCCCACAAGGTCCCAGCAAACCACAAGCTGCTTGTTTGTTTTGTGGTTTTGAGATAGGGTCCTACAGTGTAACCTTGGCTGGCTTAGAACTCACAGTGTAGACCAGGCTGGTCTCTAACTTACAAGCATCTTACTGTCCCTGCTGGGTGCTGGAATTACATACACCCTGAGTGTACACTCTCTTTCTGTACCAGTTATTCACATTGTCCTACATGGTCAGCTTGTGTTCTCCTTATCCCTGACACTCTGTTTCTCTCATCTCTATCATGATTCATCTCTTATGACATGAAATGCCTTCTGGCTCCCATTTGAGTGTCTTTGAAAGCTGACAACAACTCTTGATACTTCTTTAATTCTTCATGGTACTTAACATAACTTAGCATGTCCTCAGTGAGCATCCATACTTCCTGGCTCATCACCTAGTATGTAACACAGATACAGATGAGCAACATCCTCTTGACTGAGTAACAGGGATCAGACTTTCCCTCTTGTTTTAAATAGCTAGAAAGCCATACAAAACACAGGAAATAACAATATTTAGGCAGTTTTATGCAGGCCTGTGACATACAGCAGGAAGTACTTTCTAAATCCCTAGTGGAAGCCTAAGAATTTAGCTGAGTTGAAAACATAGAGATCTAAGTTAATGAGGACGAGGTAAATGGAATTCACAAAAAAAGAGGATGCTGTAAGGTGGCTCCTCAAATCTGCAGATTTAAAGCCCCACCCTCAGGTTTAATGATGCATGCCCTTAATCTCAAGAGGCTGAGGCAAAAAAATTGCAATTTTGAGCCCAACCTAGGCTACTGTGTCCTAAAAACAAACTCCTGGGGCTGAGGAGATGGCTCAGTAGGAAGTGGTTGCTGTGAATGAGGACCTAAGTTCAGATCCCCAGCATCCACATAAAAGCAGGACACAGCAAAGAGTGCCTCTAATCCCAGTGCCGGGAGGCAGAAAGAGAGTGGTGATACTGGCCACTCACTGGCCACCCCATCTAGCCAATAGTGAGTTCTAGGTTCAATGAGAAACCCTGTCTCAAAAATAAGGTACAGAGCAACAGAGATGATAACCTCTGACATCCACATCCACACATATATCCACATACCCCTCCAATCCTCATCTGAGAACTGATCCCTGCAGGAAACAAAATTATCCAAGGTAAAGGAACACACACTGAGAAAGCTGTGAGGGTGGGGAGTAATTTACATACTCAGTAATCAGAGTGAAGAGACACCTTAAAATCTGAAATCTGCCGGGCGGTGGTGGCGCACGCCTTTAATCCCTGCACTCGGGAGGCAGAGCCAGGCGGATCTCTGTGAGTTCCAGGCCAGCCTGGGCTACCAAGTGAGTTCCAGGAAAGGCGCAAAGCTACACAGAGAAACCCTGTCTCGAAAAACCAAAAACCAAAAAAAAAAAAAAAAAAAAAAATCTGAAATCCACCCCAAAAAAGCACTGGAATGGGGACTGAATTATGTTTGACAAAAAGCTGTTCTAGACTCTACCCAACAAGGCTTAAAAAACAGCCTTTAAATAATAAGCTGGTTAGAAGTAACTGCATTCTAGAACCCAATTTAACACTATTTAAAGAATCACAACAACAAAATCCAGCACCCAACATTATCACATCCTTTACAATGACCAATATAACTAACATTCTGTTACAATTTACCACACAAAAGGAGTAGAAAAATATGATCCATAATAAAGATCAATTAACCCAGGATAGTCTCACAAATAACAGAAGTCACAGAATTATTAAAGATGCTAAAACAGTTATGATTATGTTTCTTATTTCCAAGAATATAGTCAGAAACCTGAATACAATTTAGGTAGAAGGAAAGATACAAAATAGCTCAAACAGGCACTTTGTGTATCAAATACACAACATCTAAAATGAAAACACACTGGGTGAGTATAAGAGGATGCTGCTGTAATTATCAATGTACCATTCAAACCATTAACCATAAGTCATTGGACCATCCTTGTACATGGAGACAAAAAATGTACAGTGCTGAACAGAAAGGGAAAAACATTTTGTCTGTGATATTTTTTAACTGGGAGGTTCAGAACATCACCATTGTGCCATGAAACTTAGGCAATCCAGTTTCACAGACATGGATGTTACAAATGATTGAGGCATGTTGGAATCCATGAGTTTAATTAAAGATATGATGTGAACAAGAGTGTCCATTAGACAAGAATTTGGTCTTGGCAAGGGATATTTGCATCAATTTGCTTAATTAGATCAGTACTTTTAAAACAATTTGTATAGCATAGGATTAAAGGGCTGAATTTCAAAGGATTGAGCAGAAGCCACAATCATGGTTTTAAACAAATCATCTGCAAAAAATTGTAGGCTGAAAATAGCAATTAGCAGCCCACAGAAAAAATTTTAATGGGGACCATTTCTATCAATTGAATAACCATGTATAATATGGCTTTGCCTGAATCACTGATAAGTTAACCTTCACCAAATTTTTCAGAATAAGAACAAACTATCCCTCTCATTTATTTCAGGACTTATGGACTTCAAATAAAAAATTGATCTCAGGTGCAAAACCATTGTGTGTTATTTTGGTTGGGGAGGGGATAATGGGAGACAGAGATGATAAACCTTCTACCTTCTCATGCTTCTGGTGCTTCTAAGCCATCTGCTTGTGGATATACAGAATCAGTCCCTGAACACATACTTGGTACATTCACTTTCAATTACAGATTTAATTCAAAACTCCTTAGAAAATACATTTCATAAATTCCAAAGCAAATACCTTGATTACTAGCCCTGCTGGTTCCTCTTCCCAAAACAGGAAAGGGGTATTTAGAAGGGAAATAATTCCATGAAGAAGGTAAATTTTTAAATTTTTAGCTTAAAATAAATTACCCACTTTCATTTATAGCAAACTTGCTTGAAAGATTTTCAGAGAACAGGTGACCAGCCTTGCATTAGCTGGCATTTTATCAAATGTGCTGGCAAGTCTTGTGTCAACTTGACACACAAACTAGAGTTATCTGAAAGACGGGAAATTTAATTGAAAAACTGCCTCTATAACATCCAGCTGGAAGGCATTTTCTTAATAAGTTATTGATAGAGGAGAGACCAGCCCACTGTGGGTGGTGTCATCCCTGGGCTGGTGGTTCTGGGCTCTATAAGAAAGCAGGCTGAACAAGACAGGCAGAGCAAGCCAGTAAGCAGTACTCCTCTATGTCCTCTGCATCAGCTCCTGCCTCCAGGTTTCTGCCCTCGTTGAGTTCCTGTCTTGACTTCCTTCAGTGATTAACAGCAATGCTGAAGTGTAAGCCAAATAAATCCTTTCATCCCCAACTTGCTCTTTGGTCATAGTGTTTCTTCACAGCAATAGAAATCCTAAGACAACCTCTTTATCCCTCACAGATATGCCAGTTTATTATCACTTAATGTCTCCAAGATCCTAATATGTCTCACCCAGAGAAAATGTGAGTGTTAAACTATAACACACTCCACTTAAAAATGAATATACATTTTTAATAATCCCAATTATCCCCCATAATGCTCCCAGTGTGGATATTGTTCCTCAAGGAGCAGGCCATAGGACTTACAACGAAAATTACCCTTCCTCCAAATGAAGCACATTAAATCGAATAACTAGCAGCATAGAATTTCCTTGGCCAAAAAAAACCAAAACCAAAACAAAATAACAACAACACACCCTCAGTGTTTCAAATAAAAGTGGGTTTGATAGTTACAGATGACTGTTTCCAAAGGCTATTAGTTAAATTCTGTGTGCCTATCTACTTTCACTGGAAAAAAGTCATGACAAGCTGCTTTTTATTTTGGTGGGAGTGAGGCAGTGTAAGTTGTGTGTGTGTTGGGGGGGGGGTCAGTAAAGAGAGTGTGCAGCTAATATAACTTGTATTTGTTATATCTGTTTCTCAAAATAGGTACAACATTTGGTGCGATGGCTGGAAACCCACACGACCTCACAGGACTCTGGACCGGAGGGTCCCTGACTGACTGGTAAGTGTGTCTCTAAGTGTCTGTCTGTGTGTGTTCAGTTTCATTTACTGTGGCATGCCTAAATTGATGATTGTGATCAAGAACGTTAAGAGGCAGATGCGCCCAAGGGGATGAAAGACATTTCAGACCCCGTTAGTGGGGGCAGAGAACCCCACATCTGTTTATCTGTAGTGGACCAAACATCTGTTTGTCTGTAGTGGGGCAGAGACATCCCCACATCTTTTTGATTGAGGATCTGTAGTGGGGCAGAGAACCCCACATCTGTTTGTGGTCAGCTGACACTGTTTCCCCAGGAAAATTGTTTGTCCTTTAGTTGGAATGTCCTGCCTATGTGAATGTGTGAGAAGTGTGGCCATAGTATGCATGTTTTATGCCTGGGTTTATGTGTGCATTGTGACTCCTGGGCCGGATTGCCATCAGAAGGGACGAAGGGTCCCTTTGGTTGTACTGGGACAGACTAAGAGCCTGTGCTCCTGTCAGAGAGCAAAAAAGTGATGAGCACAGGCAGTGGATGGAGGAACGCACTGTTATGGTGCAGCAAGTCCAGCAGGCTGCGGTGGGCCAGGGTCTACTTCGGGGACCCGGGCACCACTGAGTGGCCACGCACTAGGTGGGCTGTGAGCACCTTGGGGCCCAGATGCATCAGATTTGATCGCTCAGGGAGCCAAGGAGTGAAGACTGTGGCATGGCACAGGTGGTGGCAGCGCAGCCCAGAGGTTGTCGTGGGAACTAGGCGTGGCTGGGTGCCAGGGCAGACCATGAGCACATGGGGCCTTGTCTAGCTTGGAGTGTACCTGACACTGCCCCTCTGGGGTCACAGCCCGGGAGGGGCCCAACCAGGACATGGAGTCCCTTCCAGTCTGCCCTTCTCTGGCACTTGAGAATCTGGGGTTGGCAGCAATCTTCTGTCCCTGTGCTACACTAGGTCTCCCATGACAGCGGATAGGGCTTCCAAGACCTGTCCTGGGGCTAAAACTGACCAAGGTTTAGCTCCAAGGGTAGAATGGAAGGTCACTGCCTATGGTTGCTAAGATACAGTGGCTATGTTATAATGCTATAGCCAGGCCTGCATTGATTACTCAGATACAATAGTTTCTCCATGTCTGCATAGTGCTAATGCAAATTTAGTTATTCTTGTTATGGTATATGCATGTATTTCTATTCTTGTTTAAAATATTATGGTTTTACTGAAGTAGAAAGTTAATTCTGCTTGGTTTTCATTTTAAAATTAGCTGCTGATTCTTCACTGCAAACTGTTTATGTATATATATATACATTATATGTATATATACATAAATGGACACATATATGACTTGGATTTAACTCTTTATGTAAATATAAGTAAGCTTTAATTGTATATATGTATATATGTGTAAATATATATACATATATATATATATGTAACTTGGATCCAACTGTGTGTATATGTGTAAGTAATTAATGTTTAGAAAAATATGTTTTAAACAGCAATTTAAAGTATTTAAATTTCTAAGGCTATGGGACACTTTGTTTGTAAAATGCTCTATATTGTTAATATATGGACTTAAAATAAAAGGCTAAAAATTAGGGTCAGAGACATAAGCACCAATTACTAAGCAGAAACTAGGATGTTCGTTTCTTATGATGCAGTAAGACAACGACCTAGGCAAAGGGCTTGGAACAGCTTCTCACTCCATGAGTCTTAATCCTTTGGGGGTTAAAAAAATCTTTTTACAGGGTTAGCCTAGGACCACCTGTATGTCAGATGTTTGCATTGAGATTTAACAATGGCAAAACTGCAGTTATGAAATAGCATAACTGCATATGAAAAAGTTGGGAACCAATGATTTGGAGAATGTTTCTCATTACCCAAGGTCCATTCAGGCTTAAGAATGTTGTCTAGCCTCCTTGTCTCTGCTAAATTTGTTAAGCTTAAGCTATTTGGATAACCTGAGTCGTATAAATGTTTTATATTGATGTTTTGTTTTGGTTTCTTTACTGAACCCATATTTGAAACTAGAAGAGCTTCAATTTAGAATCATTGTTTTTAAGGCTGCTTATTATAGACTGTTAGAGAACATAAGTATACAGTCAGTCATAAATAATCAAGGTTTTTTTTTATTGTAGTCAGGTTAAGTACTGATGTAATTAATTACAGGGATAAGCTTTACTCAGTCCCTTGCATATATTTTCAGGTTGAACTTAAAACAAGTAACTAGGAACAAAGTTTGTCTATTCAGATATACCTGGACAGCACTCATACTTCATAGATCTGCAGAATATGGCATTTAAATGTTGGTCTAAAAGCTTATTATATCAGACAGACTTCCAGATTTTAGCAGTGACCCAAGGTCTCCAAAGAAGATTACATACAGGGCACCACAACGTCTCTGCCTGGAATATGGCAATGCTGACCACAGAGCAAGATGTCCTGTGGCTAGAGTTTTCCTGCCTGGCCCACAATCAGGACAAATCTCTCTCACCTGCCAGTCCCACAGCCGCTCAGACCTGACCAAGTAAACACAGAGACTTATATTGGCTACAAACTGTATGGCCGTGGCAGGCTTCTTGCTAACTGTTCTTAGAGCTTAAATTAATCCATTTCTATAAATCTATACCTTGCCACGTGGCTCGTGGCTTACCAGCATCTTCACATGCTGTTTGTCATCGTGATGGCTGGCAGTGTCTCTCTGACTCAGCCTTCCATTTCCCAGCTTTATTCTCCTCCTTGTCCTGCCTATACTTCCTGCCTGGCCACTGGCCAATCAGTGATTTATTTATTGACCAATCAGCAACACTTTTAACATACAGACCATCCCACAGCAATGTCCCCAATGCAACATCTGCCACAAGGATCTGGCCCAGACTGTGGACAAGCAGCAGGACGATGGAATTCATTGCACCACTTTTGCCTAGACAAAGTGCAGTCAGTCTTCCCATGTCCCTCTTCCACTGGAAAATCTCTGCCTTATGGGCCTGATGGCCAAAGAAGATTGATGCTGTTCTGATATTTGTGCCTCCAACACTATGGAGACCTGGGTATGAACTGGTCTCTATCATTTATAGAATTGGAAGCTGCTTGGTCTGCACTCAGATATAATTTATACTTCTCAGATCTCTGATAGTACTAATGACTAGGCAAGCTATAACTTTGTCAGCTTGGCAGCATGAGACAACCAGATTCTTCCACAAGGCTATAGCCAGTTTCTCAGCTCATTTTTAAGAAAATGTCCCAAGATATAAAAGTTTAAATAAGTCATAAAGGTTTAAATGTGGGTCTAAGAAAGGTCTGAGGATATGAAAGCCTATAAGCTTTGAGGATCTCAGAAAATGATTTAGGATATGAATACAGGTTGTAATGAGAAATGATATATGAGAATGATATGAGAAATGATATAACAGTTCAGAGCTTAACATTTATAGAGTTCTGATAAGCTGGTAGAGCAATGTCTACTTGCTGTCCAGTCACAAGCTCAACATTTTAAATTTATTTTAGTTGTCATCTAAACATATCTAAATATAAACCTAGAAGTGCTTCTCATCAGGCCAAAAATCTCTGTCTAATTTATACCTGGCTCTCTGGACAGAAGGAAAATGCACAAGCTTTTAACCCAAATCCGTAGTTCTTGCTAGGACTAGAAGGTGTGAGTCCACTTCTGCTGTTTTACAGATACCAATCACTTGCTTTGTCTATGATATATATTTTGGTACAGATTGGTAATGCTAATGTATCTAAAACTTTTATGTAATTTTGTAAGATAGTTCATGTAGGCCTCAGATTAAGAGTCATACAACCTGGATCCATTTCACAGGGGTCAGAAGGACCCCCAGATAAGAACAGCTTATTCCTAAGGATGATATTCTTTTTCTCTCTCCTGGCCTTGGGACTCCTGCTCTTTCCAGTTACTAAGAATGTGGCCCTAAGGGTTCCAAATAAGTTCATAAATTTGAACTTCTGTTCCTAGTCTAAATTTGTCTCAACAGATTTCCACTTGAGCTTCAGTTGCTGACTGCACTGCTCTGAAGGACTATGAGTTCCGGACTTGCTAAAAGCTGATGTGGACCAGCCCAGTCAAAGTGATTGTTCCCTGTCTCTACAGCTGAGTCAGATGGGCACATGGTTCTGACAAATGCCCCATTGCCCAGCCTTTGACCGGCCTTTCAGCCTTTTTTTGGGTCTTGACAACAACACCCCAATGCCAGCTCAAAGCAGTTCCAGAAGAGAATACATTGTCTCATGTTCCCTGTCCAGAATAAGGCTGAAATGCTGTGTCAAAAGGAAACTCCCTGACATAGAAGCAAGATGGCCAACTACAATGCCCTTTGACATACCAGGAAAATAGGTTCAGAGTTGTCAATTAATGAATTTATTAATTGAAATGGCTCTGCAATAAGATAAGACACATTACCTTGTTTGTGGAGAATCAAAGAGGTATTATATAAGATTATAATCTGGTTGTACTCAAATATCAGAACTACAGGGCCTTAAGAATGGCAATAGCTACAAATGCCACTGCTGCATTTCCCTCCATCTGCCGTGTGGTGGCCCAGGTTTAAACCTGACAATATAAGGACCCTTATGTGCTTGCATTAGAAACCGGCTCCTTGGTGGTCTCTGGGGGTTTCGCAAAATGGGTACAACATATTGAGTTCATGTGAATTATTGAATGTTGGTCTAAACAAGGACTCACATAGCCTAACAAGCATTTGTGCAAAAATGGATTAAATAAGACATTTTCAAATAAATAAAACTTAGGTGCAATTGTATTTATTAGCTACGTCAAACAGGTGGATAGTTAAAAAAAAAAAAAAACTCAGTCATATTCTAAAACTCGTGTTTGCCATGTTGGTTCACCGTTCTTACTTGAGTAATCCATGAGCACTTTAAGGCTCACAGTCCAACCCCAAGTCTCAACCTATAGGTTTTAGCCAGCCCAAAATCTGCTTGTCTAGGTTTCTTTAGGAAACAGTGCATGATGATAAACCTCAGGTTCCCTTCCTAAGCATGAGAATTGGAAGACCCTCTGGGTTTTCCACCCCTGCTCCTGCATGCAATGCACTCCTCCCTGCCTTTGCTCAGGCCTTGTTCCAGCTTGGTCTCACTATGCCCACTCTGTCAGCCCTTTCTTCCTTTGTTTGTCCTGTACCCGCACCTTGGGCCATGCTAACTCCTACCTTTTTTACAGCTTTCAGTGTGAGTAGCTCCCCGCATTGCCTCACACAGCACCCCCACTCTGCAGGTCCCACATAGAACTGACTCCACATGACCTGTTATCTAAGCAGATCTGGCATCTTGGGTTTCACATCAGCAGATTCCATCAACCTGAATTGACATATATAGACAGTTTTCATTATTAGTCTCTAAATGATACAATATAATGACTACTTACCATAAACATGGTATTGTGTATTATAGATAATTCACAGATGAATTAACTTGCATATTTTTTGCAAATGTTATATAATTTGAGAAATTCCCACCTTTGTAGAGTTTGGTGCCTCTGGAACCTGTTCCCAAGTACACTGAGGGGCAGTTGTGTTTATTTGCCCTTCCTTCTGCCAATATGTTCTACCACATCACAGCAGGACTTTGAGCTGCTCTTCCTCACCTAAAGAAGCTATATGTCTCATAGTAAGTGATCAGCAAACACTGGTTAGAAGAAAAATTTGGCCACAGCTATTTTAATTGGATAGAAAGTGCTTCCTGAGGACTTGGTCTTGGGCAGACTTTCCCGATATATGTTCACCCCTGCTTTGAACAGTCTGTGTGAAGCATCTAGCATATTCTGAGGGAGCTGCTATTTCATGAGGTGATGTGGCAGATCTCTGTTCTTCTCATGGGTGCAATGGTCCTGGAGGGTGCATTTGTGTAGCACCAAGTCGCTGTCACCTTAGTGGATTTTCACAGTGCAGACACAATACTGCTTGCCACAGCACAACCCATCAATACTTGTTCTAAGGGTTTCTAATGTGTCTGGACTGGGAAAGATCCATGATCTATAATTTTGGAAAATACCAGTCAATAAATCATCATTGTTGATTTGACTGGGTTTAGAATCAACCAGAAACACACTTCTGGGTGTGTCTTTGAGGGTGCTTCAAGAAAAGTAGTAAAAACATATCAAATACCCGAAAGAAACTATATTTTGTACAAAGATGCTAATATGAAAAAAGGGATAGAAGAAAGTATACTAAGGTAATTAATATTTATTTTAGTGTTATAAAAACATAACTTCAAAACTTTGCCTAGAATTGCCATGATTCCTGATTAAAATAATTTGCCTCCAGTGGAATTTCAACAAAAGCCTTATAATGTCCTAATATGACCCACAGACCCACAGTCTTTCCTTGTACTTAAATTTGTTATTCACAGAGAAATTTGATATATATTATTTTATTTCATCTTCAAAAAACAACACTGTGGAGGAGTTAGTGCAGCAGCAACGGGAATGGAAAGGAATTTTCAAATGTGTTTGTTTTTCTAAAAATTTAATTCCCCGAAAGAGCTGGAGACCTATTATACTTCACGAATCTCAAAGGGAAAGCATTAAGAGCCACAGCATTGCCAAAAGACAGGGGAAGTTCCTGTGCTGGGATAAAAAGTAGTGAAATACATCAGGGTAGTGCTAAAGCTAACAGCTTTCCCAATAGCTACCAAACACAATATTTTTTGTTCTCATCAGGAAACTTAGTCTAGAATTTTAGTAATTGTCTTTGGTTGGTCTAATTTCTCTTGTTATTAATTTTTTCCTGGATTCTGGGTACACATATTTTTAAAGGTTTAATTAGCTTAATTTCTGCGACTAAAAAGTCTAAGACTGGGTGGCCCATCTGTTTGGTCTTCAGGGAGAGGCCCATGAAGGACAGCATCATGATATGAGTGAGTGAAGAGTGATACACAGTGACTGGAAAGCAGGAGAGATGAAACCAGCTATAGAGTAACAACTATTCTTCTTGAAAGAACCAAATCACTGCACATGAGCAGTACCAATCTCCTCTGAGAAAGTTTCTCTGATCTAATTACCATACTAAGCCCAAACTCTTCAAGGCTCCCCCACCTCTCAACATTGTCACACCAGGAACCAAATTTCCAACATGGACCTATGAAGGATACTCCCAAACCTAACCCTATCCAAAGCAAAGCAGTCACTAGTAGCCATTCATCTTTCCAGTAACCTTCTGTGGTCATGTTCCCTATCAAAAATAAGAAGAAAAAGAAAGAAGAATGAAACCTGATCTACTTGTTTCATTAGTTAAATAAGAAAGCTAGTGGATCAAAGAGTAGAACTTTACAGCTTCAACTGGATCAGTGTTGTGGGAGAAATGAGAGACATCACTCTAACATCCATAGAATAACTTCATCCAAGAGGAAAAAACAGGGGAAGAGGAATAGGAAAGTGCCCAAGACCAGCAGACTGGGTCAGTTTACATAATACAAGCCTCTGTTGTTTCCAGGAAAATGTATTCTCAAGGCACTTCACAATTTTGATCAACTTCAGAAAAATATTACCTGTGTGTCTAAAAGAGGACATCTTTCTTTTGTTAAAAAATTAATTGTATGTATGTGTGATATATACATGGTATCGTGTTTTGTAAGGACACATTCACAGCAGTACACATTGTAAGTGGAGCACATCTCCAGTGTGTACCTGGCATTCCCATTTGTCACCCATTCATTACCCCTCCTATTAGTCACCTTGGGTCCCTAGATAGTTTTACTTTAACTTCTATGGTGCACGCGCACACGCACACACACATACAATTTTATGCATTTGTATAAAATCTAGGAGCTTCAAATGAGAGAAAGCATAATCCATGTCTTTCTGTGGTTGGCTCAATTTGTTTCAGATGATTATCTCCAGTGGCTTTACTTCCATTTTCCTAAAACAGTATAACATCATTCTAAAGAACTAAAGAAAATTCTACTGTGTGTATATGCCCCACTTTCTTTATCCATTGCTCTGTTGTTTGTACACTGTCCTAACTTCTTTCCTGTAGCTATGAGAAACACCATGACCAAAAGCAACTTGGGGAGGAAAAGGTTTATTTGGCTTCCAGATCACAGTCCATCTTTGAGGGAAGCCAAGGCAAGAATTTGGAGACAGGAACTGAAGCAGAAACAACAGAATAGTATTGCTTCCTTTCCATGGCTTGCTCAGCTTCTTTCTTATGTCATCCAGGTCCACCTGTGCAGGGGTGGCACTGCTCAGAGTGAACTGGTTCCTCTCACATTAATCAATGATCAGGAAAATACCCTACAGATTTGTCTATAGGCAACTGATAGAGGCAACCCCTCAAATAATGTTTCCTCTTCCAAAATGACACTAGTTTGTGTCAAGCTGACAAAAACCTAACCAGCACAGATTCCTAAGCTGGTTTCAGAACTACCTATTGTGAATAGTGCTTCAATGATAGTTGATGTATCTATGTATGTTGACTTGGTGACTTGTTAGGTAAATGCCAGGAGGGGTACAGCTTGATTATATGTTAGGTCTCTATTTAATTTGATGAGCCTCCATACTGATTTCCATAGTGGCCAGACTAGTTTACACCCTGCAGGCAGTTGTGTAAGGCTCGTCCTCCCACATCTAGCCTGGATTTGTTGTGATTTTTTTTCTTATGACTGCCATCCTGACTGGGGTAAAATGAAATGTAAATATAGTTTTAATTTGAATGTCTGTGATGGCTAGAGAATTGAATATTTTTTCATGTATTTAATGGTCATTTGTATTTTGTATTTTGAAAACTGTCTATTTTACTAGGCTATTTCTTGATTAGATATTTGATTTCTTCTTATTTATTTATTCTAGATAATTCTACGTCAACCACTAAATATTTTCTCCTGCTCTGTAGGCTGTCCCTTCACTAGAATGACTGTTTTTTTTTTTGCTGTGTAGAAACATTTTTAACTTCATCAAGTCCAATTGTCAATTGTGAGAGTTTCTGCATACATTTCTTTTAGGATTTAATGAAATATATGTTTTTGAGGTATACCTTACTGATGTGTTTAATTTCATTGATATTTGTCAAATGGCTCCATTTTCATCTCTAATTTTGTTAATCTGTTTCCCTGTCTTTCTTTTAGTTCAGCTAAGGATTTGCCAATCTTGCTTGTTTTTTCAAAGTACCAATTCTGTTCATTGGTTCTCTATATTATTTTTCTCATTGCCATTTAATTAATTTCTACCCTGATCTTAGTTATTTCTTTCTGCCTACTGATTTCAAGTTTTATTTTCCCAAGACTTTAAGGTGGATCATTATTAAGATTTTTATTTGAGATTTTTGATTCTGTGTTACACAGGCACTTGTTTCTATAAATGCCCTTGTTACAAACTCTTCCATTGTATCCCACCATAAGTTTGTTATGTTGTGTTTTTATTTTCATTAGCTTCTAGGACATTTCAATTTCCTTTTTTATTTAATTGATGACCACTTATCATTGAATAGTGTGATGGTTAATCTCCATGAGTTTCTGTGTTATGCAAATTCTCTTGCTTTTGATTTCTAGTTTCATTCTACCATGGTCAGATAGAATGCAACAAATTATTTCAACATTTTCATTTTTTCTATGTTTTAAAGACTTTCTTCGTGTATTATATATTTTAGAGGAAGTTCCGTGGGCTGCTCGTGTTCTGCAACGTTCTGGTGGAACATTCTATAGATGTCTGTTAGGTCCTTCTTTTTTTTTTTTTTTTTTTTTTTTTTGGTTTTTTCGAGACAGGGTTTCTCTGTGTAGCTTTGTGCCTTTCCTGGAACTCATTTGGTAGTCCAGGCTGGCCTTGAATTCACAACGATCCACCTGGCTCTGCCTCCTGAGTGCTGGGATTAAAGACGTGCACCACCACCACCCGGCTTTGTTAGGTCCTTTTAACAACCTATGAAAACACAGCTCTTTTTGCGTCTACTTGAAAGTCTCATTTATCTCAAATAAATTTGCCATGTTTTATAAATAAAAGTATATGATAACCTATTATGCTTGAATTTTAGGCAAATAACAGTAAGTTTTAGTTATATGTCCTATATATTGCATAAAACATGAACTAAAAAATAGTTAACTGTCTGAAATTTGAATGTAACTGAGTATCCTATTGATATAAAATTTGGATAATTAAATATCTATCATGTGTTTGATCTGGTAACATTAATTCCAAAATAAGTGTAAAATAAAAAAATGTTACAGAAGGACTTTAAATTCTCATGCACCTAATGTGTCACTACTTACATAAAAAGAAACCATCTGTACAATCTGTCAGTGAGTTCAGAACATCAGACTCTATAGGCCTCAGAGAAGATTGACATCCTTGCATCCATTCCAGGTCTTTCCTGTTACCTGATACTGCTGAACCAGAACAATTATGACTAATGTGGCCATGGAATCACCAGTCTCCTGAGCCTCTAGTGGTAGGAGTGACTTTGCACCTGGGACCCATTCTATCTGTTGCACATCATGAAGGCTCAGTATCAAAGGAATGTTACATTCTGTTGACAGACTCAATTGTTCACCTTGGGCAAGAATCACCATTTCCTCACGGTCTATAAAGTTGAATTTCCTCTATCCCCAATGCACATAAGAAGAAAGCAAACACTGCTCTGGACACTGCTTTCTGAAATTCCACCAATTAATCATGACTTTCTTTTCTTTTACATGCTTGCTTGCTTAAAGTGACTTTAGTTTTTCTTGTGGTCATTGTTTTAAAATTTTAAAATGCAAATTTCAGGTCTATTTATTTTCTAATTTATTGTTTCTAAATAATAATCTGAAAGGTTATTTCTATTGACTCCCAAGCATGAAAGAACAAGTTTGTGTATTATAATTACTCCACCTCCTTCTCTCCTCTTATTTAAATAAGTCATTATTTTATATCTTCATTGTTTTGAGATAATTGTGCACTTCAGTCTCCATTGTTTGATTTACAAGCTTTCATCTTCCTTTGCATGTGAAGCCTCATCTCTCTCTATCTTCTTGTAAACATAGTTGCTGTTAACCCTAAGCCTGTTATGGTTTTGAATATGAAACACCCCCGTAGGCTCATGTGTTGAATATATTATCCCAATGTTGGTGCTACTTGAGGAAGAAGTGACAACTTTAGGAGGCAGAACACAACTGGAGGAACTAAATCTTAGAAGTAGGTCCTTGACTGTATCTCATTCCTGGGAGACTCCATCTCTCTCTCTCTCTCTCTCTCTCTCTCTCTCTCTCTCTCTCTCTCTTTCTCTCTCTCTCTCTCTTCCTCCCTCCCCCTCCCTTTCTCTCTCCTTTTCTCCCCTCCTCACTCTCCCTCACCTTTTGTTGTCAGTAAAATGTTTGTATGTTTTGACTGACTCATGGTCTGTCTGAAAAGCAGACACCTACAGCAGACACATGTTTGAGCTGTTGTCTTTTTTGGGCAGCTGACAAAAGATTGAGAGTAGACCAGAAGTTTCTGGAGACTGACCACACAAGTTTTTCTTCATTTTGATCATTGAGTTCCCTAAGTAGTTAGTGTACATAAAACATTTATGCAGTTATACTTGTGCATAAACAGATAAGTATAAAACCCCCATTATGTACTTTAAAAAATACAAGCAGGGGCTGGAGAGATGACTCAGTGATTGAATACTGGCTGCCCTAAATGGGATATCTCCACCAAAACCCTCCCCTCAGAGATCAGGGAACTCTGGAAGAGAGATCAGAAAAAGTGTAAGAGCCAGAGTGGATGGAGAACACCAAGAAAACAAGACCCTCTACGTCAACATGATCAAAGCTCACATGAATTTACAGAGACTGAGGCAGCATGCAAAGAGCCTGCATGGGTCTACACCAGGTCCTCTATGTATATATTATGGCTTCCAGTTTAGTGTTTTGATGGGATTCCTGAATATATATCACTGATATACTCTTTTTTTTTTTTTTTTTTTTTTGAGACAGGGTTTCTCCATGTAGTTTTGGTGCCTGTCCTGGATCTCACTCTGTAGACTAGGCTGGCCTTGAACTCACAGAGATCCGCCTGGCTCTGCCTCCCGAGTGCTGGGATTAATGGCATACACCATCACCCAGCTACTGATAAACTCTTAAGGGAAAAAAGAGACATATTCTAGCCAATAAGGTACCAACTCATCTGAGCTAATAAGGACTTACTTAGATATTAACATATTAACACCCTTATAGAGGCATATCTTATAGAGACATTTTTGTTTGTTTGTTTGTTTGTTTGTTTCTAGACAGGGTTTCTCTGTGCAGCTTTTCACCTTTCCTGGAACTCACTTGGTAGCCCAGGTTGGCCTTGAACTTACAGAGATCCACCTGGCTCTGCCTCCCTAGTGCTGGGATTAAAGGCATGCGCCACCACTGCCTGGCTTTCCTATGGCTTGCTAATAGCTCTGACCCCCGGGCAACTTTATTTATTAACATACAAATAACATTTTAATACAAATAAAATATCACCATATTTCCCCTTTTCTATTTTAATAAAAAGGAAAAAAAGAAAAAGCTTATAACTAATATAAGAAAAACTATATACAAAAGTACAATAACTATATACAATATATACAAGTAATAAATACCTAAACAATGTCTAGTCCATTTGTATTTGACAAATTCAGAGAAAATAATTTCATTATCTATCCTATTTTGGTAAGTCCAAAATGTATCCTAATTAATCTTCAACTATAACTAACTAACCTTCAACTATAACTAACTAACCTTCAACTCCCTCAGAGACCCAAGAAGGAAATAATATTAGCTAACAAAAATAAAAACAGGAAGTGCATGCAAGCAACTTCCAAAAAATTTGTGAGTTGACACAAACAGACAGCTGTCTGGACAGTCACCTGAGGTTTCTCCGAAGTGCTGGGGCATCATCTTCAGCCTATAGGCTTAGCATATCTGACAGACTCATTTGTGAAGTAGGATGTACACAAGGTCAACAGTTCAACCTCACATTGAGTGAGAGTAGTCCATGTACCAGAAACACCTGAATTCCACTAGTGTCATGTCATGATTCAGGATTTTAAATTCTGGAAATTGTTGATGGTTTTTTAATTCAGCTGTCCATTCTTCTTGGCTGTGTATATATGGCTTCATCTCAGCATCCCATTCTTCTCCTATAAGGACTTACTTAGATATTAACATATTAACACCCTATTTGCCAAGCACATTATTTTCACTTTCACTACCAAGTGCTCTTCACATGTCATCTTGTATGACATTAGTATCTCTAATACACAGCTAGACCAGGATTTTCAGTCTGTTTTCTGTGTAAAGTGCTTTTATAGTCTATATGTTGTATCACCAGAATTGGAGCTTCCCAAGAGGAAAAAAAAAACATTAGCTTGTTTTTCTCTGTGTCTTTAGCACCTGGCATACTTTGTGGCTCACTCTATTTTGGGTAAATATTTGCTAATCACAATGTGTTAGTTCCTCTCAGGACGTAAGGGCCAAAATATCACATAGATAGCTTCAGTTTGCCAACTGTCTAGGACATACCATGGAACCAGTAGGAACAGCTAACTCAACATTCAGTCCTCTGGGTGCAGCAGAGACAGGACACAGAGTTCCCAAGAGTCCTTGGGGGAGGACTGTTCTGTGCTGACACCTGAAGATTATGTGTAGAAATCAAATTAAGTGGAAGCAGACCAAGGATGATTCATCCAGAAGGAAGGTCCAGGAGAGAGAGGGGCAGGGAGGGAAGGATGGTGAGCCAGGCAGGTTTAAGAAATGGAGAGGAGTCCAGTGTGCAGGCAGAGAACACAAGAAAGAGGCACAACCCAGCTTTGGGGTGTGGAAGATGCTGTCCTGAAGCCATGACAAAATACCTAACAGAAACACCTTCAAAAGGATGTAGCTTGGCACAGAGGGTTTAGTCCATGTGTGCTTGGCTCCAAGCACTCTGCACATGATGGCAACAGAAGCTTGTGATGGATGTCTGTACCTCATTGAGGATGAGAGGGAGGTGGGGGGCAGAGAGGGAGGGTGTGACAATACATGGCCCAACTAGATAACGTGTGCTATGAAGTAAAATTTCCACTACCAGGAAAAAATTATAACTTGTTGAGTCATTGACCAAAGGAGTTTGATAGATTACCCACCCTCTGTAGCTCATTTTTTAATTGGATTGTTCAGTATTTTGAAGTTTAGTTTTTTTAGTTCTTTATACATTCTGGAAATCAGCCCTCTGTTAGTTGTGGGGTTGGTGAAGATTTTTTTCCCATTCTGTAGGCTGTTGTTTTGTCTTATTGACCTTGTCCTTTGCTCTACAAAAGCTTCTCAGTTTCAGGAGGTTCCATTTATTAATTGCCGTTCTCAGTGTCTGTGCTACTGGTATTATATTTAGGAAGTGATCGCCTGTGCCAATTCATTCCAGAATACTTCCTACTTTCTCTTCTATCAAGTTCAGTGTAACTGGATTTATGTTGAGGTCTTTGATCCACTTGGACTTGAGTTTTGTCTGGCGACCAGCCTAGCAAATAACCTAGCTGTCATCATAGAGCCTTTGTCCAGTGACTGATGGAGGCAGATGCAGAGATCCATGGCCAGGCACCAGGCTGAGCTCTGGAAATCCAGTTGATGAGAGAGAGGAGAGATTCCACAGGAATGTCCCACAGGAGAGGGACATTGAGATCATGATGGGAGGACTTGTAGAGGTGACCAGCCACACTAGTGGAAGCCCATGAACTGTGGACTGGTGGCTGTGGAGGCCCCATGGGACTGGACTAGACTCTCTGGATACGGAAGATGGTTGTTTGGCTCGAACTATTTGGGGGGCACCCAGGCAGGGGAATCGGGATCTGTCTCTGGTCTATGGGCAGGATTCTGGGAATCTGGTGCCTGTGGTGTGACACCTTGCACAGCCTTGGTGCAGTGGGAAGGGGCTTGGACCTGCCTAGGCTCAGCGTGCTGGGCTCTGCTGACCCCCCATGGGAGACCTCGATTTGGGGGATGTGGGGATGCAGGGTGGCTTGGGAAAGAGGGCTGGGGGGTGGGAGGAGGGAGGAGAGGGTATCTGTGGATGGTATGTGGAGTGAGTAGAAAATTTCTAAAAAAAAAAAAAAAAAAAAAAGACTACCCACCCTCAAACATTACAGGTCATTGCCAATGTTGTCGATTGTTCTCCACAACCTGATGGTGAACTCCTATTGTTGAAAACAGCACTTAACTTAGGTCATCAGATACAGAAGATTTTAGCTGGTGGCCAACCGGAAGTTTCACATCTACTGACTAGCATCTATGGTGCTGGAAGTACTTTGCATGCTACAAGAAGAGGAAAATAATCATCAGTATCACCCAGTAACAAATCCTGCTGCTTACGACAGTAACCTCCCACATAATAAGTTGGAGCAGCAGTGGCACAAATGTATGGGAGTACCAAACACTTTTTGACTATATTTAAGGTTCACTCCATGAGATGGAACCCATGCCTCGAACACTGCAACTGAAATGTCCAAGAATCTAAGATTAGATAAGTCATAGGCCTAGGCAAAACCTGGCTACTATTATTCTGCTAAAGGAACATAGGAATAAAATGACTCCTAATGGCATATTAGTGCACCCATAGATCAGTAAATTGATCAGCCCTCATCAAAGAGGCTTCCTCTTTCAGTGGATGGTAACTAACATAGAGACCCACACCTTGATAATGTGCAGAGAGTGGAGACTTTGGAGTACTCAGTCTTAAATGAGATATCTTCATCAAACTCCTACTTCTTGTTTGTATTTTCATTTTTGTCTTTGTTCTGTTTTGTTAAGAAAGGGAGAGCTGGGTGGTGGTGGAGTATGCCTTTAATCCTAACACTCGGGAGGCAGAGCCAGGAGGATCTCCGTGAGTTTGAGGCCAGCCTGGTCTACAGAGTGAGTTCCAGGCCAGCCAGGGCTGTTACACAAAGAAAAAAAGGAGAGAGGTGCGTCGCAGGGGGAGAGAAAGAACATGAAGTTTGAGTGGGTAGAGAAGTGGGAGGATCTGGGAAGATTTACAGAGGGGAAAGACTATGATCAAAATATATCATGTGAAAGAAATTTAAATAAAAAAGTTGCACTTGTCCTTGAATCAAGTCAGACTATCAGTCATGAGTATAAAATTCCTTCCTAGAACTGGCACAAAGCACTATGCTTTCACTAAAGCTCTTTACAAGAAGTGCATAAGAACTTGGCTGATGTGAACACAAGGTGTCATTGAACTACACCCCAGTCATCCAGTGTCTCTATTTTGTCTCTAGTTTAAGTACCTGAACTAGCCATTTCACTGTTTCAGATAAAAAAACCAAACCTTGATTTACCTTGAGTGCATAGTTCCCTTTTACACAAAGAGCACAGCTATTGTAGTGACCAGAGTGCCACAAGAAGCTCCTCCATGCCTGCAGTGCTGGGCTAGAAATGGAATCACTAACCTCATGCCTTTCCTTTCTTTTCTGTATGTCTTCTCTTCATTTTTTAAATTCTAGACACTAGAATATGTCATTTCATTCGCTGTGAAGGTTCATATCTTTCTTACAGTTATTTTTAACTCAAATTAATTAATATAGCAAGTGCGATCCATTTGATTTATTACCAGTACCCCTCTGTTATTACACACAGTTAAGTCATTACACATAATTAACACCATATTATGCCTTAAGAACCAGCCTACATAGGTAACTAAGTTTCTTTTTTAAAAGACTTATTTTAAGGAATGGGGGAAAGTGACTTTTTAAACTGGACCATGGTTATTTTGAAAGAGAACATGATATATATTACTTTGTCAAAGGATTTTTGAAAGGCTGGATTTCTATTGTCTCTCATAATCCAAATAAGCATGAATACATCAAAGGACCTGCATCCAGCTACCCATTAATATAGTAGTCCCATAGCAAATGCAGTATGAGTATATCTAAGACTTTCTAATTGTGAATATTAGTGATCATCATATAATCTTTACCAATAGGATTTGTAGAGTGTTGTTTTTTTAAATGTAGTTAATTAACACCTTTTCATTTGAACAATGAATAGACGATAGAATATATTTTGTGATAAATTCTTCATGTATTGTGTGTAAGGTATAATATCATCTGAACCAGTAAATTAATAAAAAGAATTCACAGTATAAGAGATTTCTTATGGTGCCAAAAAGTAGCAGTCACCTTCTCCAGATTGCTGTCTACTTCACTCATCTAGCAAGAATGCTCTGTATGTCAGTTACCCATGCAAGTTTCAGGGTGACTTGGAGAGGCAGGCACACTTGTACATCTAGACAATAAGATACTTGTCCCAGGAGATTCTTGGTGTTAGATGAGCAACTAAAAGCATATATCTGAGTTGCTAATAACACAGGTGGGAAAGAGACAATCAGAAAACTCACAGCAGGCTCTGGAGGAAGTGGGTAAAGGGGCCAGTGCCTGGGAAGATACACATTTGGCCATGATCTGAGGCTTTTACCATCTAATGGCAGCTGAATTGGTGAGTAACACAAAGCAGTCACATCTGGACAGAATGACTCATTGGGATTTTGAAAATGCTTATTTCTTTACAGTATTGTGTAAGATGAACAAAAGCTGCACATGTACTCTCTTGTCACCATCCAAACATGGATCAAACACTGCAGCCATAGACACAGGCTTGAATAGACATGCAACTACGTTCACCTCGCTCTGGTTGCTGATGTTAAACAACACTGACACTTTTGACAGTGAAATATACGGCATGTGCCCTTTCAAAGAAACTATGGGCCAGTTCAAAGTAATGGGGGCCGGGGGGCAAGTGGGGAGCATCCACATCAAACATAGCCAAATCAACAATTAAAGCATAGACAAGTTTTCACACAGGCAGCAAAATTGTAAAGTGTCCTCATCAACAGGTGTCTGAAAGAAATTGAGCCAGAAAGAGGAAAATTCTTAGCAGTGAAACCACAGCAATTAAATCTTTCATCTACATTTTAATTGAAAACCAAGTATACAGTTTCTTGAAATTTTTAAAAATCTTACTTGTGAAAAGTCAGCTCCAAAGCAGCTGAAGAGAAACGTCAGACAAGGCTGGAGTACTCTCATCTAAAACCTTGACACACACAGAACATAAAAAGGGGAAAAAAATCTTTCCACAAACTTTGGAACCACATGACTCCAACTTTAGTCCCTGTACTAACTTCTCCTTTTCTCCTGTTTGTTCATATTCAAAACTTGCATGCTAACATCCACATACTCATTTATTATGAGCAGGTGGTTTGAATTTACATCTCCTCTCTGTAAGGCTGGGTCATAAATAAGGTAATACGTTTTGTAAAAAGTGAAACTTTTTCTATGACTTTCTTATCACTGCAAAGACTGTCATCTGTCACTTTATAGAGGCACCAAGACTGTTTTAATTGCCACTTGATACGTTTGTCCTGAGTTTCAGCTAACTCATCAAAGAAGGTTGTGGTTCGATTAGATAAAAGTCAAACAAAAACCCAAGAGGAGAAATGAAAGAAAAGAACTCTGATACCGGCAAGACCAATGTCAGAGCAGTTCCCTCAGCTGGGGCTGCCAGGACCCTCTAGAAAAGCTTTAGAGACTTATTGGCAAAGCCCTCTTTGGTGTAGTAGCTGACCCCTTTTCACCTTGTTACTAAAAATAAAACAACAACAACAAACAAAACCAGTTTTACACATGTACACATGATTTTAAATATTTGGGTCCCAAATAAATGAGGCAAGATATTCTTTTTTAGAAATTAGTATTAACGAAAAAACAAAAACAGAAATCAAACAAACAAAAACATTCCCTAGCATTATAATGAGTTCGATATTTCTCAAACTACTTTTAAATATGCCACACTAGGTCAATCCAGAAATCCCCTCTTCTCTTGTCCTTAGAAAGGACCACTTTTACTGTTATGCAGTTATGTAAATAACTGAAAGACCAGGAAAAAAAAATACAAGGAAATTCCTCTTCTGTAAATGCTTCAGACTGCCAAGAAATGTGACTATGTCAGGAATGATTCTTAGCTGCAGTCAAAATCGATTAGATTGGACCAACAGTTTCTTTGTGGAAAAAGTTCTCCTTGCTCTTGTTTCAAAGTGCAGTGGCATATTTCAGTGTTAATGATAGAACTAAGTGGTAAATATTTATCTCTGTCTCCAGGGATATTAACTGATTGTTTAGTAAAGAATCTAGGACTGCTTTTCCAGAACACTATCAAAGTTGTATCACATTCACTTTTCAGGTAGTTCTTAGAGATTTTGACATAATTCAATGATGATAACAAGCAAGCCAGAATGTATGGAAATCCTGAGAGCAGCTTGTGAGATCCCATGCTGTTCAAGATAGCTGTCCGTGTCAAGCAACATTTAAAATATACAATTTCCAAGAAACTGGCGGTAGGAACAGAGCCATCAGTGATTTTAGTCACGTGCTGGTATATTCTTATCTAGAAGCAAGATTTGTTGGACAAAAATGCAGTGGTACTTTTTCCTATCTATTCAGTCAAAATTTCAGAATTTTTCCTTTTCATGAAGTACGAGGAAGAATAATAGCAAGGTATTCTAAAACTTTGGGACAGGTGTTCACGGCCAGCTTTAATGTCAAGAAGTTTGGTACTAACAGTGGGCAGCATTCATGCCTGTAACCAAATGCCAACACTCTGATGTTCCAGGAGCAAAGGAACCAAAGCAATAGGGTTCTCTTTCAGAACATCTGGATTAGGATTTTTTCATTAAACTATCTTACAGGTGTTTCAAGCAACAATCAGAAAAGTAATATAACGTAAAACTATGAAGTTCAATTTTTATAGCTTCTTGTCAGAATTCAAATTCGTTCACAGTCTAAAAAACTTTTTGAAATGTGGTTTAAAATTCTGAATGCTGTTTAGAGTATCTTTTGGAGGCATCTATTAGATTAGAATTGCTTAGAGTATGACTGAATTGTTATTTTCGAATCGAGGAGTGACCGTTCAAAGTGAGCAACACTTGGACCAAGTGCACTAGGAAACCATAACAAGGAAAAAGAAAAATCCGAACGGGCAGTCAAAGCAGGGGACCAGGACTCCCAAAGCTGATGGACATTTGCATGAGCAGCTTTGCATTGCTTTCCATGCACACCCTACAGCCCTGTGGCTGGGAAGGAGAATTCCAGTGTAAGCAGGGAAACAAATGTTAAATGCAGTGGTTACAAAGAGCCTTTACCAGGGCTATGGAGATAGCACTGGTCATTTTTCCAGAGGACCCAGCAACCACATGGTGGTCACAGTCATATGTAACTACAGTTCTAGGGGGATCCAACATCCTCTTCTGACCTCCACAAGCACCAGAATGCACGTATTATACAGGCATATATGCAGACAAAATACACACATTTATTAGTTAATATAATTTTAATAATTTAATGGAGTGTTTATCATTTTTTCTTGATTCAAGAGAATTCTAAAATGACTAATTTAATAAAAACATCTTTAAATAATACAACTTTTAAGGACATGTAGAAGCTAACGTAAGGGCAGCTAAACAAGTTAAACTCGAAAGAATATATCTGATGTGGTATAATGCAGAATATTTTACCATTTGGATAAACTTGGTAAAACTATCACTAACCCATTTAGCTAATTAACTGTAATCCATTTTATATGTTCCTGAAATTGTTAAGATGCTGTATTGTCACACTCTACAAGCCAAGCCAATTTCTCATTGAAGGGAAGAGCTGCAGAAAGTGCTTCTTGTGTTTGGGCTCAACACATACTTGTGCAATGAATGATCACATAGATAAGGAGTGTGACCTGATAGTGTCAGAGTGCAATGCAGCTTCTGTGATTGCATCAGAGCTTGCTGAATGCTCCATGAGACTGCACTCACAACAAGATTTAAATGACAGGGAGGAACAGGGGCCATAGCTCCAGGTTACAAAATTTTACCCATTTTGATTCTGTTAGCTGTTTGACTCAAATCTCATAATCTCTTACCATGATTTTCTAGGCCCCCTCCCCGAACATTTCAACCCTCCTCCTGGAACTACTGATAATGTGGACATGTAACTCACTTAGAGAATATGATTCACATGCAAAATGTTTGGTAAATCATACATCCTTTTTCCTTTGAAGTGTTGAAGATCAAACTTAGAGCTCTACATATGCCAGGCAGGCACTCTACATCTTAAGTACACCCCTACCCCAACCTACTCTATCTGCCATACAGATATTTTCAGAGTAGAGAATAAGATCAAATAGATTTAAATTATACCAAAATACACTTAGGCAGAAGGAAGAAATTCAATGGCAAACCCAATAAAGATACAAAATATAACTCAAAAAAACTCACAAATATTAATAAAGTAGACAAGCATTCTGTCCAAACAGTAATTTTTCATATCCCACATATGAAACAGTGAACATGGGGTTGGAGAGATAGCTGTGTTGGTGAAGTGCTTTAGTTCAATCCACAGAACTCACTTAGAAAGCTGAGTGTGTCGATACACACTTATAATCTCAGTGCAAGTAGCAGAAGCGGTCAGATCCCTGGGCCTCCCTGGACAGCTGCTAGCTTTCCTAGCCTGTTTATCAAGTTCCAATGAAAAGTCTCTATCCCAAAAAAGCATTGTGGGTGGCACCTGATGTTCTCTGGCCTTCACAGATACCTGCACACATATGTACATACACACACACACACACACACGAAACTTTAGAATGAGGATTTCTAGGTGAATTCAAAATATCACATTAAAAATACTTTTTAAATGTTTTTATTTTTAATTGAATATTCTTTTTAGAAAAAATTATCAAATTGCCTCTGTCACTTTCAGTTGATAGAGATTAGACACCTAAAATCTTAAGCTGTGATTGGTATGTAAAATGAATAAAAAATTCTTAATAAAAAAAGAAAGCAGTCTTAAGCAACCAATTAAATGTGGTGTGTCTGGGAGTAATCTATTTGGGAGAGGGGTCAGAGCCTGCCAGATCAGCCTTGGACTTTCAGTCCTGCTGCCTCTACCTCCAGAGTGCTAGAATTACAGGTGTGCATACCTGCACCTGGCAAAAGGCATTTTAGTAGTAATATTTTTCTAGATAATGTTCTACAGTCTTGAGCACTAATATTACAACTCATGTTTGTATCTTATCAAAATAAACTAGTGTTCAAATGGAATAAATGTCTAATAACAACATTGAAGATTGTATTTCTCTGAGTTTTTCTTTAGAAATAGGTAAGTTTCTAACCAACATTTATCCAGAGCTAATTTTAATTGGAAAATAGAAACAGTCTTGCTTTTCATTTGCAGTGTTCACTGCCTCCCCCGTTCAACTTACAGATGTACAAACTGACAGCATGCCTACTTGATGGCATGGGAAGGTTTGGTTGTAGGCATGAGAAAAAGAACAGGCAGAGGCATCTGAAAGAGTCCAGAGCAAAGAAAGAAATCAGTGGACTATACATGGCCAGGGCTTGCTAGAGAGGGGAGAATAGCAGAGAAAAGAGGAAAGGATAGCCCAAGCAGGGGCCTAGAGAACAGCCGGGTTATAAGAAGGCTGAGATGCTGTGACGAGGGAAGCCTGAGAGCAGGAGGGAGATTTGGGTGTGGGAGATGAGAGGGGCCAGGATGCTAGCATGGACTTTGAAATGCTAACTGGAGAGACGTATGTCCCTTTTGCCAGAGGTAAAGGAACTGACTCCATTTGGCAGACCAGAACCCACTTTACAAGTGGGAATGCTGGCTTTTATCTAACTGCCAGAAATCCCCCTATAGGCCAGGATGAACTGGATCAGTCAGTGGATTTGCCATATTTTGGTGGAGTACCCTTTGGATCTGACAATGGAGCCACTAGGACTCAAATGACATGGGCTCTGCATGGGGACCCTCAGGTCAGGTTCTCGGCGTTTCATCATGTGTTATTCCTGGGAGAGAACATGTGCCAGGCAAAGCACAGAAAACCACTACTTATATGTTTAATTGTCATTGTGGTTGGTTTGTAAAATTATGGATAGATAAGTTTTTAAATAGGTTTGGGCTAGGAGTATAGCTCAGATACAGAGCTGGCATTAGTCTAGATTCCCCAGTGAGGCAGATAGGCAACAGAGAATAAAAGAGACACAACAAAAAGGCTTTTCTTAGTATTTTGAAATTGTACAACACTTTAAAATTTGAAAGAGCCAACCAAAACAAAATATTTGAGCAAAAAATATTTTAAAACGAGGTCTAAAATCCTAGCTCTGCTCTTTAATACTAAGTCTGCTCAACTTAAGCCCTAGAGACTTCTCTTTATCTTTCATTTGTAAATTAGTTATTGCTTTTAAAGATAAAAATGAAAAGAGAAGAAGAGAATGAGGAGGGAAGGAGAAGGAGGAAGGGAAGAGGGAGGGAGGGGGAAAGGAGAAGGGGAGGAGGGAAGGAGGAGGAGAAAGCTGGGTTTCTGGTTCCTCCTGAAGCAGCTGAACACTTAACTCATTTGCCTGAGAAGCCACCACACTGCAGAACAAAGGAAAACTTTCCAATGGACAGATGGCTTCATTTGCTTAGGTAAAAATTCAGCTCTGAAGAGCCTGCAGACAAGTAAAGCCACATCATCTAAGGAAATGGCTAGGCAGTGCTGCCTAAAGGGAACCCAAGGGCACTTTTGTACCCTGAACAGGGGCACCTACTCCGGGCACCCATCTCTAGCTCCCTCTCTGTCTCAATCAACCATCTCCCAGAACTGGAGGGACTGACCACTGGCCAGTGTCCCCAGTGAAAGGCCATGTAAATGTAGTACATAACTTTTTCTATTGGTGAAAACATGGAAAATCCATCTACCTTGCAAAGACAGTTCAGTATATCTTCCTCTCCTGGGTCTCTTTGTCAACAAGCTTGTCATTGTTTTTCAAGGAGGGGTTTTTGCTGCCCTGGAGGTTTTTAATGACTTAGACTGAGGGTACCTGGTCACAATTTTCACAGTAAGTGAGAAAAGGCTTTGCAAAGAGCTGACTCCTGGACTACATTCAGGACTGAAACAAAAGATGAATTATTCACACCTGCTTCGGGTGTGCACCAAACCAAGCTTCAGGGATGTTTGCTGGGGAGTCACATTTACTGCATTCTCTCAGCCCTTCCTTCCTTGCGCCGAGGTTCAGGCAGTGCAGGAACTTGACATTTAACACACTCTTTTCCTTTCCCAATACCCAATGTCTTAGATTGTAATTTTGGTTGATTATTTATGCATTATTTAGTTGTGGATAATTATTTGGATAGCTGTTGTTTCCTTTCCTAAATATGTTTCTATCTAGTGAGAAAACAATAACCAATCTAGTTTCACAGATCCTTATTTACAATTCTAGAATTTGGCAGCAGTCAGAACCAAAAATGGTTCAGAAGGTCCCACCCCACAAGGATGGATCACATTTATAGTGAGAAGAAAGAAGCAACACAAACAAACTATTGAGATTGAGTCGTCCAGGATGGTTATGGTGCAAGTCTAACTTGAACATGGTTTATTAAGGTAGGCCCCTTGTGTCTGGCTGAGACTTGGCTGATCATTATGACAGTACTCTTTACACATCAGTTAAGGTAAAAAAAAAATGTAGGTTGTGCTTAAAGCATGCCCAGAGGCAGGTACAAATTCAATTTAACCTCTTCTAATTATGTTTTACTACTACTACTACTACTACTACTACTACTACTACTACTACTACTACTACTATTATGCACCTTACATTTAGATTTTGTTTTTCAGAACCAAGAGATTTCTCATATATGCTCAGTCTCTCTTACTGCCAATATTCCCCGAGTGTGACATTCATTTTGACTAACATATATTGACTTAACCAGTTGTGTGGACTATACAGGACACATATAACCAGAAGGTGTGTAGTTCACATGTGGGTATCTTTTGTGTCATATATCCAATGAAACAGGACAAGTGTGAAATGGTATGAGTCAGCCACCATCTTACATACAGTCTAGCTTCACTGCCGTCAAAGTTCTCCATTGTGTTTCTGCACACCCCTCCCTCCTGCTAAACCATGGGAGCTAGTAATCTGCCTTTTCTAGAAGATTGTATATTTGGTTTCATATCAGACCTTTGTAGATTCGCTTCATGGGTCTCACAATAGATTTTCCTTCTGTATTTTCATTCTTCAGTTCTTATTCTTGACAGCTTCTGGATACAACACAGTTTATTTCTCTATTCCCAGGTGAAGAGCATTTCTCTATTCCCAGGTGAAGAGCATTTCTCTATTCCCGGGTGAAGAGCATTTCTCTATTCCCAGGTGAAGAGCATTTCTCTATTCCCAAGTGAAGAGCATTTCTCTATTCCCAGATGAAGAGCATTAGCAATTAAGATGAAAGCTGCAAAAACTATCCATGTGTGGTTCTCCATGATGACATGTTTTCAACATGTTTCAAGTTGTGATTGCTTGGCTGTACTGAGTTCTGAAAGACTCTGACTTTTTCCACAGCAGCTGTGCCATGTTGTCCCTGTCAGCCATGGAATGTAGATGTAACCAACCTTCTTATTAAATAAGAAACACAGAACCAATGCAAAGAAGAAAGCCAAGAGGTCAGAGTTAAGAGCTAAAACCTTACCCTTCCTCCTGCAGTGGTCCTACCTCTCCGAACCAGAGCTACTTTCTGTGTTAAAGTCTTTATATATAGTTTCTGTTCTGCCTTCTCATTGGTTGTAAACCCAACCACATGACCGCCTCGTCACGGCCTGTCTGTATAGGCCTCCAGGTTTTCTATGAATGGTTTTGAGATTAAAGGCATGTGTATCCAATAATGGCTGTATCCTTGAACACACAGAGACTTACCTAGCTCTGCCTACCAAGTGCTGGGATTATAAGTGTATGCCACCACTGCCCTGCTTTCCTATGGCTTGCTAATAGCTCTGACCCCGGGCAACTTTATTTATTAACATACAAATAACATTTTAATACAAATAAAATATCACCATAATGGAGGAGAGCTCCTGTGACTTCACAGCATTTGTGGTCTTTCTATCTGGATCCATGATCCCAACATGCCTCCATGCCCAATGCATCAGCAAACTCCATCAGCTCAACTTGAAAGTACCAACCAAGCCCAGTCCCTTTTTACTGTCTCTACTGTCACCAGCCTGGACCCAGGCATTTGCCCTGTCACCTGATTTAGGCAGAAGCCTCCTAGCTGTCTCCAGCTTGCCTCATTGTGGTTCTTCTTATACATAAAGACCCACCCTAACATCCTTCAGCTCCAAACTATCACTTGCTTAGAGGGTTAGAGCCTTCTGCTTGTCTTGTGCCAGCTACTCTGTGCCTTTTTTCTTTTGCTCTGCTCACTTACCCTCACAGCTACTTCTGGAGCTACTCAGCAGACTCCATCTCTTCAAGACCAGCTCACTACCTGGAAGGCTGTTTACAGAAGTTCTGGTAACCCACTCCCTCGTCATCAGGCTCTGTTCCCCGCAGTGGAAGGGTCTCCACATGCACACAGGCTTCTCCAGAGAACATGATCTCCCCTACAGCACTAGCTACATTTGTTAGTTCACTGTCATGTTTCCACTGCTAAAAACATGTTCAAAGAAGCAAAACCCCAAGGATTTTGTGCCTACTCTGGGCAAATGGTATGCAGGAACCCATAGTATATCACCTTCTGGAGTATGCTCTCATTTGCAGACCCCATATTTCTCTGAGCAAGGCTTGTGACAGATAAATCTGGGAAGCACTGCTTAAATGACATTAAGTAGATGAACTGATTGACAGATTTTGTAGCATTTGTTTGTTATTTTTTAAACAGTTTCACTATGTAGCATAGGCTGATCTTGAATTTAAACGCCTCCTGCCTCTGCTTTCTGAGTTCTGGGATTACAGGCATGTACATCCATACTCAGCTTCTAGAGCATTTTTAACTTGTTAATATATATTGACCTTAAACTGCAAGCTTAACTGATACTTAAACAAACTGAAACATTAGTGACTGTGGGATTTTTGACACGTGCTACTAATAACACAATGCATTTCTTTGGATTGCTATGATAATACTTCATTTTCTTAATGGTTAAGAACTGCTAATGACTCAACAGAGGAATCTCAAATGACTGATAATCACTTAAAGAAATGTTTAACATCCTTAGCCGTTAGGGAAATGAAAATTAAAATGACTCTGTGATTCCATCTTACACCTGTCAGAATGACTAAGATCAAAAACACAAATGACAGCTCCTGCTGGCAATGATGTGTAGCAAGGAGAACTTTCCTCCACAGCTGGTGGGGGTGCAAACTCATACAGCAACTTTGGAAATTAATATGGCAATTTATCCGAAATTTGGGAATTGATCTATCTCAAGATCCAACTCCATCACTATAGGGCATGTACCAAAGGATGTTCCACCATACCACAAGGACACTTGCTCAACTATGTTAACATCAGCTTTATTCATAAGAGCCATAAACCGGAAACAAACTAAATGTCCCTCAAACAAAAACACGGATACAGAAAATGTAGTACATTTACACAATGGAATGTTACTCGGCTGTTAAAAATAATGACATTAAGAAATTTGCTGGCAAATGGATGGAACTAAAAAAGACCAACATGAGTGAGGTAATCCAGACCAAGAAAGACTTACATGTAAGTGGATATTACCCATAAAGTAAAGGAGAACCATGCTACAATCCACAGACCCAGAGAGAAGCTAAGTAACAGGAGGGCTCAAGGGAGAAATACATGAATCTCTCTGTAAAGGGGAAATACAATAGACATCGTTGTTGGATGGGAGTAGGGGTCCAGATGGCAAGGTGGAGATGGGAACAGGAAGGACCAGGTTAGGGGAAGGATGGAGGGAGAGAGTACTGGGAGAGACAACTGGAATTTGGGGGCATCTCTGGGATCATCTAGAAACCTAGTGCAATGGGAACTCCCAGCTACCTAAAAGGGTGACCCTGGCTAAGACTCCTAGCAGTGGGGGATACAAAGCCTGAACTGGCCATCTCCTGTAACCAGGAAAGACTTCCAGTGGAGCGACTGGGACATCAACCCAGCCACAGAAACTTCAACCTACAATTTGCCCCACCTACAAGTTTGCTGGGGTAAAGGTGTTGCAGAAATTGGGGGAGTGACCAACCAATGACTGGCTCAGCTTGAGACCTATACCCTGAGAGGGAGCCTACCCCTGAGGGCCAGGATCCAGACGCTGGACAGCCCAGAGGTCTAGGATAGAACAAAACACGACTGGGGAAAAAGTCAATGAAATCGTTCCTAATGATATTCTGCTATACTCATAAATTAGTGCCCAGCCCAACTGTCAGCAGAGAGCTAGCAACTGATGGGAACAGATACAGAGACCCATGGCCAAACACTAAACAGAGCTTGGGGAATCCTGTGGAAGGGGTGGGAGGAAGGATTGTAGGAGCCAATGGGGTCAAGGACTCCAGAGGGGCTCACAGAGACTGAACTAACAACCAGGGAATTGTTGGGACTGACCTGGCCCTCTGCATGTATGTTACAGATGTGTAACTTGTCTTCTTGTGAGACTCCTAACAGTGGGAGCCGGGACTGTCTCTGACTCTGTTGTTGGCTTTTGGGACATTTTCCTCCTACCAGGTTGCCTCATCTAGCCTTAAGAGAAGAGGAGGTGCCTAGTCTTACCCAAACTTGATGTACCGTGGCTGGCTGATATCCATAGGGGGCCTGCCCTTTTGTGAGAGAAACAAAAGAGTAGTAGTGGATGGGGTGGGGGGGTGGGGGGTGGGGGGGTGGAGGATGGGAAGGTGGTTGAGAGCAGGACTGGGATGAGAGACAGGAGGGGAAACTTTGGTCAGGATATAAAAACAAACAAACAAATGAATAAATAAGAGAACTGGTAATGAGACTATTTGTTTTTAAGGTTGTATTTGTTTGATAAACACTTACCAATTATAAAAATTAAATTTATTGCCGTTAATAATGACTATCACACAAAAAGAGATGCCTTGGGATTCTAAGAAATGACTATGATTGGTGAGAAACACGGTGTGGTTTTCTGTGTTATGATGTTGCCATTAGAACACAGGATGTCATCCACTATACAGCTCAGTGCCAGCACAGGAACCTTCAATTCCACTATTTAGGCACCCATGGTATCATCAGAATCCCCTTCTCTCATCAAAGTCTTTGGCCTCTGGGATCTGTTGTATTCATCTAGTTAGTATTTATATCTAATAATAATAAAAACCTTTCGCCTCATAAATAATTTCAGTATTCTTCTCAACATATTTTAAGGCCTTAACAAAACAAAAACAACAAAACACTGTGAAGTATTTTTCTAAGCCAGTACATTATATAGGAGTAGAATACTTGGTTAAAGGTAAAATAAGTTCAGTTATCCCTTCATACCTGTCTTAGATAGATTTTTATATTGCTGTGATGAAACACCATTATTAAAGGCAACTTGGAGAGGAAAGAGTTTATTTGATTTATATGCCCTGAGTCACAGATCACTGAGGAAAGCTAAGGCAGGAACTCAAACTGGTGGGAACCCAGAGGCTAGAGCTGATAGAGAAGCCATTGAGGACTGCTGTTTATTGGCTTGCTCCTCATGGATTTCTCAGTCAACTTTCTTGTAGAACTGAAGATCACTAGCATAGTGATCACAATGGGCTGGGCCCTCCTACATCAACCACTGATTAAGAAAATGCCCTACAGGCTTGGCTACAGCCAGATCTTATGGAGGCATTTTCTCAATTGAGGGTCCCTCCTCTCAGGTTTTTCTAGCTTATGTCAAGTTGACATAAAACTAGCCAACATAATACCCATTAGGTAGGGTTCCAGGATCTGCCACAAATGTTCAAATCTGCAGATGTTCAAGGCCCTTGTTAAATCAGTGAAGTATTCATACCTGTATGCAACCTAGACTCATCCTTCTGTGTATTTCAAATCATCTCTAGATTACTTGTAAAACTTAATGCAATATAAATGCTGTGCAAATAATTATTCTTTTGCAATTTTTAAAAGGTATTTTACATGTGAGGTTGGTTGAGTCTTTCAATGCAGAACTCTGGGATACAGAGGGTAAACCATACTCTACATTCCTTCCCAAAGGACCTGAAATTTCAGTCTCTATCTTCCACTAATTCTAAGCCTTTACTCCTTATAGTCTTGCTAATTCCCCCAAGAACCCTCTGTAGACACTAAATCCATTTTTCCAACAAGGAATGCTGAAGGTTGTGTGAGACTTTCCTGTGAAGATATTTCAAGTGTCTATTCACTCCAAATAGGGCACCTATAACAGACCACCAAAGTAACAATACCATTAAGTCCAATGTGGTTTACCAACAAGTTTGTTCCTGTTACTTACAGAAATATAGGTGAATGTTACTTACAGTAGCCTTGGTGAGTCAAAGGCAGTATCATTACTGAATGGTGAAACTCTGGGCTTCTCTGCATGACTTTTAGGTAGCTGAAGGCTATAGATGCTCTTTGAGGCAGCTTGGCTGCTCTGAGTTTCTTTACCAGTCCTTATGGGTAGTTCAGGGACTTCCTGAGACTTATGAGTTATTTGGTTTTCATCCCTTTTTTGTTGTTGTTTTTTGAGACAGGGTTTCTCTGTGTAGCTTTTTGCCTTTTCTGGAACTCACTCTGTAGCCCAGGCTGGCCCGGAGCTCGCAGAGATCCCCCTGCCTCTGCCTCCCGAGTGCTGGAAATAAAGGCTTGTGCCCCCACTGCCCAGCTGGTTTTGAATCTTAATGAGCTTCTCTCCAGCATGAAATGTTTCATCGTGGAGGAAATTATTATAAAACACTCCAGAAAACATTTTTTTCTACCCCTGTCTTTTGTAACATTTTCTAAGCCTTGAGGGGGGTAATAAAGATGCCCATTTAAGGCTAAAGGCTAAGCTTGGGCCACTATGCCACAGCATCAGTCACTTGTTCCCAGGAGTTGTATCTGTGCTGTACACCATCATTTGCAAACAGTTTCCCTCCAAGATGAATTGTGGCTGTGGTCTATAGATTTAGACACAAATGTTCAGAAGACAAGTGGACAGGCACAACACACCCACTTAACAAAAATATAAGTTGCTTTCCCATTGTTGTCTATAATCCCCCAATTATAGGTTTTTGCCTTGGTTTGCAACAGCAGACAGGAATTCCCTCATACAGAGCAGGCCTTGAATCTAACCAGAAAGCTGTTGATGGTACTCAAAATAATCTTGCAACTATGCACCTGCAGTCACATCTTGCTTGTCATTTTGATAGTGTAGCATCCAAGGTCTACACCTGAGTAGAATGTTGGCAACAGCAGTCTTCATTGTGCCTTCTAGCATTACAAAAGGTAGCTAGCAGGGAAGGGGCTTCCAGTTCAGTATCAGGCTTACTTCTCTGTCTTATAAACAACACATGGAGTGTCTTCGGCAATAGGGTCTCATTCTTTATTTCTGGAATGCAACAAACAGTAATGGAAAGCTGAATTGGAATGAGCAGAACTCTGCCACTTAAGACAAAATCCAGCGATCATCAAACATGCTAGACTGCTTTCATATGCTATACCTCCATCCTATTTTGCCTCCCTCCCTCATTTTTCTCTTCTTTTCCTTACTATTTTTCTCTCCTAGAGAACATTTCTTAGCTAAGTTTGCAGAATCTCTGTATTTCATCCTCCTGAAAACTGGGAAGGATAATCGTCATCCAACTGTATTTCTTTATTTCACTCTTTTCAATCAAATTTCATCCAAAACTGCCTCACTTACACTTTCTTTGTCCCGATAATTCCCTGCTCTTATATATTTCTCTTCTTCCTTTTTCTCTGTCAATCTAATTCTAACCATTAATCTTACATTGAGATTTTTGTTTGTTTGGCTTGGTTTTATATTACTTTGTTGGTGGCATATCTTTTCTTTTGCCTTTCCATTCATACCCAAAGTAACTAATATACTAGTGTCCACACTTTTATCAGTGACCCTTAACTTCCTAAAGTTATTGTGCTTAGAGGAGGATTGGTTTTTTTTATTGTACTTTCACTTCGGGTTAAAATGTAATAATGATTGATTTTACAGATAATATTCCAGTAGCAGGGGAGTCCTGGAAACTGTACCTACTGCCCTAATAAGCAGTTTAGCTGAGGAAAGTAACCTCACAGCCAGATAGCAGTGTAGTCCCTCTTGAATGGTACAAATACCTCCTCTGAACTAATAAGTATTATTTAAAATAAATTAAAAATTAATAAATAAGTAAATTCAAAACAAATAAATCCACAATTATTAATAATAAATGAATAAATTCAAACAACGACTTAATTTAATGTACACCAGAGATGAACAAGCCCCACTGCAGAAGCAAAAGTAACGTTTAAGCAGGAAGGCAACGTAACTTTTCTAAACCTTACTAACTCTACAAAAATCACCTTCTGTAAGAGGTGATGAAATCTGAAACAATTCAAAAGAAAGCTTGTGCATATATTCAAAAAATCAAAGAAGAAAATAAGCTGCTGAATGAATCCCCTGGAAAAAACTCATAAATAGTTGAATGATAAGGATGTCAACACAATATATGGAGGAAGAATTAAACACATAGAGAAAAGGACCATGAACTTTTAAAGAGAAACAACCATGAACTATTAGAAATGAATGACACAATCAGCCAAAGAAAAATCTCTATGGAAAGGCTCACAAATAGAATCGATCAAGGAGGGGACAGACTATCTGAGCTTGAGACAAAGTGGAAGAAATAGAATAATCCAAGGACAAAGCTAACTGTAAAAAGATATGAGTAAGAGATGTAAAATATTCAGGAAAGTAAGACTCACGAGCATAAACAAAGAAGAAAATTTCTTTCTAAGGCAGAGAAAATAGTTTGAATAAAATTATATCAGAAAATACCCTAAATTAGAAAAAAAAATGCCAGTCCAGATACAGGAGGCATTCATAACAAACAGACATGCCCAGAAGAGACATCTCTCCATGTATAATTAGTCACTGAATATAAAGGGAAGAAAGCATATTGAGAGCAAAGAGAGAGAAGCACCATGTCAGATAGAAAGGCAAGCCCATCAGAATGACAGCAACTGTCTCAGGAGAGGTTTAAAAGCCAGGAAGGCTTGAAATGATGCAGTTTAAGTTCTGAAAGATAACAATTGCTAGCCCAGAGTGCTAGATCAGTAAAGCTATCTGTCATAATTGAAGTAGGAAAAAAAATCTTCACAATGTGATAAAGCTAAAGCAATTCCTGACCACAAAGCCAGATCTACAGGACATACTTAATGTAGTCCTTCAGACAGAGGAGAAGAACGAACAAATCAGTGAGGTGACAAGAAGTAATACATTGTGCTTGAAGCATTGTTAAGAAAGAAATAAATAGGAAACATCAGATACCACAAAATTAATAAAGTGACAGGGTGGACTACTTTAACATACATCTTTCAATTTTTAATATACATCTTTCAATTATAACTCTGAATAGTAATAATCACAAATCCATATCCAAAAGACTCATTATTTTATAAGTTTACTTTAAAAAACATACATAGGGCTAGAGAGATGGCTCAGTGGTCTATAGCACTTGTTATTGCAAAAGAACCAAGTTTGATTCCCATCATGGCTCAGAATCATCTGTGACTCAATTTCCATGGGCTCTTCTGACCTCCACGTGCACCAAGCACACACATGGTGCACATACATACATGCAGGCAAAACTTTCATTCTGGTAAAATTAGGTAAATTTTTAAGTTAAAAAATAAATATGTTTTGTGTGTGTGTGTGTGTGTGTGTGTGTGTGTGTGTGTGTGTGTGTGTGTGTGTTATATTTATTTTTCAAATAGAGTTATACCAGAAGGGGTGATAATGCTCCCCACCCAAAGAGCCACACATAGACTAACAGAAACCCTTGTTGGTTGGGGGAGGGAGTCTAAAGGAGTCCCAAACTATACCGGATATTGTCATTGCCATTGTTTGCCTACTAGAACATGAAGATTAGAACCTATCGCTGAAGACACCTCACACTCTAAACACAAGACTTGTAGGATTCAAGTTGAAACTGACCAAAATAATTTTTTTGACAAAATCTTTAGGACTTAAGCCCCAAAGAAACTGCAAATAGTCAGGCAGTGATAGCACACCCCTTGAATCCCAGCACACAGGGAGGACTATGTATCCTACTACACAACAGCCAGAAGGCAGAATCAGCCTTGATGTCCACCAACTGATGGATGGATAATAAAAACATGATGTGTTTACACAATGGAAATGTATTCATCTGTAAAGGAAAATGAAATTATGAAATCTGCAAGTAAATACATGAAACTGGGAAGAAATTTTACTGAATGAGGTACCACACACTGAAATGTATACATACATGTTCTCCTTCACATGTAGAGCACAACTTCTAATTTTTAATTGACAATTTTTTCCATACAGTGTATTCAGATCCCAGTTTCCCCTCCCTCATCTCCTCCCAGATTCTCCACACTTCCTTACCCATCCAACTCTACATCTTCTTTCTCTCTCTTTAGAAGACAAAGAGGCAAATAAAACAAAGCAAAAAAGAAAGAAAAAGCACAAGAAACACAGACAGACAGACAGACAGACACACACAAATTATAATAACACAAAAATCAGAAACCATATTATATAAGCAAAAGACCAGTAAGGTAAAAAATGTTCAAATAAAGCATTATGAGGAGGAAAATTTCTACAAATACCATTGAGTCCATTTTGTGCTGGCTACCTACTGTTAGGCATGAGGCCTACTCTTGAGTGTAGTTTGTGTACCCGGTGAAACTCCACTGGAAAAACTAATTTTTCCCTTGCAAGTAGTTATCAAATTGGAGATAGCTTCTCAGTTAGGGATGGGGCTTATGTCTACTTTCTCTCTCAGAGTTGGGACTATGTCTAGCTTGAACCTGTGCAGGCCCTGTGCATGCTGTCAAAGTCTCTGTGAGTTCATATGTGCATTGGTTCTGCTGTATTTAGAAAGCCTCATTTGGTGTCCTCCATCCCCTCTGGCTCTTTCAATCTTTCCACCTTCTCTGGACAGAGTTCCCTGAGCCCTGAGGGGAAGGGTTTGAAGGAGATATTCCATTTAGGATTGAGTGTTCCGAGGTCTGTCTGTCTGTTTTTCTGTCTCACTCTCTCCCCCATCCTCTCCCCACATTGTCCAGTTGTGGTCTCTGTATTTGTTTCCATTTCCTGCAGGAAGAAGCTTCTCTGATGGTGACTAAACAAGGCACTGGGCTTTGACTGTAGCAGAACGCCATAGGAGTCGTTATATTGCTTTGTTCCTTTAGCAGAGTGATAGTATTTGGATTTCCCCTAAGCCCATGACCTATCTAGTCTCAGATTCTTGGCCACAGAAGCAGTGTTAGTCATGGGTTTCATCCCATGGAGTGGGTCTTAAATCCTTTCAGACAGTGGGTGGTGACTCCCACAACTTTTATGTCACTACTGTACCAGCATATCGTGCAGACAGGTCACCACTGTAGATCAAAGAGTTTGTAGCTAGACTGGTGTTTACTTTTCTCCTCTGAGGTTTGTCTCTTCTTCCTGGAGAGATCAGCTCTGACTCCCAGCCCAAATCTCCTATAATAAATGTCCTGTCTGTCTGCTATGTTGCTGTCAGTCATTGAATGCAGGCAACTGATTCTCATATCTTGTGACTATGGTTAGAGCTGGGAGGAGTCATGATGCTTATGAACTAGAACCTCCCAACACCTCCTTCAGAACCCTCAAGAGCATAAGAAAAGGACCTCATCTGTACCTGCTAGCTTTTGGCCCCACCCCCAAAATACCTAACTCAGTGTTATTCCAGGAGCATTGTACATTCCTGTGAGAGGATTTTTACATCTCCTTGATGCCTGAGATGGTGTTCTAGGATGTCCTGTGTGCTGAATGTGCAGAAGAATAGCCTATAGAGTGGTCAACATGCAGACTTTATAACTTTGCCCCCAGCCCTCCTCTTGGGTGCAACCCAAGCTTTTTATGAAATTTTGAATGGGATGCTCACCAGTACTTGTTGAGAAACATGTAAAGACATGTGCCGGGGGATGTCTTTCTGTATACTGTGAATATATGTTTTTCCCATTGGTTAATAAATAAGCTGCTTTGGCCTATGGCAGGTGGGAAATCTGAGACAGGAAAGAGAAAGGAGGAGTCTGGGAAGATGCTGCAGACTGCTGCCAGGACAGGCAAATGTGAAAGTACCAGTTGTAGCAGGAATCTTAGAGAGTCTTATTAATAAAACAAACCCAGAGCCAAGTATTGGGGTGAAGCTGGAAGATCGGAGAGACAGAACAAGCCACAGCTAACTTCACCTGGCCAACTTCTCAGGTGGTCTTGTTTCCTCAGACTGGAAGCCTCTGTGTCCTCATATCCAAATGGCTCTCAGCTGAACTGTGCTGCTAGAAGCCTGAACGCTTAACCAGCCAAATGCTGCTAGTTTCTGGTCCTCACACCTTATATACCTTTCTGCTTTCTACCACCACTCCCTGGATTAAAGGCTCGCTTTCTGGGATTAAAGGTATGTGTCACCATGCCTGGCTGTTTCCAATGTGACCTTGAACTCACAAATATCCAGAGGGATTTCTACCTCTGGAGTGCTAGGATTAAAGGTGTGAGTGCCACCATTTTCTAGCCTTTTGTATCTAGTGGCTGTTCTGTCTCTGACCCCAGATAAGTTTATTAGGGTGCACAATATTTTGGGGAACACAATACCAGTACATTTCTCCTTTTTGTCTAAAATTAAATTAAATAAAAAAAGCTTATAACTAATACAAGAAAAATTATGCCCAATAAGTATATACAATATACAGTCAAGATTACATTAACGATGTCTAGTCCATTAACATTTGACAAATTCAGACAAAAAAATTTCATTATTTATCTTATTTAAAACAAGTAATTCCCTTTTAAAAGTATTTTTTCTTTTCATAATAGATTCAGTAATCTACCTTTTGTCATTTTTATATCTTCCTCTTTTTCTTTTTATTGTAGATTCAGTGATCTACCCATTTATCCTATTATTCTTTATCTTTTTTCTCAGAATAGATTCAGTGATCTATCTCATATCTATATTCTTTTCTCTTTTTTCTTTCTTTTTTAAACAAAAACTCTGAATCTAATCTTCATGTTCAGCTTTTTTCCTGACCATTAACAATTAACAACTTGTAACCAACCATCATAAACAATGACAATATCCATAACTCATTAAACGACCAAAAACCTCCCATCCCACCTCTTGGGAATGTGGGTGTCGTTTTCTTAAAATTACTTCCATCTTTAGGGGATCCCGAAAAGAAAATTTTGGGGCTAATTGTCAAGTCCTATGTCATTTGTCCAGCTGCTGCATAATGAGAAAGTACAGGGCTTGTTTTAAGTCTTTGTTCAAGTAGTCTGTCAGGCTGTCAGGCTGGATCATCTCAGCTAGCCATCTCAAAATTGTCCTAAGCAGTTTGTAGTCCAAAGTCGATCTTTTGGTGGTGTTAATCAGCTTAATGGCTTTACCATAGTCCTTGTGGAATCATCATTGTGGAGTCCTGTTGTCTTTTTGAAGATTTCAAAGTCATTGTTAGGCGTGGTCATGGTTCACTGCAGACTTTTTTTTTTTTTGTGCCTCCTCTGTGGTTTAGAGTAATCACAGTCTGATAAATGTCTATCTCTCAGAACCATGAACATTCTTCCCTAGAAAAGAAAATCTTCACCATTTGTCTTGCCGAACTTTTCCAAACTGACCTTTGTGGATGCTTTCTGGGATTAAAGGTATGTGTCACCATGCCTGGCTGTTTCCAATGTGGCCTTAAACTCACAGAGATCCAGAGGGATTTCTACCTCTGGAGTGCTAGGATTAAAGGTGTGAGTGCCACCATTTTCTAGCCTTTGTATCTAGTGGCTGTTCTGTCTCTGACCCCAAATAAGTTTATTAGGGTGCACAATATTTTGGGGAACACAATACCACCACAACTGGTGAGACAGGAAGCCATGTGGCAATGCATAGATTAACAGAAACGGGTTAATTAAGATATAAGAGCTAGGTAGCAAGAAGCCTGACCCATAGGCCATAGTTTATATAAATAATATAAGCCTCTGTGTGTTTTCTTGGGACTGAGCAGCTTCTGGATGTGAGTGGGAGAGATTTGCCCCAATGGTGCAGGCCAGGCAGGAAACAGGAAAATTTCAGACTACAGACACACATACTACTAGAATGTCAGTCATGTTCTCTGTTTCTGGGGGAGCTACAGAAAAGTAAATTATATGCTAAATGACATAATCCAGTACACACTAACTACAAGCACAGACACATGAATATTTATGGGAAAAATGACATGCATGTAGACAACGTGGAGTTTGCCTTGTAGTTAATGGAAAAATCTGGGAGCCCAGAGGTCCTCCAGCTGTGATCCACTGTGACCCAGAAGCATCAGCAACTCCTAGGCACTGTTAGAAATGCAGATTTCTGAGCCCTACCCAGCCTTTGGCCCAGCAGCTGCACTTTGACAAGGCCTCAACACTCATGTTTGGGCCCCAGATGAATACAAAAAGGCCAGAACTAGGGAAATGTTCTTGATCAGACTGCAGCTGATACCTTGGGAGGACACTGGGCAAAATATAAGAAATAAAATGTAATACAAAGAAAGAAACGATGGCTCTTTCTGCCATGTCCATTTGTGTGTGGTAAACATGTTATGTCCTTTCCATCTACCTGATCTCTGGACAAACACTGCTCATGTATTCACACCATGCTAATAGGAAATGAGTCTGTTAGAGTAGTTGTTCAGAACAGTTTCCTATGTGAAAAATAGTTATCTGAAATAATCACGGTGGGTACATAAAGATAACCCTAAGATGGTGTTATATTTTACAGTGTTTGTTTAGTTTACATTTAGCATCCAATGTGTACCAATTAAGTCATAAATTTTTTCAGATACTGGTGCATGGGGAAGAATGTGCTCTCTGTAAGTGGTAATAAGCCAACAGTTTTCAAAACAGTAATGCTTAGTAAACTGTATACACATCTAGTATGTTATGTACACAGCATGATGGGTCATAATTAAAGAGGAGATGTAGTTAGTAATTGAACATATGAAAATATGTTCATTGAATTGCAGGATGCAGGTGAATTAATCACTGAAGGCTTTATTTCAGAGAGACATTTGCACTGTGTGAACTACTATTAAGAAATAATTGGAGTTGGGCTAAGAAATAATTGGAGTTGGGCAGTGGTGGCACATTCCTTTAATCCCAGTGCTTGGGAGGTAGAGGCAGGTGAATCTCTGAGTTTGAGGCCAGCCTGGTCTACAGAGTGAGTTCCAGCATGACTAGGGCTATACACTCAAAGGAACTCTGTCTCAGAAACAAAAACAAAAACAAAAACAAAACAAAGGAATGGGAGAAAAAAGAAAATAAATAATTGAAGGCAAGAATGTGGTTACAAGTTCTCTTAAACAGATATATGGGGTGATGTTACAAACTATAACTAATGTTTGTAAGGACAGAAACAAGAAAGCACTGTAGAGGGCATCACTACCTTTTGTTGTTAAGTATTCCCTTTCATTGCTTACAACACAAATTCCCAGCTAAAGTCGGAGGCTACTTGCAAAACTGTTTCATTGCTCAAGGACAGATACTAGAGGGGGAAGGAAATCAGGGCTGTGAGGTTGTGGCAAATGTAGTAAAATAGCATTCTGTAGCCACAAACCCACAAGTCAGCATGAAGCTTTAAATCAGTGTTGCATTCAGTAATGAGCTGTTGGCAGAATGGTTCAGAGAAGTCCCAGGAGGAGCTAGCCAGGGTCCTTGGAAGAGAGTGAAGGGAACAGACAGTGTTTGTCTGAAAACTGCAACAGCATAACCTCTTCACTAAATGTATTGCTATCAGAACAAATGCACTAGAATGTGTAACACATGCAATACTGTTCTAAGCTATAAACGTTACCATAGTGCTTTTATGTTAAGTTCTAATTGAATGTAATTTTTAAAAATAGCCCTTTACTATGTGCAGCCTACCCTCAAGAATGTGTTCAGGACTCAGGTGCAATGAGGCAAGTTGTAGCTCAGTGGTAGAGCACTTGTCTAGCATGTACAAGGACTTGAGTCCAGCCCCACCACTGTAAATATACATATATACATACATGCACACATACAAACACATATATATTAATTTTTAAAAGAATTAATGGCCATCATATGTATGCTCATTTTATAATCTAAAATTTTGTAACCATCCTTCCCTATAACTGTTTTTTAAAAATCTGTTAGAGCAATTTCAGAAACATCAGGACCACACCTGGTCGTGTTCACCTGCTCATTTCTTCACTTGAGCAGTTCCAGACATAAACTATTTCTTTCTTAAGTAAGATAGATAACAGCTGGATGGTCATTCTAGGTTGCTGTGGTTATCGATACTTGCTTTGTGAACTGTGTAAACCTTTCAGCTATTTCCAGGTTGGTATAAAGGATTGCTTCCACAGCCTCAGTGAAAGGCCTCAGCATTCATCAGGCAAACGTGACAATCCCGAGCAAAGCCACTAAGCGGCGCTCTTGTCACAGCTGTAAAACACATGGGCTTGCTTTTTGCGGAATAAAACCTTTTTTTCCTTCAAATTTTTGGTCACTGTGTGGGCAAGCAACATGTAGTCTCCATAGGCACCAGACGAAACATATGACATTTTTTAAATAAAAGTTTACTAAATAAAATTAGTAAGGTTGGGAAAACATGTACATTAACCAATATTGCAACATTTTTTTATGTTCTTTGAAAGAAAAAAAAGAGTAGTGTTTCTTTATATGAAAATACAAAATTGATATTTTAAAACTTCTATTAGATCATTTTATTTAATTAGTTATTAAAGTATAATGATAAATGTGTCCCTACCAAGTCTCTACAGAATTCAAAAACTTACCCCCAAGCTCATCTTCACTCATATATCCTCTATGCTTTAAGTTGCAAACGTACTTTGCATCTCTTGAATGAGAATAGTTTTCATTAAAAATTTTGTATTGACTTAGGCAGTGGTGGTGCATGCTTTTTAATCCCAGTACTCAGGTGGCAGAGGCAGGCAGATCTCTGTGAGTTTGAGACCAGCCTGGTCTATAGAGTGAATTCTAGGACAGCCAGAGCTACACAAAGAAATTCTGTTTTGAAAACAAACAACAACAAAAAAAAAATTTTTTTTATATTGGCATTTATTAAGAAAATATACATACAAATTCATTTTCACAGAATTTTAGGAAAACACAACTGTAGGAGAATTATTTTAAACCACAACGTGTATCTGTGTTACAAGTGTACATGCATGCAGGTGTATTACATGTTTCTTTGTATTCATGTGTTATCACCATCATGTTGGCTTAGTATATCAATGGGAAGTTGGTTTGTATAACCTTTTTCATAGAGTAACCTGTGGCAGCTTAGACAGCTGTAGTTTGTTGCCATGATAAAACATTGGCAAAAACAACTGGAAAGGAAGGCATTTATTTGACTTACAGGTTACAATCCATCATCGAAGAAAACCAAGGCAGAAATTTGAGAAGAAATCTGGAGTCAGGAACTGAGGCCATGGAGTAGAGTAGTTTCCAGGCTTACTTCCCCAACTTGCTCAGCTTCCTTTCTTATACAGTCTAGTCCCACCTGCCCAGGTATGGCACAGCCCACATCAGGCTGGCCCTTCCTGCATCAATGAGCAATAGAGAAAATGCCCCCACAGACGGGCCCGCAGGTCAATCTCATGGCAGTAATTGCCCAACTAAAATTTTCTCATCCCAGACTTGTCTAGGTTTGTGTTGAGTTGACAAGATCTATGACACGAGCACAGGAAAAAGAACTAAGCCACATTATGAACCTTTCCTGGCACTGTGAGCCTGACTTCCAGGCCTTGTGAAGCAGCCAGGCCACCATGAGTGAGGAGCAGATGGAACAGGCAGTAGTAAGATATTATAAACATTTTGAAAATGGTTCTACAAAGCCAAGTGGCCTGTGGAGTGACAGTAGGAGAGAAGGGGCGAAAACAACAACCTGACTCTGAGACTTTCCAGCAGGTGGCAAGCACTGTCAAGTGATGGTGGTGTTAAAGAGTCAGCTGGGGAGCCCTTGGAGTACTCTGAGGAACAGCTGTTCTCCTGCTCCGAGGTCCTGTGTCTGCTGGAGAATCTGGCAGCCACTTTCTACCTAACATCTATTAGGTTAGAGGAAATCTGGGCCAAGAGCTGCAGTAGGTCCAGTTTTGCCAAAGGCAGCATGTTCCTTGGAAACACCGAAGATGATATATCCACACAAGATCTGCAGGATGAAATCCAGCTCCTCATCTTGATATGGCTCCACAGTACAATTTTACACTGTCTTCTCAGCATGGCTCCCCACCACTGCCATCCTAAAAGCCACACCCTACTGAAGAGGCGGGCCACCATTCTGCACTTACGTGGTGCCTTTTCCTACCTCCTGACAGTTCTCTGCCTGAGGTGCCCTTCTACCCACATGTCAAAAATCCTCCAAGGAGAAATCAAGCTAGTAGTGGTCTGCAGGTTTTCTCCCTGGTGGCTAGCACTCAGGCTGCCAGCAGGGAGAAATCATTGATAATCCTACCCAGATGTAAATCTTATAAACTTCAATAATGACTGACCTGGCAAGATATGCCTAAAAACGCAAGAGTGACACAAATATCTCTGGGGGGTAACTAAGAGCTATCTGTCTGGACTTAAGGCCTATTCAACTGGAAGGAACTGTAAGTCAAGAACTCATGGATGGCTAGGTCATAGACCCTAGAGGAGAATCTACTGGTACCATTTTGCTAAATTGGCATAGTATCCAACTGCCTTCTAAATACTTACCCTTTTGCTTATAGATAAATGTAGTTCTCCTTGCTCATCAAAGATACTTCACTTTGCAGCACGTCAAGGCTATTACAAAGAACCAGAACTAGTCAAAGTACAAAGACTATGTGACTGTGTAGTGCCCACCCCCAAACAGGATCTCTATAATCTATAGCACAGCTCCTATTGTTGGTTGTTTTTTGTTCTTTACTCTTTGTTCTTTGTGGGGTCTGCCACCCAGCTCCCAAATAAATCACAGATTTTCTTAAATTATCCTATTTATCTTCTTTCTCTGGGTTTTTATCTTTCACTATTCTATATACCTTTCTTTACTTCTTAATATGTGGCTTGCTGTGAAGCTTCATGACTGGTCCCTGGAGTCCTCCTCTCCTTCTCTTCTCGCTCCTCCTTTTTGCTTTCCTGCTTCTTCTCTATTTATTCTCTCTGCTTGGCTATTGGTTGTTCAACTCTTTATTAGAGCAATTAGGTTTTTAGACAGGCAAAGTAACACAGCTTCACAAAGTTAAACAAATGCAACATAAAGAATGCAACACACATGTTTACATCATTAAAGAAATGAGGAGTACTGTGAAATAGTATCTTCAGGTCAGGACAGAGATATTGTGGCCATGAACTCTCAAAAATATTGTTACCTACACAAGACCACACCAGTCTACATTTCATCATGGATGGGGGAAGGGTTCACAAAACCCCACTGTCACTTGAAGAGTTACAGGTAGTTGACCTGCTGAAGGAGGAAGATCAGTTTTCTATAGAGAAAAGCCTAAGTGGTCAACTCTACACCCATGTGCATATGGACAATACTAATATATGTGTACTTGTGTGTGTGTGTGTGTGTGTGTGTGTGTGTGTGTGTGTGTGTGTGTGTGTGTGTGCAGGCAGCAGAAGCAGAGAGAGTGAGCTGGAAATGACATTAGTCTTTAAACTCTCAAAGCCTACATCCAGTGTTATACTTTGTCCAACAAGGCCTCACTTTTTTCCCTTTTCCTTTTTATTTATTCTTCTCTCATACAATACAACCTGGCCACATCCTTCCCTCCCTCCATTCCTCATTGCCCACCCCCCATTTTCTTCTTTCCCAGAGTCACTGCTCCTCCATTTCCCTTTAGAAAAGAGCAGACCTCCCAGGGATGTCAACTGAACACAGCATAATAAGATGCAATAAAACTAGGTACAACCCTCATATCAAGACTGGATGAGGCAACCCAGTAGGAGGAAAAGGGTCCCAAGAACAAAGAGTCAGAGACACCCCCACTTTAATGTTAGGAGTCCCACAAAACCCACAAGCTAAACAACCACAACATATTTTCAGAGAATCTATGGAAGACCCATGCAGGCTTAGTGATTGCTGGCAACTTAGTGATTAAGGCAACTCCACATAGTTAAAAGGGAGGTTTATTTTGTGGGGTAACTTACAAGTAAAGGGATAGGTTACAGGGTCTGGGAAAGGTGCAGCACAGTCTAGCAGTGTTCTCTGGAGAACTCTGCTCGGTCTACCTCCAGCGTCCAGGGTCCAGGAACCAAGAGAACTCCCCCATCCAGATCCTGGGTCTTCAGGGGTCCTCTCTCGGCTCCACCTTGTAGGTGTGACAGTTACCGAAGCCTCAAAGGGGGTGGTATTTCCAGGTCAAAGCTGGAATGGCTACCCACTACATATGTCCCTTAATGGCCACCCATATGTCCACCCATTTGTGGAACAGAGTGATAATAGTCCTGCCCCAATATGTTACGGTGAAGATTGAGGTGCATCTCGGATCTTCTGCAACTGGAACTACAGACAGTAGTGAGCTGCCATGTGGGTGCTGGAAATTGAAACCAGGTCCTCTGTAAGAACACCCAGGATTCTTAACTGCTGAGCCCTCTCTCCAGTCCTGAGGTGCATCTCAGACTTCACCCCAAGCCACACAGTTGGTAAAGGAGGACTGAAAGTCAGACTAGTCTTAATGCCCCTACCTGACCATTACATTTAATAGTTACTTAGGCAAAAGAGAAATATTTTGAGTGGGTCTATTGAACATGTAATAACTGCATTAAAATCACTAGCCTGTCTGCCCCAAATGCAATAGAAATTGTAAAGATGTTTATGATATAAGTTTCATCCTTCACAAATGAAGACCAGGCACATATACAATGTATTTAGAAAAATTGCTTAGCATATATTCAGTATGAACCACTGGCATGGGTACCCCATGGATTAACAAAAGGCAAAAGATATGGTGCCTGTACTCAAAAAGATTATTGGAGCAACAGAAATTCTCCAAGTCACCTGGTCCCTAAAGGGCACTAGCTGTGCTGAACTTGTCAGTCTGTGTCCCATGGCTTGTGTTCTTGATCAGAAGGCTGTGCACTTTATCATTGCATTCGAGTGTTATGTTAGAAAATACTATTTAGCTTAGTGTGAAAATGTAGAAGTGTTTTTGCTTAAAAACAAACAAAAAGTAAACACTCACATCGTAGAAAATCTCTCCCACAGAAAACTTGATTGGCCTGAGCATCCCTGGAAGGAATAATAATTTTCAGGGTTAAGGTGCAATTTGCCACCTTCGTTGTGGAATTTGGATAAAAGTGGCCCAGCCTATGTGTGCTGCAGTCTGAAAAGACTGACTCCTTCTCCCGTCCACCTTTGCACTTGGTTTCTCCCCGTTTTATGGGTCCTTCTTGAGGAATTCTTATACTCAGTCTAATGCAGTGAAACCACTTGTGGGCTGTATAAATCAGATAGCCGAGGATGCCAGCATTAACAAATCAATAATGAGGTCATGTAGAGCAGCAGGTAACAATGCCCCTAGTTGAGCTGCCCCTAGTGACACATGCCTGCAGGGCTTCCTTTCAGAGCTTCATCAATAATGGCATACAGCAGGGATTTGTTGTTCATTAGATTGAGAGCATGAGTGTTGGTTAGAAAGTAGATAAGGTGTTTTTGGATATATGTCTTCTGCAGTGTCAGCAAAAATGGACATCCAGGAGCCATCCTTTCCCAGAACACCAAAATCTTGGCAAATACTATTAGAGCCCATCATTTCCAAATTCTGGGATCTAGTCAGAGATTGACACCAGTTAGGTACAGTAGAGGTGGCGGAATAGGCTGATCATAGTGATATGACCCAGCTTTCCCTCCTCAGGCTATGCCTTCTTGAAGACCATAGCCTATATCTTAATGAAGATTCTGGTTCTGGAGAGAACAGAACATGCCTTGGTCCCAACCAATAAAGTTTCTTCTACTGCTTTAATCTGAGATTTTCCCCAAAGGAATCCAGCAAAGGCTTCCTGTGTTCTGCCAAACTCACAATATAGGGCTGCATGGTTCTTAGAAAGAGACCAAATGAATGTGCTCTGCCATGAGGGAAAAAACAACCAGGTGTAAGCAGGTGACAAAGCCAGGGAGGAAGTTTGTAGAGAGGAATGGGAGTGTTAAAAAGTGACTGCACACTGGGTAGCTTTATAAAAAGACTGTAATAATAAAAACTTATCAAACACATTATTTCAGGTGGTTTTACTTATTTTGTGCAACAAGAAAGCACTTGCTGGGGGCTAGAGAGACAGCTCAGCAGTTAAGAGCACTAACTGCTCTTTCAGAGGACCAGAGTTCAATCCCAGCTCCTACAAGGCAGCTCACAAGCATCTGTAACTACAGCTCCATAGCATCTCAAGTCCCCTTCTGGCCTCTGAAGGCACCAGACATGCACATAGTTCACAGACATGCATGTAGGCAAAATACCCACATACATTAAATAAATAAATGATCATAAAGGAGAGTTTGTTTTTAAAACAAAAAGAAAAAGAAAGCACTTTCTGAAGATAGAATGCATGCTAAGGAAAGACCTGACATGACTATAAGTTTTCACCTCTGGTTGGTTTTTAGACTCAGAGCAAGCATAAATTTAAGCCAAGACAACGCTATAAATGGTTTTCATAAGCAGTAAAGAAGCTTAGCACCAAGATAATCTACATATATCTGGATGTATTAGCTACTTTTCTATTGTTAAAATAAATAATAAAATAAAATAAACATCATAACCAAGGCAATGTATAGAAGAAAGAGTTTATTTGAGCTTATAGTTCCAAAGGGATACGAGTCCATGATGACAGAGTGGCAGCTTGGTGGCTGGAACTGGAAGCTGAGAACTCACATCTTGAACTGGAAGCAGGAAGCGAAGGGAAAGCTGAGAATGGCACATGACTCACCCCTGAAAGCCAGCTCCCAGTGGCATATGTCCTCCAACAGGGCCATTTCTCCTAGACTTCCCCAAACAGCATCACCAGTTGGGAACCATGTGTTCAAATGCCAGAGTCTATGGGGGACATTTTCATTCAAACCACCACACTGCAGGATAAATTTTTCCTTCCTGTTCATATCTGTCTTTTTAAATGTGTAACAAAATATTCAGCCCAGTATTAATCACCACCACCAAGAAATTCAAGGCATGCACAGAGCAAGAAAGTATGACCTATTTACAGAAAAAAAAAAAATACTTGCAGAAACTCTCCCTGAGGTAACACATGCTTTGGACTGACTAGACAAAATGTATTTTTGGATGTATGCATGGTTACTCTAAAACAGTAGTTATGAATCCATGTTAAATAAATCTGTAATATGTGACAATAATATGAAGGAGAATGAACAGATGTGTATGAAAGTGTGGTTTGACTTAATGTGTGCTATCAGAAAGCACACATTGGACACAGGACACATGCTAAGAGACATTCTGACAAGGTTCTAAGCAGTCACTTCTGAGTGTGCACCATGCAAGTTAAGTTGACATTAATCAAGCTAGGTTGCTGAGGAAGCTAATTGGAACCTCCAAGTAGCCACGGTGATGGAAGTAACTGCCAAAGGGAGACCTCTGTTGGGATGGAGAAAACATTCAGGCATCAGCTATTGATGATGGTTGCAAAATACTGTGAAAGTACTTAATGCAACTGGTTTCACATTTTAAACTTTCATACTGGTAAATTTCATATGTGTTTTACCATAATAAAAAGAAGTAAGGAAAAAAGCAACATGGGCTTCACTCAGGAACCACTCAAACTGCTGCTGGCTTCAGTAGGAGCCCAAATCCAGTTTCACAACACAGAAATTAGAGGAAATTTGTGGTAATGCATCCATGCTTTAACCTTTTAAAAGGAATTTGCCTTCCCAAGTATATTAGTTACTTTCCTGTTATTGTGACAAACACCTGACCAAGACAACCTATAGAAAGGAGGGTTTATTTGGATGCACTGTTCCAGAGGGTAAGACCGTTATCATTGGCTTTCTTTGGCAGTTTTTTCTGTGGAAAGCATTGTGATATTGAGGAGCAATCTTTTGAACTTTAAGACTTTTGGAAAAGTCTTAAAATTTGAATGCAAACTGATTTGAACTGAAACATCAACAGTGGTGAGGCAAAGAGGAGACCCCAAAAGATGCCCCATCCTAAGCCCTAGAACTTGTGTTGCTACCCTTCTAAAAGAGAAGGCAACAGATGGAATGAAGATCACTGATTAGCTCACCTGGAAATGGAGAGCTCATCCAAGACTACCAAAGCAAATCCAATGTAATCACAAGGGTCCTTGTAGGCGGTGGCAAAGGCATAAGCCTTGCAGACAGTGGAAGACTGGAAGATGTTATGCTGTTGACTTTGAAGACAGGGAAGAAACAACAGCCAAGAAGGAAGGTAGGTCTTAGGAGATGGAGAAGGCAAGGGAATTATTTTAGCCTGCCAAGTTTCTTCCGGTCTCCCAAACTGTAAAGGAACAAATCTGTGACCTTTTAAGATACTTGGTTGTTAGTAACTCACTATCATAGAAGGAATGGAAAATCAGACATGAACATAAAGCTTAGAATATTGCTGTAAGTACATCCTCTACCAGCTGCTTAGACTATTGGTAGTTTGGAGAGCATCTAAGTCCAGTCACTGCCTTCAAATGCTTTGGATAATACAACTTATATACAAAAAAGAGTTGACATTTCCCCAAGTTATTAATGATTCAAAAGCTTTACGCGACATTACCAGTTGTAAAGATGAAAGAAATTTCATAAAATATTCACACAAAAAAGAATAGCTCTTAACTTACCATTTTAGTGGTAAAAATTTTTAACTTTGTCAAAGAAAGATGAGAGATTACAAAATGATTGCCATACAGGGAGCAGTTAAGAGAGTGAAGGCCAAAGTGGGGAGAGTTGTTAGCTGTGTCAGGAAACCAATTCTGAAGAATATAATATATACAATATATAACCTATATCTCATTTTGTATTCACAATCATGCATTCTTTGTGAACATTACATAAGCTTCTGAGTCCATAAATCCAGATTATACCTGGAGACCAGGCTCTTTGCTAAATTGCCAGAAGGCCGTGTCCCAGTAGTCATTACCACCTTCAGCACCTCAGTAAAACGCCAGGGTCCTACCTCAGGTCAGTTAGTCATCTCAGAAGCTGAGCTTGGGCTTGAACTGGAGTGTAATCCCAAGGCCTGAGCTGTTTGTCACACAGAACAAAGTCTCCCAGAGTGTGGTCCCCAATGCAGCAGGTTCTGAGCTAGGAAATGAGCTGCTCCATTTTGATTGACTTCCAAGAAGTTCCAAAACACTGGAGTTTCTGAACTTGGTGTGGCGATTTGCCCTTTCACAGTCTATTTATATCTTCTTTTGCTTTCTGGAGGTAAAGAGGTACTCACAGTAGCGATCTGTTACAAACGTTTTAAGTACTGACATTCTGTGTCAAACTGTAACTATCACAAGGGAATCCATCTGGAGCGGTTTGCGTCTAGAATTTCTCCTGTTTTTAAAATGAAAATCTAACCGAGAGGCGCCATCGTGTGGGAGAAAGCCGGCCCTACATAAAAACAATTACCACAGTGGGAGGTTGACTTTGGAGTTTTGTTTTGTTGTTTGGTCTTTATTTACCACAATAGCTTATATGCAAGAGGAGGCAGTTTTGTAGGAATAAAAATTAAAATAAAATGAAACGAAGAAGACATTTTTTTTAAAAAAAGACAAAATATACCATGTTATTTTTAGAGTCTCATCACCATTCTCATGTTTCCTCACATCTGTCTTCCCTCTGGGGCCAGTGACAACATGCAGACTAACTTGAACCAGGAGCTGGAGAGGCAATGTGCTGTACATGTGAGCAGAAGTGAAATCTGTGCTCCTGGAGTCCACCCTCACTACATAAAGGCTTTCTCTGCAAATGGCTTCTTTTGTTGGACTGCTGAAAAAGAGATGTGCATGTCCACGTGCAAACAGAACGGACCAGCATGGAATCTGAACATGATTCTGACCCAACACTTTGCACATTAAGATATCTGGTGTTTATTCAGACTTTCATTTGTTGCATGTGCTTTCTTTTTATTTCATTTTGTTCTTGTATAAAGAACTCAAATTCCTAAAGCAATCTGTGGCCATGAATTACGTGGAGATTTAAAAAACTGCGGTGGTTTGAAAGAAAACAGCCCCCAAAGGTAGTGGTACAATTAGGAGGTATGGACTTGTTGAAGGAAGTTTGTCACTGTGGGGGCAGGCTTTGAGGTCTTTTGCTGAAGCTTCGCTCAGTGTCATGGTCAGCTGCCTTTCTATTGCCTGCCAGATGTAGGATCCTCAGCTGTTCCTCCAGCACATCTTCCTGCATGCCACCCTGTTCCCCATCATGATGATAATGGACTGAACTGTCATCGAGCCACCCCAATTAAATGTTCTCTTTATAAGTCATGGTGTCTTTTCACAGCAATGAAAACCCTAACTAAGACACTGCGTATCTCTTTGTTATTTATTCATGTTTGGCATTTTGGCGCCACTTACACAGAGCCATGACTAAGTGCTGAACAGCCAAAACCTCAAAACAATGACTAAGGTAAACAGTCCTGGGAGGGTTTTTGTTGTTGTCATTTGTCTGTTTGCTTTTGTTGTTGTTGTTTTTTAATCTAATTGAGACAAACTAGCCAAAAAGTAGAAGTTATCCAGGTGCTATTTGATCACCTTCTCCAATGACCATTCCAGAAGCAGATGTAAATAGAAACATTATTAAAATATTAAAATGATATCCAGAAGAATGGGAAACTGAAATTTGAAATAAAGATCACCTATTAACTGGTTGTCCAAAAATATAGTTGAAAAATTAGCAGAAGAAAATGACAAGTGATCATAATAATTAAGCAGAAAGCTTATTGTGGCTTTGATCTCATTCATATCTTAAACATGAAGTCTCATCATCATCATCCCTGGAGCATGAGCACTCACTGCTCCTAAACATTGTGCCTTTGGTGAATGGAAGCTCTGGGTGCTCATCAAGGCTTATATCACTCTTAGAAATGGTCTTGACTCTGTAGGGGTTTTGTGTGTGTGTGTGTGTGTGTGTGTGTGTGTGTGTGTGTGTGTGTGTGTGTGTGTTTTCATTTTTTTTTTTTTTGTTTTTTGGTTTTTGGGTTTTTTTTCGGGACAGGGTTTCTCTGTGCAGTTTTGGAGCCTCTCCTGGAACTCACTGTGTAGACCAGGCTGGCCTTGAACTCTGCCTGCCTCTGCCTCCCGAGTGCTGGGATTAAAGACTTACACCACCACTGCCCGGCAACTCTGTAGGTTTAATACATTTTTATTAACATTCTATTTCTTCTAGTGCTTACTTGTTTATTGGTGAAATTATTAAGGCCACTCCATGTAGTTAAAAGGGAGGTTTATTTTGTGGGGTAACTTACAAGTGAAGGGATTGGGAAAGATGTAGCGCAGTCTGGCGGTGTTCTCTGGAGAACTCTGCTCGGTCTGCCTCCAGCATCCATGGTCCAGGAAGCAAGCGAGCCAGCGCATCTGGATCTTGGGCCTTCAGGGTCCTCTCTCAGCTCTGCCTTGTAGGCATGACAGTTACCTAAGCCTCAATGGGGGTTGGAACTTCCAGATCAAAGCTGGAATGGCTACCCACTACACTTGTTTATAAAATTTAAACAAATGTCTAATTCATCTTATTTATAATTTCTAGAAAAAAGTATTTCTTGCTGTTGTAAACCATTAACGATTAACAATGATACCTTGTTAAAGTATAGTATGATTGGTGAGAGACACAGCTCTCACCTCAAAGGAAGGGCATGCTTTATTCTGGAATCAAATATGAGTGACCATAGCTCAGGAACATAGATTTAGATTTTCCCAAATACCATGTTCCAACAAGATAGCCATTTCATGAACTTTTTTACTAACAGAACAAAGAAAGCCATAAATCATGGCATCTTTTTATATACTGGTGGCTACATCCGGTAGGTGGGTTATAGTGAGGTGAGAGAATGCTGCTATAGGCTTTAGATGTTATCAGACAACACTCTTAACTTTTTGATTGCCTTTGTTAAGTTCATACATTCCAAGAGGTGTTTTTTGTCTGTCTGACAGATAAAATAGAATGTTGGGTTGACACAGAGTGGAGGCAAAGAGTAACTGTTTAGTGGGATAAAGATCATCCATGATAAGTTGTAGTTAGGCTCACGACCTCCAAAATTCCAACTTCTTCAAATCACTGGAGTTTTAATCAGTCAGTCAGTCTTTGCAGATACAGTTTCTTCCCAGGAATCTTGTTCATGTTTAGTAAAGCTTTGTTTAGGACCTACTCACTAAGCACATGTCACTGTGAGGGAGACAGAAAGCATGGGCTCCACTCTATAGATAGCACTGGCAGGTGCAAATAGATAGCTTTGGAGCAGGTAGAGTCTGTAAAGAAAAACGTGTGGAGTGAATTCTGCTTGAACTGACCTAAGAGGAGTCTTGCTGAAGACTGGACAGAGTCATCAGACATCACTTAGGTGATTGGTGGGGATGAGGGGCCTGATCCTCGTAGAATTTGATGAGGTTCCAAGGAGAGTATTTCTGGATAAACGTACTTAGCAGGATTTTCTTCTAGAAGTGGATTTTATAAAGGCGTGTACACAGGAGGACCTAGGGCAAGGGTCAGAAATGGACCCAAGGTCAAAGTTTGTGTCTTCTCTTGTTTAGCAAGGGATGAAGAAAGGAGGGTGGGAAAGGAGGATGTGAGTGTGAGCCTGCTGTCTGGTTTATTTGTCTGTCCACTGGGACCAACTGGTCTATCTGCAGAATAGGGTAGCAGCTCTGTTGGATGGTGACAGCAGCCAGGCCCTTAATGAGCCAAAGTTCTATGAAAACAAAAGAAAACCAAAGCTGAGTCTCACAAGCCCTGAGTCTGAGCCCAGAGAGCCAGTGAACTTGAAGCACCTGTAGCTGTGAAGTGGCTTCTGTTGTGCTTCCTGGACTGTGAGGCGATATCTGTGGCAGTGTTAGGTGTCTACACTTTCTGAGTCTCCCACACACCAACAGCACCATTGCCATATCTACTTGATCTGCTATGATGGTTTCTCTAAAATTTACATCCGTCTACCTGTTTTGCCAGGCATGATGGATGCAGAGACAGGAGGACAGGAGGATTGCCTTGTGTTTAAGACCAACCAAGGTTACATAGCAAGACCTTCTATTAAAATAAATAAATAAATAAATAAATAAATAAATAAATAAATAAATAAATGAAAATCCAAAGACAAATCAAGGAAAGAGCCTTCTGCCCCGAGTTAGCAGGACTTTGGAAAGAGCAGCTTCTGGTTTTAGTAGTGGCAGTTTGGGGAGGTGGGAAGCAGTTGGAAACATTAATTTCGAGAGACAGATATTATCTACCATTCACAGAAGACAATGAAAGTTCCACCAATAAACAGACATAGAACCTTAAAACTCACAGAATGTGCTACAGTTTTCCCTGGGAACAATTTTTTTCTCCACAACTCTCCCCATTTCTACCAAAGTTTGCTATTAGGACTCATCATATTTCAGACAATGTGGTCTAGTCCAAAGACTGTCAATCAGGGCTAGTTGGAATCTTTGGATCAAATCTCAAGTCTGCTACATATTATCTCTATAAACTCAAGGGAGTTACTGGAAATCTTGATTTAGGTCTCTTTGCTTTCTGTTACATTTATTTGTGGGGGCAGAGTCTGTGGTTGGCGGACATGTGCAGGTTAGACAGCGGCTTGTGGAAGTCTGTGCCCTCCATCCACCATGAAGGTCCCGAGAGCCCACTCAGGCCATCAGGAGTGCGGCGAGCATCTCTGCCCTCTGTGCCAGCAGTCCCTTTGTGCTTCAGATGAGACTAAACACAGTGTCTACTCACAAAACTCATACAGAACCAGGAAACATGTGTTATGTGTGGTGACACGACTCTCTCATTACAGAACACTGGATGTTGGGGCAAGAGGAATACAAATTTGAAGCAAATGGCTATATAGTGAGACCCTTGTGTGAAAACAAATTAAAACAAAATGAAATAACACAAGAAACTGCTCAATTTGGCACATGATGTACATTCAAAATTAAAGTGGTAGGTGTCTGTATTTTACTCTACTAAACACCATAAAGTTTCCTTTAGAATACAGGCCAGAAATTTATTCATTTATTGATATTTTCAATATTTTAAGGCATTCCACAAATGCTTTACAACTGCTGAACAAAAGTTCTAATTTTGGAAGTTGCCATTTTAGTAACAATAACATAATTCTAACTGTTGATAGAGAGAGATGCAAATAACTTACAAACCAAGTAATTCCCCATGGCCTCTCTTAACAGTAGTAATTCTCTACTGTGTAGAGAATCAGTAAAATAAACAGAAGCCAATATTCCTGCCTCTAGCATACCTCTCCTCTGTTGTGGGATATTTGTTTTTTTATTTTTTTATTTTTATTTTTTTTTTTTTTTTGGTTTTTCGAGACAGGGTTTCTCTGTGTAGCTTTGTGCCTTTCCTGGAACTCACTTGGTAGCCCAGGCTGGCCTCGAACTCACAGAGATCCGCCTGGCTCTGCCTCCCGAGTGCTGGGATTAAAGGCGTGCGCCACCACCGCCCGGCTTGTTGTGGGATATTTGTAAACTGTGAAAATGTATTGCCGTGACAAAAAACTGAATGGTCAATAGGTAAGTAGGAGGTATAGGTGGGATTTCTGGGGAGAGAAAGGAAGAGGAAGCTAAGTGAGAGAGAGAGAGAGAGAGAGAGAGAGAGAGAGAGAGAGAGAGAAATATGCCAGGAGACATGGAAGAAGTAAGATAGATAGTACATGACAGAGTGAAGATTAATAGAAATGGGTTAATTTAAGATGTAAGAGTTAACTAAAACCAAGCCTAAGCTAAGGCCTACCTTTCATAATTAATAAGTCTTTGTGTCATTTGTGGGTTGGCAAAAAGCTAATACTATGCTCCTCCTGGAATATAACTCAATCAGATGGATAAAATAGTCAGTCGTTCAGTATTTCTCAGAAGCAGAAAGGTTCCTGTAATTCTAGATAGAGTAGTGAGAAACAGGAATGTCACCTGAGCCTAGGTTAGCAAGATGAATATCCATTTCAAAGTGTGTTTTCTCTTTTCCCTCATAAGCAAACTTCAAAGGATTGCTGGAGTGCTGTGTATCATCCCAACAACAAAGTTCCCAGTGGACACCAGTGAGAACCCCATCCTTTGAAGTCAGAAGTAGGTACATGATTTGGTTTGGGAATTGGCTACCATGATCCAGCAGTTTCCTGTAGTGGGTAGCCATTCCAGCTTTGATCTGGAAGTTCCAACCCCATTGAGGCTTAGGTAACTATCACGCCTACAAGGCGGGGCCAAGAGAGAGCCCTGAAGACCCGAGATCCGGATGTGCCACCCTCTCTTGTTTCTTGGACCCTGGACGCTGGAGGTAGACTGAGCAGAGTTCTCCAGAGAACACCGCCAGACTGCACTGTGTCTTTTCCAGACCCTGTTACCTATCCCTTCATTTGTAAGTTATGCCTCTAAATAAATCTCCCTTTTAACTACGTGGAGTGGCCTTAATAATTTCACAGGCCAGGATTTGAACTGGAAATTAACCCAGTAATGTATACTCTCTTTTTTTTTTTGTCTTTTTTTTTGCCTAGTCTAAACTGGGTCATTAGTAGTATTTGAGCATGTACACACACACATACTTGATAAAATTAAAAAACAAAGCATTTATAAATATAAGAGACTTTGCTGCACACATTTGCATTGCTTTGTTTTGATGTAAGAGTCCACTAGAGGGCAGAAGTGTTCAGCTGGTTATGCTTAAGTTTTTTTTTTTTAATGTGTTTTTGTTTAAGTGTATATATCTATATCTATGTAAATGTATGTGCCAGTGCCTGCAGAGGCTGGAGAATCCCCTGGGACTGGAGTTACAGGCTCTTTTGAGCTATCTGACATAAGTTCTGGGAGCTGAATTCCGGTTGTCTTGAGGAGCAGCCAATATCTTTAACAGCTGAGCCATCTCCCCAGCCCATTATGCTGTTTTAAATGATTTGTTAGTTCTATTTCAAGCAAACAGAATACTCACTGTTGTAGTTCTGGGAGAAAGAAATACACGTTGATTGTTGAAAAGAGTTGCTTCTGATTCTCTGATTCAAACATGTTTTCAAGTCTTTGTGTAGTGTAATATTTTAAGGTGTATTACTTTTGTTCATATTGCATTTGTTTAACTCTGTGAAGCTGTGTTACTGTGCCTGTGTAAAATACCTAATTGTCTAATAAAGAACTGGCCAATAGCAAGGCGGGAGAAAGGATAGGCGGAGCTGGCAAGCAGAGAGAATATACAGAGGGAGAAACCTGAGAGGAGATATCTAGCAGCCAGAGAAGGAGGAGGACACAAGGGGCCAGCCACCCAGCTACACAAACAGCAAGCCATGGAATAAGAGTAAGATTTATGGGAGTAAGAGAACAGGAAAAGCCCAGAGGCTAAAAGTAGATGGGATAATTTAAAGTTAAAGAAAGCTGGTTAGAAACTAAGCCAAGCTAAGGCTGGGCATTCATAATTAAGAATAAGCCTCCATGTGTGAATTTATTTTAGAGCTGTGTGGCACCCCCCCCCCCAGAGTAAGAAACAAACAACATCTATATTTTAAAAAGTTGAGTGGGTCCGTGATGGGACAGTAGCCCTCTCAAGCACATGTCTCTGGCAGGCCTTGCCCTTCTCCCCCATTCCCTCTGCCTTTCTAACAACCATTAGATTATATTCCTAAAGCTAACCACCAAGGTCTGTTCCCTTAGTTGGCCACTTCTTCCTCCTGAGGCTGACTAGCAAAGTCCAGCAATCAGAAGCCCCTTTGGCTCACCTAATTAACATGCCCAATTGAAATTAAACACCTCATCCAAGAGTGGGGGTTCCCATTTTACCGTTATAAACTGCCATTTCCTAAGGGCCACATCTGTCTCCCTCCATCCAGAGGATAAGCATGACAATGATGCAAGTAAGGCAGACCCCAATCGGTGTTCTGTGTAGTTCTCTTCATACAAAGCTTAACATGTTACTTTGGCGCTCAGATTGAGACTGGGTGGGGAGCGGGGAACTTCTAGGATTCTGGTCCTTCCCCGTTTCCACACTGGAGTGTTGGCCTCCTGGGTGGGCTTATTGTGCAAAAGCATATTTGTGCCTCTACTTTCTTCCAGTTCACCATCCTCCAGTAGATGTATTAAAAATGAAAGCTAGCCATGGCCTACTGCAGCTAGAGACTGTGCTGATATCCATGGCTCCTGTTATCACCGAAGGCCGTGCAAATACCCAGGGTCTGGGCCATCACATGAGGCCAGGTGGGAGTCTGAGGGTCATGCTGCAGCCAGGGCCATACAGATGTGAGTAGCCTGCACTGCCATAAGATGCCATGTGACGTCTGGGCCCAGGCTGCAGCTAAGAACCATATCTGGGTCCATGGCCCTACTGTAGCCAGGGTCTATGTTAATGTCTGTGGCTCCTATTACCATCAAAGACCATGCCAATGCCAGGGGTCTGAACCACCACCTGGGGCCATGTTAGTGTCCAAGGGCAATGCTGCCATGGGGACCATGATGTTCTGAGTGGCCTATGCTGTCACCTGGGGCCATGCTGCCCAATGCCATATCTGGGTCCATGGTCCTACTACAGCCAGGGTCTATGTTAATGTTCATGGTCCATGTTGCCACCAAGGTCTGTGAGAATGCCCAGGGTCTGACCAGCCACCTGAGACCCTATTGGTGTCCAAGGGCCATGCATACTAATCTAGGTAGCCTGTGCTGCCACCGGGGCCATAGAAACATCTGAGTCCAAGCTGCTGCTGAGGATCCTGTCTGGGTCCATGGTCCTGCTGCTGCTGGGATCTGGGTTGATGTCCATGCCTGTGTTACCACAGGGGGTCATAGGAAATGCATGTTGAAATCCGAAGGCTGTGCTGAGCCAGCCCTGCCCTTCACTGGCCCTGGGATAACTGGCCCTGTCCCTCATTGGACTCTGCCACAGGAGAGTGGATTCCTGCATTCAGGAGAGATAGCCCCATCCCTCACCACAGGCATCAGAGAGCTGGCCCCAAAGGCACAGGCCTAGAAGAGCTGACTCCACACCTCACTTGAGGGGGGGAGTCCCAGTGGCCCAGACTGACCCCACATCCTGGGCCTTGGATTTGCCCACCTTAACATCTACCCCATCTATAACCTGCTGGAGCACGTGAAGAGACTGGTCCTGTGGAATGATAGATACAGGATCTCCTTGGCTTGGGGCAGCAGCAGGATATCCAAGAGAAGTTTTAGTAAGGGTCCAGTGATAGTGATAATGGTGTACCAGAGGCCAGAGGTCTTGAACCAGATCAGTGACTCATTGTAATGAACACTTGTGGGTGGGACTGAATAGACACAAGGGTATGATGCATGACACATTGCAGGTCCCAGTGCCACTGGGATGAATTAGTGTTAGAAAGATGAAGGAGCAAGGTTTTTTGTTTTTGGGTTTTTTTTTTTTTTTTGCTTTGTTTTGTTTTTAATAAATTTGTGGGGTGTCCTTTTTGGGGGAAGGAGGCTGTAGTGATGAGGGGAAGATATGGAGGAAGGGGGAGGTGAGTGGGGTTGGGGTGCATGATGTGAAATTCCCAAAGAATCAATAAAGATATATTATAAAAAAAGAAAAAAGAATTAAGCTAGATGTCATTTACATGGCACTATGACAGTTAAGCTAGATGGTCAATTTAATGGGATTTAAAATCACCCTAGAGGCTAATCTCCAGGCATTCATTTGAGGGAGTTTGTAGAATGGGTTAATTGAGATGGAAAGGCCCACCTTAAATATGGATGGCACCATTCCTTGGGCTTGTTGTTCTAGACTGTATAATAAAGAAAAAGTGAGCTGAGTATTAACATCTACTGCTCTTTGCTCCCTGACTATGAGACCAGCTGCCTCAAATTTCCATTGTGAATGACTGTGCCTTCAAACTATGAAGAAAAATAAACTCTTCCTTCCTTTAAAAAATATTAAAGCAAGCCATGGTGGCTCAAACCTCTAATCCCAGCACTTAGAAAGCTGAGGCACGATGATGCTGATATTGCAGTGAGCTTGGACCAGATATGAACTAGCACTGGAAAGCATACACTAATTTTTAAACTTAAATTGATGATGTAGTTGTCTTAGTTTGGGCTTTTATTGCTGTGAAGAGACCCCATGACCATGGCAACTCTTATAAAGAAAACATTTAATTAAGGTGGAAGTTTACAGCTTAGAGGTTCAGTCCATTATCATCATGATGGGGAGCATGCTGAGGTGCAGGCAGATGTGGTGCTGGAGCTGAGAGTCCTACATCTTGCAGGCAACAGGAATTCAACTGAGATACTGAGCAGTATCCCAAGCTTAAGAAAACTCAAAGGCCACCCCCACAGTGACATGCTTCCTCCAACAAGGCCATACCTACTCCAACAAAGCCATACCTCCTAATAGTGCCACTCCCAATGAGATTATGGAGGCAAGTTACATTCAAACTATCATAATATGAATTTATTTCTTTTACAGTCAAATAATACTGTTACTGGTACCTCACTCTGGATCTTTCTTTGCTGCCTAGAGCAGTAGCTGACCTTTCCTGCACAGACCATCCATCTCCCACTGAGCCCCTTATATTTTTGCATAGTTGTGGTCATTCTTTTATTTACCTATTTATTGAAATTATAACATAATTACATCATCTCTCCCTTCTTTCTCCTCTTTCCAAACCCTCCCAAGTATCCTACCCTGCTCTCTTTCAAATTCATGGGCTTTTTTCTTTAATTGATATTTTATGTGTATGCATGTAAAAGCATGGGCATGAATACAAGTGTGTGTTCCTAAATACACATATACAACCTATTCAATTGGTATAATGTGTTTTGTGTATGTGTTTTCAGGGCCAACCATTTGATATTAGATAACCCACTGATGTGATTCCCTGGGGAAGACTACTTCCTTTTCTTCACATTCCTTAGTTCTTTGTCTGGAGTTGAAGTCTCATGGGCTTTTCCCTTTTATGTTACCATGTCTATTGGTATCATTTCTGCTCAGGTCATGTTTAAGCAACCGTGTTGGTGATACTTCATGAATTTAACTTCTGATATTCTAGGATATACAATCTTACAGCAAACTCTCTGATCCTCTGTCTCTTACAGTCTTTCTACCCCATCTTCCACAGTGTTCCCTGAGCTTTAGGTGCAGGTTTGTTGTAGATATATCGGGTGGGACTGAGCTCCACAACTCTGCATTTTGATTGGTTGAGGTTTTCTGTAGTGTTCCCCATCTGTTTCAAAGAGATGTTTCCTTGATTAGGGGTGAGGACTACACTTATCAGTGAGTATAAGGACAAATATTTAGAATATAGTTAGTGATTATGCTGGTTTAGTAAAATAGTGGGAACTTATCCAATGACCTAGGGTTAGTGAAGTCATGGATGTTAGAGGAGAAACTACAACCATTGTCATTCTTCTTTGTTTTGTTGGTTTTGTTTTGTTTTTTGTTTTTTTGTTTTGTTTTGTTTTTTGAGACAGGGTTTCTCTGTGTAGTTGTGGTGCCTGTCCTGGATCTCACTCTGTAGACCAGGCTGGCCTCGAACTCACAGAGATCTCTGGGATTAAAGGCGTGCTTTTAATGCCACCACTAGGCTCATTGTCATGCTTTTTACCATACCACACTACACTTTGTCTGCTGTCACAGATTCTACCCTCAGTGGCCTATGGAGAGTCACCTGGGCCTGTGGTGGGGATGGGGCAGGAAGAAGGCCTTCAAAGCTCCAGGCCAAGCTTGGTAGCAGCACAACTGGTATTCTAACTGAAGAGCAGAGGACAATTATCTTTCTGGATTCCTTCTAGACAACCATCTGTCAGAACATAGTGGCAATTCACTATGCAGTGAGAGGGGACATAACTAAGCTTTAAAATACAGAATCTAGAACCAGGCATGGAAGTGCTCTTGTAAGTCCAGTACTCAAGTGGCTAAGGCCAGAGGATCCAAGCTCCATCCTTGCTTAAGGTATTTAAGTGCTGGGTCACCCTGACCTTCATAACAAACAAAACTCAAAACAGAAATAGTCTACTCAGAAATTTGTAAGTCAGAAGACAGGACATAATAAAAGCAGTGGGAGATTTACAAAATAGAACATTCCATTTTAAATTTTTATTTATTGATATTGTATGATGTTTGAAGCAGGATATATGCTACTGGATACATGTGAAGGTGATGGGACAATTTTGTGTAATCTGTTCTCTTCTTCTGTCTTTACACAGGTTATGGGATAGATCTCAGGCCCCCACACTGCTCTACAAGAAACTTTACTTGACAAACCATCTCACTGGCCCTAGAATAGATTCTTTTTGTTTGCTTGGGTTTTTGTTTTGTTTGTTTGTTTGTTTGTATATTTGTCCATGGTTTCTCTATGTAGTCCAGCCTGTCCTTGGAGCTCCATGTGTAGACCAGGTTGGTCTCAAACTCACAGAGATCCACTTGCTTCTGCTTCCCCAGTGCTAGGATTAAAGGAATGTACCACTATGGCTGACTCTGAGAATACATTCTTAATGAGGTATTCATAAACAAATATTCACTAACATCTTCTAACTGACTTTTAAAGTTTTAGTCTTTTGATATTACCTTAGTCACAATTGTTTTGTTGCAGAATAGCATTATATTTTTGAGATAACAGATGGGAACAGATGGAAGGAAATCTGCCATAGGAGGACAAGCCCTAGCCAGACTTGAAGTAAGACTTGAAATTCACAAAGAAAAATGTGTGTTCATGAAAGTTTAAAAGCTTAAACATAACCCAGTAATGAATTCTAAAAAGTGTCTATTTTCATTTTCTGGAGTGGAACATACAATTATTAATGAAAACACACAGTTTAAGAGTTATCTTCTAGTTGGGAGGTAGTGACTCATGCCTTTAATCCCAGGATTCTTTGGGAAGCAGGGGGAAGCAGATCTCTATGAGTTTGAGGAAGCCTGGTCTACAGAGTGAGTTCTAAAACAGTCAGGACGGTTACACAGAGAAATCCTATTTCAAAACGCACCCCCCAAAAAGTATTGCTGTTGGTTTTGTTTTGTTGGTTTTTTTTTGAATGAAGGCTTAACACTAAAGCTTTTGTTTGACAGTGCCTTAGAAAATATCATTTTCTATATAAATGGTTTATAAATGATTGCCTGTGGTGATTTGAAAGACAATGTCCCCCAGAGGGAGTGGCACTACTAGGAGGTGTGGACTTGTGGGAGTAGGTGTGGCCTAGTTGGAGGAAATGTGTCTCAGTTTACTTCCTGTTGCCTAATGATCAAGATGTAGAACTCTCATCTCCTTCCCCAGTACCATGTCTGCCAGGATGCCACCCATCATGGCAATAATGGACTAAACCTCTGAATTATAAGCCAGCCCCAATTAAATGTTTTCCTTTTATATTATATTTTGTTTGTGTTCTGACAAATAAAGTTTGCTTGTAGTCATAGGGCAGAGCTAGGTCTGGAGTCTGCACACACAGGAGACAGGATGTGGTAAGGTGGGGCAGAGATAGGAAGTGATAAGGCAGGGTGGAGACAGGATCTCGGCCCTTTTTTGGAGGGTCTGGAGAGGTAGAAAGTGACTGTGGCTGTTCCCTTGCTTCTCTGATCTTTCAGATTTTACCCCATATCAGACTGCTGGATTTTACTGATAAGATTAATAAGATTTATGCTTCATCTGGTGCCCAACATGTGGCACAAATTCACAAAAAAAGCTGCTTGTCCATGGCTTTGCAACTACACACACACACATACACCAGAGCTGCATGCGGGGGCTCCCATTGGTGCTACCTCCCTGCCGGCTAGGATTTTTCTTTTTCCCCCTAAGCCCTTTAAGCAAGTTTGGGATTTTTCTGTTGTAGCCTCTCTGCAGCAAACTCAAACTCTTGGGCTCCAAACACCACTGGACTTAGCCCCTCACCACTGGCCAGCTTTGCCTTTAGGCAGCTTGTGCTGCATGTGCTTCTTCCCCACAATCCCCTGTGTGCATTTTTCAGATATTGGGATTCCTCTCCTAGTGGGTTATGGGCTTTCTCTGGACCCCCTCCTCAGACTGCTGCCACACTAGGTAGCTGCCTTGACATCCACTTGGGCTTCTACTATTCTACACAGCAGCAGTCAGCCTCACACTTCACCATCATCTTCACCATCAGCAGCAGCAGATTTGGTGAGACAACTGGGAATTCTTAAAGGGGGAATAAGGAGAGAGAGAGAAAGAGAGAGAGAGAGAGAGAGAGAGAGAGAGAGAGAGAGAGAGAGAGAGAGAGAGAGAGTTTTTTCCCATGTTAAAAATGAAAAATATTATGATCATGGAAGGAGTTAAGTCTCTGTATGATTATAGAATGGATGGTTTAAAAATGAAACAATTAAATGAAGGGATAATCAACTTAACTGGGATTGGCATAATGTTAATTATCATTTTCATAATTCTTGTTTTATCCCTAAAAGAGTTGGTTGACATTAATGCCAAGATACAAGTCTTAGAAAAACTTATTAAAACATATCATTGAGATATTCAGACCCAGACAGAGGAATTTAAAGGAGAATCAACCTCACCATTGCATTATAAAATTAGAGAGGAACAGCCCAAGGTTATCGAACAACCAACCTTAATTTATCCAATTACAATATGGGAACAACTAACTGCCAAACAACAGGTATCCCCAAGGCTATGTAAGAGCTTACTGGACTCCTATGGAAATGTTAGATTTGATAGTCTCAAATGATATGCATTCAACTTTTGTAGGACTAAAGATACTGAAATCTCCCAAGACCAACTTCTTAGAGAGGGTGATTATGTGGATGTACAAAGACAGTCTCTATATGATGACCACACCCTGGCTCTATGCTGGGCAGCATCTTTGAATGCTTGGGACAGAATTGAAGAAGTTAAAAAGAGAACTGAGTTATTTACTAAAGTTATACAGGACCCAAAAGAAACTTTCACTGATTTTTTTTTTTTACAAAGATTGACTTCAGCTGTAAATAAAGTGATACCAAATTCAGAAGGTAGACAAATAATAATTGAGTCTTTTGCTTTTGAAAATGCTAATTCACAATGCAAAATGACATTAGACCTTTAAAGGCAAGATTAGCACCCATAGAGGAATGAATCTTAGATACAGTCAATATTGAATCTCATAACCATGATGATGCTTGGATAGGAGAGGTGATTTCCAGAGGTTTGAAGAAAAATAAAAATGTCAGGTGTTTTAATTGTGATAAACAAGGTCACCTAAAAATGGATTGCAGATAAGGCATTTCTAGAAAGAATGTTTTTTCTAGGAATACTTCAGACAGAAGGTCCTTGCCCTCTGCAGTATGCAGAAGGTGCTGCAAATGTTGACATTGGACCAATGAATGCAAATCAACAAAGGACAGGCAAGGTAACCCTTTGTCATTGGGTAATGCCTTTTGTGGGGGTTTGGTTTAGTCATTCCCTGTTACATTGGAGGAAATACCTCACCAGAACAATTAAAGGACCTAATGCCTATTGTAAAAAACCATACTGCTCCAGATGGTAGAACAGCTTTAAAAGATAAAACAAAAATTTCAGAAGAAACCATAAAGCAAATATTATAAAGACTAGATTTGAACAAGAGAGACCTCTTGATTAGAAGAGGTGATAGTTCATCAACCAATGTGACCATTCAATCTAAACTAACTTATAAGATTAACAAATGCTTTTAATTTGATCAGATATAGCTCGCCAAAAGGGAAACTCCTCAAAGTTAGGGTTGGGGCAGGGTTTTGTTTTTGTCTTTCCAGGAGAATGAAGGCATCTGACTAAGGAATCTGAAGACCATAGGACAAATGAGACATCTGAAGAAAAAGGACAAATTATCCAGAGAAAATGTTCCAAGAAAAAGAGTAAATTGGCCTATTGGTCTATCACATTTCCAACAGAATAAAATTTCGTAAGTCTTCCCAATGTTTGTTTCTGTTGTTCTCTACAGATACTTAACACAAATGGTCTTTAGGTAGTCCCAGTTCAATTAAAAATTAAAGCTGGCTTTGGAGTTGGAATATGACTCTCTCCTTCTCTAAACCCAAGCATGCTTGTTAAAAGGAAAATCCAAGATCTCTGTCTTATGTCAGAAGAGCCACTTGATATGGGACAGAAGGAAAACCAAAATTAAGCAACTATTGTATTGCTACTAATCTCAGGATTCTTTAGTTTTGTTTTGACTCTATAAAACTTTTCTTAAGGTATAGATACTATATCAAAATTTATAAGACTAATATATATTATATTATATATATTTTAATTTTTTGTCATGATATTAATGGTCATATAGAGAACTAATTTGATAAAAAGGCTTCATCTAGCTACCTATACATGATTTTGGGTTTGAGTCTCTATCAGGGAACTAAGAATTAAGTTTTTTGTACTCTGGATGTACATAACAAATTATGGTCTTTTAACCTCTTTGAGATCTGTTGCATATGACATTTAAAATGTTTAAGTTTTCTGCAGTGAAACATGACCATGACTAACAGCAGCCTTTGAAGTCTTCAAAGGGAGGATGGGTTCCTATAATGACAATTCCACCTGGACTATGGTAATGCCATTAAGCTGACAAACACCACCTAAATATTGGTTTGAACTAGAAACTGCTCAGAACAATTTCAAGGTGGCTGTCTGAGATGATCCAGCCTCACAGACTATTCTAGCCAGCACTTAAGACAAGTCCTGCACTTTCCCATTACACAGAGACTAGACAACAAATGATATATAACTAGTTCTCCAAGGACTTGATAATTATTCCAATTTTTTTTAAGTTTCCCTAAAAATGCCATCATTCCAGACAGCAGGAAGTAATTTTAAGAATATGATGTCCATATTTCTAAGAGGTGGGGCGGATAGTTTTTGGTCATTCAGTGGGTTATGAATATTTATCATCATTTAAGGGGATTGGTTACAAGTTGTTGTTTGTAATGGTCAAGAAGAAAGCCAAACAAAGGCTATTAGATCCAGGGATCTTATTCTAAAAAGAAAAGGGGGGATAGTGAAGAAGGATAAAAGGGTAGATTATTGAATCTACTTTTAAACCAAAAAAAGCAACTACTAGTTTTAAATATTTTTAATTGATATAAATTTTTATATATTGATAAAAATTTAAGGTTATTTTGTTTAGAATATACTATGGAAACATACATTTCCACTCTTGTTCAAGGTATTATGTCTATACAGTTCATTTAACAATATAATATAAATTTCTAGTCATTGAAAGTTATTATTACAAACTATTTAGGATAATAAAGAAATGCTGGTGAGTAGTTAGTCACCTATTACAGTCAAACTTGTAGTCATGTTAGGTATGTTTTCAAAGTCAAACAAAGATATAGTTTAGATAGACAGGTGGTCTTCAAACACTTCAGAGAGCTACAGAATATGGCATTTAAGATGTTTTAGTAACATAAAGTTCTTTTTTTATGACAATGAGACATGTCTGCTCCTGGCAGCATGAGTCTACTTCAGAGAAGATGATGGGCACTGAAGAAACTCCATATGGAGTTTACTTTCTTTGTGGCAAAAGTTAGCCACTGGGCAAGGACATGCCTTTGCCTCAGCTGCTGAGAGTATGCTGTCCAAATTGGACAAGCAAGTCACAGAAGAAAGTGGCTGCAGTACTTTGCCATGAAAAGGTGGGACAGTCCTTCAAAAATCCTGCTTCACAAATAAGTCAGATATTCTAGGCCTGAAGGCCAAAGATGGATTCCCCAACATTACAGAGGAACCTTGGGTGACTCTTCAGGCAGCCAGCTGTTTCTGTCATTTCTTATTTTTGGAAGTTGTTTACTCTATACTTCCTGTTTACTCTGGTAATATTATATCCATCTCAGGTCTCTGAAGGAGTTGGAGACTAGCTAGTTATAGCTTTTCTTTTTAAGAAATTCAGAAGAAACATTCACAAAAGAAGTATAAAGTATATGTTTGAGAAACATAAAAATTAGTTTTGGGCTGGTAATGCAAGTTAATATAGAAAGTGAATTAGGTACACTTTGGACTCACCAAGATAGGATATATAATGGAGCATTTTCTCTGAATTTGTCAAGTTCTAATGGACTAGACATTGTTAATGTAATTATTGTCTGTATATATTTATGTATAAGTTATTGGATTTATTATATACAGTTTTTCTGTTGGTTAAAACCTTCACTTTTTATTTAGACAAAAGAGGGAAATTTTGTGTGATATTTTGTTTGTGTTTTGACAAATAAAGCTTGCTTGGAGTCAGAGGGAAGAGCTAGCCACTAGTTAACCATAGAGATCTGGAGTCTGTACAGACAGGAGACAGGAAGTGATAAGGCAGGGTGGAGACAGGATCTTGGCTCTCTTTGGTTGGAGGATCTGGAGAGGTAGGAAGTGACTGTGGCTGCTCCCTTCTTTCTCTTATTGTTCAGGCTTTACCCTGATATCTGACTCCTGGGTTTTTACTGGTAAGATTAATTATATTTATACTTCATTTTTCTTTATAAGAGTTGCTGTGGTCATGATGTCTCTCCACAGCAATAGAAACCTTGAATAAAATACTGCTCTTGAAGCATGGCCTGGCCACTGCCCTCTTCAACTGTCTGTGGCTGTGACTATCTGCAGGACCTGCACAAGATCCTGCCCTCAACCTTCTATCCAGGAGGGGAATGGGGCTTACAAGGCTCTACCCTCACAAAAGATTTATAGATGGGTAATGATTACTGATAGGAATTATTTTTTTTTCCTCTGGTGTCTATGCCCATGTTCCTGTAAGTAATTTCAATTAAATTTGTTGTTTCACTGGGCTACACTTGAGTTGAATCTTTATTTCTGTTTATGCCTTATCTAGGATGAATATCCATTTGTTCACCTTTACCCAGAAAGGGTTCAGGCAGCAAATGCTTTCATCTTTCTGTGCTACATGAGCCTGACTCAGTGGGGAGGACAGTACTGAGCTTGACAGGAACTCAGTCTTTAGCTAATCTGTGGAGTCCTTTTAGGTTTGCCAACTGATATTTTATTTCCTAAACAGACATTTAGAAGAAGTCAGATTATCTTGTTCTGAAGTGCTTTGTAGCAGAAGAGGCTTGTTGTTCAGATCTTTTCTAATTTGGAAGTACTTACATACACATAACACAAAACCTTGCAAATGAGATGATTTGTATACTTGATGCCAATAGTCTAGAAGCAATTTCATATGATTATGGTGGTATTTTATTTGTACTGAAATGTGATTTTAATTGTATGTTAATAAATAAAGTTGCCCGGGGGTCAGAGCTATTAGAGCCATAGCAAAAGCTGGGCAGTGGTAGTGCACGCCTTTAATCCCAGCACTTGGTAGGTAGAGCTAGGTAGATCTCTGTGTGTTCAAGATACAGCCAACAGACAGTGACAAGGCAGTCATGTGGTTGGTTTTACAATCAATGAGAAGACAGAACAGAAAGTCTATATAAAGACAAACAGACAGGAAGTAGGTCTCTTTTGGAGAGGTCTCTTGGCTGAAGAGGTTAGTTACAGCAGGTGGGTAAGGCTCTTAGCTCTGATCTCTTGGCTTTTGCCTTTGCATGGGCTCTGTGTTTCTTATTTAATAAGACAGTTGGTGACATCTACAAATGGTGCCCAACATGTTGGCCAGAGTTTCCACCTAAAACCTGAGTAAAAAGATTCTAAAATGGAGCTAAAAACATTTCCTAGTTGTCTCTCTCAAGTTAGCGGCAGCCTGTGTGTTTGAGCTACTATGGCGGGTTCCTGGCGTGCAGGCTGGACCTGCAGTATGGCAGGAATGAGGCCTCTGCAAGTGGCACATTAAGCTGCATAGTGGATTTAGCCTTTGCTAGTACAAAACAAAAAAAGAGGTTTCTGGGCTACACACTGCTTGGATAAAAGCATAGACCCACTATTTCTGAGAGTTGGTGGCTCCCAGAGCTGGCAGAAAATGTACCACTGCCATGTTGGGAAGCTGAAGTGGGCGGAGCCAGCAGCCACAGCGCTAGCGCTGTTTCAGTCTTAGAATGCTGCAGTTTAAAGCAATAGGCTCAAGGTAATAGAAAAAATAAGCCACGTACGCTTTCTTAGAAAATTGGGAATCAATCTCCCCCAAGATCCAGCTATACCACTCTTGGGCATATACCCAAGAAATGCTCAACCACACCATAAGAGCACTTGTTCAGCTATGTTCATATCAGCATTGTTTGTAATAGCCAGAACATGGAAACAACCCAGATGCCCTTCAACTGAAGAATGGATAAACAAAATGTGGTACATATACACAATGGAATACTACTCAGCAGAGAAAAACAATGGCATCATGAGGTTTGCAGACAAATGGATGGATCTAGAAAAAATCATCCTGAGTGAGGTAACCCAGACTCAGAAAGACAAACATGGTATGTACTCACTCATAGCAGGATACTAGACATGAAACAAGGATGACTTGTCTGCTACTCACATCACCAGGGAGGCTACCTGGAAAACAGGACCCCAAGAAAGACATAGGGATCACCCAATGACAGAGAAATGGAATGAGATCTACATGAACAGCCTGGACATGAGTGGGGGTAATGAAAGGCGAGGGTTGAGGGAAAGAGAGCTTGGGGGAGCAGGAGATCCCAGCTGGATCAACAACAGAGAGGGAGAACAAGGAATAGGAGACCATGGTAAATGAAGACCACATGAGAATAGGAAGAAGCAAAGTGCTAGAGAGGCCCACAGAAATCCACAAAGATACCCACACAACAGACTGCTGGCAATGGTCGAGAGACAGCCCGAACTGACCTACTCTGGTGATGGGATGGCCAAACACCCTAATTGTTGTGCTAGAAACTTCATCCAACTACTGAGGGATCTGGATGCAGAGATCCATGACTAGGCCCTGGGTGGATCTCTGGGAGTCCAATTAGCGAGAATGAGGAGGGTTTATATGAGCGAGAATTGTTGAGACCAAGGTTGGATAAAGCACAGGGACAAATAGCCAAATGAATGGAAACACATGAACTATGAACCAATGGCTGAGGAGTCCCCACTGGATCAGGCCCTCCGAATGGGTGAGACAGTTGATTGGCTTGATCTGTTTGGGAGGCATCCAGGCAGTGGGACCAGATCTTGTGCTCATTGCATGAGTTGGCTGTTTGAAACCTGGGGCCTATGCAGGATTGTTTGGCTCGGTCTGGGAGGAGGGGACTAGACCTACCTGGACTGAGTCTACCAGGTTGACCTCAGTCTGTGGGGAAGGCTTTGCCCTGGAGGAGATGGGAATGGGGGGGGGTTGGGGGGAAGGTGAGGGGGACGGGAGGGGGGGAACAAGGGAATCCGTGGCTGATATGTAGAACTGAATTGTATTGCAAAATAAATTTAAAAAATAAAATAAAAAAAAAAATAAGCCACGTAAAGATGGCTACCACACAGAAAATCTGGATTATGTTGTCTTTGATATTTGTAACTGAAGAAAAACATTTGATTGCAAAAGCTGTTGAGTTATACCAAAATGTATATTTTAAAGATACCTTGACTTCAAAATTTGGATGTAAGGATATGTTTCTTTGGAAAGGAGGTTCTGCTTTTGTTTCCACAGAAAGACAGAGGCTATGGATTTGTTCCAGATTAAGATACATCAGGTTTGACAAGCCAAGACCACCTGAAAGGTCTCTGATGAGACACCATGGCCCAGATGATCCAACATCTGGAATCGTTTCAAGGCAACTGGCTCAGATGATACAGCCTCATGGACTACTCCATGATCCTTAAATTTTCTTTGTGTCCCCATAAGATGCAGCGCCCCCTCTAGCAGGAAGTAGTAAGAGAAGCTATGCCCAAATTCCCAAATATACCAAGCTGACTTTGGAGATGTGAAAAAGTTAATACCTTCCTTTTTAAAAAAGAAAAGGGGAAGTGCTGTGGGATGGTCTGAATGTCAAGTTGCTCTGATTGGTCAATAAATAAAACACAAATTGTCCAGTGGCCAGGCAGGAAGTATAGGTGGGACTAACAGAGAGGAGAATTAAGGGAACAGGAAGGGAAAGGGAGTCACTGCCAGTCGCCGCCATGACAAGCAGCATGTGAAGATGCTGGTAAGCCACGAGCCATGTGGCAAGGTATAGATTTATGGAAATGGATTAATTTAAGCTATAAGAATAGTTAGCAAGAAGCCTGCCATGGCCATACAGTTTGTATGCAATATAAGTCTCTGTGTTTACTTGGTTGGGTCTGAGCAGCTGTGGGACTGGTGGGTGACAAAGATTTGTCCTGACTGTGGGCAAGGCAGGAAAACTATAGCTACATATGATAATTTAGTCTGACTACATTTTGACTGTGACCCACAGGCTAGGTATGGAATTACTTGTGATCATGTCCATGTTGAAAAAGCATTAGCTTTTGGGAGTGTTTAAAGTTTCCAGTTTTCAGATCAGATTGAGCAAGCCTGAGTGCTTTACTTCCAGCATTGCTAGTGACTGCAGACAGGTCAGTATTGCCTCACTTCCAGAATTGCTAGTTATTGTTTGAATCTTAGATGGTCTTTTAATAAAAAAAGAAACCCAGAGCCAGATATCAGGGTGAAAGCTGAAAGATCAGAGAAGCAGAACAGCCAACCACTAGTTCTTACTTCAATAAAACCATCAGCCTAAAGAGAGTGAGTTCCTGTTTACTCACACCTTATATACCTTTCTCTGCCCTGTCATATTACTTTCTGGGATTAAAGGCATATGTGCTTCCCAAGCAAAGGCATGACATCTCAAGTGCTGAGATAAAAGGTGTGTGCCACCACTACCTGGCCCTGTTTTTTCCCTATACTAGATCAATCTCATGTAGCCCACTGTGGCCTTGAATGCACAGAGATCCAGACAAATCTCTGCTCCCTGAGTGATAGGATTAAAGGTGTGTGCCATCACTGCCTGTCCAATCCAGTGGCTGTCTCTGTCCTCTGATCCTCAGGCAAGCTTATTAGGGTATACAATAAATCACCACATTTCCTCTTTTTTGTCTAAAATAATAAAAGGTTATAATTAATATAAGAAAAACTATATACAATAAGTATATACAATATATACAGTCAAGAATTACATTCACAATGTCCAGTCCATTAACATTTGACAGATTCAGAGAAAATACTCCATTAATTATCCTATTTTGATGATTACAAAATGTTGTACATAATTCACTTTCTATCCTAACTTGAATTACCAACAGAAAACTATCTTTTGATGTCTTCCAAACTTATACACTTTATACATCTTTAGTGAATTTCTTTTCTGAATTTGTTAACAAAAAAAAACTATATCTAATCTTCAACTCCCTCAGAGACCTGAGAATGAAATAATATTACCCAAGTAAGCAGTAAGTGCAAACAAGCAACTTCCAAAAAATGTGAGAAATGACAGAAACATCTGGCTGCCTGGACAGTCACTCAAGATTTCTCTGCAACATTGGGGCATCTATCTTTGACCTACAGGTCTAGTGTATCTGATAGACTCGCCTGTGAAGTCATATTTTCTAAATGGCCTTCCTACCTTGTGTTGGCAAGGTTTAGCAGTCCTTTCTTTTGTGCCCTGATTGTTCATTTTTACAGCATACTGTCAATAGTTGAGGCCAGGACATTTTCTTGCCCAGTGGCTAACTTGCCACAAAGAAAGTAAACTCCATATGGAGTTTCTTCAATGCCCATAATATTCTCTGAAGTATATTGGTGCTGCCAAGAGTAGACATGCCTCATTGTCATTAAAAAAAAAAAAGAATCTGTGTTATTAAAACATTTTAAATGATATACTCTGTAGATCTCTGAAGTGTTTGGAGATGACCTGTTTTTGTAAAATATATTTCTGTTTGACCTTGAAAACATACCTACTATGACTACAAGTTCAATTGTAATAACTACTAGCTTTCATTTCTTTATATCCTTGTTGGTTGGTAATAATAACTTTTAAGAATGAGCAATTTTCATTATATTGTTACATGAGCTGTATAGGTACAATATCTTGAACAAGATTAGAAAAGTATGCACAGTATGATCTAACAAAAATAATATCAAATTTGTATTAATATATAAAATTTGTATACAATATATGAAAATCCAATCCAACACAAAATATTTAGAGCTAGTAGTTGCATTTTAAAAGCAGATTCAATGATTTTTATCTTATCATATTTACACTCTCCCATTTTTATTTTCAGAGTAGATTCAATAATCTACTTTTTATCTTATCATATCTATATCCTTTTTCTCTTTTTCTCTTTTTTTCAAGCAAGAGCCATGAATCTAATCTCCTTTGTTTAGCTTTTTTCCTGACCATTATCAATTAACAACTTGTAAACAACCATCCTAAACAATGACAATTGTCCATAACCAATTGAAAGACCTAAAACCACTCACCACATTTTTGGGTATGTGGGCATCTTGCTCTTAAAATTACTTCCTTCTGTCTAGGGGTGAAGCCATCTTTAGAGGATCCTGAAAAAAAATTGGGGGATAATTGTCAAGTCCTGGGAGAGGTAGTTGTATCATTTGTCCAGTCTCTGCATAATGGGAAAGTGAAAGTCTTGTTTCAAGTCCTTACTTAAATAGTCTGTGAGGCTGGATCATCTCAGCTAGCCATCTCAAAATTGTCCTGAGCAGTTTGTAGTCCAAAGCTGCCCCGGCCAGCGGGGTGTCAACGGGGGCGACCCACCTGAGGGAGAGAATGAGAGGGACGGGGGAGACATGAAAGGATGACAGCAAGACAGTGTGTTCTGATCAAGCTGCAAATTTTATTCTCCTCAGCAAGGCTTATATAGCATGAGAGGGGGCAGGAAGGAGGGAAGGGGTGCAAGACATGCTGTACATGCAGGTGAAGGGGGACATGCAGGTGAAGGACTACATGCAAGTCGTGAGGCTGCTAGGTGGTAAGGTCACTGGTCAGGGCCCATTGTTCTGTTGCTATGCTACCTGACCTGCCTGACCTGTTCTTTATCTTTGGGGGCATCTGGTTTAGGGGAGGGGCTTGTTCTCTGACCTAACTAGTACTTTTCCATGGTCCATGTTTTGTCCCTGACACAAAGCCAATCTTTGGTGGTTTTTGTCACCTTTGTGGTATTATCATCATCCTGATGGAATTGTTGTTGTGGGGTCCCACCATCTTTTGTGAGACCTCAAAGTTACTTTTAGGCATGGTCATGGTTCACTGCAGAAAACTGATAGAGACTCAAGCTTGAATTCATGTACAGGAAACTAAATAAAGCCATTTTTCTGTAATTAGTTATTACTCTATATGACCATTAATAGCATGACAAATATTTTAAATATATGTATAAATCTTGTCAATTTTTATATAAATTCATACCTTAAGAAAAGTTTTAAAGAGTCAAAATAAAAGCAAAGAATTATGAGATTAGTGGCAATAGAATAGTCCCTTAATTTTGATTTTTATTCTGTCCCATATCGGATGGCTTTTTTGACCTGACACAGAGATTTTTCATTTTCTTTTAACAAGCATGCTTAGGTTTACAGAAAGAGTTGGAGCATGCATGCTCCAGCTCCAAAGCCAGCTTTAATCTTTAATTGAACTGGGACTACATAAAGACCACTTGCATTATGTATCTGTATAAAACAAAAGAAACAAACATTTAAGAAGACTTATGAAATTTTATCCTGTTGGAAATGTGATAGACCAATAAGCCAATTTACTCTTTTTCCTGGGATAATTTCTGTTGATGATTTGTCTTTTTTCTTCAGATGTCTCATTTGTCCAGTGTTCATTCTCCTAAAAGACAAAAGCAAAAATCCTTCCCCAACCATAACATTAGGGAGGTTGCCTTTTGGCAAATTATATCTGATTAAATGAGAAGCATTTGCTAGTTGTACAAGTTAATTTAAACTGAATTGTCATGCTGATTGATGAACTATCACCTCTTCTAATTAAGAGGTTTCTCTTATTCAAATCAAACCTTTATCAATTTTGATGGTATCCTTAGCTTTTCTTCTCCTGTGGAAACAAAAGCAAAACCTTGTCCCAAATGTAACACATATCCTGGTTTCCATTCTGAATCTTTAAAGTATATAGGCTTATTTAATTCTGTAGTTTTTTCTATTATCTAATGTCTCTCTGCAGCCATTTTTCCTTTCTTGTTAGCATTGAGAAAATTCAAAGTTAATAAAGCATTATGTAATCTATTTCTTGGGGATTTGTTACCCCTTTCTGTTTATTTAGCATATCCTTTAGAGTTTGATTTGATCTTTCTATGACTGCTTGTCTGTAGGATTGTGTGGTATACCTGTAAAATGCTTTATATTGTAATAAGTAAAAAAAAAAAAAAAAAACTTTTTTATTTTACCAGAGATATACACTGGAGCACTGTCAGTTTTAATTTGTACAGGTATACCCATGATGATCATAACTTCTAGCAAATGCATGATTACAGAATCAGCCATTTCAGAACTCAGAGCAGTTGCCCATTGAAATGCTCAATAGGTATCAATGGCGTGATGTACATATTTCAATTTTCCAAATTCTACAAAATGAAACACATCCATCTGCCACATTTCATTCCTCTGAGTACCCTTTAGGATACATCGTGCTAATAGTGGAGTTTGATTGTAAAAAGAACAAGTAAGAAATATTCTTATAATTTCCTTGGCTTTTTGCCAGGTAATGGAAAAATCCTTTTTTAAACACTTAATATTAACATGATGTATTTTATGAAACTCTGAGGTCTCTAGTGCATTTCCTATCAAGAGTTGATTGATCTTGTCATTGCCTTGTGCTAGAGGACCTGTCAGACCCGTATAGGATCAGATGTGAGTTGTATGTAAGGGGTGATTTCTATTCCTAATTATTTCTTGTAACTGAATACATAACAAAGTTAGTTCTGATTCATCAAGGATAAATTCAGCAGTTTCAATATGTAAGACCACTCTTTCAGCATACTGAAAGTCAGAAACTGTTGAGAGGTTCTGGAAAATCCAATACCATCAGAATAGCATTTAGTTCCAATTTTTGGACTGAATTATAAGGCCTTTGTACCACTTTACTTGAATTTTCTAATTTGTAACCTGCCTTTCCTTATTTGTTTGTATCTGTATAAAATGTAGGGGCTCCAGATATTGGTCTTTCCCATACAATGTGAGGTAGGATCCAGTTAGCTCTCTTTGTGAATTGAATTCTATCACTTTGGGGATGTTTTTTGTTAATCTCTCACAAAAAATTACTGCAAGCTCTTTGCCAAGGTTCACATTCTGCCTATAATTTGTCAGTTTCATCATTAGTTAAAAGTATGACAATTTCTGCTGGGTCTATGCCTACTAATTGATGAAGTCTCAATTTTCCTTTTAAAATCAACTCAGAGATGTTTTTCCACATAGGTTTTTAATTTTTTACTCTGTTTATTTGGTAGAAATATTCATTCCAATATAATATCTTCTCTCTGCATTAAAATTCCTGTAGAAGAATGCTAAGAGGATAAAATAACCAAAATTCAATGAAGCTCTGGATCCAAATGAGCCACATGTGCATCCTGTATTTTCTTTTCCATCAAAGCCAATTCTCTCTCAGCTTCAGCTGATAATTCTCTTGGACTATTTAAGTCCTTGTCACCCTCTACAGTTTTGAACGAATTACTCAGTTCATCGTACTTTACCCCAATAGTGGTCCATAGACTGGAAATGTCTCCTAATACTCCTTGAAAGTCATTAAGAGTCCATAATCATTCTCTCTTAGTTTGAACCTTTTAGGGTTGAATTTTTGTAGACCCACTTTATATTCTAAATAATTAGTAGAATCTCCTCTTTGTATCTTTTCAGGAGCAATTTGTAACCTCCAAGAAGGCAATGGTTTTTTTGTTTGTTTGTTTTTTTACTTCTTCAAACATTCTTTCTAAAGTATCTACAGTTGAATCAGCTAGTAAAATGTCATCCATGTAATGGTAAATTATAGAGTTAGGAAATTGTTTATGTATTACTTCCAATGGCTATAGTACAAAAAAATCAACATTGGCACAGGGTTGGGCTATTTAACATTCCCTGTGGGAAAACTATTCATTGATATCTCTTGACTGGCTGGGAATTATTGTAAGTAGATACTTAGAAGGCAAGTTTTTCTCTGTCTCTTTCTTGCAAGGGTATTGAGCAGAAACAATCTTTGAAATCAATAACTATAAGAGGCTGTCCTTTTGGTAATAGAGTAGGTAAAGGAATTCCAGATTGTAGAGAGCCCATTGGCTGAACTACCTTGTTAATTGCTATTAGCTATGTTACCATTCTCCATTTACCAGATTTCTTTTTAATAACAAATATAGGAGACTCCCAAGGGCTAGTTGATTCTTCAATATGTTGAGCATTTAACTGTTCTTGTACCAGCTGTTCTAAGGCCTGCAGTTTCTCTGTTGTTAAAGCCCATTGCTGAACCCATACAGTATTGTCTGTTAACCATATTAAAGGTAGAGCTGTTGGTGTCTTTAAAAGATCAGTAGCTGTTGTGCCCTGTTCTTGTACAATCTGGGTGGTTGGTGACTGTTCTTTATAATACATTCTAATATTTTTCTCAGAATGTGCTAGTTTATGCTTTGTTTCTGAGATTGGAGGAATGTTAATCTGGGTATTCCATTGTTTTAATAAATTGTGTCCCCATAGATTCATATTAATGTTAGTCACATATGGCTTTAATTTTCCTATCTTTCTGGCCCTATACAATTGACCCATTTTGCATTCTGTTTCACTTGAGATAATTTTCCAGTCCCTAAAAGCTGAACATTTACCTCCTGAAGAGGCCAATTTGGATGCCAAGATTCTGTTGCAATTATTGTTATGTCTTCACCTGTGTCTACAAGACCTTCAATGAGAATGCCATTTGTTCATATTTTTAATTTTGGTCTTTGTTCATTTATAGAAGTTTGCTCAAAAAATTCACTTTATGGTTTCTCCCAATTTTTTTTCTCTCTTCTATAACTATTCTATCACCCAGAGCAGTATGGTTTTTTTACAATAGACATAAGGTTCTTTAATTGCTCTGAGAAGGGGTTCTTTTATGATTGCAGGAAAGGATTGAACCAAATTTTTCAGGGAGTTTCCCAATGGCAAAGGCAAAGGATTACTTTGTCTGTCCCTTGTTGATCCACATTCATTAGACCAATGTTTGCCTTTACCATACCTTCTGCATATTCCAGAAGGGAGGAGTGTTCTCTTGGGTTTATTCCTTGAAAAACACATTGTTTCTAGGATTGCCATGTTTACAGTCCCTTTTTAGGTGACCTTGTTTACCACAATTGAAACACATGACATTATATTTTTTTTCTAAACCTCTGGAAATCACCTCTCCTATCCAAGTATCATCATGGTCATGAGATCCAGTATTAATTATATCTGGGATCCATTCCTCCAAGGGTGCTGATCTTGCCTTTAACAGCCTAATTATCCTTTTGCATTGTGCATTAGTATTTTCAAAAGACAGAGATTCAAATGCTATTATATTCAATTAGGTTGTGAATTTGCTATCCTACTTTTTACTGCTGAAGTCAGCCTTTGGAAGAAATCTGTGAAGGTTTCTTTTGGGCCCTGTATAACTTTTGTAAATGACTCAATTTCTTTTCCTACTTCTTCAATTCTGTCCCAAGCCTTCAAGGCTGCCATTCAGCATAAAATTAAGGTGTGGTCATCATATAAAGATTGCCTTTGTATATCAGTGTAATTTCCTTCTCTAAGAAGTTGGTCTTGGGAAATTTCCATACCTCTAGTCCTACATCATTGTTCAATTGTCTCTTAGCTTCACCTTTCTACCATGTCCTCCACTATGTCTGGGGAAAAGCTTCTAGGACAGCTGTAACCAAATCTTACCAGTCTTGAGAGATAATACAAGTTGACCATGAGTTTAACATCTGCTTTACAAAAAGAGAATGCATACTATATGAGACTATAGCTTCCTTGACTCTCCTCAAATCTAACATATGCACAGGAGTCCATTCAGCTCATACACAGCCTTCTGCATTTGGCAGTTCCTGTGCTGGATAGATTAAGGTTGGCTGTTAGAAAGCCTTAGGCTATTTCTCTGTAACCATATAATGCAATGCTGAGATAAGTTCATCTTTAAATTCCTCTGTCTGGATCTGAATCTTTCTATGATCTGTTTTAACAAGTTTTTCTAAAACTTTTATCTTGGCACTCATATTAACCAATGTTTTAGTGATAAAACAAAAATTATCAGACAAATAATGTTTATAATTAACATTATGTAAATCCCATCAGCATTAATTATCCTCTCATTTAATTGTTCCATTTTCAGACTGCCTAATGTGTTATCAAACAGAGACCAGATTCCCTCCATTGTAAAAATGTTTCCTGGTTTTTAATGTGGGAAAAAATTCTCTTTTAACTAATTCCTCCCTTTAAAAAATTTTTATTGACTCACCAAATTTGCTGATAATGTTGATTCAGATTATGGTGTGGCAGCAGCCTGGGGGGGGGGCAAGGAACCCACCAGGAGAGGAAAGAACCAAAAAAAAACCAGCTAATGTGTGAAAGCATCTAATTCTGGGGTGTTTGGGGCTTGATCCTGGGGAGTTTGCTGCAGAGAGGCTGCAACAGAAACTTAGCCAGTGGGTTAGGTACTCCCAGCCCAGGTGGAGTGGAGATTCCAGCCATGTGTAGCTTTGGCCTGAGCCTTGGGCAAGCAGCTTTTTTCCTGAATTTGTGACACAAACTTTAGGGTACCAAATGTAACATGAATCTTAAAAGGTCTTATTAATAAAAAAAAAAAAAAACCTGGAGCCAGATATTTGGGTGAAAGCTGAAAGATCAGAGAAACAGAACAAGCCAGCCTTGTTCTTACCTCTACAAAATCCTCAGCCTCAAGAGAGAGACTTCCTGTTTACTCATACTCATATACCTTTCTGTGCCCTGCCATCTCACTTCCTTTCCAGTGCTGGGACTACAGACATGTGCCACCATGTCTGACTCTGTTCCCAGTGTGGCCTTAAACTCGTAGAGATCTGGATGGATCTCTGTCTCCAGAATACTAGGATTAAAGGCATGTGCTACCACTGCCTGATCTCTATGTTTAATATAGTGGCTATCTTTGTCCTTTGATCCCCAGGCATGCTTTATTGGGGTACACAATATATCACCACAATAATTTGTCTATGAAATCAACTCTTTTTTAAAAATTGCTCCCAAATTTAATATTGTTGACATGCAAATTTGTTTTTACTAATTCAGATACCTAAGATGAATCTGAGTTTTTTCATCCTTGTTCTAGAATTCAACCTTCTCCACTCCTCAGAAAATACCCTGACTGCTTTGTATTTCTCTCATTAGTACCAAAAAATCTACCAAGACGTCTCTGAGCTGTGCCTTTAACTCAGCCCCACAGCCTCCTCTCTATCTTATTTACTCAGTTCCTACTTCCTAACCAACAACTTGTGCCCACAACCCACTTCTTATCCCTACTCATTCCTCAGCTCCACTACCCTGGAACCCTTGCTAAACTCATTGCAATTGCTTGCTCCTGACCTGTCTATGTTGAAGTCCATACAACAAGAAACTGTGTATCATAAAGTAAAATAAATAGCATCTTAACAGGTATTTTTAATTACCTGAGTAGATTTTTTAAGTATATAGCTTAGAATAAATATTTGAAGTATACTAGTCATCTATGAGAATGTTCAAAATCTAATCTCATAGACTAACATCTCAAGTAACTTACCACTTGAAACTATACTAATCACAAAGCCCTTTGGACTACTTTCTGTCTCTGTCAGCTACATCCCATCAATAAGCTCCTATTTTTCATTATCCAATAGCCTCTTCATTTCTCCAGATAGTTATATGCTGCAGGCCACAGGATTATATCATAAGGACTCAGCTGGTTATGGTAAAGTCACTACCTTGAGGGATCAAGGATTTCCTCCAGAGGAAGCCAAATTCCAAGGAGCTTTTGGTGTTATTTGGCTTGTTATATATCAGCTGTCTTCTGTTATGAAAATCATGTGTTTTCCATAGTTTTCCCAATTGAGTTTTCCCTAAGAAGGGCTAACAGTGTGGACTGATCACTCTCTGGACATACACATTCCAGATATTTTGAGAACAGCCTCAGGAAAGGCTATCTCTGGAATCAGATATCTCCCTTAGCCACTTTCAAGGACTAGCAGTAACAACAGTCCACATGAAAGTCTCCTGATTTAAGGTAAATTCCACAAGAAGACACCACCTAGGCCAGGTGGATGTTAAATAATAGCTTTACACAATTTAGCTCAGATCCTCATTTCTTACAGCCTTACTAACTTTATAGACCTTTATCTCCTTACCGTTAACCAGTTTTAGGAATATTTAGATAACTTTTGTGCTGACAGCTATGCTCAGGCAGAACCCCAGTTCATCATTGGCAGCATCCGACCAGGTCCATCCCCATATGGAGGAAAGTACCTTATCAGAAATAACTGTACTCTCTGAGAACAGACTTAAGCATCCAGGTTACCTGTTTGAGAAAGCCTGGCAGATGTGCCAATTAAGCTTTACTTCCTCCTTTCCCAAACCTTACCTCTAGTTCCAGATGTCCCTTTAACTATCACCAGAGGCATCTAGCTGTACACAGGTTGCCTAGCGACCAAGCACACTTTCCCCCACCCTGCAGAAAAAAACGACAGATAGATTGGAAAGATAGGAGCCACAGGAAAAAAGAAGACAGTTTTATTTTCTCCCATTGACCTAGCAACTTACAGATTCTTAACGTTTTCTACCAATTATGTTTAAGACTATAGTTGAACACATAAGATCCCTCTTCTTAGATATTACCTGAATTTAGCCTTTAGTTAATTCATTTCCCCATTGGTCATGGGGTTGCAAATGATAATTAATGGTTATTGCCCCTCTATGTGATTCTTATCACCCCTCCATTTGACCCTGGAAGCCTGGCTTTGCACAGCCAAAGAATTTACTGCTTGTAAGTGTATATATACCAGGACTTTCAGGGCATGAGGGATGGAGAAGAGAAAAAAGGATGGAAGAACTAGATGGGTAAGAACTTGAGAGGAACAAACTGAGATGGGGGAGAACTAGATTGAAGGGCTAGAACAGAGTACTAGAGGAACGGGATGGAAGATGAGGAAGAGCCAGATGGGAAATAACAATATGAGGAAGAACAAGATGAGAGAGAAGGAGATGAGAGAGGAGATAATATGGGAAAGAACCAGATGGATGAGAACCTAGAAGGGCCAAAACTAGATGAAGGAATTGAGATAGAACCTGGAGGGGACAACAGATAAATGTAAAGAGAAATTGGGCAAGAAAGGAGCTAAAAATGAGAGCAGAGTATAAGCTTGTAGAGAGAGAACTGACAGAATAATAAAGTGTATGGACCAAGGAATTTTGTGTACATAGATTCATTTCTTTTCTTCAAAGATTAATTATCAACTGGCTGTAGATTCTCCTCGGACCCTGGGAGGTGACTATCCAGGAGCTGGACCCCCATAGTCCTTGATAGTTATATGCAAACTACTTCATTTTCCAAAAGTAGTACATATAATTACTGTGATAAATATAGTTAAATTGAAAGCATAATATTCTTTCCCATCGATGTTATATAGCATTAGTGCAGACATAATATCCACTCACATCTCTTACTTTTGAGACTGTTTGTGATGGCTATGCTTGGTTTTCAACCTGAGACACCTAAGAGGGATCCTCAGCTGGGTAATTGCCTCCATCAGAATGGCGTGTGGGCATTTTCTTGATTGCTAAGAAAGACCCAGGCCATTATACACTGTACCATCCCTAGACAGGTGGGCCTGTGCTATATAAGAAAAGTAGAGAGGGGTCTCTAGAGATGGCACAGCATCAAGAACAGCACTTGTTACTCTTACAGAGGACCAGAATTGGTTCCCAGCATATACATGGCAGTTCACAATCATCCATAACTCCAGTTACAGGGAATCCTTCACATTCTTCTAGTATTTGCAGGCACCAGCCATGCATGCAGTGCACTTACATACATGCAGACAAAATATTCATGCTGTCTCAGTTAGGGTTTCTATTGCTGTGAAGAGACACCATGACCATGGCAACTCTTATAAAGGAAGACATTTAATTGTGGTGGCTTGCTTACAGTACAGAGGTTTAGCCCACTGTCATCATGGTGGGACATGGTGCCATCCAGACAGACATGGTCCTGAAGAAGTAGCTATGAGTCCTACATCTTAAAGGCAACAGGAAGTGGTTTGAAACACTGGGTAGTATCTTGAGCATATGTGAGACCTCAAAGCCCACCTCCACAGTGACACACTTCCTCCAATGAGACCACACCTACTCCATCAAGGTCATGCCTCTGAATAGTGCCACTCCCTTTGGAGGACATTTCCTTTCAAACCAGCACATATGCATAAAATAAAAACAAAAATCTTTCAGAAAGAAAGAGGTGGGGGGTGGGGGAGTGGAGGGTGGGAGAGAAAATCAGTTGGCTGAATGTGAGCCTAGGAGCAAGACATGCAGTGTTCCTCCATGGTCTCTCTTTCAGTTTCTGCTTCAAGTTCCTGCCTTGGCTTCCCTTAATGATCACAAGTAAGAAGAAATAATCCCTTTCTTCCCCAGGTTGTTTTAGGTCAGTGTTTTATTACATCAAAAGGGAAATAAACTAGGACAATGGGTCTTGCTATATAGTCTGCTCTGGTCTTGGACTTATGACACTCTTTCCTCAGCTTCCAAGGGATGGTACTTTACATATGACCTCCATGCCTGACTTCTCTGGGGTTTCTTGAATATGATTATTTGTAAATATTTGCCTATAGGTCAAAGACAATAAATGTTAAATTTTATAATGTACTTCCATAATATTTTTGAAGCCAAAGGCACTTGTGATTGTGTCTTTCTCTGACGGACAAAGGAGTGCACATAAACACACAAATACATACCAAATACTCAGTGATAGACAAAGCCAAAGGTGCTAGAAAGTGGGAGTGGGACCTCTCATGTGACATAGACTGACAGATTTTTGTGACACAATATAAACTATTGAAAGGTGATTAAGACAACTACCAATATTTGTGCTGAGTGTGGCATTGTGGTTCACACTTATAATATTGGCACTCAGGAAGAAGAGGTAGAAGAATCTGGAGCTAGAGGTCATCTCTGGCTACAAAGTAAGTTTAAGGCTGTTCTGGGCTACCTGAGATGCTTTCTCAAAACAAAAATGTTCAGCATTTGTACTGTTGGTGCATCACTAAGAAACTCAGGTTTTGTCTGTTCTCTAAAAAGATAGGGCTTTTCAAGTGTTTTGTTGGGGATTTTTCTTGTAATTAAGTGAAGGTAACTGAACTCATTCAAGTATGTTTTTTTTCCTGTTCAAAGAGTGAATCCAGAAAGCACATAATCATCTCCCCCCCGACAAACATATCCACTGTCTAAGAACACCTGGATTTTATTGTATTTAAGTTAAGATGTCAAAACCATGAGATTTATCTCTAAAAACAAAAACTAACTCAGTATACTTGTTACTGATAAATGTGTGTGTGTGTGTGTGTGTGTGTGTGTGTGTGTGTGTGTGTTTGCAATAGTATTGCTTTACTCAAATACCTTTCATTAAAAGAAATGACATTTTTTTCATATACCTGTTTTAATAAAATTCACAGTTCAAATTAATGCAATAAAGACAACAAATTATCAATAAAGGCTTTTAAATATTAAATAAGAATTATAAAACTGAACACAGTATACAAATATCTGTTAAACATATCACTAAAATCATATACAATAAAGTTATTATTTTTCACTGGTACTGAGATATAATTTTCACAATTAAATGTTTCCTATGCAATGTTAACCATATAAAAATAATATTCCTAGCAAAAATATGACACAGTTTTAAATATTCCATTTAAAAATATATGATTTAAAGTCTCTTTTAAAATGATACTATGAATTTTTGTTTACACAAAGGTAAGCTAAGAAAGCCTCCATTCTCCGAAGAATACCACTCATCAGTTAAATCAAGAAAGCCTCCATCCTGCTGCAGGACGCCACTCATCATTTACTCCTGGGAAGTTACTATATGTAGGTTCATATGAAGCTCAACATTAAATATGATTCCATATACTTTTTCTTCAAATTAGATTTGCATCTTATAAAATGTCTGAAGTAAAAAAGAGAATAAAAATAGTAAGAACATGGTTTTCAACACACATAAAATATTTTGACATTTTTAATAGTTACATTTTATAATATCTTTTTTTGAAATATAACCCTGAGAAAGCAGGCTCATGTGCTGACAGAAAGGAGGGGATTTTGTACAGAAGGAAAACGATGTTCTTCCTGTTGACAGCAAACAAATAACTCACAAAATATTCCTAAAACATATTTCACTGGAATATTGTGATTATAATCTCTTGATAAATAATCTGAAACAGGGCTGGAGAGATGGTTCACCAGCTAAAAGTACTGTTTGCTCTTCCAGGGAATCCAGCTCTATTCCCAGCCCCCACATGGCTGCTCACAGCTCCAGTGCTAGGCATACACAAGGGTAAAAAACCCATACACATAAAAGTAAATATAATCTCAAATATATAATAATCTGAAACAGACATTTACACAGAATATTATCTTACTTGATGTAACTGCTTAGAGGACATTTTAAATTAACTGAGCAGAATAGCACATTTAGAATCAAGTTTGAAGCAGACTAAAAAAGCCCATTAGTAAGTGCCACAGGTGTTGTGTTATGCCAAGATTAGCTCCTGGGCTTTTAGACTCTTCAAAATTTTCTCTTTAAAAATTATTTTTTTGTTTAAGTTCTTAGTTTTTGAGACAGGGTCTCACTAATAATGTAATGAGGTCACTCTCAGACTCCCCTGACTTAGTCTCTTGAGTGCCAGAATTTGGAATTTGGGATTGCAGGAAAAATTTTCTTAAAGACAGAGTATAAGGGTTGGTGGTACAACTTAGCATTTTTCTCCTGTGTGCACATCCTGAATTTGATCCCCATCACCTTGGGGGTGGGTGAAAGGACAGGGAATAGGTAACAAAAACACTCTTAGGATAATAAAAATAAATAGGTAGATACTCACAGGGTAAGTTTCCTAGGTCTGGGAGCACAGTGGACTCACAGCTAATCTCATCAGCAATCTAGCACATCTTTTATAATCTAGAAAGGCCATTTAAAGGTAATAAAACATATAGTTAATCATTGCAAATGAGAAAGAAATAATGTTATTGTCATTGATTGATGTCACCATCATAGCTCTAAAAGCACCTAACATTTTAAATGCTCAACATGGGTTTTGTTCTTCATTCCTCTTAAAAGATATGGAAATTTGATGCCTTCACTTTATAGATGAGAAACCACCTTCAAATGTGACTTATCTCATAGTAGCCAAGTGGTTTACTTCTCAAAACTGCCTTTTCTCCACCAAACTATGCTGTCATCCAGTGTCATTGCCTTGAATCTCTTACTGGCAAGTTGAGGTTTTTTTTTTTTTGTTGTTGTTGTTTTTGTTTCTGTTTTTGTCAATGTGATACAGACTAGAGTCAACTGGGAAGAGGAAACCTTAGCTGAGGGATCACCTCCATTAGGTTGTCCTGTAGGTAAATCTGTGGGGCATTTTCTTGATTAATGATTTACTAGGGAGGGCCTAGACCACTGGGGTTGGTATCAACCCTGGAAAGGTGTTTCTGGGATGTATAAGAAAGCAGCAAGTCAACAGAATCAAACCAGTAAGCAGCATTCCTCCATTGTCTTTGCTTCAATTTTGGCCTTGAGGTCCTGCCTTGAATTCCTGTTGGCTTCCATCAGTGATAGAGTGTGATGTGGAAGTGTAAGCTGAAATAAATCCTTCCCCACACTTGTCAGTGTTCTATCACAGCAACAGAGAAGCAAACTAGAATGAATCTAGTGTGCTTAATTTTCCCTAGTCACTAAATGTAAGAGTTTTTTCGTTTTTTTTTTTTTTTGTGGAAAAAATATAAAAATCTGACTCAACATTCTAAGTAAAGTTAAATACTCCTCAAGGTCATCTAGATGACTAGAAACAAAATGCTCAGAAGTCACTCACTTTAAAAAGAAATTTTAGATTTAGAAAGGAATTTGGAACAGGCAACTCAACTACCACATATTATCATAACTGGGCATTTTGAATAATAGCCCTTTCATGCTATGTTTGGAATTATTATTAACTCCATTAACTTAAGTATTCAAAAGAACTCATTGCCCAACAGGCTATCATCATTCAGGGAAACCCAGCAAACACTGTACAAATGACATTATATAAAAACATTTACTTCAAAATAACTTCAGAAGAGATGTTGACTTGCACTTTATAGTCAGCTCACTTTTTTTTTTCATTTATATGAGAAGTCACTTTATTTATACCAAGGAATTTGAATAATGATAAAAGGTTTCTGTCCTGACAAACATTCTAGTCTTTAAGAAAACTTGGCTATTTTCAGATTTGGAAATGCTCCCAACCAGAATCCGATCTCTCTTTATAGTTTCAACAGTACACACAACCTTGAGTGCTGAAAGGTTATAAATAGCATCCAATGCAATGTTTAGTCTATTGTGTCCCACCCAAAGACAGTTGAAGCTTGAAATTATATGCATTCATTGTTGGATTAGTTTTTTTTTGTTTTTTCTAAAATCTGCCCAGGCAACTTACAAGCTGGCATTGAGCAATCCCTGGTATTGTGATAAAGTCGATGGAAGTGTTTGCTACATTCAGCTGAAAATGTAACAGGCCCTAGAGAAAGGGAAAGAATGCTTATTATAAACACAGGCGTGTTCCCCAAACAAGTTTCTAGCACTCTATGGACGGAGATGGTGTAACTGTAGATTCCATCCTTCCTGCCCTTTAAAGAACTGGCCTGAGAATTCCTTCCTTTACCCAGACTCTATGGGAGGCGCTGAACTTTGATCTAAGTTCACTCTACATTCTCAGTATATCACATCATGGAACCTTCTGGACTAGTAGAACTCTGGAGGAACTGAAAGGGGGCACTCCAGACAGAAGGGGAATGCAGAGAGCAAACCAAGAGGGAGTGGCTTTCTGGTCCCTTGATTTTTTTTATACTTATTGGGAAGTAATGTTTCTAGTGATGACATTTGTTTTTAATTGAAGCAATGTGTGTTCCTTAGTGGAAGGCATTACTGTGAAGGGGGTAGGGCCTTGAAACTGCAGCAAAACTTTCCTCCTTCCGCCTGGTCCACAGCTTCTAACACTTAGTGCTGCCTTTCTCATCGGCACCCTTTGAAAGTTACCATCTGGGTATAGTTGTGTTGGACTGTAATTCTAGAACTTGGGATGGGAAGGTAGGCCATGAGGTTTCAACAAAAAAATGCAGGCAACTGAGGAAAGCTGCGAATAGGAAATGTGGCCCTCCCCAGGGAAGAACATACCAATTGCTTGTTCAATGCCAAACGATTAGCCCCCAAAACATGCACACAGGTAACATTATATGGACTCAATAGGTTATATTTAAGAATGTATATATATACATACATATATGCATGCAATAGCAATTGATGAAAAATGGGGTGATTGATTTGAAGGAGAGTGGGGAGAGGTATACGAGAGGGTTTGGAGGGAGGATAAGAAAGGGAGAAATGTTATAATTAAACTGCAATTTTAAAAGTAAACAAACAAACAAACAAACAAAAAAGCATCCAAGCTGGGTGTGTGTGTAACATAAGCTCATCTGTCTCCTGTTTATAAAGCCTCAATCACTGGCTGAAGCAGTCTAAATTCTTCAGCATGCTCCAGAAGGTTATTTGCCATCTGGTTTGTTCACACACCTTCCTAGCCCACTAGCCAAATGCACCTCCTTTTTAAATTTACCCTTCATCCCCAGTTCATCCACACCATCTGACTGTCCTCTCCCACTATAGCCTTTAAGTCTTGCTCAGTAGGTTCCTCATGAACAGACTCTCCTACTTTAAAGTCAAACTTAGAAAGCATGTTCCACTGCAAGCCCTCATAGTCAGATCTCAGTAAATTATCCTTTTTATTTTTCTTTAAAATATCCTTTATGTTCTATTGCTTATCATGTTCTAGTGCATATTACAGATCATACAAGTTAATAGTTGACTGAAAACCCAGCTGAACTCAAGCTTCTTCTAGACATTAATCTCCATAGTTTAATTGTCTTATGGATTCATTCTACATAAAACCGTTCATTTGTAACTGAGTCACTGAAATAGTATATGCTTACCTGTGAAATGCTTTATGAATTTGTCTTTCAAGGTCAAGTCTCTTGGGAATATTTCTGAAAAGAAAAAAAACCTTCGTAATTTCCAGGGTAGATTTCCACTATTAAAACATAATTATAGCACTAAATACATAGATCCATGCAGTATGCACAGCAGATCTCAAATCCCTGGGATCTGGCCCTAACCATTCTCCAGGGCTCTAGAGCTCTAGCAGAACTTATTGCTTCTCTACACCTCTCCCATAGAACCCTACAGACCTCTTACCAATGTAGAGCTACTTCTGAATATGTGATTTTCGGGTTTCCCAGAGCTTCCCCAACCGTGTTCTCCTGTCTTAATGAATGGCATCATTTTTTTAACCCTTGCATAGCTGTGATGATTTGAATGATAATGGCCCCCATAGGCTCATAGGGAGTGGCATTATTTCAAAGTGTGACCTTATTAGAGAAGGTGTGGTGTTGTTGGAAAAGCTGCATCACTAGAGGGTGGGCTTTGAGGTCTCAGATGCTCAAGCCAGGCCCAGTGGCTCACTTGCTCTTCCTGCTGCCTGTCAATCCAAGTGTAGACTCCCAGCTACCTCTCCAGCATTATGTCTGCCTGCATGCCACCATGCTTCCTGCCATGACAATAGTGGACTAAACCTCTGAACTATAAGCCAGTCCCAGTGTAATGTTTTCCTTTATAAGGGTTATAATGGTTATGGTGTATCATCACAGCAATAAAACCCAAACTAAGATAATAGCCCACCTCACCAAGTTATGCTTGACTGCCCCTTTTCTTCTCCACTTCATCTAATCGAGTTAGTTTATGTACTCCATCTCCAAACATTCATATGGGGTCTTGCATTTCTATCATCTACTAACTCTGGCTGGCCCAGCTATCATACTTCTGTGAGTATGCTTGGAAAACAGCCTCCTAACCTGTCTTGTCCTCTCTATAATGCTTTCTCCAGAACAACAGCTAGAGCAAGTGAGCTGAGATACTCTTTAGGTTATTTATGAGATGGACCCATTTACAAGCTTTAGCTTGGAGTGAAACACAACTTAAAGGTCAGACTTCACTTCAGACTTCACTGGTACTCGCTAAAACATGCCATCCAGAAAATGCAGTTTATAATGCATTAGGAGCACACACAATGAATGTAGTAGAGGAGAAAAATAAACTTAATAAATACTTGAACCTCAGGGTTTGTTGCCAGTTGTCTATTTACTTTTTCTTAAGAATATGATTTGCAATTACTGTCTTAGTTAGGGTTTCTATTACTGTGAAGAGATGCCATGATCACAGCAACTCTTATGAAGGAAAACATTTAATTGAGGTGGCTTAGAGTTCAGAGGTTTAGTCCATTATCATCATGGTGGCATGCAGGCAGACATGGTGCTGGAGAAGTTGAGAATTCTACATCTTTGATCCACAGGCAACAGGAAGTAAACTGAGACACTGAATATGGCTTGATTATATGTGAGACTTCAAAACATGCTTCCATGATGACACACTGCCTCCACAACAAGCCACACTACTCCAACAAAGCCACAGTTCCTAATAGTGCCACTTCCTTTGAGCTTGTGGGGGGCCAATTACATTCAAACTATCACATTCAACTACTTGGCCCTCATAAGCTTGTAACAATATCATAATGCAAAATTCATTTAGTCCAACTTTAAATGTCCCCATAGTCTGTCACGTTCTCAACAATGTTTTAAGGTCCAAAGTTCAAAGTCTCTTCTGAGATTCATGCAGTTTCCTAACTGTAATCCCATATAAAATAAAAATAAAAATAGATCACATTCTTCTAACATACAATGGCACAGGATATATATTACAGTTCCAAAATGTAGAGAAGGGAGCATAGTGAGGAAAGACTGGACCCAAACAAGACCAAAAACCAACTGGGTAAACTCCAAACTCTGCATCTCCATGTTTGATGTGAAAATACTCTTCAGATGTCCAATTCCTTTCAGCTTTGTTGACTGCAGCATACTTATTTCTCTTGGGCTTGTTCCACTCCTTGTTAGCAGTTTCCTTCAGCAGATATCCCTTGATTCTGGCATCTTTAACATCTTGGGTTCTCCAAGGAAATCCAGGCTTCAACTTCACAGTTTCATACAATGGACTCTCTGGCCTCCATTCAGGGACACCCCTGACACATAACTGACCTCAGTGGCTTTCCTTAGTTGAGGAAGCAAATTCCATAGCCCCTTTCTTCTATCCTTAACTCCAGAACCATGTGGCCAAAGCTACCATATTCCACTGCTTACTGAACCTGAAACATAGCCCCCTTGTTCACTTATATCTTCACCAACTTTCTTCACTGCCGAAGCTTGGCTGTTCTTGAACTTGCTCTGTAGACCAGATTGGCCTCAAACTCAGAGATCCACCAGCCTCCACTTTCTGAGTGCTAGGATTAAAGGCATGCACCACCACACCCTATTTTAAGCTTTTCTTTAATTCCTTTTTGCTAGTTGGAAAGTTAGTTGGGTGGGATCTTACTCTGAGGTCACCATTTCCTTTATTTCATTTCTTAATCTGTTTACCTCCTTGAACACAGGACTTAGCTCCATTCCACTTTCTGATGTCCATTTTCTACTCAAATTGTACATTTTGTGTTTTTCCTTGCTAAACTTGCTCCTTTTCATTATGAATCTGTATAAGAGTGACCAATAATAACAACACAACAGAGTCAATATTAGGCTGTTTTGAGATTTCCTCTGCCAAAAGAATTATTAAAAACTCTTCACTTTAGCTGGGTGGTGGTGGCATATGCCTTTAATCCCAGTACTCAGGAGGCAGAGCCAGGCAGATCTCTGTGAGTTTGAGGCCAGCCTGGTTTACAGAGCAAGATCTAGGACAGGCACCAAAACTACACAGAGAAACCCTGTCCTGAAAAAGAAAAAAAAAAACAACTCTTCACTTTAGCCTCAGGAAGACTCTTCTGACAAGGACAAAATGTAGTCACTTTCTTTACCAAATATCACAAGAATGATCTCTAGGCAACTTATTTATATCCTTCTCTTCTAAAAGCTCTTGAATCAGGCCCCCACAGTTCATCAAATCACACTCAGCACCAGGGTCTTTCATGTTGTTACTAGGATGGCCCATTGAGCAGCATTTAAAGTATTCACAACTGTTTTTCTAATCCATAGACCCATGGTTCATATTCCTTAAAACAAAAGCATGGTCAGGCATATCACAGCAATGTCCCAAGCCCTGGTTCCAACTTCTGTCTTAGTTAGGATTTCTATTGCTGCAAAGTGAAAAGATACCATGACCATGATATGGTGACATTTTATTTGTACTGAAATGTGATTTTATTTGTATGTTAATAAATAAAGGTGCCTGGGGGTCAGAGCTAATAGCAAGCCATACCAGAGCTGGGCATTGGTGGCACACACCTTTAATCCCAGCTCTTGGGAGGCAGAGCTAGGCGGATCTCTGTGTGTTCAAGGATACAGCCAGCATGGAGATACATGCCTTTAATCTCAATACCAACCATAGAAGACCTGGAGGTCTGTACAGATGGGCAGAGATGAGGAGGTCATGTGGTTGGGTTTACAACCAATGAGAAGGCAGAACAGAAAGTCTATATAAAGACAAACACACAGGAAGTAGGTCTCTTGGCTGAAGAGGATAGCTGCAACAGTGAAGGGTAAGGCTCTTAGCTCTGACCTCTTGGGCTTTCATCTTTGCATTGACTCTGTGTTTCTTATTTTATAAGATGATTACTTCTACACCATGGCAACTCTTATATAAGGAAAAAATTTAATTGAGGTGACTTACAGTCCAGAGGTTTATTCCATTATTATCATGGTGGATCACAGTGGCATGCAAGCAGACATGGTGCTAGAAAAGGAGCTGAGAATTCTACGTCTTTGATCTACAGGCAATAGGAAGTGAACTGAGACAGTGGGTGTGGCTTGGGCATATATGAGACCTCAAAGCCCACCCCCCCCACAGTGCCACACTTCCTCCAACAAGGCCATACCTACCTGACAAAGTCACAGCTCCTAATAGTGCCACTCCCTATCAGCTAATGAGAGGTGGCAATTACATTCAAACTACTACATTTGCTTATTTATTTTGTGTATGCTTGATATAGCATGCATATGGAGGTCAGAGGACAACTTTCAGGTGTTTGGTTCTCTCCTTCCAGCATGTGGGTCCCAGATATTAATCTGAAGTCATCAGGCTTGACAGCAAACACCCTTACTCACTGAACCATCTCACTGGCCCCACCAATTGTACATTTAGACTTATGACTTCTTTATAAACCACACATAACATGAATGCAGCATGGAAGACATATTTGTCACCTATAGATGACAGAGTTCATGGAAATGGAGCAATGTTGATGGAATCTCAGGGGGTCTATGACAGCCCTTTATATCCCAGGAGGTGAGAAGTAGACAAGACCCTTTCTGACAGAATAACTACTATTGCCAGAAGTGTATAAGTTCAGAGCATGAGTGAGTGAAGAGAGAGGAGGCAAGAGTTCAGGGATCCAAGCTTTGCTTCTATGTGACAACAAAAACCTGCACTTTAGAAATAATCAAAAACTAGTTGTTTGGAGCTGGAGAGATGAATGAATGGGTAAGAGCACTTGCTGTGCAAGCATTAAGATTGAGTTCAAATCTCCAGTTCCCATGTCAAAAAACTGAGCACTGGTGTTTAAACCTATAACCCCATCACTGGGGCAAGAGATGGGCAAATCATTAGTACTCAGTAGCTGACAGAACATCCTAACCAAAAAACCATGCTTCTGATTGAGACCCCATCTCAAGGAAATGAGGCAGATAATGATAGAGGGAGATATTCAATGCCCTCCTCTGGCTTATACGTGTATACACATGGATGCACACACCTGCACAACCACATGCACACACAAGACACACTGATACAACAGTGCTATCTACATAGTCTGCAAATTACGTATATGATAGCACATGCATCGCTTCTTATCACACAAAGTTTTTCTTATTTCTACATGTCCCATTGACCAATCAGAGCATTTCGGAGTTTCTTATAAGTACATCAGACTTTGTTTTCCAATAGAACATGGTATGCTTGAAGCAGTTCCTATGTTGTATGCAATGACAATGTCTACTTAGGAGCTACAGAGGAAGAGTAGAATAGTTATAGCCACTTTCTCAGATTCTACATATAGATAAAAATAGATGCATTTCCCCTAAGAAATGACACTATCCAGTTAAACGTACACATCTGTGATTCTTGCATCTTGAGACTCAACCACTGTATACTGAATATTTGTGAGAAAGTGTGTCTGTACCAAGTGTGTGCTGACCTTCCCCTTGTCATTATTCCATAAACAATATATAATAATACCTATTTACATAGTATTTAAATGGTTTTCAATATTATAAGTAATCTAGAGATAATTCAAATATTCAGGGAGCACATATATGGTAATATGTAAACACTTATACAACAGACTTGAGCATCTGTGGCTTGTGGTATCTACAGAGGATTTTTGAACCAGTACCCCATAGATACCTAGGAGAAACTGTGCTGTTTTAGTTTCCCAGAGCTACCATAACAAAATTCCACAAATTGGATGTGATACATTTCCAGGAACTTATTGTCTCATAATTCTGGAGTCTAAATGTCTGAGATCAGGGTGTAAGCTAGGCAAGTCTCAGTGAAGGCTCAGGATAAAGCTCTCTCCAGTCTGTTTTCAGTTTCTGTTGTTATTAGAGCTCCTCGCATTCTGTGGTGTCACTCCAGTCTTGCTATTGTCTCCATGAGGTACCCTCCTATGGCTTCATATGGCCCTCATCTTATAAGGATTCCTGTGAAGTTGAAGTAACGGTCCTCTCTACCACACTCTGACCTCATTTTAACTAATTGCCTATACAGTTACCCTACTTCCCAATAAAGTCATTTTCCAAAGCTATGGGGGTCAGGATTAGAACATATTTTGGGAGGACATACAATTCGATTCATATGGAAATCTGAGCCCACTAAACAAACTGAAGTTTTATGATGTGAGGTTCTATTAACATTCTTTGGAAAAGAAACTAGCATTGGTCAAGTTGGCTACTGTGTGCTGTAAAGATTCACCCACCTGCAAAGATTTACCCAATGAAAGACTCCTTTTAATAGAACACGGTCTATGATCGTCATTATTGTTTTACCATTTGACAGTCCCGTACATTTACATAATGTAGAACATGTTCCAGGTCACTTAGAGTACTTTAGAGTGTTTCAGTCAAAATGCTTAGGTTTGTAGTAGTTTTCTAAAAGCCTTTGGAAAAAATATAAATCAAGAAATTATTTTCCCTTCACAACTACTTTTAAAGAGACAGAATTATTAATACTATGAAAAACAAAATGTTGAAAATCTCAATCAATTTTAAGAGAGTTTTTTTCATTTTTGTTACTCCTTGACAAAGTCACATACAAATACAATGTATTTAGATTATATCCACTCCATTTCCTCTCTCCAACTGATAAAGAATCTCCCCCATCCTCCCAACGTCAAGTGCTATATTTTTATTTTTAAATTTTATTTGTTCATTTTTATGTGTATAGGTATTTTGCCTACATGTATGTCTACATACTGCATCATTCCTTATGCCCAAGGAGGCCAGAAGAGAATGTCAGATGCCCTGTAACTGGAATTACAGAGAGTTGTGAGTTTCCATGCTAGTGCTTGGAATCCAACCCAGGTTGTGTGCAAAAGCAGCCAGTTTTATTAATCACTGAGCCATTTCTCCAGCTTGAAACTGCTATATTTTTAAAATAAACTTTTTATTATTGAGCAATTTTAGAGGTACATAAAATTTCACACTGTTTGGTATTTCCAAGCACTCTACACCAAGTGTGGATACAGTACATTCTTGCAGTTAGTGAACACATATAGATAAGATACTGGATCACGCATTAAGGTCCTTATTCTCTGAATTTTCAGGTATGCTTACTTTTCACTCAGGGTCTTATTTCCATCCTAGAGTCTCATGTTACAATCATCATGTCTTCTTGGATTCTTCTAGCTCTGGTTTTTCAGTTTTTCCTTTTGCTGTTGTTACTGTTTTGGACAGGATGATCAGCTGATCTAGAAGTTGTTGTGTAGGCTAGGTTAACCTTCTACTTGTGATCTTTGTACTTCAGGCCCTGAGATCTCAGGTTGTTGATATCACAGTCGGATATTTCCAGGATCTGGATGACTTCAACAATTTCATGTAGTCCTGGTAAAGAATGTAGCAGAATGCCCATTTTTATTTGTGTTTTTCTAATGATTAGACTGGAGTTATGAGTTTAAGGAATATCTCACAAGTAAGATATAATTTTAATCTGATCAAGGGTACAGATAGCATAATTATGGTTGTTGATGTTAGCCTTGCTTATCTAGTATAGGTATCATTTGTCAGGTGTGTTTCCATGGTAAAGTTTCTGCTTGCCCTTCTCTAAAAGGACATCACTATATTATGTATACATGTTGGGGAGATAGGTTCTTTTTTCCCTTGAGTATGCTTTATATGAACAATTTAGAATCCTGCGTGGAACATTTCTCCCTCAGTCAGTCATTTATTTATACCAATGTTGACCAGTAGATGTTTATTTTTACATTGGGTTACAATCTAACACTATTTTCTTTATTCTGTTGCTGCAATGAAATAGATTCAGTTTGGGCCATTCTGGTTTTTGACATGTTTGACATTGTAGGAGTTATTGTTATTGTTTTATATTTATTATATATTATAATATATATTATATATAGTTATTATATTGTCTTATATATACTACTTTCTATTTTATGGCTCCCTTGGAGGCTCTAGGCTCATCCAGCACAACCTGCCCTGTGGTTTCCCTATTCCTGGAATCAGGTTTGTTGACAGGGAAACCTGGTTCCTTTAATTGTAAATGGTTCTAAAACTCAAGAACTGAGTGCTTAGGCACTCCTCACTGCTGGATATGTTACTTCTGTGCCCTCTCAGCTGATACAAGGGAACATGTAGTGTGAAGGAGTGATTTGATTTTACTGTACTCAATGTTTAAATAACTTCTACAGTTCCATTAGGGTTGTAGATAGGATATACTTTTAAGATGTATAGAATTTGCAACATTTCACTGATAATATTATGAAGACCACATAAAATAATATAAAATGATCTAACCCCAAGTACACAGTCATATTTGTGCAATTTTGAGCCAGCACTCTGTACCCAGTAGTGTCCTCCTTAAGACCCACGGTCAAATTTTGCTTCTTCAATCAAACTAAAATTCTCATCAAAGTTTTCTTCTATGCACTGAGATTGAAAAACTTGGTCATCTTCAAGTCCTTCCAAGTCTTATGTTACAACATATGAGGACAAAATGCTAAATCATAGTACACATAGACCAGACTACTTAAAAATGCACAATGAAATTTCAATGTAAATTTTCTTGTTTTTAAATTACAGCACAATTCATGTGTAATTTAAACTTTAGCCATTTAATTAGAAGACTGATTTCATGAAAACAACTTTTTTAGTAACTAATTTAACATAGTTAGACGCCTCTTGATTAAAAATTATCATCTCCATAGACTCATAAAAATAATATTTTTATAAAAATGTTAAACACTTCAGACCAAAAAGAATTATAAATAAGTGACAATAGAAAGCTGTGCATTAGAAACTACAGAACTAGGCTAGATATGGTGGCACATACCTTTAATGTCAGCACTTTTGAGGCAGAGGCAAGTGAATCTCTGTGAGTTCAAGGCTACCCTAGCCTACACAGTGAGTTTCAGGACAAACAGAACTACATATTGAGATCCTGTCTCAAAACAGAGGAGGAGGAGAGAAGAAAGGGAGGGAGGGAGGGAGAGAAGGGGGAGAAGGAAAGGAAAGGGAAGGAAAAGGAAACCACATAACCCAGTGCTGAGGATGCTTTTATTAGACCTGGTAGGTAGAAGCCTTAGCAATAGACTTAGCCACTGGAAACCAGAAGAGGCTACTGATCCAGTAGGAAATAGATGCCCAGTCTAGGACCACTGTGTGGCATAATGGAAATGGCCCCCATGGGCTTATATATATGAATGTTTGGTCCCCAGTTGGTGAAACTGTTTGGGAAGGGTTAGAAGATGTGGCTTTGTTGGGGAAGGTGCATCACCAGTGATCTGCTTTGAGGATTCAGAAGACCACACACACAGTTCCCACCTCTCAGTCTTGTGCTTGTAGATCAGATCATAAGCTCTCAGCATTAGTCCAGCACCATGCCTACTAGCCTGCTGCCATGCTCCCCACCATGATGGTCATGGACTCACCCTCTAAAACTACAAAACCCCATTAAATGCTTTCTTTTATAAGTTGCCTTGGTTGTGGTGATTTTTTGTTACAGCAATTGAAAAGGAACTAAGACAACCACAGTATCTAAGAAGCAAAAGTTTGGGTTTACTGTGGTCAGAAACAAAGAATAGAGAATGAAGGTTACTGTGAGAAAAGGTCAGGTCTAAGGTTCCTGTGTTGAAAACACAAATCATGCAGTTATGTGAAAGTAGAGAAAGGGAAGAAAGAGGAAAGGAAGTATCCCTTATAGGCAACAGGTAAAACTAGAGAGGTGTACCTGGTTATTCAGAGGAATGCTCTGAGAAGCCTGGATGACTGAAAGCTTGTCAGAGAAGCAAGTAGGAACAGGCACCAAAATTAGGGGTTCACTTAATGAAAGCAAGGGGGGTCAAAAGTACCAAAGCTTTCTGGAGGTCAAGTGAGGTAGAGATCAACTGCCCACTGCCCACCAGGAGTGATGTCATGCCCACTCTGTGAAGAATATTTCTACTTCACAGGCAGGCACAGGTTGGGAAGGATAGATTTGTAGGATAATCTCTTTGTATACTCTGAAGATGTGTCTCTGCCAAAGCACCTTCTTATTGGTTTAATAAGGAGCTGAATGGCCAATAGCTAGGCAGGAGAGGATAGGCGGGACTTCCCAGGAGAGAGAGGAACTTGGGAGAAGAATCTGAGAGGTGGAATTTTACCAGTGAGATGCAGAGCAAGTTGGATGTACAGTTTGGAGGAGGGAGGAGAGATAAGGAGCCACATGACAGAACATAGATTAATATCAACGAATTAAGCTACAAGAGCTAGTTGGGAACAAGCCTAAGCTAAGGCTGAGCTTTCATAATTAATAAGAAGTCTCCATGTCATTGTTTGGGAGTTGGTGGTCCAAAGAAATTCTGGCTACATAGACTCACAAGTGAAAATGGCAAAGAATATCAGATTTTTGTCCTGTGAAAGGTTTAATCATTTTTTTCTTTTCTAGATTTCCTTTTTTAAAAAAAAATTTAAATTTAGATGAAAGTAGAGTTAGTTCACATTTGTCTGTAACATACTAAGTACATTTTGTGGCATAAAGATACATCTTTTGGGAGTTTAAACACACACACACACACACACACACACACACACACACACACACACATCTCTATTTTTTATGTAAGTGGCCTAGACAATCAAACATAATGGTTATGCCATCTAGAATAAAATAAACTACTTATAAGATTCATATTTAATCATCTTTATTTATAAATCACTAGCCTAATAATTGCAATTACATTAGCTTGGCCATGGCTATATAACCACCTATGACTGCAATTAATCACTGATAATGGGAGAAGAATCAAAATTACTTCTGAAGAGAGTCAAATGCTGTCAGATTTCTAGCTGTGATTCTGAAGGTCCCAGTTCGAATTCCTTTGGAGATGGAATCCACCCTGAATGGAATACAGATCAGGAGGAAAAGTCATACCCAAGGAAGGGCAGGAGGAAACCTCATAGTGAGCAGATTCCACTGCACACTGGAGGTGGTCCACAGAAATTTCTTGGTGAGAAGCCATCTCTACAAGCTTCGTACATGTTTCCTATGGGAGCGGGAGGGAAAAGAGGATCCCAGTTCATCAAAAGAGTCCTTGTCTCTACTGGAAATCATGGACCAGAGATGGGATGAAGAGCTGAGTTGGCAGAACAAGGCCAGGACCAGATATTTTGATTCAGCAGGGAGAGGGCAATAAAGACATGCAACTACCTAGGTCACTCTTGTTATCAGTGCTGCTGGATTCCTCCTCTGAAGACACTGGCCAAGGAGGCCTAGGAAAGCTTCTGCCAGAACTAGAATAAAATGTGCTGTGTTTTTATAGGGTAGAGCTGTAATGGGATGTGATTGATCTGGTGGAGGGGTCATTGTCTGGCCTTGTTCCCACAAAGGTAATGGAGGTGCAATGTCAGCAGGTGCTATCAGAGGATGAACCAGCCCATCACAGGTGGGATCTCCTTGGTTGCTAATCAGGTGGTGCAGAGCATCTGCTCTTCCTCCACCTCTTCCTCCTTCCTGCAGCAAAGCTAGAGAGAAAAGTTCTTGCTGCTGAAAGTCTGCTCCACAAGGCAGGACTGCATGCAGGGTGAGCAGCCAAGGGCAAAAATCACTCTGACATATACCATATTTAGAGCATCAAGAGTGTGAAGATCTTTGCCTAAACATTCAAATCTAAAGACCATTTCGGTCAATTTTTGTCTGGTGTGAGAATTTTCTCTTCTTAGAACAATGAAGTTTTTAGTACCCAAGCTGCTAATGGTGATGTATCTTTTTCCCTCTTTGATGTCACCTGCCCTTGAACAGAAGAAATGGTTCTCTCCAATTCCTCAAGATCGTGGCTTTCACCTTCTGTGGCTCTCCAGCTCTTCAGCTTCTTGGTGCTCTGTTCTACATTGTAAATTTTCTCTTCTGATCTGGTACTTTCCTCTCTTAATTTGCTGTGGGATTTTGTTTTGTGTCCGGAAAGACTTCAGCTTTACTTTACTTCTGGCTAAGCCACTGACCCTCACTGTCTGTGCATTTCTGCTGAGAAGATGCCTCTTCAGTCTGAAAGGTTTTACTGTTCTCCATAAGGTAACACTTCGCTCTAGCTCCTTCAGATACCTGCATGAAACTTGCCTTCTTCCTCCTTCTGGGGATTTTAAAGAAGCATCTAACTCTGTTTTGTGACTCTGTTCCTTCTGAGTTCCTTTTGGCATTGAACTGAGCACAATTTTGTGATTCACTCTACATTCGATTCCAGTTTGCCTTCATCAGCCATACCTTCTTAAAAAGTGGCAACCCAATCCTTATCATTAGCCAGCTAACACAGAATGACTGGAGGTTGCTTTCTTTATTGTGACAGCTTTTCTGCACATTATTTGGACTCTTAGTTTGTTTTCTATCTATTCAGAACACCTGTTCTTCCCATATTTCAGCTTTTTGTAGAAGCCTTTTCTGGCTTTCCTGAAGTTGGTAACTCTCATTCATGGTCACATTCACTGATTCTTTAGGTCATTCTTCATTTATTTAAACTACCCTGAGCATCATTTTGGGTCCAGCTATTTATGATCTGGGAGCTTCAGCCTATCTACTAGTGACAGCATCCTTTTTAAAATACAGGCCATCAATCCATCCTGTGCAGAATGTTCAGACATCTTTTTTTTTCTCTAGAAACTGAATTTCATCATATTTCAGTGTGGACTTCTCTCTCCAGCATCTCTCCATTTGCCTCCAACTTCCTACTTCTGTTGACTCCTTCCTGGGTGCCTCTCAGCCTTCTTGTTCTTTTCAAGCAATCCTACCTTTCTCAAGTAGTTCATATTTTTTCTTCACATTTTCTTCAATGACTCCTAAAGGCTCTAGAACAAGTGTTTTCCTTCCACATGAAGCAGCCTATTATGGAAAGCCTCTCCACACAACCAAGAGAGCAGTAAACAATAGTGACACACAGCATCAATTCCTGTGAGAAATGTTAGGGACTGTGGTCTTGTCTTCACACAGTAGTGCCACACCCTGCACACTTCTCCTAGGACCAGCACCAGTAGGTTTCTAGGGGAGCCCTGGGCTCCTGTGTGGGTCTAAGCAGCTGCATAGGTTGCCTGGGCTTCCAGTGTCCTCCAGGACACAATAGAGAGCACAGAACACATAACATTATCATCAGAACACTGGGTGATGCTGGGGTAGGGGCTCTCTGTCTGTGAAAACTAAGATTAGGGATACCCATCACTGTGTCTGTCTGTAAGTGGGTTCTGGGGATTTAAAGGAGTGCCTCCTAATGCTTGCACCCACTGAACAATATCTCCAGTGACTACTGCTGTAATTTTCCATCTAATACTTTCTTTTTAAATTTTCATTTATTTATTTTATGTGTTTGGGTGTTATCCCTGCATGTATATCTGTATACCGTGTGCACACAGTGCCATCAGATACCAGAAGAGGGCACTGGATCACCTGGAACTAAAATTTCAGACAGCATGAATCACTATGTGGGTGCTGAGAATTGATCCTGTGTCCTAAGACCAGCCTGTGCTTTTAACCATTGAGCTACCTCTCCAGTCCCCTGTAATACTTTTAAATCTTGATTGGCCATAGGTATCTGAACACTTTAAAAGTAACACTAAGCATAAGGTCAGGTCTACTGTACTTCACATCCACAGTGGTTCATGTTGCCACAGAGACAGGAGGGAAACATCACTTGCCTATCTGTCTCCTAACAGCAACCTTAGAAATCTGCACCTAAACATTAAGAATTTACTTACAACCATAAAAATGAAAAGCAAAGAGGAAAAAGTATGGAATTTTAGGGCTAGCAAGATGGCTCAGTAGGTAAAGGTACTTGCTGCCAAGCCTGATGACCAAGTTCAATCCCTAGGACCTACATGGTAGAACTGACTCGTACAAGTTGTTCTTTGACCTCCATGTGTATACCCCAGCAAATGCATATGCATACACATATGCGCACACATAAATAAATAAATAAATAACAAATGAAATAAAAATTTTTTAAGAAATTTGAAATTTTGTAGCTTCCTTAGGTGATCTCTGATTAAAAAGTAATGTTCTAGGAGAAGGAAGCAACACTGGGTGATTCTATTGACTCCCTGCATGGACTTTCTCTACTTTCCAGTGAGATAAATGGATCCTTTAAGCAGATAACTGTTACTGCCAGAAGTACTATGAATGGGGAGAAATCCATCCATGTAAGTGAGCTCTGGTCACTTATAATGAGTGTTTATGATTGTAGCATCTGGCTACTGAGCCCAACAGACAGCAGATATCTGGTTAAAGCCCCTGCCAAATACAAAAATGGAGCAAAATCATATGTGTCCTTTCCACCTTGACCTCTTCCCACACTCACAGTTTTCAGTCAAACAAATAACTCTAAGCAATTCTACAAACATTAACATGTGTTAAAAGCAAAGGGGATGGACATGCTTGTTTGACTATAGTAATCATTTCCCTCTGTAGATGTATAATAAGTATCAGGCTACGAACCTTAATTATGTTTAATAAAAATGTTTTAAGAAAGAACCCACAAAACCAGGCATGATGGCATGTGTCAATAATCCTGGTACTCAGGAGGCTGAGGCAGGAGGATTGGAGTTTAAGGTTTCCCTGGACTATAACAAGACTCTGTCTGAAAAAAAAACAGACAAATTATACATTCTGTCTTGGTAATATGCAAAGCAGTAAAAAAATGTTTTCATTATTTCATTTGGAAGAAATTGTTAGGCACCAGGTATTAAAGTAAGACTGCCTAATTGGGCAGAGGGAATCCTCACAGATTTACAACAAAAGTAATTTGGATTGTACAAATAGAATTCCATTATTATACAATTGCCAGCAGTATCCAAATATATCTAGGTTTTTTGAGATTTTTTTATAAATATAACTGTGGTACATGTTTAGCTATTTTTGAAAACAGAGAGATATCATAAAGGAAGAGAGATTGTGATATTAGGAAATATATACTATCTCTTCAGACATGCTTCCTGATGTACAATCCTAGGAATGTCTAAGATAACCCTGTCTTTTACATGCTAATGATTTGATCAAGGACTAGAAGCCTTTAGAGTGCTCCAGGATGGGAATTGGTCACCAGAAACAAGAAGGCAACATAGAGGGCTGGTCCCAGGGAAGTGGGGAGAGCTAAAGTTCAGTTGAACACCAACATTCAGTAATTCAATCATTCCTACCTATGTAATGAAATCGTCACCAAATCCATGAGATGGTGGGATTTTAGAGTTTCCAGATAGCTGGGCACGTGGAGAACAGTGAAGGGTAACTTCCACTCAGAGGACATGGAGGTCAGTGACTTCCCCAGCCTTCATCTCTTTAACCTTTTTCATGACAAACAAAGGTGGATATAGTGTTTCCCTGAACTCTGTTAATTGCTCTAGCAAATTAAACCATTTAAAGCCCAGTTTGTAGCTGATTGTCAGGAAAATCAGACTGGAGTTAGCAGTTGTGCAGAGCACTTGAAGTGAAGCTGGGAGGTCATGGTTAATCACATCTCAGATAGGTGCATGCCTGAACCTTAGAATTGAATTAGGCTGCAGACATTGTGCTATCCTGTCTTCCACCCCACTCCCCCACAAAATGTCACATCTCACACACACACACACACACACACACACACACACACACACACACACACACACACACTGGCCAAAACCCAAACCAGTTTCCCAAAATAGTTAATTCCTGACTTTGTACTATGGCTCCTTTCTCTTAGACCAGTTGCTTTCTTATATGGCAACTTCTGCCAGCTCAGGCCATAAATGCCTAACAAGTGACCCATTTGGAGTTAAATAAATAAATTATTTTGTAAAACTTTGGGTCACATTTTCAAGATGTCTTGATTTTGTATTTTCCTATATTACAATCCTAATTAGCCCCAAATTAATTTAATTTTCTGTTTGTGAATAGGTTGACTTCACTCACATTCAACCGTCAAAATGTCAGATTCTGAGACTTGAAACTAGGTGTGTCACACTCACATTCAACCGTCAGAATGTCAGATTCTGAGACTTGAGACTAGGTGTGAAAAGGAATCACTCTTGAAGTTGGATCCTCCACATAGAGAGCATCAGGATTGAGTTGGATTCGAAGACACCGGCTGGTGTCCACTGCAGAGTAGACTGCTTGTGGGGAGAAAACCCTACGCCTTTTAATGTCACGGAAGTCTTCCATTTTGGTTGCTAGGGCAGAAGAGTGTAAAAAGGTAGTTGTTTTTACCTCAGAATCCAAAATGTGCAAACAGAATTCCATCAGGCAAAGGTAAGAGAAGCACATTTGGGGACACTGAACAGCTGAGGTGGAATAGGGACAGCATCTGTACGAAGTCAGCACTGAGCCTGAGACTGCCACAACCATGGAAAGAGAAAGAAAATCAGTCAGAAAGGATAGGAATGTCCTGGAGAGAGAGCAGAATCCATCTTCACTCTTCTTAAATGTTTAAATGAAATATACATCAATCTTCCTAGAACCTCCTTTCCCTTTCTGTTGCCTGCAGGAGATCTGTCTGATTCCCAGTCCCTCATTGCCTTTGAGAGGACTTAAGACTTCTTGGAAAAGTCAAGAAAAGCCAGTGCAGATTTATGACTGGAGAGGGACCACATCCCACACTACTTAATACAGACTGTCATTTGCAGTTGTTTAGAATAACTTCCCCAATGGGATCTTCAGTTTCTCTGGAGGCTCCACCGTCAGCCTGGTCTTACATTTAAACAACCCCTATGAGACACCAGCCTTAGAAATTCTATAGAAATAATGGAAGTGTGTATAAGTCACAAAACGGGGGGCATCATAAAGTCAAAACTTCCCCTTTTTACTTCTGTTTCCCCATATTTCATGCCAATTTCCTTCTGATCTCAAAATCTTCCAAATCCATTGCCTATTTTCAGCTTTCTGATCTTGTCTACATGTCCATGCATGAGTGCCTAGAACCCCCTTTTCCTGGCAAAGTTTGGGGTAGGGTTCCATTACATTCCTTTCTACTACTGTGAAGATGGACAAAAGAGCTGGTTTCGGAGGGCAGGAAGAGAGGCTATGAAATGGGACACTGAAAGGGCCGGGAGACAATCTGGAAGTCACTACAACACAATGACTTGGACACGAGTGGTGGGAAAGACAATAAAATGAAACAGCAGGGTCTAGGCATTTGAGGCACCAGTTATTAGCTGAACTGAGTTGAAGAATGACAACTAAAAGAAGTCACAATCAAAAGTCTATCAAATTGATCTCAAACATTGTTGAATGGCTAATTCAATTGACAAGTACATTCACGAATGGCAGACATACTATAAGGATGAAGATAATACCACAGGTGGTTAATCACCAGTGTTCCCAGGAGCCTAATACCCCTCCCCCTTACTCAAACAATAATTCTAGGGAAGGAATTCTGGCTGACAACTCTTGTTACAGGCTTTGGATTTACTGTCCCTTCTGCCTAGGAATGACCCTCCCACTTCCAGCCTTGCCTGACTTGGGGAAGCTGGCCAACTTACTGAAAAGGAATGATATATAACTCAATGTCATGATACTGTGTAATACAATAGTTGGCCTTCCTGGCATAAATCATAAACGCCTTGGAATCTCAGAAATGATAGTGTGTTAAGAAGTTGACTGAGGGTTGGCAGTTTCTGAATAACTTCAGAATGGGTCTGGTGGATTAGTTGATCGGCACTGCCAGTGATTCAATCTTATCTATGTAATGAATCTTCCACAAAAACTCAAAAGCACTGAGTTCAAAGTTTCTGGATAGCTGAACACACAGATTCAAGGAGTTGGGGCTGAGGTGGGGTGGGGTGTTTACTCATACAAGCCCCTTTCCCTAGACCTCATCTTATGCATCTCTTCATCAGTATCTTTTATAATACATACCATTTATGAGCTACTCCAGCAAATTAGTTCAAATCTGAGGAGAGAGTATGGGAAACGTGATTCTTAGTTAGAGACTCAGAACCACAGGCATGAACACCTGGGATCTGCATTTGGCACTGGAGTAGTTCTCAACTTGTGGGTTCTGAGGCTCATCTTCAGGAGATAGTAAGTGCCAGAACTCCAGAACTAAGGCAAATTAGAACCCCAGCTGGTTCTTACTGCAGAACTGCTACTGCGGTGTGCAGGGAAATCTCCCACAGTGCAGTGCCAGGGATGAGCTGTGTGGTCAAGGCACAGGAGGGGAAACTGGGTCTGAGACAGTTTTTTCTACTTTCATGGACAGCAAGGATTCCTAGACTTAAGCCTGAGAACACAGGGGTGGGGTGTAGGGGAAGAGGAGGAAAAGTGAAATGTGGAGCACAAGAGACTTCTGCTACCCTCACATGAGAGTCCAGTCGGCGTTCCAAGGCATTCTCAAACAACCCCTGGGCTTGGTCCTCTCTCTTCAGAATCACAGTGGGAAATTCCAGGCTCATCCACAGGGATGACAGTCCTTGGCCTCTAGGACCTAGGAGATGTTTCCTTCTGCATGAATTATGATCCCTGCTGCTCCTGTGAGAACATCCAGATGGGAACTTGTCCTCTCTGTATTTATGTCCTTGTTTTTCCCTGATCCGTGTCAAGAGTTCCATTCACAGATAGCCTCAGATGTAACCAGCCACCCTCTCTCCCCGTGTAAACAAAATACAGTAATCAAAATATTAGGTCACATCAAACAGCTGTAGAAAGCAATGGATTTTGAGGATGAGCCATAGCTCTTCTTTTTTCCCCCAACTACATTGTTTTGTCTTCTCTGTCATTTGGGAGAGTGAGTACTTCGGGTTAAACATAGGACCTTACTACATTGTTTTTAAGTCTTCTCTGTCATTTGGGAGAGGGAGTACTCTGGGTTACACATAGGGCCTCACATCTGCTAAGAAAATGTTCTACCACTGAGCTACATCTCCCAATTCCCTTCACTGTCTTTAACTAGAGAAAATATGTTAAACTAAAATAAAACAGGTAAAGTTCATGTGTTAACCATAAATGATTTTGCAATTTGAGATTTTCTCACATTCTTTTTGTATTCCAAAGTGACACTGGATCCTGACATAAATATTTTTGTTAGCAATAATTTTTAAGTAAAAGTGTATAACCAATGCCATCGCATCATGGTACACTCCCTCCTGTGGTGACCACCCCTGAACCCTCTTCTGGAAGGCTCTCAGATGAGTGGGCTTGGGCTAGAGCCACACATTCACCTCCCATGCCTTCCCATCACTTCTGTCTGCTGCTCTCCTCACTTGGCTCACTCAGTTTGTTCATGTGCACTGCTCTCCCTGAAATGTGCAGTGAAGGGCAGATGCATCCAGCTTCCTGCAGATCTGCATAGACTCAGCTCTCTGAATGATGGGTAGTTCTTAGTAGAAGCTGTGGAGTGACTAAGTATCCCCTTATGCCAAAACTGTTAAGAGAGGTATGATTCATCTGTTACCTCAGCACTTGGAAGACTGAGGCAGGAAGATTTCTGCAAACTCTAGGCCAGAGTAAGTTCCAAGCAGCCTGGGCTGTACAGTGAGACTATTGTGTGTGTGTGTGTGTGTGTGTGTGTGTGTGTGTGTGTGTGTGTGTGTGTGTGAGAGAGAGAGAGAGAGAGAGAGAGAGAGAGAGAGAGAGAGAGAGAGAGAAAGAACCAGAAAAGAAACTAAGAACCCCCCCCCCCATGTTTTCTTTTTTTTTCTTTTCTTTTCTTTTTTTTTTTTTGGCTGCTTAGTCAATAAGTTTATTATCTTTGTGAAAAAATCTTCATAGAAATAAAACCTACACTACTTAGGGTGGTATGTGCCCGTGACTCTAAGGCTGAGCCAGGAGAATGAGGAGTTCAAGGCTACAAAGTGAGACCCTGCTTCAGACAAAAGGGGAAAAAATGAAACGGAGGGAAGGGAGACACAAGGAAGGAAGGAAAGAAGGTGGACAGGAGGGAGGGAATCAAGGAAGGAAGGAAGGAAAGTAGGGAGGCAGGCAGGGAGGGAAGGAGAGAAGGCGGGAGACAGGGAGGGAAGTGTGGAGAAGAGACCTTGGCTGTAGGGGGAACTCCAGGGCATTCCTATGCTTTGTCCTCTCAACAAGTTCAGTGCAGGCCAGGGAGACAGGCCTCTAACTTGCTCTGTGTCTACAGACTTAAGCAGAGACACCCCAGTGGCTCCTCTCTTCCTCACCACCTTGTTTCCAGCCAGCACCTTGCACACTCTCCCCAGTAGTCCCCTACACTTCCTGTTCCCAGGCTTTCTCCCTTTCCTTCTCATCACACATCTCTGTGTGTAGGTGTCTCATGGTCCTCCGTCCTGACTTTTCCTACCTTCTTCCTATGCATCTTAGTAGCAGGAATGTCCAGAACTGGCATGGGCACTTCTAACTGGCCCAGGAAGAGTGTAAGCCAGCATCAGCCACATTAGCTTACTGAATTCGCATGCCAGTCACCCATTCCCGGGGGCCAGCTTGAAAAGGGGGAGAAGGGGACATTCTAGAATGTTCAAATGACTAAGGACGGCCATGTTAGTTAAACTCCAAAAGACTCAGAGCTGAGGTGTTGACAAATGCGTAGGTTGTTTGTCATCCTGGCAGGTGAGGCTGCAGCCCAGGTCTAGCAAGGAGCATATAAAGCTGATTTCTTTGCCAGCCAGGTTTTGTTATTGACATCTCAACCAAGGCAAATCTAGTAAGCTGGTTACTTCATTCCTAGGGAAGATTCCTGAGAATCTACAGGTGTCCAACCTCTGCTGTGCTTAATTCAGCCTTACCAAAACCAGCTTGCCCAGCTGTGAGAGTGCTGAGGCTCAGGAAAGGGCAGGTCGAGAGGGTGGGCTGGACTTACCTGCGCTCCGGGAGGCTCTGGTAGCCTGGTGAGTCCCAGTCACCGGGAGGAAAAGCTGTGGCTTGAGCTCCACTAGACGCATGGCTCTGCGTCCCCGGGGCCGTCCCTGGGTCCCGGGTGGGGACAAAGCCAGCGCCAGCAGCAGCAGTGCGGGCAGCCGGGCGCTGGGCTTAGCGGGCCGCATAGCCTTGGCATCCAGAGCAGGGAGCGGCAGGCTGGCGCGGCACTGGGACTTAGAGGAGCGCGAAGCAAGATCTATGCGCTCTGGGGCGCGGGGCGGGGACCGGAGGCGGGGCGGTGCTGGGGACCCGGCAGGCTAGGGCGGGTCAAGGCTCAAGACCCTCAGAAGCACAGGCCGCCTCCCTTGGGACTCTTTCCGTGTCCCCAGGGTTTGGGGCAGAGATGGCGCCAAAGCTGCACAGCGAGTCCCAGGGTTTCCCGGGTCCTAGACCTAGATTGTGGGTCTCTGGGTCATGGCCTCCACTGACCCTCCGGATTGAAAGAACCCACAACTTCTAGTTCTGGACAGGAGAAAGGGGGATGGGATATCTCCTGGCGGAGGCAAGATGAAGAGCTCTTTGGCCAGGAGCCCTGCTTTGCCCCAGAGCTGGCCAGGTGGGCACACCTGCTGTCCCTGCTCAGGTACCAGAGTCCCCATCTCTACCTGGGCCCCGAGAAGCCAGAACCGGGGTGCCCCCAGAAGATCTAAGGAATAGCACTCAGGACAACAAAAGCCAAGAGATGCCAAACCAGGGCATGCCTGGGTCCCTGTGGACAGGTGACCAGAGACCCACATGACTGGCATTTTTAGGCTTTGAAACTCTTACCACAAAGTTCTGGCGTTAACATCGATAACGGGAGGCAGGGTACATTCGTTTAAAATGAGAGCATTTCTGATGAAGCAGTGCTTTGTCAGTTACAGTTTGAGCCATTTCGTCTGCCTGTCTTACTGCGTTGTATTAAGTATATATGTCGACATGCCCATGGCTTGATTGCTAATTATCTTCTCATAACTAAAGGCAATAGAAGGCTCTGTGGTTCCTTAGTCATTGACTGACTCAAAATTTCTCTTCAAAGATATCTTGTCTGTCTCAAACTGAAAAAAATAATCTCAATTTACTCTTTCAGTTGGCCTAAACATTGTTTTCAAAAATGCACAGGAAATTGGAGTGGGAAGCACTTTTCTAAGAGCTTTATAGAGTCATGCCTTTGACTGGAACTCTTTCAAGAAAGTTGTTGTACAAAGACTCAGGATGCTTGAGGAAGCACAAACCCCCATGTTTCCTAAGCAAGCACCATGGAGTGTAAAAATGGCTTCCAATCCCTGGGCACCAGCCACTCCAGGGAAGACCTGCCCAACTTGGCCCCAGGTTCTGGCCACCGGGCAGGTTCCCTGCTAGCCCCACCGGGAAGGATCCCCTTCTCCAAGACCCCTGGCAGACCCTGCAGTCTCCACGCCCTGCCCCCACGCCCATCCGCCTGAGCCCCAAGCCTCTTCCTGAGACTTAGAGGCCGGCCCCCAGCTCCCATCTTGCTCCGGACTTCCCTTTTGCAACACTGACTTCCCTTTTGGAACACTGGTCTGTCTGAACCAAGTGTGCGGATAAGGCCAAGAACGAACCACAAGGAGATGGGCAGACGTCAAGGCAGAAACATATACAACAAAATGAATAGCAATACAGCATCACCAGGCCCTAGCCCTCCTCCAACACCTAGACCTGAACATCAGAAATTGGAAGAAGCAGAAGAAAACAGCCTTATGAATGACATCATGAAGAAGCTAGAGGCTTGTGTAGAGGAAAAGACAAAAAAATGTGAAGAACGCTGTAAACAACTAGAGGAAAGGGCAAACAAATTAGAAGAAATCAATAAAGTCCTGGAAGAAAACAATAAAATACTGAGAGAAAATCAAGAAAAATCAATGAAACAAATGAAGGAAACAGTCCAAGACCTGAAAAGGGAAATAGAAAAAATGAAGAAGACACAAACAGAGGGAATGCTGGAAATAGAAAATCTGAGAAAACGATTGGGAACTTCAGATGCAAGCATAATCAACAGAATGCAAGAGATGGAAGAGAGGATCTCTAGCGTTGAAGATACAGTAGAAGAAATACATTCATCAGTCAAAGAAAACACTAAAGCCAACAAAGTCATGAACAAAAATGTCCAAGAAATTTGGGACACCATAAAAAGACCAAACCTAAGAATAATAGGGGTCGAAGAAGGAGAAGAATACCAACTCAAGGGCACAGAAAATATATTCAACAAGATCATAGAAGAAAACTTTCCCAACTTAAAGAAGGAAATGCCTATGAAGATACAAGAAGCTTATAGAACACCAAACAGACTAGACCCCCCAAAAAAGTCCCCTCGCCATGTAATAGTTAAACAACTAAACGTACAGAATAAAGAAAGAATATTAAGAGCAGCAAAGGAAAAAGGCCAAGTGACATATAAAGGCAAACCCATCAGAATAACACCCGATTTCTCAATGGAGACTTTGAAAGCCAGAAGAACCTGGACAGATGTAATGCAGACACTAAGAGACCATGGATGTCAGCCTAGACTAATATACCCAGCAAAACGTTCAATCACCATAGATGGAGTGAACAAGACATTCCATGACAAAGCCAGATTTAAACAATACTTATCCACAAACCCAGCCCTACAGAAAGCACTAGAAGGAAAATTCCAACCTAAGGAAGTCAGATACACCCTCGAAAACACAGGCAACAGATAAAGCCACAGCAGTAAACCCCAACGTATAGAAGTACCCACACATCACCACCAAAAAATAACAGGAATGAACAATCACTGGTCATTAATTTCCCTCAATATCAATGGACTTAATTCACCTATAAAAAGACATAGGCTTACAGAATGGATACGAAAGCAGAACCCATCTTTCTGCTGCATACAAGAAACACATCTCAAATTCAAAGATAGATACTACCTAAAAATAAAAGGCTGGGAAAAGACTTTCCAATCAAACAGTCTTAAGAAACAAGCGGGTGTAGCCATCCTGATATCCAGCAAAATAGACTTCAAACTAAAATCAATCAAAAGAGATCAAGAAGGGCATTACATACTCATCACAGGAAAGATCCACCAAGATGAAGTCTCAATTCTGAATATTTATGCCCCAAACACAAGGGCACCCACATATGTAAAAGAAACATTACTAAAGCTTAAATCACATATAAAACCCCACACATTAATAGTGGGAGACCTCAACACCCCACTTTCACCACTGGACAGATCTCCCAAATTGAAACTTAACAGAGAAATAAAGGACTTAACTGATGTCATGACTCAAATGGACTTAATCGATATCTACAGAACATTCCATCCTAACAAAAAAGAATATACCTTCTTCTCAGCACCCCATGGAACCTTCTCTAAAATTGACCACATACTTGGCCACAAAACAAATCTAAACAGATACAAAACAATTGGAATAACCTCCTGTGTTCTATCAGAACACCATGGTCTAAAGTTGGATTTCAACAACAACAAAAACTACAGAAAACCTGCAATCTCATGGAAACTGAATAATACCCAACTGAATCACCAATGGGTTAAGGAAGAAATAAAGAAAGAAATTAAAGACTTCCTAGAGATCAATGAAAATGAAGACACCACATATCCAAATTTATGGGACACTATGAAAGCAGTACTAAGAGGGAAATTCATAGCACTAAATGCCCACATAAATAAGTTGGAGAAATCTCACACTAGAGACTTAACAGCATACCTGAAAGCTCTAGAACAAGAAGCAGCACAGTCTCCCAGGAAAAATAGATGCCAGGAAATTATCAAAGTGAGAGCTGAAATCAATAAAATAGAAACAAAAAGAACAATACAAAAAATTAATGAAACAAAGAGTTGGTTCTTTGAGAAAATCAACAAGATAGACAAGCCCTTATCCAAACTAACCAAAAGACAGAGAGAGAGCATCCAAATCAACAAAATCAGAAATGAAAAGGGGGACATAACAACAGACATTGAGGAAATCCAGAGAATCATCAGGTCATACTTCAAAAACCTCTATTCGACAAAACTGGAAAACCTAAAAGAAATGGATAACTTTCTGGATAGGTACCACATACCTAAGTTAAATCAAGACCAGATAAACTATTTAAATAGTCCAATAACCCCTAACGAAATAGAAACAGTCATTAAAAGTCTCCCAACCAAAAAAAGCCCAGGACCAGATGGTTTCAGCGCAGAATTCTACCAGATCTTCAAAGAAGAGTTAATACTAATACTCTCTAAATTGTTCCACACAATAGAAACAGAAGGAACATTACCAAACTCCTTCTATGAGGCTACAATTACCCTGATTCCTAAACCAAACAAGGATACAACAAAGAAAGAGAACTACAGACCGATCTCCCTCATGAACATTGATGCAAAAATACTCAATAAAATACTGGCAAACAGACTCCAAGAACACATCAAAACAATTATCCACCATGATCAAGTAGGATTCATTCCAGGGATGCAAGGGTGGTTCAACATACGAAAGTCCGTCAATGTAATACACCATATAAACAAACTCAAAGAAAAAAACCATATGATCATCTCACTGGATGCAGAAAAGGCATTTGACAAAATCCAACACCCCTTCATGATAAAGGTATTGGAGCGATCAGGAATACAGGGAACATACCTAAACATAATAAAGGCAATTTACAGCAAGCCAACAGCCAACATCAAATTAAATGGAGAGAAACTCAAAGCAATTCCACTAAAATCAGGAATGAGGCAAGGCTGTCCACTCTCCCCATACTTATTCAATATAGTACTTGAAGTTCTAGCCAGAGCAATAAGACAACATAAGGAGATTAAGGGGATACAAATTGGAAAGGAAGAAGTCAAGCTTTCCCTATTTGCAGATGACATGATAGTATACTTGAGCGACCCCAAAGATTCCACCAAGGAACTGATACAGCTTATAAACACCTTCAGCAACATAGCAGGATACAAGATCAACTCAAAAAAATCAGTAGTCCTCCTATATACAATGGACAAAGAAGCGGAGAAGGAAATCAGAGATACATCACCCTTTACTATAGCCACAAATGACATAAAATACCTTGGGGTAACACTAACCAAGCAAGTGAAGGACCTATATGACAAGAACTTTAAGTCCCTGAAAAAAGAAATTGAAGAAGATGTCAGAAAATGGAAAGATCTCCCATGCTCATGGATAGGCAGGACTAACATAGTAAAAATGGCAATCTTACCAAAAGCAATCTACAGATTCAATGCAATCCCCATCAAAATACCAACACAATTCTTCACAGACCTGGAAAGAATAATACTCAACTTCATATGGAAAAACAAAAAACCCAGGATAGCCAAAGGAATCCTGTACAATAACACAACTTCTGGAGGCATCACGATCCCTGACTTCAAGCTCTACTATAGAGCTACAGTAACAAAAACAGCTTGGTACTGGCTTAAAAACCGACATGTGGACCAATGGAATCCAATTGAAGACCCTGACATTAATCCGCACACCTATGAACATATAGTTTTTGACAAAGAAGCCAAAAGTGCACAATGGAAAAAAGAAAGCATCTTCAACAAATGGTGCTGGCAAAACTGGATATCAACATGTAGAAGGCTGCAAATAGATCCATATCTATCACCGTGCACAAAACTGAAGTCCAAGTGGATCAAGGACCTCAACATAAATCCAGCTACTCTGAACCTGCTAGAAGAGAAAGTAGGAAGTAGTCTTGAACGCATTGGCATAGGAGACTACTTCCTAAATAGAACACCAGTAGCACAGACTCTGAGAGAAACAATCAATCAATGGGACCTCTTGAAACTGAGAAGCTTTTGTAGAGCAAAGGATACGGTCAACAAGGCAAAGTGACAGCCTACAGAATGGGGAAAGATCTTCACCAACCCCACATCTGACAGAGGACTGATATCCAGAATATATAAGGAACTCAAGAAATTAGACATCAAAATGCCCAACAGTCCAATTAAGAAATGGGCTATAGAACTAAACAGAGAATTCTCAACAGAGGAAACTCAAATGGCCGAAAGACATTTAAGGAATTGCTCAACATCCCTAATCATCAGGGAAATGCAAATCAAAACAACTCTGAGATACCACCTTAAGCCTGTCAGAATGGCTAAGATCAAAAACACTGAAGACACCTTATGCTGGAGAGGATGTGGAGCTAGGGGAACTCTCCTCCACTGCTGGTGGGAATGCAAGCTTGTACAACCACTTTGGAAATCAATATGGCGCTTTCTTAGAAAATTGGGAATCCATCTCCCCCAAGATCCAGCTATACCACTCTTGGGCATATACCCAAGAAATGCTCAACCACACCATAAGAGCACTTGTTCAGCTATGTTCATATCAGCATTGTTTGTAATAGCCAGAACATGGAAACAACCCAGATGCCCTTCAACTGAAGAATGGATAAACAAAATGTGGTACATATACACAATGGAATACTACTCAGCAGAGAAAAACAATGGCATCATGAGGTTTGCAGACAAATGGATGGATCTAGAAAAAATCATCCTGAGTGAGGTAACCCAGACTCAGAAAGACAAACATGGTATGTACTCACTCATAGCAGGATACTAGACATGAAACAAGGATGACTTGTCTGCTACTCACATCACCAGGGAGGCTACCTGGAAAACAGGACCCCAAGAAAGACACAGAGATCGCCCAATGACAGAGAAATAGAATGAGATCTACATGAACAGCCTGGACATGAGTGGGGGTAATGAAAGGCGAGGGTTGAGGGAAAGAGAGCTTGGGGGAGCGGGAGATCCCAGCTGGATCAACAACAGAGAGGGAGAACAAGGAATAGGAGACCATGGTAAATGAAGACCACATGAGAATAGGAAGAAGCAAAGTGCTAGAGAGGCCCACAGAAATCCACAAAGATACCCACACAACAGACTGCTGGCAATGGTCGAGAGACAGCCCGATCTGACCTACTCTGGTGATGGGATGGCCAAACACCCTAATTGTTGTGCTAGAAACCTCATCCAACTACTGAGTGATCTGGATGCAGAGATCCATGACTAGGCCCCGGGTGGATCTCTGGGAGTCCAATTAGCGAGAATGAGGAGGGTTTATATGAGCGAGAATTGTTGAGACCAAGGTTGGATAAAGCACAGGGACAAATAGCCAAATGAATGGAAACACATGAACTATGAACCAATGGCTGAGGAGTCCCCACTGGATCAGGCCCTCCGAATGGGTGAGACAGTTGATTGGCTTGATCTGTTTGGGAGGCATCCAGGCAGTGGGACCAGATCTTGTGCTCATTGCATGAGTTGGCTGTTTGAAACCTGGGGCCTATGCAGGATCGTTTGGCTTGGCCTGGGAGGAGGGGACTAGACCTACCTGGACTGAGTCTACCAGGTTGACCTCAGTCTGTGGGGAAGGCTTTGCCCTGGAGGAGATGGGAATGGGGGGGGTTGGGGGGAAGGTGAGGGGGACGGGAGGGGGGAGAACAAGGGAATCCGTGGCTGATATGTAGAACTGAATCGTATTGCAAAATAAATTAAAATAAATTAAAAAAAATAAATAAATGATTCATCCTGCTCAAAAAAAAAAAAAAAAAAAAATGGCTTCCAATTCCCAGGCAGCCTTAGAGAGTCCTTAAGAGACCTTAGTAGAAGACATAAACTTTCTCACGTCTCATCACAAGTGAAATGATGAAACATTACAAGTTCACAGGCATGGAAAAAATTCACACTTAAATTTAATTAGAAGTATCGGAAGTTGGGTGTTACTCTGCAAAACAAGGCATGTAAAGCAGGGACTGGGGTGCCAGAGTGTGAAATAATGCTGGAGAAAATACAAAAGTGACAGACATGCACCTCAAGTCGCTACACGTGAAGAAGGCTGATGGTTTGTTTTTTGTTTTGTTTTTTTGTTTTTTTCTTCTCCATGCCAAATGCAAAGGGAGGCAGCAAACCAAGGAACTTCACAGAACTTAACAGTTGGTGAGGCTTGTTGTTCAGGTTTGGGCAGTGTGGGGCAGAGCAAGCCCCATGTTTTCTCTCAGACTGAACATTAGTGGCCTTCTATACTACATGTGAAAGAGAGCCGATTCCAGATCTCTATGTGGTGGCACAGGGCTGTGGTATCATGTTGGAGGCTGAGAAGGCAAGATTCTTTGACCCTGGGGGGTTAAGACCAGAATGGGCAACACAGTCAAAACTCCTCAGAAAATTTAAAGATATTTTAAACAGCAGACTTCCACTCTTCTTGGCATTCAGTTCTGCTGGAGGGACCAGTAGGCAGGGTAGGTTTAAAGCAAACAGGCTTTCAGTTTGGCAGAAATTACTTGACTGCAAACCATTGGCCAGGCAGGGTCGGAGCCACTGCAGTAAATTAAACAAAAAATCCTTGTCCCTGTGAAGTGTTAGCTTCACGGATTTTAGCTGCGCAGCATAATGGTTTTGACATGAATAAGCAGAATGCCCACAGTGAAGTAACTCTGTTTTGAGACTTGACTTTGTGACTTACAGCCATCTATTTAGAACAGGACACAGGACACATAGTAAATGTGTGGTTTGAACCAGAATGGTCCCAATATGCTCATATATTTGAACATTTGTTCCCGTTAGTGGACTGTTTAGTGATGATTAGGAGGTGTGGCCTCGCTGGAGGAAGTGTGTCACTGGGGGTGGAATAGAGATTTCAAAAGCCCACACCAGTCTCTCTCTCTCTCTCTCTCTCTCTCTCTCTCACTCTCTCTCTCTCTCTCTCTCTCTCTCTCTCTCTCTCTCTCTCTCTCTCTCTCTCTCTCCTCTGCTATTTATGGATGAAGTGAACTCTCAGTTACTGCTCCACCACCATGCCTGCATGCTTCTGCTGTGCTCATGGACTAACCATCTGAAACTGTAAGCTAGATCCAATTAAATGCTTTCTTTTCAAAGTTGTCTTGGTCAGGGCATCTCCTCACAGAAACAGAACAGTAACCAAGACAATAACTCATGTTTTAATAATTCTATCTGCTTGTTTTGTAGGCAGGGTCTCACTCTGTAGCTCTGGATAGACTGGAACCCAATAGGTAGACTAGGGTGGCCTTGAAGTCATAGAAATACTCCCATGTCAGCCCACTGAGTTTTAGAACTACAAAAATTTTGCAGCCAGCTAAATAACTCAAACTTGGAAGTGTACATTTATAAATATACTTTTTAATCCTCAATGCTCAAGGTTTCTTCTTTTGTCCAACAGGCTCACACTAAGCAATCAGGGTCAGTCTAGAATTTGCAATTCTCCTACCTCACACCCTTAATGCTAGTGTTATAAGTGTGCACCACAAAACCCAGCCATTTGTTTTCTTTTAAATTATCTAATAAATAAAACAAGTTACATTCCTCTACGTTATTGGCACCAATGCTCTCTGGGCTGGGACCTGATTGGCACAACATGACAAAACACAGCAAAGGGCCAAATCATTCATAAATGCCAGGCCAGCTCTGGTCCCCCCCCTCCCCGAAAATGCAGAAAGAAACTGGTGAATTCAGTCAACATAATAAGTACATTTTCTCCCTGTGTGGTAAAATCAAGATGAAAAAGACACTCTGTGGCTCCTTCAGGGCAGCAGAAGTCAGTGGTGGCTGAACCACTTTGCTATTGTGGTCAAGTGCTCATCAGAAGTCTGATGTGGAAGACAAGTAGAATCCTGTGTAACAACTAAAACATACCTATTAAAGCACTACATAAACCTTACTCACCATTGCAAATTATGGTCACAAATTTAATACATTGAATTTGACAGGTCAAAATAAAAAATTTAAAAGAAAATTAGAGAGAAAAATCTATTCTTAGGAATTTCCATAGTTTTTCTTCCTTTTCAGTTTTCTTTCCTGTGCTTAAGATCAAACCTAGGGCCTTCTATATGCTAGACAAATACTCTATACACAGCCCTACCCAAAAGTAATAGTAATATTAACAAATATTCTTAATATTACATTTTCTTATTGAAAATTTTACACATGTATACAATGCAACATAATCATATCCACTCCACATTTCCCTTCTCCAGCTCCCCCCAAATCCCTACAGGTCCCCTCAAGCTTCATGTCCTTTAAGTTGAGAACACACTAAATTCAAGCAGTGATGGAGATGGAAGTGTGGCTATCCACTGGAGTACAAGATATATACCAAGGGCTGGGGCAGGAAGAACGGAATGACTCTCCTTCCCCAATATAGCTGCCAATATCGCTTCCCCAAATTTTGGCTAGATTGATTGTATGCAAGTCATGTGCAGGCTGCTGTGAGTTTATGAGTGTGGTAACTAGGTCAAGTTCCAAAGTTTGTATTTCACAGCACTCCTTTCCATCATCTGGCTCTTACATTCCTTCTGTCTCCTCTTCTGTGATGTCCCCTGAGTTGTGGTGGTGACAATGGGGAGTGGGATTTGTTGAGAAGGGTGTCTTATTTAGAACAGAGCACTCAGATTCTTTTTCTCAGCAAATTGACCAGTATGCATCTCAGCATTGACTCCTACCAACTGCGGAGGAAGTGTCTCTGACTAAGGTTGAGAACACTCCAGGTCTATGGATAGGAACATGGATATTTAAAGGCAATTTGACAGTAAGACCACTTAGCAGAATAACAATAGGAAATCAGACATTATGACCTATGACATCCTGGGACAGCCATGAAAATTTTATTAGGATTATAGTTCTAAGCACGAAATTACCTCCAGGGCAAATCTCTCTCACCTGCCAGTCCCACAGCCTCTCAGACCTGACCAAGTAAACACAGAGACTTATACTGCTTACAAACTGTATGGCTGTGGCAGGCTTCTTGCTAACTGTTCTTACAGCTTAAATTAATCCAGTTCTATAAATCTATACCTTGCCACATGGCTCATGGCTTACCGGCATCTTCACATGCTGTTTGTCATCGTGGCGGCTGGCAGTGTCTCTCTGACTCAGCCTTCCACTTCCCAGCTTTATTCTCCTCCTTGTCCCGCCTATACTTCCTGCCTGGCAACTGGCCAATCAGTGATTTATTTATTGACCAATCAGCAACACACTTGACATACAGACCATCCCACAGCACTTCCCTCCTTTTTTTCTTTTTCTTTTTTTTTTTTTTCAAAAAGGAAGGTTTTAACCTTAACAAAGTAAAATTACATATAATTTGGGAATTTGGGCGTAGCTTCTCTTACTACTTCCTGCTGGAGGGGGGCGCTGTATCTTATGGGGACACAAAGAAAATTTTAGAATTATGGAATAGTCCATGAGGCTGTATTGTCTGAGCCAGATGCCTTCAAACCATTCTGGATGTTGGATCATCTGGGCCATGGTGTCATCAGAGACCTTCAGGGGGTCTTGGCTGGTCAAACCTGATGTATCTTAATCTGAAACAAATCCATAGCCTTTGGCTTTCTGTGGGAACAAAAGCAGAGTCTCCTCTCCAAAGTAACATATCCTTATATCCAAATTTTGAAGTCAAGATATCTTTAAAATATGCATATTGGTTTAACTCAGCTTCCTTTACAGTCAAATATCTCTCTGAAGTTAAGAATCCCAAAGACAACACAATCCAGATTCTCTGTGTAATATTCATCTTTACGTGGCTTATTTTTTATATTAATTTTACTGTCTCTTTAAAGACTTTGTTTTTTAAAACTATGTATTTGTTTCTATAACTGTATGTATCACCTTTTTTGTCTCTTTTAAGCCTACGTATATTTTACACACATTATAAACTATTACATCTGAATCTGTCTTATTGTGAATCTATTGCTTTAAACTGCAGCATCTGTGGCTGCTGGCTCTGCCCACCTCAGCTTCCCAACATGGCGGTGGTAAGTTTTCCACCAGCTCTGGGAGCTATCATGGGTCTATGCTTTTATCCAAGCAGTGTGTAGGCCAGAAACCTCTTTTTTGTTTTGTACCAGCAAAGGCCAAATCCACCACGCAGCTTAATGTGCCACTTGTAGGGGCCTCATTCCCACCATACCGCAGGTCGAGCGGGCACACTAGGAACCCACAAGTAGCTCAAACCGGCAGCTGCCCCCATTTGAAAGAGACAATTAGGAACTGCTTTTAGCTCTGTTTTAGAATCTTTTCTCAGGTTTTAGGTGGAAACTCTTGCCACCCACGTTGGACGCCATTTGTAGCTGGAGTTTTCCTGCCTGGCCCACAGTCAGGACAAATCTCTCTCACCTGCCAGTCCCACAGCCTCTCAGACCCAACCAAGTAAACACAAAGGCTTATATTGCTTACAAACTGTATGGCCGTGGCAGGCTTCTTGCTAACTGTTCTTACAGCTTAAATTAATCCAGTTCTATAAATCTATACCTTGTCACATGGCTCGTGGCTTACCGGCATCTTCACATGCTGTTTGTCATCGTGGTGGCTGGCAGTGTCTCTCTGACTCAGCCTTCCACTTCCCAGCTTTATTCTCCTCCTTGTCCTGCCTATACTTCCTGCCTGGCCACTGGCCAATCAGTGATTTATTTATTGACCAATCAGCAACACACTTGACATACAGACCATCCCACAGCAGGGCTCAGATCCAATCAATGCATGGCTAATCACTCTATAGTGGTTGTACCACCATTGTACTAGTGGGCACTTCTTGCCTGACAGGTTGGTTTGAAGCATACAGGATGCAGTGACAGATAAGGCCATTGATGTCTCTTCTCCACAGCTGCCTGTAGAGCATCTTCTGGCACTATGAAAGAAAGCCAGTTGTGCTGGTTAGTTTGTCAGCTCAACACAAGCTAGAGTCATCAGGGAAGATGGAAGTCAATTGAGGAATGACTCCACTAGATTGACATGTAGACAAGTCTGTTGTTAGTTGTTTTTGCTCTTTTGGCTCTTTTAGGGGGCCCACCACCCAGCTCCCAAATAAATTACACACAGAGACTTATTCTTAATTATAAATGCCTGGCCTTAGCTTGGCTTCTTTCTTCCAAGGTTTTCTTAACTTTAAATTATCCCATCTACCTTTTGCCTCTGGGCTTTTTACTTTTCCTACTTCTGCATATCTTACTTTCACTTTTACCCCATGGTTGGCAATGTGGCTGGCTGGCTGGCTCCTAGCATCCTCCTCTCCCTGTTCTCTTGCTCATTCTTCTTTTTCTCCCAGATTTCTACTTCTATTTATTCTCTCTACCTGCCAGCCCTGCCTATCCTTTCTCCTGCCTCACTATTGGCCATTCAGCTCTTTATTAGATCATCAGGTGTTTTAGACAGGCAAAGTAACACAGGTTCAAAGAGTTAAACAAATACAACACAAAAGAATGCAAACACATCTTTGCATCATTAAACAAATGTTCCACAGCATAAACAAATGTAACATGTCTTAGAATACTATTCTTTTTTATTTAAAAAATGTACTTATTTTGTATACCAACCACAGATGCCCCTCTCATCCCTCCTCCCATTCCCCTCACCCGTGTTTAGCCCCCCCCCCAAATCAACCTACCCTAATCCCCTCCTCCAAAAGGGTAAGTTTTCCCATGGGGGGACAGCAAAGCCTGGTACATTCCGTTGAGGCAGGACCAAACCCCTTCCCCCTGCCTCAAGGGTGAGCAAGGTGTCCCACCATAGGTAATGGGATCCAGAAAGTTGGCTCATGCACCAGAGATACATCCTGATCACACTGCCAGGGGCCCCTCAAACAGACCCAGTAATACAACTGTCTCTGTATGCAGAGGGTCTAGTCTGGTCCCATGCAGTTTCCACAGCTGTTGGTCTAAAGTTCATGAGTTTCTATGCACTTTGTTCAGTTGTTTCTGTAGATTTCCACATCATTATCTTAACTCCCCTGGAACCCCTCTTCCCACTCTTCGACTGGGCTCCTGGATCTCAGCCTGGTGCTTGATTGTGGATCTCTGCATCTGTTTCTATCAGTTACTGGATGAAGACTCTATCATGACAGTTAGGATATTCACCAATTCTGGTACTCTTATCAATGCTGATAGTATTTTAATCTGGGGTCATCCTTGTGGATTCCTGGGAATTTCCCTAGCACCAGGTTTCTCCCCTACCCCATAATGTCTCCCTCTATCAAGATATCTCTTTCATTGCTCTCCAACTCTGTCCCTCCCCCAGCTCGACCATCCCATTCCCTCATGTTATCATCCCCTATCCCCAACCCTGTATTGTGCCCCCTCATTCCCAGTTTACTTGTGTAGATCTCCTCTGTTTCTCCTTCCCAAGGTGATCCGTACATCCTTCTTAGGGTCTTCCTTGTTTCCTAGCTTTCTGGAGCTATGGGTTGTTGTCTGATTATCATTTGCTTTACTTTTAGTATCCACTTATGAGTGAGTACATACCATGTTTGTCTTTCTGAGTCTGGTTACCTCACTCAGGATGATATTTTCTAGTTCCATCCATTTGCATGCAAATTTCATGATGTCATTGTTTTTTACAGCTAAGTAATATTCCATTGTGTCTTAGAGGTTAAGAGCATTGGCTACTCTTCCAGGGGTCCTGAGTTCAATTCTCAGAAACAACACGGTGGCTCGCAACCACTTATAATTAGATCTGGGGCCCTCTTCTAGCATGTAGGTATACATGCAGGCAGAACATTGTATACGTAATAAATAAATCTTTAGAATAATATTCAATAGCACAAGTCTGTGGGTCATTTTCCTGATTACTGATTGATGTGGTAGGTCCCAGTCCATTGTAGGTAGTTCCACTGTTAGACAAGTGGTTCATGGTTGGATAAAGAAGACAACTGAACAAGCCTGTGTTCCTCCATGGCTTCTGCTTCAATGCCTGCCCCCAGGTTCCTGTGTTGGCTTTCCTCAATGGTCTGTGACTCGAGAGATGAAATCCAAATGAACCCATTCTTTCCTAAGTTGCTTTTGGTCATGGTCTTTATCACAACAATAGAAACAAACTAAAACAATAGTTTCTTGGTCTAACTAAAATTTTTAAAAATATGTGGTCATCTCCCTGTATCTTCCAAAGTCAGTTTCCTGAGCAAGATGAATGGAGGTCCTGCTCTAGGCAAGCTAGCAGTATTGATTTGAGGTTATCTGTTAGAATTTCATAGCTTGGTTTCATTGTAAGTTTGGGGAACAGGCCAGTAAGACAAAAACTTAGGAGAACTTCCAAGAAGATAAAATCCTATTGTAAAATTTATAGAAGCAGGCTCTTTTAATATCAATAAAACTGCAATACCCACATCTGCTCTCGTAGTATGCTACATTTCACTGTGGCCTTCTTTTTAATTGAAATCTGTTACATATGTTTTAAGATAATGTCCTTCACAGTTTTTGTCATGCCTTTGTGCTCAATGTACACACACACACATGCACACACACTAAGTTGCAAGATTGTTTGCTAACTAACTTGAATGTCACTTAATACAAATGTATAAACAGAATTATATGACTGTGGGGAGCAGATGAAGTCCTGAGTGAATGAATATTGTTAACTTGAGCAAAGTCATGTCAAGGACCCCAAAATTTCTGACCCATATGAATGGCAAAGCCTTCCCTAAGTCAGGCTCAGGGCAATGGCAAGGACCTCACCTAGGAGTATGGATGTGATGAACAATTGACCTTTAGCTGAAACCAGTATGTGCAGAAACTATCAACCATAGCCACCTCCTCCTTGTTCAGCTGTTTACCATAAACCTATCTCTTCCATCAGCTGTGCTAGCATGTCTGTATTGGAGAACACAGCACATACAATCCCAGCTTTACTGCACATGTGTCTGTGTCTGTCCTTTCTTCAGTCCTTCACTGCCCTAGTCAGGTGAACCCCAAAGCCATGCAGGGCATGACATGTAACATTTTCCTATAAGTACAATTGTAAAATATTATATCTTTCCTTTATTATATCATAGGCTTACCCCTGCTTTTTGCTCTTCTGGGTTTTGAACCCAGAGCATCCCACATGTCAGATAAGGGCTTATCACTGCGCTACATTCAGATCCTACTTTCCATTTTTAATGTAATTAAAAATGCATAATATTCTTCAAAGAATTATTTATCTTTTTAAATGCTTGCTATAGTTTTTACCTTGAACACACTACAAAGCCCATGTGTTGAAGATAATTTCTGCGTTGTATAAAGTTAGGAAGTGGTAGAAATGCTAAGAGGTGGGTCCAAAAAGAAGGATCTGGGTCACTAGATCTGTGATCAAGAGGGGAATATTGACACTCTGAATCCTCTTCCTCTCTCTCAGACCTCTATGGGCAGGAAATGAGCAGCTTCCCTGGCCACATGCTTCCTCTGTAATGCACTGACCCACTGCAGGTCTAATAGCAATAGGTCAGAAATTTCCAGTGATCAGGTAAATAGACCTGTCCTCTTTCAATTGAATTACCTGAGATACGTGGGCACAGTAATAGAAAATAGGATATTCAAGCCAAGATGGTCAGATGGAACTCCCATTGTACATCCCTGCTCTTCAGCAGCCCACATCACCAGTGGAGGGGTCTAGGTAGTTCTTGCATCACCTGGCTCTTCTCTAGGAGATATCAGTAGAGATCAGTGTCAGACCATTCCACATGAAGTAGGGCATCAGTATGTACACACTACAGTAGTTTGTTTGTATTATTATTTACAGTTTAACTTTGAATTGCATAGGTCTTTAAATTTTAAGAAATACATTTAATTTTTCCTCTTTTTTCATCTATCAACTCCACAGAGTTTGCAATGTATGGTGTAGATGTGGTTTCAATATTTATATAATAGTTAAAAAAGAAAAAGTAAGGTGAAAAGTAAGAAATGTCATTTATAACTTAAGGTATTGACATATTTATATGACATATTTATAAATTACCATATTTTCTTTAGCAAACTAGTGTTAATGCTGCATACAGTTTCATAGATAACATGATTCTTTTGTTTGGTGTACTGAATAGTAGGTAATATCTACTTTTAGGTTTATTTATATTTCAATTTATTTATTTATTGGTTTTTTTGAGACAGAGTTTCTCTGTAGAACCCTGGCTGCTCTGAAACTCACTTTGTAGACCTGGGTGTCCTTGAACTCAGAGATCCACCTTCCTATGCCTACTGAGTGTTCTAACTAAAGATGTGCACCACCACCCAGCTCTCTATCTTTCTTAAATGAAGAATTTTCTTTAGAAACTGTTTAAAGTAAGGGGGAATTCTGTCAAGAAAAAACAAGTAGAATATAGATTCCCAATTGGTTACTGCTCTATAGGCAGTGGGACCTGGGAGAGGCAAGCCTAAAAATGAATTGGACTAAACTGTCATGCAATAGTCAACCTTATTCAGGGTATCAGCCAATAGATACTCTGAGGGTCAAGAAGAGTCACATGAGTAAAGTGTCCAATCACAAGGGCAAGCTGCAGGTGGCAGACAAGCCCAATACAGCAAAAACAAGTTTTTCCAGAGAGACATATGAACAGATTACAGTAGCCAGTAGTAATGAATAATCTGAAGTAAACTCAGACCTATCTGCAACACCTGGAAGGGGTGCAATTCCATGTTTTGTAGAAATTGAGGTCATATGACTCTTAGTTTCTTGGAAATTTCTCACAAACACTCAGAAATCTCCTAACATGACTCCATCCTTGGACCATGTTCTGACACCCAATAAACTAGAATTTGAGGAAAATGTGCCTAAAAGAACACAAGGCCCCACTGCCGTTTGAACAGTGGCTACTTATTTTAATATTTTTCAAGCTGTTATTCATTGAATCTGGGTTTCTCTCTGAATTCCACACAGAGCAAACACAATTCTGTCATAAAATACCTGTTTTCTACACACAAGTTAGGACAAACTACAGCAAAAAGAAGTCAATACAAAGTCAGCAGGGGCTGTGTGATCTGCAGTGGGCAACATGTACTTTGCAAAACTCTGCTAAACAAAAGAATTGAATACATGGACAAAACAAATGAGGGACAATTAAGGAATGAAATATCTTAAATATTAATCAAGAAATGGTACTGTACTTTCTAGGAAAAAAATTACCATTACATGATACAGTAACACAGTAATGAATTTAATGAAGGTTCATGCATTGGAAAATTATTCACGTAACAGCTGAGAGCTAGGAACAGCAGATGCCAAAAGCCTTGTAGATCCCATAGTGGTGGTGGCTTTTGCAGACTACTTCCTTTGCCCCAAGTCCCCTGTCTTAGACCTTTTCCTGTTGCTGTGATGAAATCCCTTGGCAAAAGCAACTTTAGAGAGAGAGCATTTGTTTGAGTTCGTAGTTCATGGATTCAATCCATCATAACAGGGAAGTCACAACAAGAGCTTTCAAGAGCTGATCATACCACATCTACAATCAAGAAGCAGAGAGAGCTGAATGTCTATGTTCTTTTTTCCTCCCACTTTTATAGTCTAAGATCTAAGCCCAGGGCATGGTGTAGCATATTTGATTACCTATGTAAGACCTGTTCAAGCTTGGTCCCATCAACATTTTATCATAAATGAGAGAGGGGCATATGAAATTTCTGTTCCCCAAGGAGCTATTGGAAGTTGATGGTTTTATTGGTACAGAGGGAGACAGTTCTTCAGTGATGTACCCACTGGTAATTTGCCCATGTTTCTGTAACTACCCCTTATCCACAGCCATATAAGTAACCCTAATTAAACTCATTCAAAACAAAATATTTGAGGGTAGAATTAAGACTAGTTTAGAAGAGGAAGGGGGATCAGCAGGAGTGACAGGAGGACAAGTGAGAGGAAATGGAGGGAAATATATATATATATATGAAAATGTTATAATGAAGCACATTTTCATGTATTATTAATATATGCCTCCCCCTTTTTTTCCTAGGCTCTAAATCCAGAATCATGTGACCAGTGGCCAGAGCTGCCAAATTCTACTATTTGCTGGGACTGAAACTTGGCTGCTCCTTTCAATTACATTTGCATCAGTTTTCTGTTGTTAATGGTTACCTTTCCTGCTTAAGCTTTCCTTTAACTCCTTTTCACAAGCTGAGCTAGGTGGGGTCTTGCCCTGAGGTCACCACTCCCTAAAGTCCATTTAGCATCAAGCTTTTCTTTAAGGTTTTTATCTCTCTCTTTTTTGCCTCACAATGTACATTTATATTTCTCCTTGCCCCACTTGCTCTTTTTCACTGTAGATCTGTATAAGAATGACTAATAACCATGATACTAGTCTGTCTTGAAATCTCCTCTGTCAGCAGCATTAACCTAAAACTCTTCAATTAGTCTCAGGCAAATTTTTAGGACAGGTAAAGAAAACAGCTGCATTGCCAATATATCACAAGAATGGTCTCTTGGACACTTGCTTATATTCTTTGCCTCTAAAATTTCAAGAGCTGAACCCCCAACTTAAAATCTCCCTCATACTGCCTTCTATGCTCCTACTACAATGGCCAATTAAGTACCCTCTTAAAATATCCAACTGATTTTCTAGTACAAAGTCCCAAAGGCTTCCATATTACTCCAGCAAGCAGCATGGTCAGGTCTACGGAGCAGTACCCCACTCCCAGTATCAACTTCTGTCTCAGCCTTTGTTCTAGTGCTGGGAAGAGACACTATGACTAGAAACTATTAAAAAAGAAAGTAAGTATTCATTCTTTTTCAAATCACCACACTTGACCTTTTCTGACAATTACAAGGTCACCAACTTTTCCATCATAGTTTGTATTAAAATTTTCGAACTTCAGAATGAAATCAAACTTGTCCTGAAATTTTCCTGATGCCAGCTTATCCACAGGAATTACTCAAGACCTGCATGCATTTTGTCATTTTGGATATAATCATGTTCTACCTTAGCATGAATTTTACTTTCTTCAAGGCAGTAGAAATAAATGGAACATCCTGTGTCCATAAATTCACAGTAAGTAGTCCTGAGCAGAACTGTTCCTTCTCTGTAGACTCAGCTGCAGACAGTCACTGATCCAGGCCAGCACAGTAGAGCGGCTCGGGTTGTCACTGGTGACTGATATTGAACACATATCAGTCTCTGTTCTTGTCTTGAGGAAAAGAATCTGGTCAAAACAGGCTAAGGGGGAGTTTATTTAACAAAGTGATTCCCAAGCAAAGCAAGCACTGCACAGAGACTGGATGAGATGCTCTGAAGACAGCAGAGCGCACATTATAGTGAGTTTTTAGTTTTATAGATGTTTTCATGAATATTCAGGAAGTAGGTAGCACATTCACTGAGGTAAGGTAACTGTTTTCCCTTCCCAAATCTTGATGAAACACATCTCCCTTAGAAATCCTTTCCATGATTCTCTAATGAAGCCTAAAAAGTGAGAGGGAAGACAGCAAGACCACAATATAAATATTATAATGAAGGTGAGGTCTTCTGCAGATGTAAGTCATGTTTCTGCACAAGTGTGGGAAAATGCTCTGGTGCCTTAGGTTATTTTCTGTTGTTGTTGTTGTTGTTTTCTTGGTTTGAATCTCAAACCAGGCTGGCCTGGAACTTGCAGACTATCCTTGAATGCACAGAGATTTGCCTCCATCTGTATCTGGCAAACTAGGATTGAAGGCATGCATCACCATGCCTGGTTTCACCTTGGCTATTTATATAGCAGGAAAAGCCGTCTGCCTCCTGGAGAACTTTTAACCACAAAGGAGCATTCTGACCATTAGAAAACAGAGCTGCCAAGTTAAAAGTGTAATTTTCTTCATCAGCCTCATGGCTGTGTGTCAGTTAAGAAAACAAACTTCATCATGACAGCTGGCCAGGGTTTACCAATGGCTTGCCAGGCTGCACAAACAGGAAACAGGACTTAGGCTGTAGGACTCTTCTTCCTAGGAGCTGCTTCTGCTGCCCTCCCACCTCTGCCCTCCCACTGGTCTCCGGTCTATCTTTGTCCCATTTAAACCACCCAACCATGCCTTCACAATGCCTTCAGATATGCTTCATGCTAAACACTCTTTCTCTCTGCCCATCTCTCTTTCTAAATTGATTTAGGAAAAAGAAGACATCCTGTTTGTAAGATCTAAATGAAATGCATTTGGTGGCAAAGATATCAAATTGCTGTCTCCTTTAGAGCACTTCTTATTCATATTCCCTCTCTAATTGAGGGCAGGCAAGAAGGGATCTTCCAGTATATAAATGCTACACTTTTCTCCTTAGGTGAACTGTGCTTATTGATTGCATGTTGATTGCTCCCATACCCAAAGGGAAGAAACAGACTACACATCACAGGAAAGCTGCTCCAGTTACTGTTATGGCTTAGATTTCTTCCACAAGTTCATGACCAAAAACTTTGATTCCTGTAGTGACAGCAACATTGGAAAATGACATAAATTTTTAGGAAGTGAAAGGCTAAGTATCTCTGCAGCCCCCTCTTCTGTCTCTCTCTCTCTCTCTCTTTCCTGACTCTGGTGAGCACTTGCTCCAACATGCAGGCCACAGTGTGCCACCCTTTCCAGAGCCCAAAGAATAAGATTGCTTGACCTTGGGCTGAAGAACTCTGAGACCAAATGAACTTCTGTTTACCTAGTAAATAGCTCAAGCTTTCATTATAGCAGCACAAAGCTGACCAGCAGAGTTATAGCCATACAGAGATGAAAACTCAATACCAAGTGGCTTAGGTGAATACATTGAGAAGTGCTGAGGGATGTCTTTCAGTACGTTGTGAATACATGTTTTCCTCATTGGTTAATAAATAAGCTGCTTTGGCCTATGGCAAGTCAGCTTAGAGGCAGGCAGGAATCCAAGCAGAGAGACAAGAAAGAGAACCATTCAGAGCTGGCTGTCCTCTGCTGGGCCAGGAAAACCATTCTTCTGCTTCTGCTTGATTCCTTAATAAATTCATATCTTCAACATTGAAGAATGTGTCTAAGGAAGGCTTGTGATTGCAAATGAGTTTTTGTTTCTCATATTTCTCAGAAAATACCCCTACTTAAAGCATGACAACTTAACTGTTAAACCACTTGTTAGACATAGAAGACTCTAAGACTGAATGATGTCTTAACTAGAGTGGACATGTGGGTTCATATTTGGATAACTCCAAAACTTGCCTTTGGTAAATGTTCTTTTTTAGTAGACACTTCATTCAGAGCAAGGAAGACTCACCCCATTAACTTCCTGTAAAGAAAAGTTTCTCTCTGTCCCACCCTGTCCCACAGCTGCTCAGTTCCAAGTAAACAGATAGAGGCTTATATTAATTATAATCTGTATGGCTTATGGCTCAGACTTCTTTATAGTTAGCTCTTTCATCTTAAATTAACCCATTTTTATTAATCTATATGTTGCCACATAACCATGGCATTACCAGTCTGCTGCATCTTGTTGCTCCTTGGTCGGCTGGATAGTGTCTCCTCTTCCCGCCTGTCTCTTTCTTGTCTCTCTGCTTGGATTCCTGCCTGCCTCTAAGCTGACTTGCCATAGGCCAAAGCAGCTTATTTATTAACTAATGGGAACAACATATATTCACAGCATACAGAAAGACATCCCACAACACTTTCCCTTTTATGTCTAATCAAAAAGGAAGATTTTAACTTTAACACAATAAAATTATATATAATAAAACAGTTATCAAGCACGAATTATAGTTACACTATCTAGTATATTTGTATTTGGTAAAATTAAAGAAAATATTCTATCTCTTCTATATTTGTGAGTCTAAAGTTTTATATCTAATTTATCTTTTATCATGACTAAGGAAAACTATAATTATAATTATCTAGTCTTCAACACCATCAAAGACCCAAGAAGGATGTAATATTAACTAAGTAAACAGGAAATGCATTGTAAGCAACTTCCAAAATTCTAGAAATGACAGAGACATTTGGTTGCCTAGGCAGTCACCCAAAGTTCCTCTCCAAGGTTGGGGCATCCATCTTCAGAGTCTCTGGCAGACTTTTTTGTGAAGCAGGAAATTTGAAAGATTGTCCCCCCTATTGGCAGAGTACATAAGTCGCTTTCCTCTGTGTCCTGCAGAATGTTTGGCAGTATCTTCTGTGAAGCAGGAGCTTAAGGACCATGTCACCTTGTTTGACAAAGTTCAGTGATCACTTTTCTAATGGTCCTGTATGTCCAGTTTATACAATATACTGTGAAGCAGTCCAGGAAAGATCAGTTTCTTGCCCAAATGGCTAACTTTTGCCACAAGAAAAGCAAACTCCACATGGAGTTTCATATCATCTTCTCTGAAGTAGATTGGTGCTGCCCAGAGCAGACATGTATCAATGTCCAGAGAAGTCTAAGTTCTTAAAAACATATTAAATGCCAAATTCTGTAGGTCTTTGAAGTGTCTGAAGATTACCTATCCATCTGAAATCTATCTCTTCATATCTATAAAACCTAATTAACACAACTATAAGTTTAATTATTAAAATGACTATTAAGTTGTATTTCTTAATTACATATTACATTTTTGAATAAGCTACATAAACATAATACTCTAAACAAGAGTAGAAATATACATATAGTATAACAAAATTAACTTTAAATTTGTATCAATAAACCAAATCCACATCAATGTAAAGTATTTTGAGGTTAACAGTTGTTTTTTTTGATCAAAGTAGATTCAATAATCTATCTTTTTTCATATCCCCCTTTTTTCTTTAGAAAGATATTGCATTTATAATCAATCCCCTTTCAATAAAAACATACATACATAAACAATACTTTGGGGATTTGAGTGTAGCTTTTTATACTACTTCCTGCTGATTGGGGGCACTAGCAATCTTATAGGGATCCTGAGAAAATTTAGAATTATGGTCAAGTCTTGACTGTAGTAATCTGTGAGGATGCATCATCTCAGCCAGTTTCCTCAAAGCTGTTCTAGATATTGGATCATCTGGACCATAGATCCTCTTGGAGACCTCTCAGGGGGTCTTCCTTGATGGAACTATATTAACCTGGAAGGAATCCACAGTTTCTCATCTTCTGTGTAAACAAGAACAGAACCTCTTTTCCAAAGGAACATATCCTTATACATAAATTTTGAAGTCAAAATACTTTTAAAATATACATAGTAGTTTAACTTAGTAGCCACTATAATCAAATGTCTCTCTGTAGTTAAAAATCCCAAAGTGAATAAAATAATATGTGGTATTCAGATGGTATCTGGGATATCACACTGCATTCAATATGTTAGTAGATGGATATTTTCCAAATGTTACTATCCTACTGTTCCACCCTGAAAAATGGGCATTTTCCTCAGAACACTGATGGGGTCTCAAACACTGAGGGCCAGGCAGGGTAAGAGACATAAGCAGCAATATTGCCAATATATAGCAGTGACCCATTCTACATACTTTTCTTTCCTTTGTTTTAGTTCCCATGGTCAGCCACAGACTGAAAATGTTAAAAGGAAGATGACAGAAATAAACAAAACACATTTTAAACTAAGTGCCGTTCTAGCAGTATGGAGAAATCTCAAGTCACCTTACTCTGTCCTTTCCAGGATTTGAGTCATATGCTGATGATCTGTTAGCCACTTAGCTGTTGTAATACCCAGTAACCCTCATCTAACTTAGTAATGCCTCCAAACACAAAAGGAGTGATGCTGGCTATTCAGATTTGTCAGAGGGAAACCATATGTGTTTCCTGGTAGTAAGAAGAATTCTTGATGCAATAAGGGAAAAATTATATGCTGATGTTGCTAACAGTCAGAAGAGGAGAAAGATAAAGAACAAAAGACTGATGTTTCTTGTATTACTTGCTACTATTCTAGATAGAAAATGTCACAGCCTTGTTGTGTGCTAAATGCTCAATTACATTAAAAATGCAAAACTAGCATAATGAAGCACCCTTTCATCATAGCCATGAAGCTGGGGCAGGGGGATTATGAGTTTAAGCTTATCAGAGAAAAGTTAGAAAAGTTTGTTTGTTTATAGGAAATGTGTTCTGTGGGAGACCAGCTCCCATATTTTATCCCAGAGTACTCTTGAGAAGGGAGGGATAAGAGATTTAGATAGAATGATAGAGGGAGAGAAACATACAGAAATACAGGATAGCTTTGGGAAGGCCTAGATCCTTATCCACCAGCCCCTACTGTCTCTTCTAAAGGGATATTTATAGAAATGCTAAGGGGTGGAACAAAAGATTTCCCCCTAGCTCAGCCAAATATAGATCTTTCCAGTCATCTAGAAACCATGCACATGGTCAAGCAATCCTCTAATGCAGCTCTGCTGGGTAAAGCAAGCTCAGATCCCACTAGGAAACCATTGTAGGCCTCCACAATTCCCCTTCTTGATATAAAAAAGGGCCCACAAAGTCATTCAGATAGACTATGACTGTACTATGTCATCATAAAATTGATTAATTTTACAGTATATATTCAGGAAGTTATCAAGAAGAAAGTTGCCAGTCTTTAGCTACTAGCCTATGGCAAGAATGAGTACAGAGCTTAACTAAGCTCTGAACCAGGTCCCTAATAAGAGCTTGCAAACATCCACAGTGATCTCCATAGCTGCCACACCTCCCAGTAAAGGAGTAGAGGATAATAAAGATGGAATATCCTTATTGGAATGAGTCTAAGGTGATTACAGCAGTCTCAGCATCACTAAGCCCTTTTTGTGGATCAAAACTCTCTCCTAACAGATGTTTGATAAAACTTTCAAGAGACTAATTTGATTCCCAGGAGAAAACAGTCATTTTAAATCATTTCAAAGTATCCACTCAAGTAAACAAAAACCCATGTTAATTATAAAAAAACACTTTTAGAAGTTTAAGTAGCTCATCTATACATGTGTTCCTACCACAGCAGTAGAATTTCTGTATAAACTAATTCAATCGTGTGAGGCCTACTCCTTTGTGGGAGGCCAACCCTTTCTAAACAGAGACAGAAAGAGTGGAAATTTCTAGGGAAAAGACAGAAAATCTCCTCTAATTATAATACTTAAGTTTTTCAGGGGCCAATGAGATCATAAAATTATATTTTAAGCTTTCATAAAAAGTATTCAAATATATCTGAATGTAAAAGAGTAGTAAAAACTTCAAGATGCTTCTAATATGATTGATTTACTTTATCCTTTAAAAATTAATGTTTGTCCAGACTACACAGATATAGATGGAGTAATAAAAACAATTCTTGCATTTAACATTTACACTTTTTACAGACTTACATTCAACATTTAGACTTACATTCAACATTTACACTTTTTACAAATTTATATTCAAAAGGAAACTCTATAGAACTATTTTACAAAATTTAGCCCATATATAGAAGAGATATCTTAGAAGAACTATTTACTAAACTTATATGCATTAGGAAACTCTATTATCAAACATCTAGATAGAATCTCTTAACAGAAATAACTTATTTTCTTTCAACAAAACAGAGTGTACACAAATCATGAGTTACCATAGTAAAAATTATAAGTGAACTCAACACTACTTTATTTCTGTTGGAGTTCATGGTCAGCCTTAATGTCATTCTGAAAATTACTCCAGTTCTTCTGGAGGAATGTCATTGGAGCTGACATTTCTCTGTTGCACACATTGTACCAAACTCAGGCAGCCTACAAGCTTCTGAGGGTAAAATTTCCCCCTTCTTAATTTTTTTAAAGCTGTTTCTTAAGATTAAGATTCATGGGCTTTTTCCACTTGTATTTAGGATTATAAGAAATGCCTGTTTTATATTCAATCTACCATCTTGCTTTTCATAGCAAATAATTCACACCTGACAGGAAAGTTGTTCACCTGTTCCCTGGAGACAAGCTAACAAAGCTTGTGGAAAACAGTGTTTTTGTTTTTTGTTTGTTTGTTTTTTTAGTTATACTGGCAGTATTTTCCTTGGGTATTTTTCTGCTAAGTTGTTGGGAACATTTGAATGTTTTTTGTCCTAGTCTATGTGCCTTTTGTCTGGGCCTGGTTGCCTATGCTGTATCACTTTTAGGCACTATATTTCCCAAGCTGACTTTCTCTATAGCATCATTTCATTTCCCAAGCTATTTTTCAAACTACATTTCCCAGATTGTCTTTCTGGTCAGCTATAGCCAAATCTCCCAGTTTTTTTCACACGGTCAAAATCAAATTTCTGCTTTTTTATCATAGGAGGCTTTTAAGTCAAGATTAAGCTCTTAACCTGGCACTGTCCCCCAGAATGGGCTGTGCCTGTTTACCCACATACACTCTGACAGGTGCTTTGGTAACCTTATGTTCCCCTGCCTTACTGGGTAAGTGAAAAAGTAAAGAGAGTACTTGAAAATAGAGCTTTTTAAGAAAGATTTTCCCCCAATGGAAAAAGAAAAGAAAGAGCTTTTTCAGAGAGCTTCTTTTCACAGCCATGGGTGCCATGTAGCCCCATGTACCCGCTTGCAGTCTCCCCACTTTTCCCGCTGGCTTTGTTTGTATGGCCAAATTTTGCCTCAGTTTTTTTCATGCTGACCTTATAACTACTGAGAACCTAGACCATGCTTTTTTACACCAGCCCCCCCCCACTGAGTCCCATACTACCTTTGCTGTAGCCCCTCACTTTGTGGGGGGAAGCTGCCCCACTTGGCTCTCCACCTGTACTCTCCCAAGCGTCTATTGCTCTAGACTCTAGCCACAGGGGATTCTGGCAGATGCTGTTTTTCTAATACCAACTTGAAGGGGAGATAAGACTGGCAGAGAGGATTTGCCCTGTTTCGAGAGGTTTTTTGTTTTTTCTTAGAGCAATTACAGGTGATTTTCTCATTCTGATAGATGTTGTTTCCAGGTGAATATAATTTTATCCCTTACAGAAAGAGAAAAAAAAATCTGAGACAAAAAGATCTGAAAAGTTTTTAGTTTTTTAGACAGAGAGACTGCTAAGTTTTACCAAGACTTCTGTTCTTTTAACTTTGGCTTCATGGTCAAGTGGAAACTAATTTTGATTGTACAATGTCAGTGGAGTGAAAAGTTTTATTTCACTCTCCTACCTCAGGGAAAATCATTTCCGTGTAACTCAGGGCTTAGATCCAAGCTGTCCATAGGCCAAAAGCTTTTACAGAATCTTTTTCTGCCTGTTTTCTTTCATAGTGTTTTTTCATGACTCCGATTCCTCTCAGGAGTTTTCATTCATAGTCCCATAGTTGGAAATCTATCTATCCTCTGTCTTGTTTCTTATCTTATTCTACCTTATCTTAAGTTTCTTTTTACCCAATATTCCTAATTATAATGTTATTCTAAATTTCCTCTTACACTATATTCCTATATTCTACCTTACACTTTTTTCTTACTTTTTATAAATAGAATTTTTAAAAAGAAACCTAGATAGAAATATATGCTGCAGCCTCACTTTTCAACTTCAGTATTTTGCTGCCTAACTTTCATTCCCAAGAATAATATACTGTCATCTTTATATTTTAATTTCTTATCAGGCATGCCTCCTTTTACCCTCAATGACCTTTCTCTCCTTTTACCAAATCCCTGGTCCCTGTTCATGGCACCATCTGTGGGTGTCCAGCTGGGAGAGTGGCTCCCATATTTTATCCCAGGGTACTCTTGAGAAGTGAGGGATAAGAGATTTAGATAGAATGATAGAGGGAGAGAAACAAACACAGGATAGCCTTGGAAGGGCTTAGATCTTTATCCAACAGTCCCTAGTATCTCTTCTAAAGGGCTATTTATAGGAATTCCAAGAGGTGGAACAAAAGACCTCCCACTAGCTCAGCCAAATACAGATCCTTCCAATCACCTAGAAACCATGCACATAGTCAAGCAATTCTCTAATGCAGCTCTGCTGGGCAAAGCAAGCTCAGATCTCACTAGGAAACCTTTGTGGGCCTTCACAGTGTTCTACCTGAAAATAATAACCTGTTTCAGAGAACTTTGACCCTACTTCACTCAATCTCATAGGCTTCTCATAGGCTTCATGTCATCTCACTATCACTAGAAGGGGAAGCAGGTTTTAGGAAAATACAAGGTAAAAGGAAGCATATCTACTCAGCTTGTACTATAGTTTGCTCTTATGATTGTTCTATTGTACTATTAGTTATGATCTTCTCTGTGTATCTAACATATAGATTAAAGTTTATCACAGCCATGTATGTATAAGGGGTGTGTGTGTGTGTGTGTGTGTGTGTGTGTGTGTGTGTGTGTGTGTGGTTCTGCACTGTTTGTGGTTTCAGATCTCTTTTTGGTGTTTTGGACTGCCTTCCCCACAGATTAGGGTCTCTTACGGTCCTATAAAATGTTGGTCTTTCTGCAGGGAAGAATTAAATTGGGAAACAAGTCCACCAATAGATGGCAGTGCTGATTCAATTTCTGGATAGATTATTAAAACAGAAAAGCAGTATACTGCTAAAAATTGGCTATTTCACTTTGGGTTTCTGCAATGCATCTTTCTCCACCTGCTACTGTCCTTGTTGTCCCTCTGAGGTCTGACCTGAGCAGTTGCAGCAAACTCCTTAACTAGATGCTAGTTTCTGCCCTCTTTCAATCCACTTTCATACAAGCAGGTAAGATTTTTGTCAGTCAAATATGGAAGGTGGTATCATGGCTTAAAATGCTAATCACAATCATCATAGCAGTTTTCAATGATGACATTACTTAGCACCTCTTTTCTTTATTTTCACTATCTATACATTATTCTAAACAGTTCCTTCAAGCAAAGATCTTCAACATTCTGAGCCTGCTGTATATTTAGAATATATACTATCCACACCCACCAGCATATATGCATATTTATGGATGAGTGACTTTCAATATCTGAAAGTTTCACATCTGTGAATTCAGTCAACTTTAGATGGAAACTACTTTTTAAATTGAGTCTAAAAGATGTGCACATAGAAGCAATAGTGGCTTCACTGTTAATGGGGCAAGCACTACCTTCTTTCTAATTGGATTGGAGGAGAAGTCCTAAGGAGGGAATTAATACCAGTACTGAAAACATTGTTTTAAAAAATGACAAGGGAGGTCATAGGACCTAGAAGGGAATGTATCACTGATGTTCTCATAAATGAACATGGTATCAAATTGCCTTCTAAATATTTATGCTGATACCCATTGATGAATGGTGCTCTCAGCCTTGGTCAGAGAAGCTTTTATTTACAGTAGTTAATGCTGAGATTTATAACTGGCCAAAGTGTTGGGAATAGATGACTGCTGAGGTCTCAGAACTAAATTGGACATCTATATCCCCCCACCCATACCCCAAGGCTCAGGAAAAATTGCAGAAGAGTGGGTAGAAAGAACAGAAGGAGTGTGGTGAAACACTGTCTTCTGAGTATGACACAATAAACTTGTTGCAGTATGGATTCACAGCAGTTGTGGTTATCTACACAAAACTAGGCCCAACAATATTCTTTCACAGATGAGAGAGGGGTTCTTGTGGCTTCACCCTGGCTTAGGAAGCTACAGGCAAGTTAATGGACAAACAGTTAATTCAAGAACAAACAAATTAACAAAGAGAGTATAGCAGGTGGTGGTGGTGCATGCCTTTAATCCCAGCACTCAGGAGGTAGAGCCAAGTGGATCTCTGTGAGTTCAAGGCCAGCCTGATCTGCAGAGTGAGATCCAGGACAGGCACCAAAACTACACAGAGAAACCCTGTCTCGTAAAACAAAAACAAAAACAAAAACCAGAGAGAGTTATATTCCTTAGTGGTGAAACCACTGGTAGATTGTTCTTGATCAAGTAAATAAACCTTCATCCATGCTCATGCAGGCAACCCTTGTTAAAAACAGTGGGGAATAAACACACACACACACACACACACACACACACACACACACACACACACACACACACCATGAAAGTAGGGGACCTTTCTGGGAAGAAATAGAGACTTAGTAAGGGAGGAAAAGGAATAAGAGCATAATAGAGGAGGGATAGCATCACAATATTTTATATACATGTACAAAGTTGCAAAAGAATAAATATTAAAAATTGCATCTCAACTGAATGCATATTAACTCTTTTCTCATAATTATTTCCTAAACAATACACTATATCTACTATTCACATAACAAAATCCTCACTATTTTGAACTAGAAAACTTTATCCAACTCAGGCCTAGTGGCACAAGTGGGAAGCTAAGACAGGAGAAAAGTGAATTCCAGGCCAACATTGGGCACTCTAAGAACTCTAGAGATAATTAAAACAGACAGGAGGATCCTTAGGTATCATGACAACCCTGTACTATTTTATAAAAGGGATTTGAAAATCCTTGAGTTTTGGTATTGAGTGTGGTCCTGGAATCAATTTCCCAAGACAGAAAAGGACAATTACATTTAGATATACCTACATTACATGTTTATACAAATATATATAAATTACAGAAAATATAGCATATATACATTCTATATTTTCTTTTTATTTCTACATACTCACTGCAGTCTACCCAATTAGAATTGATATCTCCATTCCTTCTTCCCAAAGTCTTTTGTTCTTGAAGTCTGTCTACTTCATTAGGATTGGTTTTAAGATCAGATGAGAAACATGTACTCATTTTCAAAATATTATAAAGTTCCAGACAGATATATATATATATATATGGAATACATGAATTCATGGGAGAGAAAGAGAGAATATGAATATGAATCATTAAAAAGTTTATAACCAATACTCATTATGTCTTCATACCATCATAGGGAAGCAATGGTCATTCATGGGAAGAAGGGTAGTCTGTTTTAAATTCTCTGTTGAAGAAATTAGACTCTGCAACATGCAGAAGATTGCAAATAGATCCATACATGTTGCCATGCACAAAACTCAAGTCCAATTGGATCAAAGACCTCAACATAAATCCAGTTACACTGAACTTGATAGAAGAGAAAGTAGGAAGTAGTCTAGAATGAATTGGCACAGGAGACCACTTCCTAAATATAACACCAGTAGCACAGACACTGAGAGTGACAATTAATAAATAGGACCTCCTGAAACTGAGAAGCTTTTGTAAAGCAAAGGACATGGTCAATAAGAACAAACAATAGCCTTCAGAATGGGAAAAGATCTTCACCAACCCCACATCTGACAGAGGGCTGGTCTCCAAAATACATAAAGAACTCAAAAAGCTAGACATCAAAACACTGAACAATCCAATTGAAAAATGGGCTACAGAGCTTAACAGAGCATTCTCAATAGAAGAATCTCAAATGGCTGAAAGACATTTAAGGAATTGCTCAACATCCTTAATCATCAGGGAAATGCAAATCAAAACAACTCTGAGATACCACCTTACACCTGTCAGAATGGCTAAGATCAAAAACACTGAAGACAGCTTAGGTTGAAGAGGATGTGGAGAAAGGGGAAAACACTCCTCCACTGTTGGTGGGAATGCATACTTGTACAGCCACTCTAGAAATCAGTATGGCAGTTTCTCAGAAAATTGGGAATAAGTCTTCCTCAAGACCCAGCTATACCACTCTTGGGCATATACCCAAGGAATGTTCAATCTTACCACAAGAACACATACTCAACTATGTTCATATCAGCATTATTCATAATAGCAAGAACCTGGAAATAACCTAGATGTCCCTCAACTGAAGAATGGATAAAGAAAATGTGGCACATATACACAATGGAGTACTACTCAGCAGTAAAACACAATGATATCATGAAATTTGCAGGCAAATGGATGGAACACTGAAGAATGGATAAAGAAAATGTGGCACATATACACAATGGAGTACTACTCAGCAGTAAAACACAATGAAATCATGAAATTTGCAGGCAAATGGATGGAACTAGAAAATATCATCTTGAGTGAGGTAACCCAGACTCAGAAGGACAAAGATAGTATGTACTCACTCATAAGTGGATATTAAATGTGAGGGAAGGGATGGCCAGACTGCAACCCACAACTCCAGAGAGGCTAGCTAACAGGGAAAGACCCTAGGAGGGACACATGGATGACCCAGCGAAGGAGAAGTGGATGAGATCTACATGAGTGGACTGGGTGTCGGGGGGTGGCAGAGGGCAAGGAGTGGGGGATGAGAACATAGGGAAATGGGAGGGTCAAGCTGGAACAGGGACAGAGTGGGAGGGCAGGGAGGAAGATACCATGATAGATGAGGACATCATGAGAATAGGAAGAGGCAGGGTGCTGGGGAGGCTCTCAGGAATCCACAAGGTTGACCCCACCTTGGTCTGCTGGCAGTGGTCCAGAGGGTGCCTGGACTAGTCTACTCTGGTGACCAGCCTAGCAAATAACCTAGCTGTCATCATAGGGCCTTTGTCCAGTGACTGATGGAGGCAGATACAGAGAACAACAGCAGGCACCAGGCTGATTTCCGGGAATCCAATTGATGAGAGAGAGGAGAGATACTACAGGTGAGGGATGTCGCAATCACGATGGGAGGATGTGCAGAGATGATGGACCACACTAATGGAAACCCATGAACTGTGGACTGGTGGCTGTGGAGTCCCCATGGGACTGGACTAGGCCCTCTGGACATGGAAGGTGGTTGTTTGGCTCGAACTGTGTGGGGGGCACCCAGGCAGGGGGATCAGGATCTGTCCCTGATGCATGGGCAGGCTTCTGGGAATCCGGTGCCTGTGGTGTGACACCTTGCACAGCCTTGGTGCAGTGGGAAGGGACTTGGACCTATCTAGGCTCAGTTTGCTGGGCTTTGCTGACTCCCCATGGGAGGCCTCAGTTTGGATGATGTGAGGTGGCTTGGGAAAGAGGGCTGGGGGGTCTGTGGATAGCATGTGGAGTGAGTAGAAAATTTCTTAATAAAGAAAAATGGAAAAAAAAAGAAAGAAATTAGACTCCGGTATACTGAGAAAGGTAAACACAGACCATGAAGTGTATGCTTTTCACAAATAGTTACCATAAAACATAAAATATAACTTTTAGAAGGAGCTTGGGTTTAATGATGAGATTTCAGATTCATCTCAAAAGGTAAAAGCAATGAAAAAATTATAAATTGGACTTTAATAAAATTTAAAATTTCTGTGTTGTGAAAGATGCTATTATGAGAATGAAAAGAAAAAGAAAAAGAAAAAAAACTATCTTACATTAGGAGAACATATCCAAGGAAGCTCCAGTGTCATACACCTATGATTTCAGCACCAGGAAAGCTGAAGCAAAAGCAAAGTGAATTCAGACCACCCTGGCCTTCATAGCAAGACCTTCCTTTAAAAACATAAAACAACAACAGAAAAGATCTAAAAAGTCTTAAAACTTACCAGTAAAGAAGGAATACAGCTAAGTGATAGAGTGATTGCCTAGCATCAGGGATTCAGTGAGTTATATACCTAGTATCACACACACACATACAAACAGGGATGGAGTCTTAGTCCTAGAAGATTGTGATCCTAGAATGGAATGCGTAATGTATCAAGTGACATGTATGACAGAGGCTTTCAGAAGGAGTGGCCTGCTAAGTGAGGTTGACACCATTAGACAAGATCCTATATTAATCTTCTTTCAGATTATCTTTTCCTTTATTTTTACCTAAAACTTCATGATGCAACCTGAGCATGCCTAGATGCATTCCTGCCCACCCTGTTAAACCTTTAAATATGTGTTCCACAAACAAAAATTTGCCTACCATCTTTTCTTCTTAGATTACGATCTTAACCTGAGCATGTTCGAGAACATACCCCTTTACTGAGCATGTTTAGGTATGTACTCATCCTCCAAATGTTTCATACGTGATTATGTAAATTTCTCATTTTCCTTTCTCTGATGAAGAAATTATTTTGAAATACTTCCTGTGCTGTAGTTACCTGATCTAGGTGATAAATCTTTGCTCTTTTAGTCTTCACTATGCCAAGATGCAAACCATTACATTTAGTTAAAAATGCGAGAGGGACATGTCAGCCTTAGTAACTATGGAAATGAATGATGTCTACAAGTGCAAAAGATAGTGCCCATAAGATCTGTGACATGTTTCTTGATATTGGTCCCTATGACCCTCATAACATCACAGACTAAATGTTTGATGCCACTTGTATGTGTAGATCTGGATTAAACTACTAAGGAAGTGGATAGTAGATGTTGAGAATTAGGACTCTCAGTGTTGAAGTACCTACATCTCAGATCAACATAAGTAAAGCTAGTTGTCTTCAATAGAAATAACCAGGCTCCTTGGAGAAATAGATGATTCTGGAACTGGGGCATGAAATATATAAGTCTAATCTACCAAAAGTTAGGATGTGTTTTTAAAATGCAATGATGTGAAGGTGTTCTCTCAAACAAACAGAATATTCAACTAGGAAAACTTCCAAAATCCAAAGCTAGAGCCCTGGGAACAGCTAGAGAAATAACATATAATTAGATTATAGACCAAGTTCTAAAGTTAATACCTGTAAATCTGTACTGGCATAAATCATTGTGGAGTCTGTTCTCTCCTTCCACTATTATACAGCATCTGGAGATTGAACTGGGATCAACAAGCTTATACTGAAGGACTTTTATCCATCAGCCCTTAAGTGAATATTTGAATCAGTCAATTTGGAGGAAGTAAGAGACAAGCTTTTGGTGATGAGGAATTTGTCATCAAACACAAGGACAATCAGAGAAAATCTACCAGCCAGGAATGCCCTGACAATCACAGTGGCCAGATGTGGGATCCTGGGTAGAATCTGAGAACAGAAAATGGAGCATCCTGTGAACACCAAGGAAAGCTGAATAAAGTTCAGACTGTAAGGAATGCCAATGTTTTAAATACTAGTGATTCCCATGTGAGTATGTAATGTTAGTGACATGGGAAGTTGGACACAGGGCCTATGAGAACACCCTCTACAGTGCTTGTAATTCTTCTGTAAATCAAATTTTCTTTAAAAAAAAAAAAGGCTCTAACAGAAGACTTAATTATAAGTCAATAATAATCTGATGAAGCTGGAGAGTTTCTCTCCAGCTCCCGCCAAGACCGGCAGTCCCACAGCCCATTTATAAAATAAACACATAGACTCTTATATTATTTAAACTGTTTGGCCTAATGGCTCAGGCTTCTAGCTATCTAGTTCTTACATCTTAAATTAACCCATTTCTATAAATCTGTACCTTGACACATGGCTTGTGGCTTACCAGTATCTTACATGTTGGTACTCATGGCGGCAGCTGGTAGTGTCTCCTGACTCAGCCTTCCTGTTCCCAGAATTCTCTTCTCTGCTTGTCCTGCCTATACTTCCTGCCTGGCTACTGGCCAATCAGCATTCTATTTACACAGAACGATATCCACAGCAATCTGAAGCATTATTGTGATTTCACTATTTCCCTCAAACTACTAAATCATTATTATCCCAGCTAAGATCAATATTTGCCATAACATTTTGATAGGCTTTCAAGATTTTCAAGTAGGGCTTAATCTGAATCCCTACAGTGAACAAATACAGTGAGTTAGATTAACACATTGCATGTGTTATTGTTGGATTTGAGCAATATAAGTAAAGACACTAAAAAAAAAACCCACAAAGTAAAAGTCAGTTCTAAAATATGAATTACTTTCCTGCTCCAAATATTGTCACTTAATCAAGAACACCTCAGGAACTGAGCACAATGATGTGCAAATGTAACCACAGAACATGGGACACACAGGCAGGAGGGTCAGGATTTCAAAGCTATTCTGGCTATACAGCAAATTCAAGACCATCCCAAGATACATGGAACTCTGTCTCAAAACAGGTGGTGAGGGTTGAGGCAAGAAAGACCTTAGAATTTTCAGGTACATAATCCTACCAAGGATCTAATTTTAACTCTTAAGTCTTTTCATCGTCTTGGCTTTGTACAGCTTTTACATGTTGAGGCTGTTCTAATAGTATTGTCACTTTCTTATTAAACCCCATAAAGTAGTGAGAGCAGCCACCTCACTGTAATGTAGGAAGAGAAGATGTTTGTGGCCAGAAGCCAACCCTATCCTAATCTCATTTGTGTCTTTTTCATGCAAGAAAGCAAATGAAATCCTGTTTGGGGAAATCCCTTCAGTATGTAACTGAGTCTCACTGAGCCTCCTTCTGTTCAGGTAGAAGATGACCCTGGTGCTAAGCACAGGTAAATTGTCTTATTTTTCCTCTTGCCCACTGAAAAAATACAGTTTTATTGTTTTAAGATAGTTTTGCATTGATTATTTATATTTGATATATTTGTATTTGATGAGGAATAATGAAGTTATTCATATTTGATGAATGTGGTGTTTTGAATAAAAATGACCCCCACAGGCTCATATATTTGAATGCTGAGTCCCCAGGGAGTGGCCCTCCTTGAGAAGGATTAGGGGGTATGGCCTTGTTAGAGTTATATAGCCTTGTTGGAGGATGCTTGTTACATTTCTACAACTGAATCCAGATGTAAAATTCTCAGTTCCTTCTCCAGCACCTATGTGCCACCATGCTCCCCACCATGATGAAAATGGACTAAACATCTGATGCATAAAGGAAGCCCCAGGTAAATGCTTTCTTTTATGAGTTGCTATGGCCATATGTCTCTTTGCAGCAATACAACAGTAACCAAGACAATGGGAAAATCTAAATATGGTGTTCATCTTCATTTATAGCTAATTCTTACATCCAGGGGTCCATTCTGTCTCTGATTCACTCTTAAAAAGATAAGATGACAATTGAGCTCTGTTTATTCCTCTTTTTTTAAAGTTTATTATTTTGTTTGTGTGGGTGTTTTATCTGCATCTATGTCTGTTGATCACGTGAATGCCTGATGCACATGGAGGCCAGAAGAGGGCATCAGATTCCCTGGAGCTGGGGTTATGAGTGGTCATGAACTGCCTGACATACATGCAGAGAATTTTGAACTCAGGTCTTTGGAGGCAGCAGTAAGCTCTGGTAACTGTTGAGCTATCTTTCTAGCCTCTGCTTCTCCCTCTGCTGGATTTTTTTGCAGTAAGTTTCAGAAAAACTTCCAAAGTAACTTTTCAAACTAATGCTATCAACAATAGAAATAAAGACAGAATTGACTTCACAATGAACAAGTTGTATCTCTATTTCAGAAGTTAATTCCTGGTTAATTTCATTATGTGATCAGTATAGGGTTCATGCTATGTCATGTTTTGTTTCATGACTTGTTTTTCTTTTGTCAAACTCAAGTTGCCAGGCGTGTATAGTTATCACCTTCACCTGCTGCACTACCTCATCAACCCCACAGGAAGTACTTTGGTATGTAGCGGAAAACCTCTTCTGACCACAGAATTCTACTCCATCCAGGAAATTAATTATTAAATTATTTGTAATATTGTATGGAGGATTTTGAGGACAGATGTTACTTTCTTATAACAGCCTTGTCACAGAATATAAGACATGTGCAGTGATTGTTAGAATTCCTAGCCATTCCCCAGCTACATGACTGTGCATGCACTGTCTATTGGACAGGCAGAATGCTTAGTCATCCCAGCGCCCTGATTCCTAAGTAACCTGTGCTATGTGATCACATAATCTACATGCAGAGTGATCACATAATCTATGTTCAAGCATGGTGTAGCTATGTAAGCCCATATGCATATGCCTGGGGGGACCCATAAAAGCAGATTTCACGCATTTCTCTGCCTCTTCTTCCACACTGTTCAATTCTATTAGGCCTATTGCACACTCCCTCTTTTACCCTCCCCTAATAAAAATTCTTATAATGGGTTTCATTGTGCCTTGTGTTTCTCTTACATGGTAAATAGTGCCACAAATAAATAACGTTGGTGCCACATGACAAAGCAGGCTCTCCTGGCATCCTGAACCCGGGATCCTGTACCGAGGATCGTTCATCTACAATGGCCCACTTTCCATTGCCAGGCCACCTGATCCTTCCGTACAATACCAGCTGCTTCAGTTGGTGGTTTTTCTCTTTCCAGGCAGTGTAAACAGTCCCCTGGACTCCTGGGCATGACTGTCAATCATCCAGTGTCCTTGTGGTGTCCTGACGATAGGGGGTACCCCCATCCACACCTTCATAGGCTATGGTCAGCCCTCATTGCAGCTATAATTCTTAGCCATTCCCCATGAGTGTGGTCTGAGATACCATCTCTTTCGTTTCTGGTCTGTCAGACCCTTGTCCTGGGACTACGGCTTTGGCCCTCACTCTTTCAGCCTGAGGAAGCACTGAGTGACTGGTGCCAAGTGCCAATCCTCGCCTGATCTCAGAGATGCCTGCGATTGTAGCCTTTGGATCATGTTTATTTTCTTATTTATTTTTTTTTCTCTTTGCCGCAGCCATGGGAAAGAAGGCTTCCAATCCCATTAGCCCCACATCTCTTCTGGGATGCCTTTTAGATACTCTTAAGCCTCTCATCTTAATGCCTTACTTAATGACTTCTAAGCTTATCTGCCCTTGCACTAAAGAAATGGCATAAGCATCCCTTAGATAATAACAAAAAGTGGCTACCTAATGGCTCACTGGACCCTGATATTTTATGGGAGTTATCTAACTTATGCCAGCGAATGAGCAAATGGAAAGTGTTACCTTACATCCAAGCTGTTTTCTATCTCAGCTCCAAACCTTTTCTCCTTGATTCCTATTCACCTGTCCACATGCTCCTAGCTATACCACCTGCACCTGAGGAACCTCTCACTACTGCTTGGGACCCTGCTAATGAACCCCTGGTTATCTGACCTCCCACTCCTGCTCCTTTGTCTCCTCCAGCCCCTTCCTCCTGTCTGATATCAGGCCACTCCAATTGCCTGACTCTGGCTCCCACATTTACTCCTCCTGTCACTTGTTCGTAAGCTGCTAAGGAACCCAACCCCAGTTAGGCCAGCCCAGCTGCTATTCTCCCTTCATAAGAGGTGTCCAAGGTGGATGGATTGGTTAAGGTACATGTCCCTTTCTCACTGGCAGAAGTTGATCACATAGAGAAAAAACTGGGCTCATATGTCTAATTCTACTTCCTTTATTAAACAATTTCAATATATTACTCAGTCCTATAGTCTCACCTTTCATGATAAATACATGATCTTTGCTAATAACCTACTTCCTGAGGAGTACAGACAAGTTTGGGAACAGCCTAGAATACACGCAGACAGGGTCCACCATACTAATGCAGCCTATCCTCCCGGAGCTGAGGTAGTTCCCAATCAGGACCCATATCAGGATTATAATACCCCAGGTGCCTCTTTAGCTAGGGATTGCTTTACAACCTGCCTCCTCACAGGTTTTACAACCTGCCTCCTAAGGCTGCTCTCAAACCAGTAAACTATGAAAAGCTAAAAAACGTAATTCAAGATAAGGAAGATAATCCATCTGATTTTCTAGAATGACTTACAAAAGCTCTCTTACAATATACAAGTCTAGGTCCTGAGAGCCCAGAGGGCAGACAGCTCCTTATGACCCATTTCATCTCGCAGAGCTTTCCTGACATTAGGTCTTAACTTAAGAGTCTAAAGAAAGGGCCTCTGACACCACAGGCAGAAGTCTTAGAGGTGGCTTTTAAGGTGTACCATAGGAGTGATAAGAAAGCCTGCAAACAGGATTGCCGAATGCTGGCACAGGCTATCCAGCCAGCCACCTGAAGGCCTCCAGGTCCCTGTTTTAAATGTGGTAGAGAAGGCCATTGGGTTTGTGCCTGCCTTGCCACATGAGGGCCACCTGGGCCTTGTCCAAAATGCCACCAAAAGGGACATTGGTCAGCTGACTGTCTCCATGCAACTTGTGGCATGGGGACATCAAACAAAGACCACCTTCCAGCCGATCTCCTAGACTTGGCAATGAACTATTATGATTGAAGGTGCCCTGGTCCCAGACTGACAACAGCCATCTCTCACAGGGAGCCTTGGGTACCCATTACAGTATCAGAGTGATCCATTTCCATCCATTTGGACACTGAAGCCACTTACTCAGTCCTGAGAAAGTTTTGGGGTCCCACTTCTCCTTCTTGTCTCCCTATTGTTGGTGTAGGGGGACAGCCTTACCTACCTTATCAGACTCCACCACTTAATTTTCAGAGGTATCCCTCTTACCCACACATTTTCAGTGCGATAACCTGCCCTGTGCCCCTAATGGGAAGGGATTTCTTTAGCCATGGTAGGAGCTTTTATTTCATTTGCTCCCCCCATTTGCTTGACCCCAGACTTGCCAGCAGCTCCTCTCCTCCTCCTAGCCACCCACCCCACCAGCTCTAACATGCCATTTCCTTTGCCAGCCTCTCAGGTGGATGCCCAAGTCTAGGACAAATAAAATCCTCCTATTGCTAGGCACCATTTCCTCATTGTTATCCAGTTACGGGACCCTACCTGGTACATTAGCCAAGCTCAGTACCTTCTCTCACTCCAGAGCCTTAGGGAACTTAAATCTATCATCTCTGACCTTCTAAGAAAAAAGCTACTTCTGCCAACCTCTTCTTTTAACATTCTTATACTTGTAGTTAAAAAGTCTAATGGAACCTACCACCTGGTTCAAACCTCTGGCTCATTAACTCTGCAGTGGTCCCACTCCATCCTGTGGTGCTTAACCCTTACACACTTCTTTCCACTATCCCTTCAGGAACCTCTCATTTCTCAGTTTGAGACCTCAAGGATGCATTCTTTTTTGTTTTGTTGTTTTTCGAGACAGGGTTTCTCTGTGTAGCTTTGGCATCCTTCCTGGAACTCACTCTGTAGCCCAGGCTGGCCTCGAATTCACAGAGATCCACCTGCTTCGGCTTCCTGAGTGCTGGGATTAAAGGTGTGTGACACCACCGCCTGGCTGGATGCATTCTTTTCTACTCTTCTCAGCCCTCAGTCTCAAAATATCTTTGCCTTCACCTGGACTGACCCTATCACTCACCTGTCTACACAGCTGACTTGGACTGTCTTGCTGCAGGGATTCAGGAACAGTCCACACATATTTGGTCAGGCCCTCACCTCTGACTTGCTCTCCTTGTCCCTCCCTGTCTCTAAACTAATACAAAATGTAGAAGACATTCTACTGTGCAGCCCGTCAGTACAAATTAGCTAAACTAACATCTCTACACTCCTTAATTTCTGTCCAGCTATGCTTATAGTGTCTCACCTTCCAAAGTCCAGCTGTCCATTCCTCAGGTCACCTATTTGGGTCTAACCATTATTCCAACCCACAAGGCTATTACTGTAGATAGATAGCATCTAATCCAGTCTTTTGCAGTCCCCTCTACTAAACAGGAGATTCTCTCCTTTCTGGAAATAACTGACTTCTTAAGGTTCTGGGTTCCATCTTTTTCTCTCCTTGCTTTCCCCTTATACAAGGCAGCTCTGGGCTCCTCACATGAACTCCTCCTTCACCCCATTACTAAACTTCTCTAGAAGCTCCAACAGGCTGTCCTTCAGGCCCCAGCACTTCACCTATCAGACCTAACTCGTCCCTTTTCCTTCTGTGTAACAGAAAGAAAGGAATATGCCCTGGGGACCCTAGGGCACCAACTGGGACCCTCCTTTGCACCCATAGCATGCCTGTCAAAGAAACTAGACCTCACCATGTAGGGATGGGTACCCTGCATACATGCTTTAGCAGCTGCTGAGCTCCTTATTCATGAATCAAAGAAACTAACCTTCTCCCACCATAACCTGTCCCATCTCTTAACTCATAAAGGCTTACAAACTTTATCTCCTTCCCAAGTTCTTTCTCTCCAAGTGGCATTACTAGAAGATGCCACACTTACCTTCCAGACTTGTCCACCCCTTAATATTGCAAGCCTTCTCCCTCTTAATGCTGACTATTCTCCATCTCATTCCTGCACTGAAATCTTAGAGGAGCTATTCCCCATCCTGTACACACACGGGAGGGCACATTGCCTCAGGCCACTTATACCTGGTACACAGATGGCAGCTCCTTTCTACATGAAGGGACCCATAAAGTGGGCTATGTCATAGTGTCAGATACTGGGGTGGTAGAAGCACAGGCACTACCTACCCACACTACTAACCAACAGGCTGAGTTAATGGTCCTTACCCGTGCCTTCCAATTGGCACAGAGGCAATACCTAAATGTTTATACAGACTTCAAATATGCTTTTCATATCCTCCTGTCCTATGCTGCTATCTGCAAAGAGTGCAGGCTCCTTACAGCAAAAAGAGGATCCATATCTAACTCAAGCCAAATAATGGCCATGCTAAAAACCTCCCACCTCCCTAAAGCAATAGGAATTATTCACTGTCAGTCTCATCAGACTAAGGAAAATAACTGTGCTGACCAGGCAGCTGACTAGGACAGTAGCCCTCCAGGGCTCAGACTCACCCCACTCATCACAGGGAATCCATACAATACAACACATATCCTCACAGGCAGCTCCTGACACTAGACAAATTCTGTCCTATCTACATGAGCTCTTTCACTCTAATAGTCTCACTCTGTCTCAATTTGTAAAAGCCCACCTACAGTCTACCTCTGAGAACTTACAGTTCTTAAGAACTATTACTGCCTCTTGTAAAATTTTCCAAAAGTAAGATCCCAATTCCAAATATTGGATTCAACCTTTTCCTACCCACTAGGCTAGAGGTTCCCTTTTGGTTACTGAGTGGCAGATCAATTTTACCCATATGTCCACTGTCAGATGAATTAAATATCTCCTGGTGGATGTGGAATCATTTTTGAGTTGGGCAGAAGCATTTTCAGCTTCTAATAATAAGCGAGCCTAGACAGTTGCTGACCTCCTTCTCCAGGAGATCATCTCTGAATTTGGGATCCCCATCTCTCTTCAGTCTGATAATGGTCCAGAGTTCACCTCCCAGATTTCCCAGAGCCTAGCTAAGGATCTTAATATATCCTGGCATTTTCATATCCCTTACCATCCTCAGTCCTCAGGGAAGGCAGGGTGAGCCAAACAGTCTTTAAAAAACATTCTTACTAAGATGTCACAGGAACTTTACCTTGACTTGGTGAAATTATTGCCTCTATCTCTTTTCAGGCTCCAGGACCTTCCCAAGCAACCCCTCTCAATCTCACTGTTTGAACTCATGTATGGGAGAACAGCTCTAACCCTGGGCCTCCTATCCAAACCTTCACCTCTCCCGATCACCTCCTCACTCCTCTACTACATCACCTCTACTCTCTCCTCTGGAATTTCGCTGACCATTCCTTACCCTAGCCATATGATAATCCATTCCCACCCCCAATCCACACTGGGGATCAGGTCATTCTTTCCCCTCCAGGCCAGCACCCATCACCCCTTTCCCCTAAATGGCAGGGACCCTTCAAGGTAGTTCTTGTAACCCCCACAGCTGCTAAGCTTAAGAGCTTTCCCCATTGTCTCACCTGAAGCCTTTTATCTTACCCTCACCCCAGGGAAATTCCTCCTCATACACAGTGGTGCAAACAGGTCCCTGCTCTCTTAAGTTCCAGAGGACACCAGGATCAACTGCCTTGTCACCAATTCCAGAATAATAAGGTTTCATCCCGTAACCATACTCAATCCCACTGGAGTGGGAACCCCATATGTTTTTTCTTCTTCCTGATTCCCTCTCCAAGTTCTCCTGTCTCTACTGACTATATTTTGCTTCATCAGTTCCCCTCTGTGTCTCTAATAACATATTCAAATTTCTAATTAACTACTCAGCTAACTGTTACAGGAGCACCATTAGCCATAAAGCCAGAGGTGCAAGGACCATCAAAATACACCCAGGTGCTAAGAAACAGTGACAATCCAGAGATATTCACACTCCCAGACTCAAAAGGGTCTGGACTCTGCAAAAACAGACTTTAATATAACAATCTATTACTGTTAAATGCCCCTCAGCTACTGTCTGTGTCTCCTGCTAAAATAATAAAGGAAACAGGTGCCTTAAGGTTTGTCTCAGATGAAAATAAATGGCCTAATTGATAATAAAAATAAAAATAAAGCATGTTCCAGATTCCCCCCCCCACTTGCTTACACTAACCAATACATTCTAATAGCAGAGTACCAAACATTATAATATCATGGCTACCAGCTCAAGATTTTAAATTCCCTATGGTTGCTTCTCAATATATTTAACATTTGTCTCCTTTGTAAACTGAAAATTCTTCTGAGTTCCAGAGCCGACTTGGATCCACCTGGACAGATCAGATTCACTGCAGCACCTTGTGAGATCCAAACAGCCAGATCCAAGTGGCAATGGATGATTCCACAGGGCCCAAAGCAGTGGAGGACAATCGACTATCTCTGAATGCCCTGCTATTTCAAGGAAAGCTCCCTCCTTATCCACAAAAAAATCAAGCAATGCCCACCGAGTCAGCTGGAAGCAGTTCCAGGAGACACAGTGCCCCATTCCCATTCACCCACCACCCCAACCCCTTCTTTTTTTCTTTTTTTTTTTTTTTTGGTTTTTTTTTTTTCGAGACAGGGTTTCTCTATGTAGCTTTGCGCCTTTCCTGGATCTCACTCTGTAGACCAGGCTGGCCTTGAACTCACAGAGATCCGCCTGGCTCTGCCTCCTGAGTGCTGGGATTAAAGGCATGGGCCACCACCGCCCGGCCTTCTTTTTTTTTTATTTTTTTATAAGCACAAAAAGTCTGGAATGCTAGAATTCCTAGCCACTCCCCAGCTTCATGACCACACATGTGCTGTCCATTAGGCAAGCAGAATGCTTAGGTCCTGTAAGTGCCCCAAGTCCCACAGGTCCCACAGGTCCCACAGGTCCCACAGGTCCCACAGGTCCACAGGCCCTACAGCACATACTCCTTAGTAGTTCTCCCCATTACCATTTTCCACTGTGTTCAGTTCTGAAGGTGATGCTATGTGTTCTGTCCTCCCTGTTATGTCCCTCCTGGTACTGGAGGCTCAGACAATGTACTCAGAAGCCTGGCAGCATGCAGGAAAGAACCCAGGGCTGTCCCAGAAACCCTACTGGTGCTGGTCCTGGGAGAACTGTGCAGAGTGTGGCACTACTGTGTGAAGACCAGACAATAGTCCCTAAGATTTCTCATAGGAATTGATCCTGTGTTTGTGATTATTGGACTTTTTATTGTTCTCTTGATCCTATGGAGAGAATTTCAATCAGTTAGAAGCATGTTGTACTCTGCAATTTTCTGGACTCTGTATAAAAATGAACACTATTTTCAAAGTATGAAGGCTCAGGGTCATCTTTAAAACATAGGAGCTTGGAAATGAGTCAGCAGAAACAGGGCATTTGGAGGAAAGTTAGAAGAAGATGGGAGGTCCAAATTGAAAGGTGATGAAACACTTTTTCCAGAGAAAGAACTATAAGATGTCTGAACATTCTGTACAGAATGAATGGCTGGTCTTCAAAAAGATTGTTTATAGCAGATTTCTCAAACAAAACTCCCAGATTGCCAACAGCTTAAGCCACAGTGATCCCCAGGATTTTCAGGTCAATGAATACATGATAATGTGAACAGCAGTCACTATCTCTAAGAGAGCCAGGGAAAGCTTCTACAAGAAGTTACAGTAAACTAGTCATGTTGACTCACACATTTATCTCAGGACTGAGGGCCTGCTACCACAGGAAGATCGCTTAGAGTTTAAGGCCAACCGAGACTACAGGTGAAACCCTGTCCAAACCAGAAAATAGAAATCAGCAACAATAAACTAGAATAAGAAAGAGAGGAAAGAGAATATAGAGGAGGAATAAGACAAGGGGGAGAGAAAGTGAAGGCAAGAAGGGGGAGAAGCCAAAGGGAAGAAAGGGGAGGAAAATAATGAGGGGTGAAGAGGGGAGAACAGGGCATACCAGGGGATGCTCTTCATCATCAGATTAACAATGAAGGAGAGTTCACCTGTGATGGATAAGCTCACCCTCATCCTCATCCTCAGACAGGGTCTGCTGACACTGCACCCCCTTTACTGCTGTGGGATGGTCTGTATGTCAAATGTGTTGCTGATTGGTCAATGAATAAATCACTGATTGGTCAGTGGCCAGGCAGGAAGGATAGGCGGGACTAAGAGAGAGGAGAAAGGAGAGAACAGAAAGCTGGGTGAGAGAGACACTGCCAGCCGCGGCGAATGACAAATAGCATGTAAAGATGCCGGTAAGCCACGAGCCATGTGGCAAGGTATAGATTAATGGAAATGGATTAATTTAAGCTGTAAGAACAGTTAGCAAGAAGCCTGCCATGGCCATACAGTTTGTAATCAGTATAAGTCTCTGTGTTTACTTGGTCAGGTCTGAGTGGCTGTGGGACTGGCAGGTGAGAGAGATTTGTCCTGACCGTGGGACAGGCAGGAAAACTCCAGCTACACTTTACCTCCACAGAAACAAAGCCAGACAATGACCCCTCCACCAGACCCATCGTATCTCATTCCAGCTCTACTTTATGAAAACACAGCACATTTTATTCTAATTCTGGCAGAAGCTTTCCTAGATAAGTCATGGGCCAGTGTCTTTTTTGTTTGTTTGTTTTATTTACATTTATTCATGAGGGTGCCAAACAGTTCTCCTTACAATGTAACATGGTAATTGCAATTGCTAATTCCCCCCTTACAAGTGTGATCACTTGTATGATTACAATTAATGTAAGAATACACACATTATATAACAATAATTAACTGGAAAAGAGCCCAATAATTTAAAAGTAAGCAAGGAGGGTATATTGTAGGATTTGGAGGAAAAAATGGGGAGGGGTAAATGATATAATTATATTAAAATCTCAAAAAAACATGTAAACTCATTTTTTCTCACCAAATTGATTAATGCACTGGGATACAAGTAACAGAGACACTAGGTTTCCATATAAGTCAAGATTCCCACATCAAAAGAACATTAATTTACTTCAATTTACTCTTTCTCCTAGAGATACTAAAACCAATGATACCAGACATTGCACAGGATCAACTTCTTCTTCTTCTCCTTCTCCTCCTCCTCCTCCTCCTCCTCCTCCTCCTCCTCCTCCTTCTCCTCCTCCTCCTCCTCCTCCTCCTCCTCCTTCTCCTTCTCCTCCTCCTCCTCTTCCTCTTCCTCTTGTTCTTCTTCTTCTTCTCCTCCTCCTCCTCTTCCTCTTCCTCTTGTTCTTCTTCTTCTTCTCCTCCTCCTCCTCTTCCTCTTTCTCTTCCTTCTCCTACTCCTCATTGTCCTTCATCTTTATCTCCTCCTCCTCCATCTCCTCCCCCTTCTTCTCTTTTATAACTTAATGAAGAGTTTTTTTTTACTGATATATATTAGCTTTATTTTTAAGTGCACACAACTAACATTTCTTTTGCAGTGTGATAATTTGCATGTTTTATAATGTTTATTTGAAGGACAGCATGGAAGTAATGGTGTGAAGAGAGAAATAGGACAACAGGTGGAATGAAAAACTGAGACGGTATGTTTCCCTGGTTAAAATCCACACTGAGAATATCTAGTATATAAACAATACACAGTTATATACCTTGCTTATACTAATTCATAGTCCAAAAGTTCTGCATCTTTAAGAGGTTTCCATTTATATTCGAGGATCCCATTGAATCTAAAATACTTCATACTTCCAATAAAACATGTATTTAAATCCCTCCATTTGTTGACCTATTATTGAAAACCATTGTAGACAAAGAAAACACTTTTTAATAATTCTTCCACCTCAAACAGATCCCAGCCAGATATTCCCCAAAATGTGAAACAACAAAGACAATGGATGAAAATGAATCAACGATGATGTCTGAAATTTTAGCTTAATTTTTTGCAGTTGCTCAAATATTAATCACCCAAGTTCTGATCTTTTTAAATGTGTAGAATCTGCTTAAACCTTTAACAACAAAAGAAGCTAAAAAGAGATTTAGCCACACACTGTAAGGCACAAGCCCAGCTTGACAGGAGACCAAACAAGGCTGTCATAGGATGCACAACTGTCACTTCTGTGAACTCCAAGAAACTATGTCCTAGGTGATCACAGTGCACAAGAACTCTACGATTTGTGGATTTTTTGACCATGTAGATGCTTTCCTTTCTTTTTTTAATTTTTATTTTATTTTTCTTTATTAAGAAATTTTCTACTCACTCCTCATGCTATCCACAGACCCCACCTCCTCCCTCCTCTGACCTCCCAGCCCTCTTTCCCAAGTCACCCTGCATCCCCACTTCCCCAAATCGAGGTCTCCCATGGGGAGTCAGCAGAGCCCAGCAAACTGAGCCTAGGCAAGCCCAAGCCCCTTCCCACTGCACCAAGGCTGTGCAAGGTGTCACAACACAGGCACTGGATTCCCAGAAGCCTGCCCATGCATCAGGGACAGATCCTGATCCCCCTGCCTGGGTGCCCCCCACACAGTTCGAGCCAAACAACCACTTTCCATGTCCAGAGGGCCTAGTCCAGTCCCATGGGTTCTCCACAGCCACCAGTCCACAGTTCATGGGTTTCCATTAGTGTGGTCTATCATCTCTGCACATCCTCCCATCGTGAGATCACAACATCCCTCGCCTGCAGTATCTCTCCTCTCTCTCATCAATTGGATTCCCGGAAATCAGCCTGGTGCCTGCCGTTGATCTCTGTATCTGCCTCCATCAGTCACTGGACAAAGGCCCTATGATGACAGCTAGGTTATTTGCTAGGCTGGTCACCAGAGTAGACCAGTCCAGGCACCCTCTGGACCACTGCCAGCAGACCAAGGTGGGGTCAACCTTGTGGATTCCTGAGAGCCTCCCCAGCACCCTGCCTCTTCCTATTCTCATGATGTCCTCATCTATCATGGTATCTTCCTCCCTGCCCTCGTACTCTGTCCCTGTTCCAGCTTGACCGTCCCATTTCCCTATGTTCTCATCCCCCACTCCTTGCCCTCTGCCACCCCCCACACTCAGTCCACTCATATAGATCTCCATCACTTCTCCTTCTCAGGGTCATCCATGTGTCCCTCCTAGGGTCTTTTCCTATTAGCTAGCCTCTCTGGAGTTGTGGGTTGCAGTCTGTGGGCCAGTGTCTTTAGAGGAGGAATCCAGCAGCACTGATAACAAGAGTGACCTAGGTAGTCGCATGTCCTTATTGCCCTCTCCCTGCTGAATCAAAGTATCTGGTCCTGGTCTTGTTCTGCTAACTCAGCTCTTCATCCCATCTCTGATTCATGGTTTCCAGTAGATCCAAGGATCCTTTTGATGAGATGATATTCTCCTTCACCCCCTCCCAGGAAACATGTACAAAGCTAGAGACAGCTTCTCACCAAGGAATTTCTGTGGACCACCTCAAATGTGTAGTGGAATCTGCTCACTATGGGGTTTCCTCCTGCCCTTCCTGGGGGAAGGCGGCTCTTCCTCCTAATCTGTATTCCATTCAGGGTGGATTCCATCTCCAAAGGAATTGGAATTGGGACCTTCAGAATCACAGCCAAAAACCTGACAGCATTTGACTCTCTTCAGAAGTAATTTTGACTCCTGTCCCATTTTCAGTGAGTAACTGCAGTCACAGGTAGATATACTCTTGGCCATGCCCAAGCTAATGTAATTACAATTATTAGGATGGTGATTTATAAAGAAAGATGATTAAATATGAATTTTATAAGTAGTTTCAATTTTATTTTATTCTAAATGACATAGCCATTTTTGTCCGATTATCTAAGCCACAGTTACATAAACAATAATGGGGATTCTATACATATATATATGTTCAACTTAAGGGATAGGCTATTTTTATGACAAGAAATATATATGCTATTGTTGTGAACAAATGTAACTTTATGCCTATGTAAATTTTGTTTATTTATTTAGGTTTTTTGAGACAAGGCTTCTCAGTAAAACAGTCCTGGCTATCCTGGAACTCACTCTATAGACCAGGCTGACTTCGAACTCACAGAGATCCACCTGTGATCTCCTGAGTGCTGGGATCAAAGGCGTGCACCACTACCGCCTGGCTGCTTATGTAAATTTTAATTGATTTTTAAAATTAAATAAATACAGAGGCAATATTGGAAGATGGCAAGTGACAACCAGCTGTTGTTTGTTAGACAGAAAAGGGGAAATGATGGGGGAATGTCTTTCTGTATGCTTTGAATATGTGTTGCTCTGATTGGTTGATAAACAAAGCCATTTGGCCTATAACAAGGTAGCGTAGAGGCAGGCAGGAAATCAAAACAGATAGACAGGAAGAGAAAGGCAGAGATCTGAAGAGACGCTGTCAGCCGCCACCATGAGAAGCAAGATGTAAAAGTACTGGCAAGTCACAAGCCATGTGGCAAAGTACAGGTCTATAGAAATGAGTTAGTTTAAGATATAAAAACTAGATAGCAAGAAGCCTGCCATGACCATAGTTTAAAAATAATATAAGCCTATGTATGTTTATTTGGGTCCGAGTGTCTGCAGGATGGTGGGTGAGAGAGATTTTTCCTGACCACTGGCCAGGAAGGACACAGGAAAACTTTCAGCTACAGTTGTCTGCCACAGTATTCAGGGAATACATAGAGAAATTAGGACAACAGCTATCAGAAATGGATGACATCCAAACATCTTTAGCTTAAATAGTAAAATAAAATAGGGAATGTTTCAAATCAAGAAAGTCTCATTTCCATCCAAGAAAGACTGGCTGAGTTTGAGTTGCTTTCTACTCCCAGTGAGAGGCAGCATCAACAGCAGATAGCAGGAGACACAGTGTGAACCACACAGGCTCAGGAAATCTGCACAGTACTTCCAGTAATGGGCATTTTAAGGAGCAGAAAAAAACAGCAGAATCAGACATAAGGTGTGTGTGTGAGCAGAACAAAATACTGGGAAAACTCTCTGCTTGGTACTCCTCAAGACCATAGCAATTGTGGGATGCCATTTCAAAAAGCCCCATGCTTAGCAGCCTGGGACCCACTGTGAACTTTAGTATCAGGAAACTTTGAGCAAGTATCACACCACTGTACTCTGAAACCTTTCCAGCAGAATATTGCATGACCATCAGGATGAAACCTATAAAGAAAACCATTCCAGAGGGTCAAGAGAAACAGACATAGGTTCTAAAGGTACACAAGCGCCACCTAGCTCAGGGCCAGCACCCATAACTGGATGCTGAAAGGCTGTCCAGAGCTATGGCCAACAGCTGGGCCTCCATCTGTGAAACACTGCCCACTGATGGACCAGAACCTGTAACAGTCCTTCAAAGGATGGCCCAGAAATGAAAACAATATTCCAACAGTGAACAGATGAACATGATAGGGATACACGCACAGCAATTTTTTTTCAAGTATAAAGATTAAATTGTATTGTTCATGAGGAAATGGATACAACTGGGGATAATTGTATTGATTCAATTAAGCCTAGTCACAGAAAGATACCATGTTTTCTCTCACTGATGGTCCTAGATATAAATAGATACATAAAATCATTATATGTGTAAGAGAGGAAAATAGAAGTATAACTGTCTCTCAGACCAAAGGGACTAAGATGGCGATAAGGAAGAGGAAAGGCAGAAATATGTTCAACCTACAACAAATACTTGAAAAAATTTTAAATACACACAATAAAAAAGAAATTTGGAAGAAAAAAGTCATGATTAAAACCATCCACAGATTTGACCTCTGCAAACTTCATCTGTGAGTAGCCACTCCTGCTGAAGTGGGAACCAGCCTGGGCCCCACTCAATCTATCATGGACAGTTAGTCTCTATATTACTTGGCATCCAGGAGAATTTGATGCTAATGACCCCTTCCTTTCCTTTTCAAGTGAACTTTCCATTTGTATGGCTATTCTCACCTGGTCCTCTACTTCTCTGGCCAGCTCCTGAACCTCCTCCCTTCAACCACCCAAGATTTCCATTGCTATTGGTGCAGTTTATCTAGTATCCCCCTGTGATCATGAGCCTTGTGTAGTTTCAGTTGTGATTCTAAGATCGTTTGAATTTACTATGGGATCAACAGCCTCAGGCTTTTCAGAGGCTCAGTCTATTACTAAGGCTTCTGACTGTCCAACCCAACAAGAACAACAATACTATTCAGTTCTGTGGTTTCTGCTTGGTGGTTTTCTGTGGTCATTTGCTCTCCATTCTTTTTTATTGACTTATAGTCATAATACAGACTGCTTGGATTCCTAATGGAAATTTCTTTCACATGCATCATGCTCTTTGACCGTATTCTACCCAACACCCTCCCATCTTACTTTTCCTTTCTTCTGTACTGTCCTCCTTTCTTTATACATCTTCCACATACTCCTTTCTAGTTTCATTTTATATTCTCTCTTTCTTTTGTGTGTGTGTGTGTGTGTGTGTGTGTGTGTGTGTGTGTGTGTGTGTGTGTAAATATTTCTATATGAAACCAAGGGTCTACAAATAAGAGAAAATATGCAGTATTTCTTTTTCTGAGCACAGATTGTTTTGCTTAATATGATAATCTCCAGTTGCATCCATTTCCAATCAAATAACATAATTTCATTATTCTTTATGGCTAAATAAAACTTCATGTTTCTACATGCAACATTTTCTTTATCCATTCACTTGTGCATGGATACTATCTTAGTTATTTCTGTGACCCATGACCAAAGCAACTCTTATAAAAGAAAGCATTTAATTGGGGGCTTGTTTGAAGTTTAGAGGGTTATTCCATGATTATCATAGCAGGAAGCAAACAGGCACGGTGCTAGAGCTGGAGAGAGGGAGAGAGAGACTGATGTGGGCTTTTGAAAGCTTAAAGCCACTTCCAGTGACACACCTCCCACAACAAAGTTTCACCTCCTCATCCTTCCCAAACAGTTCTCTTCCCTGGTGACTAAGTATTAAAATACACGAGCCTATGGAGACCATTCTTATTCAAACTATCACAGACTACTCCTCTAACTTGACACTTGTGAATAATGCTACCATAAGCATAGATGTTCATTTTTCTGTGATATGGTTTGAACATCCTTCAGAAATATGGCCAAAAATGGAATAGCTGAGTCACATAGTATTGTTAGTTTTAGTTTATTGAAGAATACTGATTGAATAGTGACTACATTAATTTACATTCCCAACAACAGTATGAAAGGATTCCCTTTTTTCCTATAACCTCACCAATACTTGTTATTCATTTTCTTTATGACAAACATTCTGATTGGGATGAGATGGAATCTTAAGTCTGTGTAGTAGGACAGGCCCATAGAGTCAAGGAAATTGGCTCAGACCAGTAGCCAAGGCATGCACATAAAGTATTCCTTAAGAGACAACCTGAAGTTTACCTGAGGGCTGAGTAGCAGTTGCTGTCAGAGTTCCTGATTGATGTCATAGTTCCTAATCATGCCCAGCCAATGAGGGGCGACCTCACAGACTGCTGGGAGGAGGGTATATAAGGCCTTCCCTGTTAGTGAATAAATGAGTTCATTATTTGCCTTCAACAGACTCCTGGTGTCTGTGTCGCTGACACTGTGCCTTCTCACCCCCTCCCCTGAGGGAGCCGTTAGGATCCAAGCAACATCTGGCACTTGAACTTGGGGCTTCTGTTACTTTGTTTCTCCCAGCACAGGTTCTGATCCTCTCCCTCTCTTCACTCACCATGCTTGACAGCACCCCCAAGATGGTGTGTTTTGGTGAGAAAGCCCCTCAATGTTGTGTTCTTTTGGTCCCTTTGTCAGGTAAGCATTGGGACCCCCATTTCTTTTCTTCTTTTGTGTTGTCTGTCATGTTTGTCTGCCTGTCCTGTTAGGAAGACACATTTTTTTTTTCATTTCAGTTTGCCCGGCACCTCCACATAAGGATTGATCCCCCAGGAGGTGGGACCAAGGCTCAGCTCCTGATTGTCATTTCTTGACTGGAGACACCATGTGGGCATATGGTTATGGCCTAAAAAAACATGAAAGTCCCCCAGTAAGCACAGGACATAGGGTCTGATACAAATTTTCAACCCGCTGAAAAGATGGGTAATCTTTTCAGCATCCTCACCACTTCCCTGTCAGATATCTTTATGATATCTGATGACGAAGAGACAGACAGTTTGGGCCCCACAATATCTGTCAGTTTAGGCCCCATGAAATCTGTCAAGGAGAATGTAGCTGTCAGTTTGGGCCCCCCAAAATCTGGCAAGGTGATTATAGCTTTCAATATGGGCCCCCAGAAATCTGTCAAGGAGAACGTAGCTGTCATTTGGATCCTACCAAATCTGTCAAAGAGAAGACAGTTGTCATTAAGTCATGTGCTGCTTTCCCCTCTGCTCTACCACTACCACTGGCAGCTACCCCTCCACCACAGTATTCTTGGTGCAATCTACCCCAATACCAGCCTGCCTCAGGTGGTGGCTACTCTCCCATGGCACCAGGCATCTTACAACCCTCACAGCCTGCACCACTATCAGTCCATAGGCCCATCAAAGCCTTCCCAATCAATATGGGCCCAAATGCTGAAGAACAGCCCTGGATTCCCACCCCTATAGCTGATCTCTCCCTCATCAGGAAGGCAGTCAATGAGTCAGGCTCAGATTCCCCCTACTTGCAGCAAGTCCTTGCTCAATGATCCATGCAGTTGCATACTTATTTCAGTTGGTACCATTTGCTTAAAACTGTTGGATCCTGTAGTCTTTCTTAGCTGGAAATCAGTCTGTGAGGATCAGGCAGAATCCCAGGCCCAGACAAACATCTTAATTAATGTCCAGGTGACCTATGATATGCTCACACAACATGGAAAATATGTCCATCCTGTGTGACAGGCACAGATTGGCTTGAATGCCTATTTTCCACAGGTCTTGGACCTGGCCCTCAAGGCCCTCAGAGCCTATAGCCCCAGGACCGCTCAGCTTACTTTCACAATCTTATCCAGCAGCCCAGGGAGCTCTTCACTGACTTCCTGGTCCCTGTCAATGAGGCAGTGGAGTGCAGAGTGGATGCAGGCTCCAACAGAGATATGCTGACTAAACAACTGACTTGGGAGGGGTTCATTGTCCAAACCCCTAATGCAATTGCAGCCATGTGGAATGAGGACATACATAAATGGGTGCAGGCCACCAGAGATCTCAACCCCAGCACTGGTCCCATTGTGGCTCTTACTGCCTCACTGGATACTCTCCTCACTGACATGCAGTGTGCTAATGACACCCCAAAGGGTCCCTAGGTAGATAGAACTTGCTAGGGATATGTCAAACCAGGCCATTTGCAGCATTACTGCCCCTGGGCAAAACTTAGAACCCAATGCCCCAGATGTAATAAAAGATCACAGGTCATAGCTTGCTAAAACACCAGCCCCTTTAAATTCCAGGTAGGGCACTCCTCAGCCCCTCCAGTAAAAGGAGGCTCTGACAATCCAAAAATCTATTGGACAATGCCCATTTTTTTTTCACACTCCCCAATGCTAACCATCTTATCCTGATGGACAAACTGTCAAAGATTTGGTTGACATGGGTGCAGATGCTACCATTTTAACCAAGACTGAGGTGCTTTGCTTCCCTCATTAGAAGTTTAAACCTGTCCCCCCATCAGTGGTATGGGAGGCCAACAAGATTCTAAAATAATCACTCATCTGGTCCATTGGAAGGATCTTGATGGCAACTGGGGAGCCATTCACCCTATCATTTCCAATGTACCTAGGAACCTGTGGGGCAAAGATATTTTGGAGTATATGGGTGTTGTCCTAACTACAGATGACAGGGCCTTTTTTGATGACATCGAGGTCTATGAAAAGGTGGGCCTTGTGGTCTGTGACCCTGTACAAGATCTGCACCCCCAATTCTAAGGGTCACTGTCCCCATTAGATCCACCACCATTGAGCCCCCTAACCTCATTCCATTGACATGGTTCTCATATCAAGAAATATGGGTGGAACAGTGACCTATAATTGAACCCAAGCTGTCAATCCTAAAGGAATTAGTTGCAGAACAGCTAAAGATGGGGCACATAGAACCATCCACAAGTAAACATAATACCCCCATATTTTTTATCCCCAAGAGATTAGGACACTACTGCCTCCTGCAGGATCTTCCTGTAGTTAATGGTCAAATGGAAAAAATGGGGTCTATACAGCCAGGCCTCCCACACCCTAGTGTGATTTCTCCATCTTATTATATATTAGTTTTGCATATTAAGGATTGCTTTTTTCAAATTCCCCAGCACCACAGGATTGAGATCATTTTGCCTTTTCTGTGTGGGAACCTAATACGCATAAACCACCTAAGAGATATCAATGGACTGTTTTGTCCCAAGGAATGAAGAAAAGTCCCACTATTTGCCAGTTATATGTTTCTCAAGCTTTGGTCAATGTCCCCAGGGATGTACTTTTGATCTATTATATGGATGATCTCCTCTTGCACACCCAGATACAGCCTTTCTGCAAAAGACTGCCAAGGGAGTATTAGAAGATCTTGTATTGTTACAGCTGATCTGATGGTGGCTCCAGATAAGGTCCAAATGGCACACCCCCTTTGCCTTTTTATGATTTACAATTGCTAAGCAGGTCTGCCCCTTTCCTATAAATTAGAAATGAAGGAATTGTACTCACTATCAGAATTACAACTATTATGTGGTGTGGTTAATTGGCTTAAACCTTTCTTACCCATCCCTGACCAAGAGATGAGACACCTATTTTCATTATTGGAGGGCCTCACCTGTTCTTCCACTAAGGTTAGGTTTACCTGAGAAGCTAAAGAGTTGTTACAAAAAGTTTTGGCCATTCTAGTCACCTCTAGCCTACAACGCCATGATCCCCAAAGACCCTTTTAAGGGGATTCTTGGGAATGTTATGGAAATCTGGGCCCCTTCTATGGATACATCAAGCACATCCTGACCTGCACAAGGTCACCTCTAAGTTTGACCAGTCCTTCCAACTTGCCTTAAGGCACAGATGCTGGCATGGAGAACTTATGAATAAGAGCCAGATAATCTTGTCTTCTCCTTTTCTCTAAAAAAAGAAATATTCATTCCCTCTGGGCAGATTCTATCTTTTTCCAGGAAATGGTTGCAGGATTCACAGGAACTATTTGGAACAGGAACAATCATTTGCCAAAAAAAATAAGGTCCTAACAGAACTCCCCACACTTCTAATACAGATACAGTCCCATGCAGCCCCCTCCTCCACTCCCATCCCTCATACCACTCTGGCCTTTTCAGATTCCAATAAAAACAGATATGGCATTCTTATTCAGCATCCTGGCTCCAAAAATATTACATATGTTATCCCTAACCCTGGTTATGTTCAATTGGATGAGATATTGGCCCTCCTCAAAGTTCTAATAGAGTGCCAGATTGAACCCATTAATATTTTTTCTGACAGCCAATATGCTGTACAGACAGTTTGTGTACTGGCCTTTCTCAAGTCAAAGACTCACTGACCCCCATTGCCAGAACCATGTTGCTCATACATGATGTCCTAAATCAGAGGACAGAGCCTTGGTACCTGTTACATATTAGATCTCATTTGAAATTACCCTGAATATTGGCTTGAGGAAATGAGGCCACAGACACCATCATATTAACAGCCAGTATGGATCTCCTAGAGCAAGCCAGGGCCCTTCACCTGCAGTTTGATCTGTCTCCACAGAATTTGCATAGACTTCTTCCAGAATGACCCATTTCCCAATGTAAACATTTGTCCTGGGCATGTGCCACTTGTGCTCCTCTTACCCCTTTAGGGCCACTTCAATGTGCAGGGGTTAATCACCGAGGCTTGTTGCCTAACGCCATCTGGCAGATGGATGCCACATATCATTCCCCCTTTGGCAATCTTAAATATATTCATATAATAATAGATACCTGTTCCTCCTTTGCTTATGCCCTCACCCTTTCTGGAGAGAAGGCTGTCAGTGCTATCAAGGCCCTTAAGTCAGCCATGGTAGTTATGGGGATGCCTTGGGCACTTAAGACTGACAATGGCCCTGCTTATGCCTCTCAACAATTTAATGACTTTCTGGGGTTCTGAAAGATATCTTATACCACTGACATCCCCTACAATCCACAGGGACAAGCCATTGTTGAGAGGACCAACAGAGCTCTTAAGGAGCTGTTGACAAGGACTATCTCACCAGAGGCTAGGAGAAATCCTCATCTAGCCTTAACAGAGGTTCTTTTCCATATGAACTTTCTCAGTTTTGATGACAAGAGGCTCATGCCAGCCTACAAGCAAGTCTCTGCCAAGGAACACACCCCTGCCCCTGTTGAGATGGAGAGATCCTATCTCCCTCCAATGGCAGCCATCAGCCTCCCTGCTAACCCATGGGAAAGGGTATGCTTGTGTATTTCCTCAGAGTGCCACTATGCCAATATGGGTCCCAGCAAGAGATGTGCACTTGGCCATAGATCAGCCTGCTTCCACCAAGGAGAAAATCACCCAGGATGGGTAATGCATGTATTCCCCTTTCTTGTTCTCATTGACCCTCTAAAGAACATTAGTTTAGTAGTCAAGGAGCTAGCTAAATATATTAAGGGCCCATGGTCAGCTAAGTTTCTATGTTATCCATTACAGCTAACACATGAAAATTTCCAGTTAAATCAGACAAGAGCACAGGCTATGGCCTTTGACTCTTGATTTTTTTAAAAGGTTTGGCATGATATAAAGAGGCTATTTGACCCCTCCTGGATTTCACTTATGTTTTGATTAGCGGGGTTGTGCTTTTGATCTTTCTCCTTTTAAAGTGTCTCCTACAGCACATCCAACAACAACAGGTGGCCATTAAGATGGCTCTATAGGTACTAATGGCTCTAGACATCCAAGTCATAGCCCTCCACAGGAGGTCATGCATGCCTGGCTTTCTGAAATTCAAAAGGCTACTGACATTCCCCATCCAAAGTGACTCACCAGGGATGGATGCTCTTCAAGGGCTAATAGTTAAAGATGGGTAAGAGCTTGTTTGGCAACCAACCTAATACAGGCACAGTCCAGTTGCTAAGACCCCCTGAGGCAGGGTCAAAAGGCCAGAGCAAAGAACTCTGACTCCCGCTGAGTGCCCACGTAATAAAATAAAAGGGTGGATATGTAGTAGGACAGGCCCATAGGCTCAAGGAAATTGGCTCAGACCAGTAGCCAAGGCAAGCACATAATGTACTCCTTAAGAGCCAATCTGGTCACTGTAACAGTTCCTGAACAATGTCAGAGTTCCTGATCATGCCCAGGCAATGAGGGATGACCACATAGGTTGGGCACTGGGAGAAGAATATATAAAGCCTTCCCTGTTATTGAATAAATGAGTTTGTTATTTGCCTTCAATGGACTCCTGGTGTCTGTGTTGTTGACACCATACCTTCTCATCCCCCTCCCCTAAGGGAGCTGTTAGAATCCAAGCAATAAAGTCTTCATTACTCTGATGGCTAAGGACTCTTAACACTTTTTCATATGCTTATTGGCCATTTGAACTATGGCAGTTGAGAATCATTTGTGAATTTCATTAGCCCATTTATTGATAGGTCATTTGTTTTTTTAATATTTAACAGTTTAGTCCTTTATATAATCTAGATATTAATAGAAGTCTAACAGAAACATAACTTAGCAAAAATTTTCTTCCTCTCTGTATACTGCCTCTTCACACAATTATTTCCTTTCCTTTCCCTTAATTTAATGAAATCACATTTGTCAATTCTTGGTCTTATATCTTGAAACACTAGAGTACTTTTCAGAATGTATTTCTTATGCTTCTATCATTTTTTTTGATGGTGAGAAAGTGTCCAGTGTCGTCTGTGTGACATGAACAATTATGTCAATAATAGTGGACAGGAGATATGTGCCCCATGGGACTAAGCTCCCTGGAGGTCCCTGGCAGAGTGCCCGTGTTATGCCTCCTTCTTGAAGGAGACATGCTTCACAGATCATGAGCTCTCTGGGCTATTGGTTGTGTATAACTGCTTTTCTGATAATGTTCTAATTAATCTATGAAGCACAACCAAAACTAATGAATGCTTGGGTTGTGAACTATGGAGGAGAGGGGAAGCTGGACATGGACCTTATTTAGATATAGCAGAATGAGCTATTCCTTAAAGAACCCAAGCCGCTAGATAATAAAAAGTATAATAGTTCAGGCACTTCTAGGGAATGAACACTCACCCACTAGGAATCCTTTAGGAATCCCAACTAAAGTGATTTATGACAAAAGACATTATCTCATAGGAGGCAGATGGTGGGCCCCTCTGTTGAGGAAGTTCAGCATGGGAAACTTAAGGACTACAACAGAACCCCTTCCCCTTATAGGAGTAAAAAGTACAAGAGTCCATATTCCAGCAAGTAAAAAGGTTCTATATTAGAAGAGATATATGGTAAAGAACTGAAAAAAGACTTAGGGAGGATCTGCAGCATCTAAATCGGCTAAATGGGTCATGAGAACCAGAAAAGTAAAAGTACATAATAAACTAGAGAGCAGCTGAGATAAAGATGAAGGACACAGCCGCAACCGCAAAGAAGCCTTCACAAGTCTAGGAACTGTACTAAGTTTAAAAAACACAGACTGCTCTTTGGGCCATAAAGTTCTTGTGGGTGAAGGGATATGTCTAGCGCCAATTAATAATTGTGTGCTTGCTGTTTTTTAAAGATGATGTAATTGAATTATTGCCAAGCTCTTGTTGTTCCTTGTATGACTTGATAGTTTTCTTTTCTGTATATAAACTACTGATTTACAGAAGCAAAATTGTAACAGATTCAAACCACTTCTGAGTGTGTTGTCTGTCTGTCATTAGCTAAATCCTTGCCTTCCTGACTACCCAAGCTCTGGTCCCCCTACGGTCGTGGTACCCCCGATGAGCCAGTCTGTGGCAAAAAAGAATCTCACTAAGTAGCTCTAGCTGGCCTGGAATGCACTATGTAGACCAGGCTGGCCTCAAACTCACAGATATCCACCTCCTTCTATCTCCCAAGTGCTGGGATTCAAAGATTGTCACAGAAAACCTGTTAATTTTATTGTGTCACTCTTCACATGTATTTAATTTTAATTTTTAATATTTGAGATGGGTCTCATTCTATAGCTCAGTTTTACCTGGAACTCACTATGTAGAGAGCTAGCCTTGAGTTAACATCAATCCTGCTTCCACAGCCTCCATACTGCTGGAATTAGGTGATCACCACCAGATGGCCTTTGAGTGTCCTGTATTCATTTTATTATCTCATAATTTCCCTTTGGTCAAATTAACCCCCCTTGTCCTGTGATATCCCTGTTCCTTTCCAGCTGAACCCATTCTTCCTCTGTACAAGTCCTGATACTACTTACATATAGTTTAAAAAATTATTTTATACTCACAATGTCATAATTTTATATACACATAAACCATTTTGATAATATGCTTCCCTGCTGTGGGATGGTCTGTATGTCAAGTGTGTTGCTGATTGGTCAATAAATAAATCACTGATTGGCCAGTGGCCAGGCAGGAAGTATAGGCAGGACAAGGAGGAGAATAAAGCTGGGAAGTGGAAGGCCAAGTCAGAGAGACACTGCCAGCCGCCATGATGACAAACAGCATATGAAGATGCCAGTAAGCCATGAGCCATGTGGCAAGGTATAGATTAAAGGAAATGGATTAATTTAAGCTGTAAGAACAGTTAGCAAGAAGCCTGCCACGGCCATACAGTTTGTAACCAATATAAGTCTCTGTGTTTACTTGGTTGGGTCTGAGCGGCCGTGGGACTGGCGGGTGACAAAGATTTGTCCTGACTGTGGGCCAGGCAGGGAAACTCTAGCTACAAATGGCGCTCAACGTGTTGACAAGAGTTTCCACCTAAAACCTGAGAAAAGATTCTAAAACGGAGCTAAAAACAGTTCCTAATTGTCTCTCTCAAATGAGGGGCAGCTGCCAGTTTGAGCTACTGGTGGGTTCCTAATATGCACACTCAACCTGCAGTATGGCGGGAATGAGGCCTCTGCAAGTGGCACATTAAGCTGCATGGTGGATTTAGCCTTTGCTAGTACAAAACAAAAAAAGAGGTTTCTGGACTACATGCTGCTTGAATAAAAGCATAGACCCACGATAGTTCCCAGAGCTGGTGGTAAAAGCACCACTGCCATGTTGGGAAGCTGAGGTGGGTGGAGCCAGCAGCCATTGTGCCGTTTCAGTCTTACAAATGCTGCAGTTTAAAGCAATAGATTCACAATAAGACCGATTCAGATGTAATAGTTTACAATGTGTGTAAAATATACGTAGGCTTGAAAGAGACAAAAAAGGTGATATATACAGTTATATAAACAAATACATAGTTGAAAAAAATAAAGTCTTTAAAGAGACAGTAAAATTAATATAAAAAATAAGCCACGTAAAGATGAATATTACACAGAGAATCTGGATTGTGTTGTCTTTGGGATTTTTTAACTGCAAAAAACAATTGTTCATAAAAGATGTTGAGTTAAACTAATATGTATATTTTAAAGATACCTTGACTTCAAAATTTGGATGTAAGGATGTGTTGCTTTGGAAAGAAGACTCTGCTTTTGTTCCCACAGAAAGTCAAAGGCTATGGATTTGTTCCAGATTAAGATACATCAGGTTTGACCAGCCAAGACCCCCTGAAAGGTCTCCAATGATACCATGGCCCAGATGATCTAACATCCAGAATGGTTTGAAGGCAACTGGCTCAGACAATACAGCCTCATGGACTATTCCATAATCCTAAAATTTTCTTTGTGTCCCCATAAGATACAGTGCCCCCCTCCAGCAGGAAGTAGTAAGAGAAGCTACGCCCAAATTCCCAAATTATATGTAATTTTGCTTTGTTAACGTTAAAACCGTCCTTTTTGAAAAGAAAAAAGAAAAGGGGAAGTGCTGTGGCATGGTCTGTATGTCAAGTGTGTTGCTGATTGGTCAATAAATAAATCACTGATTGACCAGTGGCCAGGCAGGAAGTGTAGGCAGGACAAGGAGGAGAATAAAGCTGGGAAGTGGAAGGCTGAGTCAGAGAGACACTGCCAGCCGCCACAATGACAAACAGCATGTGAAGATGCCGGTAAGCCATGAGCCATGTGGCAAGGTATAGATTAAAGGAAATGGATTAATTTAAGCTGTAAGAACAGTTAGCAAGAAGCCTGCCATGGCCATACAGTTTGTAACCAATATAAGTCTCTCTGTTTACTTGGCTGGGTCTGACGTCTGTGGGACTGGCAGGTGAGAGAGAGTTGTCCTGACTGTGGACCAGGCAGGAAAACTCAAGCTACACTTCTCCATTATCTTCTCTTTTTTTCCTTATACTCCCTATTCTTCTCAGAAAGTCTCCCTCCTACCTTCATGCCTTTTTTCAAATTGTGGGGCAAATGATGCAGCTCATTGGGTTACAGTGCTTGTCACCAAGCCTGACCTCCTGAGTTCAATCCTAAGGACACTCATAGTAGAAAATAATTGACTTTGGCAAGTTGTCCTCTGACTTCCAATAGCAGTAATCACATATATTTATTGTCTCCTCCCTCTACATATATACACAAATAAATAAATGCTTAAAATTTTGTGACCTACTTCATTTAATGAAGGTTTATATGAGCATGGGTTAGGGTTTATCTGAGCAAAAGCAGTTTAACAGTGGCTACATCACTGAAGAATATGACTCCACTAATTGTCAACTTCACAGAGGTCAGAATCACTGGGAGATGGGCCTTTGGGTGTGCCTACAGTGCCCTATCTTGATTAACCAAAACCTATCATGGTGGTCTTTTTATTCCCTAGGTAGAGGATCTGGGATTATATAAGAATGGTGGAAATGAGCTGAGCATCAGTATGAATATGTTCATTAATCTCTGTTCCTGATTATAGGTGCCATGTGACAAGCTCCTTTAATATCCCAATGCTGTGATTTCTCTGTAAGGATGGACTGTGTTCTAGTTTTATGTCTCTTGTTGTGATAAAATACTCTGACCAAAAGACAGGAAAGGATAAGGGTTTATTTGACCTATGCTATCAGGTTTCAGTTCATAACTGAGGAGAAACCGAGGCAGGAACTCATAGTAGATAGTTATATACATCCATAGTTGTGGTGATTTGAATAAAAATGGCCCCCATAGTCTCATATGTAGTAGCATTATATGAAAGGATTAGGGCATGTGGCCTTGTTAGAGTATGTATGGCCTTGTTTGAGAAAGTGTGTTCCCAGGGGTGGGCTTTGAGGTTTCAAAAGCTCAGGCCAGGCCAAGTTAGTCACTCTCTTCCTGCTCCCTGCCAATCCAGACACAGAATTCTCAGCTCCTTCTCCAGCATCATGTTTGCCTGCATGCCACCACACTTCCCACCATGATCATAATGGACTACACCTCTGAACTATAAGTCTGCTCCAATGAAATATTTTCCTTTATCAGAATTGCCATGGTCATTGTGTCTCTTCACAGCAATAGAAACCCTAACCAAGATAATAGTCAAGAACAAAGAAAAATAAATCACTCATACTGCCTGTCTCTTTGTGCTTTCTCCTCCCCTACATAGTACAGGGTCCCTTGCCTAGGGAAAGGGGCATCCATAATGGGCTTGGTCTTCTTACATCAATTAATGATCAAGACAATCCTCCACAGTCATGTCCACAGATCAACATATTAAAGACAATTACTCAATTGAACCTGCATTCCCAAGTAACTAAGTTGTAACAAGTTGACATTTAAAACTAACCATCACAAAGTATAACCTGGAACTGTGAACTAAATAAACTCTTTCTTCCTCAAGTTGTTTTTCTCAAGGTATTTTATCACAGCAACAGGAAAAGAAGACAGTCAGAATCTATTAACTATCTACCATTGTTCATGGAAGAATTTGGCCCCATCAGCTCCTCTTCCAACCATGATGGAATGTCTGTGGGCCCAGTCTTGTGTAGGTAACCACAGCTGCTATGTCTGGTAGACAGTTTCATCACAGTGTTCTCAATCCTCCAGCTCTTACATTCTTTCCACATCTTCTACATTGTTCCCTATTCCATTTAGGATGGACCACTCAATAGTCACTTACTGCCATTTTTTTGACCTGCTAGGAGTCTCTGCACTTACTGATGCCAACTTCCAAGAGAAGCTTCTCTGACAAAGGCTGAAAGCAGCACTAATCTATGGGTATATGCATTAATATTTTAAATACAATTTTATAACATGTCCATTTAAAAAAAATCAGTCATAGGTTCTGCCTCTCACTAGAGGCTATGATACCCCCAGCCATGGCTTTGACCAGGTTTATGGTAGCAGGTATAGCTTCCCTCCTGTGGAGCAGGCCTCAAATACAGTTGGAAAGTGGTTGACTATTCCTCATAATAGTTGTGCCACTATTGCGTTAGTGACACCTCTGCCTCACATGTTTACACTGTAACAGGCAGTGTTCACACCTAGAGAATAAGACGGTTGATGACGATTCTCCAGCAGCTTGCATAGCGCCTTCTAGTACTATGAAACCTAAGCAGCAGAGGAAGTTTTCAGGTCAGTTCCAGCTTTATTTCTCCATGTCCTATAACCAAAGTATGTGGTTTCTTAAGTAACAAGGTCTTTTCATCTATCCCTGGTAGGCATTAACAGTGTCTCATAATGTTTGGGGGACCTCTGGTCCCTTCTTGATCAGCAGCTCAAAGGGAGCTATTCCATATCTGGCACTGGGATTTTTGTCTGATAATATATGGCTTCTGGGAATAGCATTATCGACCCTTGCAGATAACTTCCATTCAGATGCTTTTACTTTCTTCTTTGTTATAACTTTATTTTTAATTATCTTGCAAAATAGTAGGTTCCCATAGGATTTTTTTAAAAAATATATTTGTAGTTTTCTTAACCCTCCCATATTTCTGCTTAAACTTTTCCATCCCTGGTAGCCCCCTTCTACTTTCATACCACATATGTGCTAGTATACTAACACCTTTTACTGCCTGCCTCCCAACTCATGACCGTTTCCTAGCTTCCTTGCCTTTGTAGACATTCATTTCAACTTAGACATACAAATCTAAAAAGTTGAAGCTAAGATCTGCATATGAGAGAGAAAACATAGTGTTCATCTTTTGGAACTTCACTCAGTATAAAATTTTTCACTTCCATTCATTTTCTAATAAATTTTACAATTTACTTTTTTCTTAAATTCTGTTGTCTATTTGTACCATATATTCATTATCCACTTGTCAGCTGATGGCTATCTAGGCTGATTGCATGTCCTAGCTATTATGAATATAACAACAATGAACATGAATAAGCATATGCTTCTGTCACAAGTCCTTTGGATCTATGCCCTGAAGCGGTGTAATTCTGTTTTCACTGTTTGGAGGACCTACACACCAATCTCCATAGTCATTGCAGAAGTTCACATGCCACTAACAGTGAACAGGTTTCCTTCTCCACATTCTCACTAGCATCTGTTGCCATTTGTGTTCTCAATGATAGCCCTTTTGACTGAGATAAGATGCTATCTCAAAATACTTTTGATTTGTATTTCTCTGATGGCTGGAATGATGAAACATATTGGAAATGTAGTTCATGGTTATTTGTCTTTCTTCTAAAAATTCTCTGTATAGTTCCACAACTCATTTTTTAATTGGGTTGTTTGTTTTCTTGATGTTTAGGTATTTATACATATTAGATGTGTCTTCTTTGATGGATATAGAGCTGACAAAGATTTTCTTCTGTTCTGTGGGTTGTCTTCTCACTCAATTAATGGTATTCTTTGCTTTACAGAAACTTTAATTTCATGAAGTTCTATTTATCAGTTGTTGGCCTTATTTCCTGAGTGATTGGACTCCTGTTCTTGCCTCTGCCTCTGTCTTGGAGTGTTGTTCATACTTGTTCTTCTAGCAGCTAGGAGGAAGATGTTGGACCTTTTGGTGGTGAAACATGGCTTATGCTGACACTGCAGACATCGGGGGCAGTGGTAGCTTTTGGATTTGTGGAAATGCTTGGCAGCGGGAATGCAACATCTGCTGGCTCATATCTCTTTCATCTTCATGACCTGTATGAACTGTGTGCATGTGCAGTGCCTAGTGTTCATAACCCAATGGCCATGTGACATGGTCAGATTGCAATATTCAAGATACCTGTTGTGCATGTTGCTGTGGGAGTTGTGGTGCTGCCAAATGCCAAAGTTCTTCACAAAGGCTGGTCTCAAACTCAGAGATTTTCTTGTCTCTCTGTTAACTGCTGAGATTGAAGTTGTATGCCACCATACCTGACCCCTGACCCACTCAGACCTTCTTCTTTTTTTAGCTGTAACAGGAAGTATCAGAAGCAGTACTTGGTGACACATGGTCAGGTATGAAAAACTAGAACTGAGCCATGTCACCCTTATCCGGGAGCAGGCATAGCCCCACCACTTTGTATTCCTGAAGTGTGTCTGGGGTCTTTATACTGCTATCTTTGCACTGGCCACCACCTGTAGAAATTTGTTTCAGTTGTTATGTTCAGTTCTTCGAACCAATTGGAATTATGTTTTGTACAACATAATTAGGATCAAATTTAATTCTTGTACACATAGATACCCAGCTTTTCCAATGTCATTTGTTGTAGAGGCTCTTTTCACTCCAGGGGCTACTTTTTGCATTTTTGTCACAACTCAGTCTGGATCTTCTATTGTGTTCTGTTGATTGATATGTATGGAATATACCTTGAAATCAGGTATAATGATACTCTATCTTCATTTCTCTTCAGCATGCTTTGGGTGACTGAGTCTTCTATGCTTGAAGTTGGTAGGTTTTTTTGTTTTGTTTTGTTTTTTCTGTGAAGAATGTTATTGGAATTTGATTGAGAAGTGCAATTACTCTAAGATAGCCATTTTCACAATATTGATTTTTCTAGTCTATGAGCTTGCAATGTCTTTCCATCTTCTCATGTCTTCTCCAGTTTATTTCTTAAATGTTTTAAGATTTTTTTATTTTCCTATTTAGGTTTGATTTTTGTTTTTATTTGTTTATTTATTTATTTGCAACTATGAGTGGTATTGTTTCTCAGATTTCTTCCTCATTATAATTGTTACTGACCTCAAACTCACAACAATCTGCTTTCTTCTATCTCGTGAATACTGGAATTAAAGACATGTACCATCACACCTGGTCTTGACTATGTTATGACAGAAACAGAAATGAAGCCAGAGCATTTTGTATCCCACAGATTTTTATATGTTGTGTTTTCATTATCATTCAATTCTAATAACTTTTAGGTTTCCTTCTTGAATTCCTTAATGATCTATTAATCAATAGTGTGTTGTTTAATTTCAATGAGTTTGTGCATGTTTTATAGTTATTCTTGATGTCGAATTATAATTTTATTCCATTGGAACCAGATAGAAAAAAGTTATTTCAATGTGTTCTTTTTTAAAATTTTGCATCCTATTATGTTATCTATTTTAGAGAATGTTGTATGTTCTGATGAGAAGAGCATGTAATGTTTGGGTGGAATGTTCTATAAATATTGGTTGCATTCATTTTTTTCTATGATATCATTTAATGGATATGTTTTCCTGTTTATTTTTTGTTAGGAAGACTTATGAATTGGTGATAGTGATGTATTGAAGTTGCCCACTGCTATTAGGCTGAGATTAATATGTAGTTGTTTTATGAAATCTGCATCTGTATTCAGGGTATCTATATTTAGAATCATAATGTCCTCTTGGTGAACTGATCTCTAAATCAGAATGAAGTAGCCTTCTGTATCTCTTCTGATTACTTTTTCTTGAAGTCTATTTTATCAGATTTTATAATGGTAATTCTTGCTTGTTTCCTAGTTCCATTTGCTTGCAATACACTTTCTATCCTTTCAACCTAAGGTAATGTCTGTCTTTCATAATAAGGTATTTCTTGGAAGTACCAAATTAATGGATCCTGTGGTGGTTTGGATAAGAATGGCTCCAATAGGCTCACATATTTGAATGCCTAGTCATCAGGGAATGGCACTACTTAGGAGGATTAGGAGATGTGGTCTTGCTGGAGTAGGAATGGCATTGTTGGAGGAAGTGTGCCCCTCGAGATGAGCTTTGAGGTTTCAAGAACTCAAGCCAGGTCCAGTGTCTCTCTCTTACTGCTGATATAGAATATCTATATTCTGTACAGATAGATATAGAACTCTCAGTTTCTCCAGTGCCATGTCTCCCTGTGTGCCTATGTGCTCCTCAGCATGACAATAATGGACTAAGCTCTGAAACTGTAAACAAGCCTCAATTAAATGCTTTCTTTTATAAGAGTTGTCATGGTCATGGTGTCTCTTCACAGTAATAAAACACTGACTAAGACAGACCCTATTTCTCTTTTTATAATGTTTTTATTAGTTCTGTAAGAAATTCATTGTCTTCCCCATCTCCTCCCAGATTCTCTCTCACTTTCCTACCCACCAAACTTCATGTTATACCCACCCAATTTCATGTTCTCTCTGTTTCGCTATCTTTATCTGCCTCTCACTTTCTCTCTTCCATTGAGTCCAATTTATTGGCTGCTTGCATCTGGAGCTGTAATAGGGCCATAGATGTTAGTAGGTCCTCAGACTTTAGCAAACTGACTCCATGATGTCAGTATATCATTTAGGCCCTAAAACTCAACATAAGACATTACCACCTGCCTAAATGAAAACAAAGAACTAATCCATCAAAGTCCATGGTTCTAGGAAAGTCTCTAAATGTACTAACCTTGCTTTTTGGCTCCTGTAGTTTCACTTTTGGATAACTGTTCTTGTTAACTGAAATATGTCATTTCAGGACATGGTTTCATGCTTAAAAACTCACCCTGAGAAAGGCTCAGGGCTTCATTGGGATCTTGAACACCCATTGTACATACCAGCTGGCTAATGGAGAATTTCTGTTGGCTTAAACTCATGTCTGAGTGATCTTCTCTGGTGGATATCCCACAATAGGGCCTGACCCTAGAATGTTGTCATTAGATGAGGGGTCACATCATTAACAAAAACTGATTCTCCTGCTCCCAGCAGCAATCAAATACCAATAGCTCCTCAACTAAGGATGAATCTTCATGCCCAGCTCCCCTCTTCCATGCTGGGATTTTGTCTGGCTTGAGTTTGTGGAGGTCTTGTGCATGTTGTCACAGTCCCTGTGAGTTCATATGTGCACTTACCCTGTTGTGTCTGGGAAACAATGGATGAAGTCATCCACCACCTCTGGTTCTTATGCTCTTTTACCTCCTCTTCCACGTAGATCTCTAAGGCTTGAGGAAGGGGGTGAAATATCAATTTCCTGTTTAGGACTGAGTATGCAGACATCTCTTATTCTTGGCTCACTGACCAGATGTGGTTCTCTGTACTAATTGCCATCTATTACAAGAAGCTTCTGGGGCTGGAAAGACATCTCAGCATTAAAGGACACTTGCTGCTCTTGCTTAGGACCCAGATTTGATTCTTAGCACACACATACTGTCTCACAATTATCTGTAACTCTAGTTTCAGAAGATTCAATGCCCTCTCCTGTCATCTGAGGGGACTGTACACACTTGGTATACATATATTCATGCAGGTAAAACACACATACCAATAAAAGCAAATAGTTTTTTGTTTTGTTTTATTTTTAAGAAAAAGAAACTTCGCTGATGACGATTGAGTAGTGCAGTGTGGATCCCTCTTTTTTTCTTTTATACTTATTTTATTAGGGGGGTTCCAGTGAGATCAGAATTCAGAAAAACATCTTTTGTTTGCACTACAATAATGAATATTCTCAGTTACAGTGAACCATGAATGAATTTAGCTGATTGTAAATCTTAGAAATAAAGGGCATTCAAACCTTCATTATTGGGGTTTTGAAGAAGGTGTTATGTTCTACTGAGATTATAAAAATGTTAAATATAATTTGAATAATAATAATAAAAACAGCTTACTCCATGTTGACGGACTATTGATTTACTTGCTATTTCTTGTTTTTATTTTATATATTTATTCAGAAATATAGAGTGTTAATTTATAATAAACTTTGGGAAATGCAGTTTGAACTGCATATTATGGGTAGAAATAATTATTTATTGCTTTAAGTGAACCATTCATGTTAAGATTATTTCTTATGAATGAACTCTGCCACATATTAAATAATGGATTTTTTTTCTGAGTGAGATCATCGGTGCAGCTGAGAAAATCATCACAGGATGGTCTCCAGCCCTCCTGTATTGCAGGGTATGTTAAGCCTACCATGAAGTTTGTTTACATTTTTCTCTTCCATCTTCTTAAACAGCCTAAATATAAAACCAATTCACACCCTTTAAGGAAAAAAAAAGTTGTCTGATGTATCTGCTAATCTCTGTAAATCCCAGAGAGTGATTCATGTGATTTCTGGCAGTTATGAGGGGTTAGCTCTTTCCTGTTTTATGGCTGGTCTTTCTCTTTCCACTGCAGAGTGCTGATCTGGGACTTCTCTGAGTTGTCCCCTGCAGACCTAGTCCAGATCAATGCCAGCAGCCTTTCCTCCAGCCCAGCAGTGTCAGCCTTGCTGATGGACAGTGCAATCCCAAAGTCTTGTCAGGAACAAGTCACAGAAGAAGACTAGTGGTGCGTTCTCACCGGCAGCGTCTGAGGTTTCAAAACATACAGTAATTAGGAGATCATTTTCTGTCTCTTCAGCAAATTATCGTTGAGTAAATTGCACTTTCATGTGAGATTTCTAGGCTGCCTGTATCTACCCACGGTCTCCCCATGAGGACTCGGTAGTAGTGTGAGACTACCATTGCTCCTACCTGCTTAGATGTTATTTTTACCATCAAGATCTATTTCTCAGCTCTGCATTTCTCCAGTTTCATACATTTTATCTTCCAGTCAGTTTAACTTGGACTTAGTTTAGAAAGTTAAAAGGAGTTAATTTCCTGGAGGAGATAGAGGCTAGAGCAGTGTTTCTCAATGCCACTCCTCCAGTCTCCGCGGCAGTGAGTCAGCGAAGGCAGCTTGCACTCTGGCCAGCGTACCCAGGCGTTGTCTAACTGTACTTTACATACGTGCACAGCTGTAACTTTACATCGATACATTACACTGTCAACCAGAAAACTAGTACAGGTGCAGGGGAGTGCATACTGTTTCGGTTCTCCTCCCACTGGTGGACCTGTGGGTGGCACTGAGCCAAGATGCACAAGTATTTGTCACAAGAAGGTGTCCATGCTGAGAGACAGGTGTTAGACTCTCTGGTAGGCAGATAGATAAGGAGAGTGGGGCTAAGGCTAGGTAATAATGGTATGGAATTTCAAGAGGGCCAGCTTCTTCCTCATCCTCCTGACTTGGTAAAACAAAGGCCTTGTGGGTTTTTGTCTCTAGCCAGCAGGCCCCTGTGGATGGATTGGCTCCACATAATGAGGCCTGCTCAGGGCATGTCACACGAGAGTTCTGGGCCAATCAATCTTTCCAGCTTTCTTCAAGCTGACCAACCCTAAATGAGAGGAGGAAGACTCCTTGGGACTTTAAACCCCCAGCCCTCGAGGGGCTTTTGGCTTTCCTGGTCTCCACTCCTCTTTGCAGAGGGTCTGTCTCTCTGTGTGCTCCATCATGTGTGTGCTTCCTCGCCCCTGTAAAGGTTTTTCTTCAACTTCATTATGTCTATAGTGCTTGAGATTTCTCTGCTGCCACCTGTTGCACTTCAAATTTTTCCTGATTTTAATTCTTCACCTGGCAGACAATACCCGATCAAAGCCCCTGGGAGGTATGAATGCTACCCAGCCTCTCCCTCCTTTTCCCTGATCTCCAGAAGCTACCCGTTTGTTATCCATGGTGGCTGTACAAATTTGCACTCCCACAAGCAATGGATGACTATTCCTCTTACCCCACATCCTTGCCAGCATGAGCAGCCATTTGTTTTATTGATCTTGATCATTCTACTAGTATAAGATGAAACCTTAAAGATGCTATGATTTGCATTTCCCTGCTGGCTAAGAATGCTGAACATTTCTTTTTTTCTCAACTATTTGTATTTCCTCTTTTGAGAATTTTTTGTTTAGATCCCTATCTCATTTTTAACTGGGTTATTTATTTTCTTGATGTCCTGGTCTTCTTTTAGTTTTTTTATATATTTTAGATATTAACCTCCTATCAGATGTGTAGTCGGTAAAAATCTTTTCCCATTCTGTGCACTTCCACTTTTTATCTAAACAATATTGTCCTTCGCCAACAGAAGGTTTTCAGTTTCATGAGGTCCCTTTTATTAATTATTATTTGTAGTACCTGTGCTACCATTGTTCTGTTCAGGAAGTTGTCTACTGTGCCAGTGAGATTATTCTGAAATTTCTCTTTGATCAGATTTACTGTATCTAGCCTAATGTTGCAGTTAGAGTTGAGTTTTGTGCAAGATGAAAAATACAGATCTATTTGCATTCTTCTACATGCTGATATCAAGTTTGACTACCACCACTGGCTGAAGATGCAGTCATTTTTTCTAGTATGTACTTCTGGATTTTTTTTCATCAAAAGTTTTGTTACCATCTCTGCATCTCTGGGATGAAGACTACTTGATTATGGTGGATGGTCTTTTTGATGTGTTCTTTGATTTGGGTTGCAAGTATTTTATTGAGTCTCTTAGTATCTATGTTCATAAGGGAAACTGATCTGTAATTTTCTTTGTTTCTTTCTTTGTCTTTATTTGGTTTGGTTATCAGGGTAACTGTGGCCTCCTAAAATAAATTTGACAGTGTACCTTCTGTTCTATTTTATAGAATAGAATAATTTGGGGAGTATTAATGTTAATTCTTCTTTGAAAGCCTGGTCGAATTTTATGCTAAAACCATCTAGCCCTTAGCCCTTTTTTTCGGTTGGGAGACTTTTTTTCTTTTATTAAAAAAAAAATTATTCATTTTACATACCAACCACAAATCCCCCTCTCATCCCTCCTCCTGCTCACCCCAGCCTCCCTCCCCAAAACTCACCCCCCATCCCCTCCTCCAAAAGGGTAAGGCCCCCCATGAGGAGTCAGTAAAGCCAGGTACATTCAGTTGAGGCAGGACCAAGCCCCTCTTCCTTGCATCAAAGGTGAGATAGGCATCCCACCATAGGTAATGGGCTCCAGAAAGCCAACTCATGCACCAGGGATAGATCCTGATCCCACTGCCAGGGGCAGTTAAAAGACTTTTAATGACTGCTTCTATTTCACTAGGGGTTACAAGTCTGTTTAATTTTCTTATCTGATCTTGATTTAACTTTGGTAAGTGGTATGTATTGAGAAGATTATCCATTTCTTTTAGATTTTCCAATTTGGTGATATACTGATTTTTAAAGTATTTCCTTATTATTATCTGGATTTTCTCAGTGTCTATTGTTATGACCTTGTTTTTATCATTAATTTTATTAATTTGGATTTCCTCTCTCCATCTTGTGGTTAATTTGACTAGTGGTTTCTCAATCTTATAGATTTTCACAAAGAACAAACTCTCCATTTCATTGATTCTTTTTATTGGTTTTTGTTTGCTTGTTTCTATTTTATTGATTTCAGTCCTGAGTTTAATTATTTCTTTCCATCTATTCCTTTTTGATGTTTTCTTTTTGTTCATAACTTTCAGGTGTGACATTATGTTACTAATATGAGATCTCTCCATGTTTTTCATGTAGGCAATTAGTGCTGTGAATTTGCCTCTTAGAACCATTCTCATTGTGTCCCATAGGTTTGAGTATGTTGTATTTTCATTTTCATTCAATTCTAAAACGTTTTTTAATTCTTTTTTTTAATTTCTCTCTTGACCCATATTTCATTCAGCATTGAGTTGTTTGGTTTCCATGAGTTTGTAAACTTTCTCTTGTTGATAGCCAGCTATAGTACATGGTGGTCAGATAAGATGCAGGGTGTTATTTCAGGGTATTTTTTGTAATTCTTGAGACTTGCTTTATGTCTAAGTTTGTGGTCAGTTTTAGAAAAATTTCCATGGGCTGCTGAGAAGATGGTAGATTCTTTGATGTTGAGTAAATATTCTGTAATATCTGCTAGGTTCATTTGATTTGTGAAATTATTTAGCTCCAGCATTGATCTGTTTAGTTTTTGTCTGTTTGACCTATCTGTTGGTGAGCATGGTGAGTATTAAAGTCACACAGTATCAGTGTGTGAGTGTCATTGCTATGAATTTGGCTGGGTGCCCCTGTATTTGGTAAATAAATGTTTAGAACAGCAACATCCTCTTGGTGGATCTTCCCTTGGTAAATATGTATTGCCTCCATATCTTTTCTGATTAGTTTTTGTCAGATACTAAAATGGCTATACTGACTTGTTCCTTGGGTCAATTTGCTTGGATTTTTTTCCATCCTTTTAACTTGAGGTGATGTGTATTCTTGATGTTAAGATGTATTTCTTGAATGCAGCAGGAAGATGGGTCCTGTTTTCTAATCTACCATGTTATTATGTGTCTTTTTATAGGGAAATAGAGACCATTGATGTTGAGCATTATCAGTGAACAATGACTGCTGGTTCATGTTACTTTGTTGTTATGGTGTGGGTCCCCCCTTTTATATTGGTGGTCTAGTATTATTTATTCCCTGTTTTCTTAGTTGTGGTTTACCTCTTCATGCTGTGAGATAGTCTTTCTGTATGCTGTGAATATGTGTTGCTATGATTGGCTAAAAAAGAAGCTGCTCTGGCCTATGGCGAGTCAGGTTATATCCAAGCAGGAAATCTAAAAGAGACAGAAAGAAAAAAGGCAGAAGTGGGGGAGACACCAGCTTGCCAACCAAGGAGCAACATGCCAGCAGACTGGTAATGCCTTATCCATGTGGCAAAATATAGATTAATAGAAACAGGTTAATTTAAGATGATAGAGCTAATTAGTAAGAAACTTAAGCCATTGGCCATTACAGTTTGTAATTAATATAAGCCTTTGAGTGATTATTTTATAAGTGACTATGAGACCATGGGGCAGGGTGGGACCAGAGAAACTTCTGGCTACATGTTCAGGTTGATGTTTTCTTTCCAGCACTTTGTATAGAGCTGGATTTGTGGATAGGCTCTGCTTAAACTATGTTTTATCCTGAAATATTTTTTCTTTCTCCAGCTATTATGATGAATATTTTGCTGGGTATAGTAGTCTGTGCTGGCATCTGTAGTTGTTTAGAGTTTGTAGAATATCCATCCAGGCCCTACTGGCTTTTAGAGTCTCCACTGAGAAGCTAAGGATGAGTCTAATAGGTCTGTATTTATATGTTACTTGATCTTTTTCTCTTGAAGCTTTTAATATTGTTTCTTTTATCCATATGTTTAGTGTTCTGACTATTATGTGTTGTGCAGAATTTCTCTTCTGGTCTAGTATATTGGTGTTCTGTAAGCTTCTTGTTATCTTGAAAGGCACCTCCTTCTTTAGGTTAGGGAAATTTTCTTCTATGATTTTGTTGAAAATATTTTCTATACATTTGATGTGAGTTTTTTCTCCTTCCTCTATTTTTATTATTTGTATATCTGATCTTTTCATAGTGTCCCAGATTTCCTGGATGTTTTGTGCCAAGGTTATTTTAGATCAAATGCTTCCTTTGACTGAGCTATCCATTTCTTCTATCTTATCTTCAATGCTTGAGATTCTCTCTTCCATTCCTTGTATTGTTTTGGTGAGACTTACCTCCAAGGCTTTTCTTTGACTTCCTAGATTTTTCATTTTCACTTTTCCCTCAGTTGGGTTTTCTTTAGCAATTCCATTTCCATTTTAACATCTTGAACTGTGTTCTTCATTTCATTCCACTGTTTGTATTTTCATAGACTTCATTAATGGATTTATTCATATCCTCTTTAAGTTCAGTCCTTGAATATATTTATAAATTGTTATTTTGAAGTCCTTGTCTTATGCTTGAACTATATTGCATTTCCCAGGGCTTATTGTGTGGTATCATATTCTCCCAAATATTGTGCATGCTAATAAACTTATCTGGGGTCAGAGACAGAGCAGCCACAATATTAAACATAAAGGATAGGCAGTGGTAGCACACGCCTTTAATCCTAGCATTCCAGAGGCAGAAATCCATGTGTTCAAGGATATAGACAGGCATGGTGACTCATCACGCGTTTAATCCCAGAAAGCAAGCCTTTAATCCCAGGGAGTGGTGGTAGAAAGCAGAAAGGTACATAAGGCATGAGGACCAGAAACTAGAAGCATTTGGCCTGGTTAAGAATTTGGCCTGGTTAAGCGTTCAGGCTTTTGAGCAGCAATTCAGCTGAGACCCATTCTGGATGAGGATTCAGAAGCCTCCATTCTGAGGAAACAAGACCAGCTGAGAAGTTGACCAGGTGAGGTTAGCTGTGGCTTGTTCTGTCTCTCTGACCTTCCAGTAATCACCCCAATAACTGGCCTCAGTTTTGATTTTATTAATAAGAACCTTTAAGATTCATGCTACACTATTGTAATAAGGTTGCTGGGCTATAGTGGAGACATATTGTCCTGGCTGTTATTGGTTGCGTTTTTTTGTGCTGGTGTCCAGGCATTTGGGTTTGAAATTATTTCAATTTTAGGTGTTGATATCTTGTATTTTAAGGTGGATGTTACATTCCTCGGTTTCTGTTGTCCACTCTGGATCTTAGGTGTGTGGTGGATGTGAGTTACATAGAAGGAAGTGCTTCTGAGTCCCTGTGAGGTATAGCCACTGGGGATCCTGGATAGAATGTGATTCTAGGTGTTGACAGGAAGGAATGGGGATGGCCTTGGGGAGGAGAGCTGAGAGGGTCCAAAGGAAGGAGGAGAGCTATACCTGCCAAGAGTCTGTGGGCTCCTCAGGGAGTGGAGTCACTGAACTTTACAGTACAGACCCATGTATCTAGTGGTACTTGGTTAATTCGATTGTTTAGTTTCCAGGTATTTGATTTCCCTGTTCTGTTTCTGTGCTGAATCCTAGTTTAGTTACATTATGTTCAGAAGCACAGTATGTGGGCTTTCAGTTCTTTTAAAAATTGAGGCCCATGCCCAACATTGCCTGGATGGCCAGGAAGCAGAAGCTGGATGGTACAGAGACCTAGGTTATAACCAAACATATCTGTCAAAAAGAAGATTCCTAATGATATTCTGCTATACTCACAGATCACTGCCTAGCCCAATCAGGGAGGCTTTCTCTGGCAGCTGGTGTGAGCAGCTTCAGACACTCATAGTCAAGCATTAGATGGAACTCATAGAACCCTGCAAAAGATGGGGAGGAAGAATTGTAAGAGCCAAATGGGTTGAGATCACCAGGGGAACATGACCCCACAGAATTAACTAAACAGGGTTCAGAGAGACTGAAGCAGCAACCGAAGAGCCTGCCTGGGTCTACTCTACATCCTCAGCAAATATGCTGTGGTTGTTTAGCTTGGTGTTCTTGTGGGACTCCTAACAGTGGGAGTAGGGGTATCTCTGACTCTTGCCTGTTCTCGAGACCCTTTTTTTTTTCCTACTGGGTTGCCTCATCCAGCCTTGATATGAGAGTTTGTACTTAATTTTACTACATCTTTTTATGCTGTATTCAGTTGATATCACTGGGAAGCTTGTTCTTTTCTGAAGGGCAATTGAGGAATAGTTGTGGGAAGCCAGTTCCCACTTTTACCCAGGGTACTCTTGAGGAGAGAGGGATGAGAAACTTTTAGATAGAAAGATAGCAGAGATTGAGACAGACAGAAACACAGGACAGCTTTGGGAGGGCCTGGACCAATATCCACTGGCCCCTTGTATCTCTTCAAAAGAGCTTTTTATAACAATGCTAAGGGGTGGGGCAAAAGATCTCTCCCTTGCTAGATCAAAGCATACCCCACAGCCCAAGTGCAGACCTTTCCAAACATCTGGTAACCACACACATGGTCAAGCCATCCCCTTATGCAGCCCTGCTGTGTAAAGCAAGCTCAGATCTCACTAGGAAACCTCTGTGGGCCTCCACGAACATTGGATCTGGGAGAGAGGGGAGTAGGGGAGGCAAGGGACAGTGGAGCAAGGAGGGGATTAAGTTGGGATGTACAACAAAGAAAAAATTAAAATTTATTTTCTGAGTCACAATACCATTCATCTGGACATGTGTCATTCACATTCAAAAAGCACACATGTTCTGCTATGGTCAGGTAGATTGTTCTATTAGTGTCAATTAAATCTTTTTGGTTAGTGGGCTGTTGAGTTATTCTGTATCTTTGATGGGTTTCTAGTTAGTTGACCTGTCAACTACTGACATCTCTCTCCACACTTATTTTGGAAATGTCCTCAGTTCACATACTTTGCAGCTTTCCTTTTAAATGGTATAACATTGCAACCTGTCTGGGTAAATTGACCTTTTTATCATTATATATTGTGTTTCTCTATCCATAGTGATGTTTTTCTATTAAAAATTTCCTGATAAATCATCTACTAGTCAAGAAAATAAATTTCAAGTTATTAATTATAAGTAGACTTCATCAAATATTTATTACCTGAATAAAATATGGATAATTAGAAAAGGCGACATGCTCATATCAGATTGTGTGTGTGGTGGAGCTGGGTATTGAATCAGGACCTTGTATATGCTAGGCAAGCTCTCTACAATTGAGCTGTGTTTTCAGCCTTTTTGAATTTTCTATCCATTATTCTTAAGCTCAAAATGAGATTAGAAGTACATGTGTGATGAAGCTTGCTGTACTCTGCGTTTGGATAGTAGCCAATTTCAAGCATTTGACTTCATATGCTCTTGTGGTAGCCTAATTATTAAAGCAATGGTCACTTTTATAGCCAGTGCTCAGAGGAATCAGATTGAAGACAGAAAATAGAATATCATAAACTTAATTACCAATCATTGAAACATACCACACTTACTTTAGAAAGAGAATTATTGTCTTCAGTGGGACCATACTCTGACAATTGTGAGATTTTTGCCTAGACTCACCTTCTGCCACTAGGAAACGGGTCCAGGCATATTTGAAAGTAGCAGATGGGCAGTAGTAATGCATGCTTCCTAAACGTGTCACCCGGAATCTAAATTCTCTTTCACTTATGTATTTCCTCATCATTCCATCCAAAGAGTTCACATGACTGAGACATTGGTATCTCCTCAAAGGACTTTTCATTTGAAATGTATTTCATTCACAGGGCATTGTTGCAGATGCTAGAATCTCAGTTACATTTCCTGATGGTCAATAATTGACATTGCTGACCTTTTACACTTTTCTGCCAATATATTTTGAACTGCATATTTAAGGACTCTCTGTAAACTGGTCTTCAAGTCTTCCAGTACAAATTACAATGCAAATACTTTAGTTTTTGCCCTATTGTGTGAAAATATCTTTTAATTGTTATTTATTTTTGTAAACCAGGAATGTCTACATTTCAGTTTGATCATGACTGTTCATCATGACTGTTCCCAATAAGGGAGTCCTTGTTTCTTAACTTGTAGCAATGCTATTTTGGAAAGTTTAGTAGCTGGGACTCTCTTGGAGGAACTACTCATTGTGGGAAGTCCTTGGGGGTATCTTTTCCTGACACCTTCCTGTCTACAATAAGATGAAGAATATTTTCTGCCATATGGCTAGGCTAATATGATATTCTTCCCAATTACATGGTGCATATGACCCTGAGCCTGTCAGCAAAACAAATAATTCCTTCTATAAGTTCTGTCAAGTATTTTGGTTAAAGCGATGCAATGCAAAAACAATCAATGCAATTGTATTAGTGATAAACTAATTTTAAATAAAAAGAAAGTTAGAATTAATCTGAGAAGATGTCTATGAACACAAGCATGATTGAAAACCACCAGCCTACAATTTATGTTCTAGAGCATCTTAGAATCATCAGGTATACAATTTCAGCAAGTTGATGGCTATGATTTAGATAATTTAAAGTGCAAATTTTTGTACATGTTAAATTTAATGAGTGAAAACTGAAAGTAGTTTTCACTTGCTTTCAGGAATTTTTCAAATAATTGTGCTTTCAAAATAATTGTCTCCAGTGCTCTCTGAGCATGTAGTTTGTACTAAAGTACATCATAATCCCTTTGCTATTAGTGTCTATGAATTTGAGAGCAACATGTGAATAAGTTAGATTTAAAAAAAAAATGCTGAAATGTGTACCCTGTGCCTGCATGAAGGAGGACTATGAAAGGTTCTGCTGTTAGCTTGTTAGCTAACACAAGATATGACAGAAACACTGTGAGTACCAAATACGGTAAGCCCTCCCCCTCAAAGATGCCCTTCAAGCTCCTAATATAATGTTGTTTCCATTTCCATTTAACAGGTAAATAAACTGAATCATGGAGCAAGTTACTGGCTCAAGGTCAGAGTTGGTGAACAGCAGAGGCAGGATTTGTTTCTGGCAGGTTCTCTGGACTTCAGGCTCTGAACTCTCTGTTTATAGCCTCTTAGTTTCCTCACTCAGCATTCATCTGTTGACTGAGCTTCATCATCTAACCAAAGCTAGTTTCAGCACATTAGGTGCGCTCACCTAGCTGTAGAAGGGCACTTGAGAGAGACCAACTCATTTGGCTTTCCTTGTCTACAGACAGTAATTCCCATCCCTACAAAATGAGAAGTCAGTTCTTTGGTATGACTGCACTCATTCTCACACAGAAGCTAAGATAATAAAATGCTCTCACTTTCCAGCAAGCAGAGTGAGCTATTAGGCAGCGGCAGCCACAAAAGTGCCACTATTTCACTGATCAGTGGTTATCTAAGGCATAGTACTAGGGACCTAATGGTGCTGGGGCCTCTGTGCCTCCAGGAAACAAGAGTGCACTTTATTAAAAGTCAAATACTAGTTAGTGTCTAGTTGGCAATTATAACCCAACTAGACATGAGCTCACTTAGTAGTTTGTGTTTCCTGCCCTGAGATGCTCATGAGATTAGCATTTTTCTTCATGGAATGATTTATTAGTTTAAGATAATTAAATACTTTAAATCTTGATATGTCTGCTTTAGAGTTATTCATAAATAATATAGGAGAGGTATAAGACATGCATTCCTTTGGTGTTTTCATTGTTGGCGGTTTCCCATAGAGCTCTTTCCTGGCATTGATTCCAAGGACTGACTTCAGCTTCCTAAGATGCCTTTCTGGGTGTTTCCTGGCCCCTGTAAACTGATCTCGGCAGTGATGGATAGCAGACCACTTTTGTTTTCCAGATTTTTTCCTTCTTGATGGTGGCAATGAGTTTTGAATGTGAATTCAATAGGACAAGTTGAAATGAGGAGTGCAATACAAAATTTCCAAAGATAGAAAACAGAAAAGGCAGCCTGGGGAGTCTCACTCAGCCCTGCCCAATGCAGGAATGGAAAGCTCTTGAGCTGCTCTAAAGCCTGTAAGTGTAGGCACTTGGAAGCTTGGAAGAGACAGTTCCCAAACCTCTTCAGTGACTATAACTTAACAATTTGTACAACACAGAGTGACTCAAGTTGGATGAGATGGCAAATGCCATTAAATTTATTACAACACCTGTTATTTTGCTCTCCAAACATAGGTCATGACATAACTGAGTGTCTGTTTTCCTGGTAGCTCAAAACCACTCTCAGTGCATGGGAGAGACTCGCAGATAAGAAGCGGAATGAGAAATTATAAAGTAAGGACAGTTGAGGGTAGCCCACAGACTGACAAGTTACCAAAGTTTCCAAAACCACAAATAGAATGTAGACCAAGCATTTTGATGTAGCAATCTCCACTCTACTAAAAGCTTCAATTCACCCCAGAAGAGCATTTAGAATCCCTAAAGACAGGTGGATTAAATTGTTGGTAAATTCTGTGCCTTAACCCATTGATTAAAAGAAAACTTAGTTGCTTTGCTGTGAGAGCCTATGTAAGAAAGCCATGACCTTACTGTGAACTATGGATGGAACAAAGTGTAGAATGTGGTCTTCTAGACAAGGTGGCCTTCTAGAAAGAATTGCATAAACTATGATAAGTGAATGCACTTGAAGTCAAGGACATGAAGGGAATGCCCTGGCATGTCTATATCTCTCTGGGAAAGAAGAAGGCAAAAAATCTTCCTGGTTCTTTTCACACGATCAAAGAAGTTAAAACATAACATCAGGTGTATCCCTTTATCTCTAGTTATCCTATGCAGATATTTTGACATATTTTCAGTGGAGACTAAGCCTTTTTGGCTGGGGTGGGTTAACATTTCATTGATATTCCTTTCTATATAAATAAAACAAAAACTTCATGGATCATTGAGAAGGCACAGGGGAAGAGATACTTGTCACCAAGCCTGATGACCTGAATTCTAAGTTGGATCCTGAAGATCTACATGTTGGAAGGAGAGAAATTACTCTCACAAGTTGTTCTCTAATCTTCATGAAAACATGTGTTGTTAACTGCTTTTTATTATTTATAGTGGCTGCCACTTAAGCAACTGCTGTCCTAATCAGAGAACTGCAACTCTGCCATTAACAGCAATGGCTCCCTTAGACACTGCCTCTTTCAAAGTATTAAGGGAAACTTTATCTAGCTCTCTATCCCTCTAAAGAACTCATGATTCAAAGGTAGAGGTGGAATTCTGCTCGCTCAGAGAGACTGAATAGCAAGTAGCTAACCTTCTTCCTCTGCTGACGCCTTCCCAAAAAACCCAACCATCCTTCTGCTTAGTCCCCACAACCAGCCTCCTGCTCACAGGTTAATTTTATTTAATCAAACAAATGTAAGACATCTTTGCATTGTTAACAAAAGCAGAATGAAAAAATGTGACACACTTTAAAATAATATTCTACATTTCCCCCTTTTGTCTAAACAAAAATGAAAGGAATTAACTTTAACATAGTAAGACTGTATACAATAAGAACAATTATCAAGTAAGTTTTACATTCACAATGTACTGAATTTCAATTCATTTGTGTCTGGTAAGTTAAATAAAATACTTCATAATCTAGCCTATCTTAGTGAATCCAAAATTTTATACCTAATTTACTTTCTATCATATCTAAGGAAAACTGCAACTATAACTAAGTCTTCAACTTCATCAAAGGCCCTTGAAGGAAATATTATTTGAGTAAACAAAAAGTGCATTGAAAACAACTTCCAAAACTCCAGAAATGAGAGAAACATCTGACGGCCTGGACAGTCACTCAAATTTCCTCTGCAATGTTGAGGTATCCATTTTCAGCCTACAGGCCCATAGTATCTGACAGACATTTTGGTGAAGCAGGAAATTTGAAACTGTCCCATCTATACTGGCAAAGTTTGTCAGTCACTTTCCTCTGTGTCCTGCAGAATATCTGGCAGTTTCTTCTGTGAAGCAAGAACCCTGAAGGATCATCCTCCTTGTTTGGGCAAAGTTCAGCAGTCACTTTCCTGTAGGTCCTACATGTCCAATTTATACAGCATACTGTCAAGCAGTCCAGGCAAGGGCAGCTTCTTGCCCAAATGGCTAGCCTTGCCACATTGAAAGCAAATTCCATAAGGAGTTTCTTTGATGCCCATCATCTCTGAAGTAAATTGTTACTGACAGGAGCAGATGTATCTCATTGTCATGAAAAGCCTTAAGTTAGCAAAACATCTTAAATGCCATATTCTGTGGGTCTTTGGAAGATTTGAAGACCATCTATCTATCCAAAATATATCTCTATATGATCTGGAAAGAATGCTTAACATATTTACAAATTTGACTGTTATAAATGACTAACCACTAACCTATGTTTCCTGATTATACTATGTACTTCATAATAATATCCTTCAAAAACCAGAACTTCACCTTACATTTCCAAATAAACTGCATAGGCACAATGCCTCAAACAAAAATACAAACATATATACAATATGTTGTAACAAAAATAACCATAAATTTTTATCAATACACAAAAATCCTCCAAACAAGAACAGAATTAAATTTGTGTCAATATATAAAAGTCATTACAAATACAAAATATTTGAGTTCAATAATTATCCCTTAGTTTATGGTAGATTTAATAATCTACCCTATTATTTAAAGTATATTCAACAATCTACCCTTATAGCTTATCATTCCAGTATCCCCCCTTTCTTTCTTTCTTTTCTCAAGGAGATCCCTGAATGTAATATCATTTGTATAATTTCCTCCTTTGTCAATACTAGAAACAATAAATAAGCCCCCATAAGTGATGACATGTTGTGGGATAATGCTCTTGTACACTGGTTTAATAAAATGCTGATTGGCCAGTAGCCAGGCAAAAAGTATAGGTAGGACAAGCAGACAAGGATAATTCTGGGAAGAGGAAGAGCAGAGTCTAGGGAGTCACCAGCCAGACACAGAGGAAGCAAGATGACAAGGCGGAACTGAGAAAAGGTACCAAGCCACGTGGCTAAACATAGACAAGAATTATGGGTTAATTTAAGTGTAAGAGCTAGTCAGTAATAAGCCTGAACAAACGGCTAAGCAGTTATAATTAATATAACCTTCTGAATTATTATTTTATAAGCAGCTGTGGACTGCAGGGCCAGGTGGAGCTGGAGAAAACTTTTGATTGCAAATGGTGCCCAGACATGGTGGCAAAAGTTTCCACCTAAAATCTGAGAGAGCTTAAGAAGAAATTATAGATGTCTATAAAAGAGCATTGTCCTATTTCATGTCACACATGGTGGGCTGCATGGTACAGTAACATGTTCCTTGATTGTGGCAGGTTTGTGGCATTTAGGCCTGACCTACAGCATGGCTGGTTCCTGTGGAGGTACACAGAGGTGTCTCCAAGTCTCCAAGCCACACAGCATGCTGTGTGGTGGGTTTATCTTTTGCTAGTACAGACATAAAAAAAGAAGTTTCTGGGCTAGAAACCTTGATAAAGGCCCACTGCCTCCCACTCAGCAGAAAGCATGGCTCCCAGAGCTGTCAGTCTGTAGCTAAAGTTTTCCTGCCTGGCCCACAGTCAGGGCAAATCTCTCTCACCTGCCAGTCCCACAGCCACTCAGAAACAACCAAGTAAACACAGAGACTTATATTGGTTACAAACTGTATGGCCGTGGCAGGCTTCTTGCTAACTGTTCTTACAGCTTAAATTAATCCATTTCTATAAATCTATACCTTGCCATGTGGTTTGTGGCTTACCGGCATCTTCATATGCTGTTTGTCATCATGGCGGCTGGCAGTGTCTCTACTTCCCAGCTTTATTCTCCTCCTTGTCCTGCCTACACTTCCTGCCTGGCCACTGGCCAATCAGTGATTTATTTACCAACCAATCAGCAACACACTTGACATACAGACCATCCCACAGCACTTCCCCTTTTCTTTTTTCTTTTCAAAAAGGAAGGTTTTAACCTTAACAAAGTAAAATTACATATAATTTGGAAATTTGGGCGTAGCTTCTCTTACTACTTCCTGCTGGAGGGGGGCGCTGTATCTTATGGGGACACAAAGAAAATTTTAGGACTATGGAATAGTCCATGAGGCTGTATTGTCTGAGCCAGTTGCCTTCAAACCATTCTGGATGTTAGATAATCTGGGCCATGGTATCATTGGAGACCTTTCAGGGGGTCTTGGCTGGTCAAACCTGATGTATCTTAATCTGGAACAAATCCATAGCCTTTGGCTTTCTGTGGGAACAAAAGCAGAGTCTTCTTTCCAGAGCAACACATCCTTACATCCAAATTTTGAAGTCAAGGTATCTTTAAAATATACATATTGGTTTAACTCAACATCTTTTATGAACAAATGTTTTTTGCAGTTAAAAATCCCAAAGACAACACAATCCAGATTCTCTGTGTAATATTCATCTTTACGTGGCTTTTTTTTATATTAATTTTACTGTCTCTTTAAAGACTTTATTTTTTAAACTATGTATTTGTTTATATAACTGTATATATCACCTTTTTTGTCTCTTTCAAGCCTACGTATATTTTACACACATTGTAAACTATTACATCTGAATCGGTCTTATTGTGAATCTATTGCTTTAAACTGCAGCATTTGTAAGACTGAAACGGCACAATGGCTGCTGGCTCCGCTCACCTCAGCTTCCCAACATGGCAGTGGTGTGTTTACCACCAGCTCTGGGAGCTGTCGTGGGTCTATGCTTTTATCCAAGCAGCATGTAGTCCAGAAACCTCTTTTTTTGTTTTGTACTAGCAAAGGCTAAATCCACCATGCAGCTTAATGTGCCACTTGCAGAGGCATCATTCCCGCCATACTGCAGGTCGAGCACACACGCCAGGAACCCACAAGTAGCTCAAACCAGCAGGCTGCCGCTCATTTGAGAGAGACAATTAGGAAGCTGTTTTTAGCTCCATTTTAGAATCTTTTCTCAGGTTTTAGGCGAAACTCTTGCCAACTCATTGGGCACCATTTGTAGCTAGAGTTTTCCTGCCTGGCCCACAGTCAGGACAAATCTCTCTCACCTGCCAGTCCCACAGCCGCTCAGACACAACCAAGTAAACACAGAGACTTATATTGGTTACAAACTGTATGGCCGTGGCAGGCTTCTTGCTAACTGTTCTTTCAGCTTAAATTAATCCATTTCTATAAATCTATACCTTGTCACGTGGTTCATGGCTTACCAGCATCTTCACATGCTGCTTGTCATCGTGGCGGCTGGCAGTGTCTCTGACTCAGCCTTCCACTTCCCAGCTTTATTCTCCTCCTTGTCCTGCCTATACTTTCTCCTGCCTGACTACTGGCCAATCAGTGTTTTATTTACTAACCAATCAGAGCAACACATTTGCCATACAGAACATCCCGCAGCATCAGTCAATTACCACTGCCATGTTGGAAAGCTGAGATAGGTGGGGTCAGCAGCTAAGGCTGTCACTTTTTATCCTAGCCATGCAGTTTAACAGTTTAAAATCTCTCCTGGTCAGAGAAGGATTATAGATTCACAATAAGACAGATTCAGATTGAATAAAACTCTAAACAGTTTATGCTATGGGTAAAAATGTATGTAGGCTTGGAAGAGAGAGGAAAATGGGTATAGACAGTTATATAAAGAAATAGATAGTTTTAAAAAGTAAAGTCCTTAAAGAGACAATGAAAGTAATTTTTTAAAAAGCCACATAAAGATGAATATAACACAGAGAATCTGGAATGTGTTGTCTTTGGGATTTTTAACTTCAGAAAAACATTTGATTGTAAAGGCTGCTAAGTTAAACCAATATATATATATTTAATTTATATATATTTAAAGGTATCTTGACTTCAGAATTTATGTCTAAGGATATGTTAGTTTGGAAAAATAGGTTCTGCTTTTGTTTCCACAGATGATGAGAATCTGTGGATTGCTTCCAGACTAATATGGTTTGATCAACCAAGACCCCCTGAAAGGTCTCCAATGACACCATGGCCCAGATCATCCAACATCCAAAATCAGCTTCAAAGAAACTGGCTGAGACAATCCATCCTCACAGATGCTACAGCCAAGACTGTAGCATTAACTATAGCAATTAACTATAATTCTTAATTTTCTCAGGATCCCCATAAAATTACCCCCATCAGGAAAAAGTAGTAGGAGAAGCTACACCCAAATTCCCAAAATATTGTCTATAAATGTTTATTTTTATTGAAAGGGGGTTGATTATAAATACAATCTCTTTCTTAAAAAAGGGAGGATATGATATAGATATGACAGGATGAAAGGGAAGGTTATTGAATTTACTTTTAAAGAGGAACAGCTTGTTTAAAATGTTTTAAATTGCTATCGATTGTAGTTTATTACAAATTTAGTTAATTTTTTATACTGTATGTATATTTCTCCTCCATGATAATCAAACTTATAGTCACATTAGTTAAGTTTTCTAGGTATACACAAATATATTTCAATTAGGTAGGTAATCTTCAAATACTTCAAAGACCTACAGAATATGGCATTTAAAGTATTTTAAAAATGTAGACTTTTCTGGACAATGAGATACATTTGCTCCTGTCAGCACCACTTACTGATGGGTGATGTTATTCTGTATGCTGTGAAAATGTGTTGCTCTGATTAGTTGATAAATAAAGCTGTTTGGCCAATGGTGAGGCAGAATAAGGTTAGGCGGGACATTCTTACTGGAAAGAGAAGAGAGAAGAAAAGAGAGGAGGGAGACGGTGCTAGCTCCCACCAAGAGAAGCAAGATGTAAAGATACCAGTAAGCCATGAGCCATGTGGCAAAGTATAGATTTATAGAAATGAGTTAATTTAAGATATAAGAGCTAGCTAGTGAGAATCCTGGGCCATTAGGCCATGCAGTTAGTAATTAATATAAGCCTCTGTGTGTTCATTTGGGTCTGAGCAGCTGTGGGACCGTGAGGCCGTGGGAGCTGGGCAGGACCAAAAAAAACTTCAGTTACAAATTACTTCAAGGAGGATGATGGGCATTGAAGAAACTCATTATGGACTTTGCTTTCTTTATGGCAAATGTTAGCCATTAGAGCAAGAAACAGTTTTTGCATGGACTGTTTGACAAAATGTTGTGTCAACTGGACATGTAGGACCCATGGAAAAAATGACCACTAAATTTTGCCAAAACAAGGCAAGATGGTCATTCAGGTTCCTGCTTTGCATAAGAGATTTCCAGACATTCTGCAGGACACAGGGAGAAGCAACTAAAAAACTCTAAGCCTATAGGCTGAAGATGGATGCCCTAATGTTGCAGAGAAACTTTAGATCACTGTCCAGGTCTCTGTCATTCTAGATTTTTGGATGCTCTTCCTGTTTACTTAGGTAATAGTATATCTTTCTGGGGTCTTTGATGTGGTTGAAGACTAGGTAGTTATAATTATAATTTTTCTTGGTAATGATAAAAGATAAATTAGATATAAAACCTTAGACTCACAAATATAGGATAGATAAAATATTTTCTTAAATTTTGCCAAATACAACTAGATATTGTAACTGTAATTCTTGCTTGATAACTGTTCTACTATATGTAATTTTACTATGTTGAAGTTAAAACATTCCTTTTTGATTAGACAGAAAAGGGGAAATGTTGTGGGATAATGCTCTTATACACTGGTTTAATAAAATGCTGATTGGCCAGTAGCCAGGCAGGAAGTACAGGTGGGGCAAGCAGATGAGGAGAATTCTGGGAAGAGGAAGAGCAGAGTCAGGAGTCACAAGCCAGGTACAGAGGAGGCAGGGTGACAAGGCAGAACTGAGAAAAGGTACCAAGTGACATCGCTAAACATAGATAAGAATTATGGGTTAATTTAAGTGTAAGAGCTAGTCAGTAATAAGCCTGAGCTAATGGCTAAGCAGTTACAATTAATATAACCTTCTGAATTATTATTTTATAAGTAGCTGTGGACCATGGGGCTGGGTAGGGCCAGAGAAAACTTTTGATTACAATGACAATCATCCATAACCTACTAAATGACCAAATAACATTCTCCCCACCTCTTAGGAATGTGGGCACTGTGTCCCCAAAACTACTTTCTGTTCTCTGGGGGTGATGATACCCTGAAAAAATTGAAATGTTGGCCAAATCCTGAGAAAACCAGTTGCAATATTCATTGTCCAGTCTCTGTGTAATGGGAAAGTGCAGAACTTGTATGGAATCCTGGCTAAAGTATCCTATGAGGCTGGACCCTCTCAGCAAGCAACCTTAGTGTTGTCCTGAGCAGTTTGTAGTCCAATACTGATCCTTCTGTGGTTCTTGTCCCCCGATAGCATTATTACAATCCCTATAAAATCATTGTTGTGGGGCCCCATCTTATATTAGATACATCAAATGTTGCAGTTATGAATGATTATGGTTCACTGCTGAAAACTTAAACATTTTAAATGTCATATACAGAATTGTCTTATAAATTTAGAACTAATATTTATGTCTATGAATAAATTTAAGTAGTTAAAAAAAAACCAAATGATTATGAGATCATTGGCAATAGAAAAGTTCCTAAATTTTGGTTTTCTTCTGTTCCACATCAGGTGACTCTTCTGATATGAGACAGATTTTGGATTTTTCCTTTAATAAACATGCTTGAGTTTAGAGAAAGAGAGAGCCATACCTCAACCCTAAAGCCAGCTTTAAATTTTAATTAAATTGGGACTACAAAATGACCATTTGTACACAAACCCACACAAGCACTCACACTACAAATCCATAAATATAACAAAAATTACAAAAACAAGTTCCAAATTTTTAGGGAATTCTTTAGCATTTTAAAAAATACTTTGACCTACATATACATTGAGTACACTTATTTTCCTGATATTTTGTGTGCACTTCTGGATGTACACTGTGGCACATTGAATAGATTTCTTGTGTAATGTTTGTCATTTCATTTGGTGTTTACAGTTATCAAAGACAAATACTGACATTGTTTTAGTGCTGGGAATGGACTGACTTACAACACCAGTCTTGGATTTTGAGAGAAGATCTCTTCATTTTGTGATTCCCCCTGCTTCTACCTCCTGTATGCTGCATTTCATCCAGGTATCACCAGACTTGGCTTAAAGTATAGCTCTCATTGATAGGTGGACAAATCCACCTGTTTTAACAGTAGCTAATTCTGTTACTGTCTTGCCTTTTAATGTACACAATTACTATTTTCAGGTCACTTGGACATTATTTTGGAGTATGAATGTGGCATGGAGCAGAGTTGACTTACTTTGAGAAGCAACACAGTGTCTTCCTGTTTCATAAGGGAAGCTGGGTAGATTTCCCTAACTTTCCCTCTTGGCCCAGCAGAAGACAGTCATTCGAGTTAGACTCTGTCCTTTTGATGTGACTGCAGGCTTTAGCCTGAGACCAGAGAGAAAATGAGCACTTGCAGTCAAGAAGTGGAGGATAGCAATGCTAGAGCTGGGGTCCCTATGTGGTACTCTGTGCTCCCAGGAAGATCAAGAAGGACCTGGCTTTAAAAATTCAAAATAATGGCAGGAGACTGCTCAGTGGTTAGTGCTTGCTACTCTTCCACATGGCCAGGGTTTCATTCCCAGCACTCATGTCTGCAGGTCACAGTCCTGTACCTTCAGCACTGTAGGAATCAGCACATTCTTTTGGCTTCACAAGCACCTGCACACACATGTGCATACACACACAATAATAATAACAACAATAATAATAATAATAATAATAATAGTAGTAATAATAATAAAGTAAAATTTTGAAAAATTCAAAATAAGCTAGTCAAAGTGGTATATGTGGAATTTAAGACCTATCTATAAGTAAATAAACAAATAAAAACATACCACTGTATAATGACTCTGGCCTAGGCATTATCTATGCTATAAGCTGCATTACTTTGAGTTTTAAAAAAGAACTAATGATTTCTTTGAGCAATAAGTCTTTTGGGGGAATGAAGTGTTCTTCCCCAAAGACCCGCACTGAACACTTGGTCAAGTTTCTGGAACTTTACAAAGTCCCACCTAGATGGAGGATAGGTCCCTGGGAACAATCCTTGAGCACTGCACTTTTTTTCCAGATGCCTATCCCTCTCTGTTTACTGTCTGCTGTCATGAGCAGCTCCTGCCTTGTGCCCTCATTACCATGGCTTTCTACTGGACTGCAGATCCAGAATCAAAAGCCAAGGCATCTGGACTGAACTCTCTGAAGTCAGGCACTAGAACAAATAATTCACCCTTTGGAGCTGTTTTGTTTTGGAATTTGGTTACAATAATATAAAGCTAATCAAAACAGCTTAGATTAACCACTTTGAGCTTCAGCAAACTTTTATGGGAAAACACACAGAAAGATCTTATTTCAGGTTGAAAAACATGGAAAACCTGGATCACAGGTTGGTGGGGTCCTTGACATGTTAGAAAAGCAATGGATAGTCAAAATAATTTGGAATTAAAACCCTTAAAATTACTAATAGGAATAATATCAAGAGAAACCCAGGGGTTCATAAACTTGTTAACACTATATTTTTTGGGAGAGATGGGGCATGACTAGAAACAAAATCATAGAAACTTATGGGAATATGAACCATCTGAACTGGTCTCAATAAAATAGAAATGACCACCAGGAACACATTCAAAGTATGTAGTTTTTCCTTTTTACAAAAGGAAAGAAGAATACTATTCCTGAGAACTGATGTTCTTGTGGGAACATAAAGTAAAAAATAAAATAAAATAAAATACATGCTTAAAGTACATTCAGTGTATTTTCTACAAGAGACAATTAAAAGCAAAGTAGATTAAAAATGGAGGAGTGGAAAAAACTATGCTAGATGCTATGAATAGGAAGAAAACAAGGGTAGGATTTAAATATGTATGTGCAGATAGATAAATCAATAAATAGGTTCTTTTGAAACAGGGTCTCATACTGCCCAGGTTGACCTTGAACTAGCTATACATAGTTGAGGATGACCTTGAATTTCTGATCCTCTTGTTTCCACCTCTGAGTGTGTGGATTTCAGGCACACACTGGTTTTATGCACTGCTTGGAATTAAATCCCAGGGTTTTGTACACGTTAGGCAAGTACTCTACCAACTGAACTACAGGTAAAAGCATCACATCAAACAAAATTAAATGGTAAATATGTGAAAAAGATAAAACAATTACTAGCATAAATACACCTGACAATAAAGTTTAAAGTGCATTGTGAATTAAAATACGTAAATTATTTTCATGAAATCCAATGTATCATTCTTTCCTATAAATAGATTTTTTTTTTGTTCTGTGCAAGTTTTGTTTTTTTTCCCACAGAAAGGATGGTGGGTTTTTTTTTTTACTTTTATTCTAAATGTTTTTTATTTTACTTCTCACATTCAATTCAACAACACATCTCATATACATTTTATGTCTTTCATATATGTTTTGTGGCTACAGTGCACTCAAGGCTGAGGGAAACTGGGGATTAAAAAAACCATGTATATTAAGCAGTCCTTTCCTTTAGAGTCCATTTTTTTAAAGCAATTCTATAAATTAGATACCCTACTCTTTACTAGAATGCTATCTCAGTATTGTATCATTCTAGGCAGCAGGTTCTGCAAAACACACTGGGATTTTCTAGAGGAACAAAGCTTGAGGTTTCTCCAGGAAGTATTTGGAACATGTTGATGATAAAGTTTGATGATGAGCATTGATGCTGTGAGACAGCAGCTTGGGCAAGGTGGAGTACTGGAACCCCAACATGAACAGGAAGAGGATGGCTATTGGCCCTGGTCACACACAGCTTCTACATGGCCTGTGGTGTGTGTGCAAGCTTTAGATATCAGCATCTGTGTTCTGCTGGTAATGTGTAAATAGTTCAATTCATTTGCTCTTGTCCAGAATGTTTTTTAAAGCAAAAGGTATATTCCTTTCAAATACAAAGGCTTGACTTAGAACCAAGACAAAACTGGTCTGAAATATTGGTTTTGAAAGCATGGACTTTATCTAAGAAGCTCAGACTGTCAAGAGAGGCCCATAAGGAAGACATTGTCATTCTCCACGTCTGATGAGACATGTCCTTTCCAAAGTATAGCTGCTCTCTTAATCATGAGAATCAGTGTTGATTCCAGTAACACCCACCTTGGCTTGGTACTACAGTGAACTTTGTAGTTTTTTTTCTTGTATGTGTTCATGTGTACATGTGTGCATAGTTGTGCATGCATGTGGAGGCCAGAGATCAATCATGTGTCTTCCTCAGCTGCTTTCCACTTTATTTTCAAACAGGTTTCTCATTGAAGCTGGGCACACTGATTCAGCTAGCCAGACTGGTAAATAAGCTTCAGGATCCTACACTCTGTCTCCAGCACTGCCTAGCTTTTTACACTGGTGTTTGGGAATTGGAACTCAAGTCTCATATGTGGCAAACACTGTACCAACCATCTCCCCAGCCCCTTTCTTTGTGGTTTTATCTGTGTGCTAGTTTTAAAACATGGCTATCTACCTGCTTCAGCCTCCAGAGTGTAGGGATCACAGGTAGACACTTCCATGCCTGGTTTACAGTAATCTTGAATATGTGATCTTCCATCTTGTAGCTGTGTTTGGAGCTCAGTCCTCCTAGTCAAATAAATGTTCCTCACATGAACACATTAAAGTTACTTTAATGTCAGGCATTATTTAATGGGAACTTTCTGAACATCATTCTAATATACTTTTACATTCAGCTTCTATACTTAGAAAATAGAAACAATATGAGCCCTTGAGTAGGCATGTCAAACGTGTTCAAATTGTCAAGATATGTGTAAATAACCTGGGCTATTCCCAATTTCAGGTGGGTTCCATTATATTAAAAAAAAACTATGAAGAATATACACAGGAAATCAGACACCCCCCTCCAGCTTGAAAAAAAATAAGAAAGTTTTTGGGAAAATAACTTGTAAACTGGAGAAACAGTCCAAGGGGATGTGACTTCTAAAGGAATGAGCAGCCCAGTCAAGGTCTGTCAGAGACACAGTACAGCTATTCATCATCTAAAATCCTAAGCAATTGAGATGGGCAACAATCAAGAAAGAGGCCAAAGAAGAGCTCTAGAAAAGAGAACAGAGGGAAAGTTAGGATGTGCCTGCCTGAATAGTCCCAAGAAAGCATGCCTCAGGTCAGATGGCTTTTCCAACTGGCTGTCACAACCATCTATCCTTTGCTTTTTATTTTCTTGCTTTCCAGGCAACCCCCTCTCCTTTAAAGTAACATTTTCATTATTTCCTTGAGAATTACATAAAAATGCAGTTTGATCATATTCCCTTCAACATCAAGATCTACTCCCACTTTCCTGCCAACTCAACTTCCTGTCGTTTACATTTTAAAAAATTTATGGAGTCATCTAGGCATGGTAATACACATCTTTAATCCCATCACTCAGGAGGCAGAGGCAGGCAGATCTACATAGTGAGTTCTGGAACATCCAGGGCTATGTAAAGAGATCCAGTCATAAACAAACAAGCAAACAAAAACTTGTGGAATACAATTTCTGCTGCCCTGAGTGTGGGGCCTGTCCTGAAAGGTGTTCAGATTCCCAGGGGTCAGACCCTTTGAGAAAACTGATTTCTTCTCTAAGGAGCTACTAATTGCCAATAACTCTTCAGCTAGTGGGGATTTCATGCCCACCTTCCTAATCCATTCTGGAACTTTGTCTGTGTGAATTCACATGTGCCAGTGGCCATGTTGTGTCCATGAAACACCATTTGCTTGTAGTCATCTATCACCCCTGACTCCTACAATCTTTCTGCCATCTCTTCTTCAATGATCCCTTGGCCTTGTGGGGGAGAAGTGTGATATAGATGTCTCATTTAGGGCTGAGGACTCTGAAGTCTCTTATTCTTTGCAAAATAAGTAGTTGTTTCTGAGTTAATTGTCATTTACTGTAAGATAAAGGTTCTCTGAAGAAGGCTGAGGCTTGTACTAATTTATGGGCATAGTGATGCCATCAGAAGTTGTTGGTTCCATCTCATGAAGTGGGTGTTAAGTCCAATAAAAAAATATTTGGTTGCTCTTAAATCCTCCATGCCATCAGTGGAAATACCTTGACAGGACACTCATTTTTGTAGCTCACAGTCAACATGGAGTAGGATTACTTTTCTCTTCTAGTACTGTACAATACACTTCCCAGCACCATGAAAGCTAGCAGGTAAGAAGGAAGCTCTAAGTCAGTGCTAGCCTAATTTCTCCGTGTTCTATGACTCAACATGTGGTGTCTTCAGCAACAGAAGAGTTGGAGAGCAACCAAGAACAATTTGACAACTTTTTCATAATTTTGATTTCCAGCAGAGATAAAGAATTCATTAATATTTTTCTCTTGGTAACCTTATTACAACAAGTAAATATCTTTTTTGGCTTGGTATGTATTTATGAAAAAATATGACAAAATTAATATTGATTCATGAACGTGTTCAGGAAACTGGCCATATTTGTAGGCTGCAATAGCATTTCCATTACAGTGATGACTATTTCAGGTTGAGATGACTTCTCATGTTTGTTCTGAAAATAGAACCATTTCCTTTCAACATGTTATATACACAGTCTCATTACATGTTTAACCTGAAATGTCCTCAGTACGAAGTTTTGAACCCTTGGTTCCAGCTATCTGGGGAGGTTCTGAAGACTTTGGGAGGTGGAAACTAGATGAAGGCGGTAGGTCATTGAAGGAAGTTTTCAGGGATATGCTGTCCCCTCCGCTCACTGCCCATTTCATGTCTCACTGCTTCTTGGTCAGCCTAATGTGAGCAACCTCCACCACACACTTTTGCCTTCATGATATGAGTTTCTGCTGCCACAAAGTCAGGAGTCAAGAGTTCTTAACTTGCTTCGGTCAGGCATTCTGTTACAGCAGTGCAAAGGTTAATAAACCCTACCTAGCTTTGGATGTTCTGGCCTAAGAACTGTTGTTGCTAGCTTATGATGTAAGATTTTAATAGTCTCAGCTATACTGACTTTTGTCACTGTGTATGTATGTTTCTAGTCAGCACAGGTTAGTGTGGAGATCTGTTGGCAAACCAGGATCTAGAACTGAGAGACGACCTGCTACTCCCAGCCCAGTGGCCTTATCAGGACTGGAGTGATGCTCAAACCCACAGTGCATTTCTGTATGTTCTTATTTAGAAGGACATTGTTACTTCTAGTATATCTCACTGTATTTTCTGCTTATTATTATTTTTGTTTGTTTTTACATCTCAATCAAAGTTTCCCCTCCCTCTGCCCTTTCCAGTATCCCACTCCCACCCCCCATCCATTCCTCCTCCATTGTTTCTCTTCAGATACAGGTAGGCCTCTCATGAATATTAGCCAGCCATGGTATATCAAATCTCACTGTATTTTCAAATACGTCCATTTCTTTCATGACTATAAGGCAAGCCCTCTTTTGGAAGTTTTCGAATAAAATGACCACCATCAAGATCCACAGGAAACTGCTCTCACCCCCTTTGACTGAGGCTAAATGGGAACATTCATGAAAATGTGGTACTTCTGTGAAATAGCTATTAAGTAGATGATGGCAGAAGGGAAAAGTATAGATTTCTATTAGGAAACTCAAACCTGCTTTAAAGGCAGTAAGATGCCTTCAGAAGCTATACTGAAAGATGTTGCATATGGAGAAAAACATGTAATCCATGATGACAGAATATGATGGGAATGTAGACAGTTTATGCTTGTGAGACAGGCTATACATTTTTGGAGGACTTGTAGTTAAGAAGAACATAAGCATTCATGTTCATCTCCTGGGCTAGTTAAGGTCACATTCACTGGAAAAGCAGAATTCCAGAGAGATTACAAGTACACCAACAACACGAACTCTCCAACTCTACTGGAATTGGATGATGAAATTTCTAAAGCAGTTAAGAAGGAGGATTACAACATCATATTGAGATCAGATTGTCAGAAGCATCTCCTTTTTTTAGGTACCACAAAACCAGAGTTCTGAAATATATCTTAACATTTGTAAAACAAAACAAAACAAAACAAAACAAAACGAAAAACTGTTAAGAGCTATGGGAAGCACTCCTAAAATGGTCAAAATTAAGTTGAGTGCAACTTCAAGGAATAACAGTGCACTGACTTAAGTGGTGATGTGTGAGAAAAAATTCAGCAGTGTTTCCATGGGGCATAATCTCTCCCTATCAAGGAAGGCAGCCCTGGGCTGCACTCTAATGGGACATATGCCTGTTACTGCTTAGATCTGAGGTTAAATGTAAGGTGAAACCTGCATTTACCTGGAGGGTGGCCACCTTTTCTTAACATTGGAAACCCCATTGCTAGCAAGCTTTAAGGCAGGAATGAAAGAAACAGGTATTGCTTATTCTAAGTGGCTGCCAAGTCTGAGACACCCAAGAAGTATGTAAACTACATAGCTTGCAGCTGTTTCATCTCTTTACCACTATGCTAAGAACTGCTTGAAATAATTCCCTTCTCATCCATAAAGATTATAAATTATACTACTTAAAAAGTTTGGCTAAAGACAATGTAGTGAGAGTATGATGAACATAAGAGCTACCGATAAGTAGGCATTAATAAGTGGTGCATCCTAGTTTTGAATAATCAAGACAGGTAAATTTATGAAGATTAAGCATTACCAACTTTGGTTGGCATTAGTCCACATTCATTCATACGAGTTTTGCTCTTGTGGTGCTGAAGACCAACCCAACTAAGCAGTCTAACTAAGATGTATCCCCAGCCTGCATCTTTTTAAAAGTCCAAGGATATCTGTCTAACTCTTAAAAGGACAACAGCTATTTCAGGCCCAATTTTTTAAAATGAACGTAATTTTACAACTCTCCCCTCCCCCAAGCATGTTAACTCTGTGTTGAGTCCAAGTTTGACCCAAAGAATGTGGTAGAAACCTCTGCCTTTGTTGTCACTCTTACCAGAATGCTGTTGCCTCTTTGTAAGCATCAGTTCTCGAAAGGGCTACATTAAGGCATTCCTAAGTCTAATCTGTGAAGACACCACCATGTAGACTATTCCGCCCTACCCATCAACACACTTCTGCTGTCAAATGTGCAAATAAACTTTGTTCTTAGACCCCAAACTGTTAAAATGATCAGTCACATAATACATAGAAGTTCCAACAGAAAGATCCAGATGAAACAATAAACCCCAGAACATATTGTTGTAATAGAGAACAGACTAGCCAGGCGGTGGTGGCGCACGCCTTTAATCCCAGCACTTGGGAGGCAGAGCCAGGCGGATCTCTGTGAGTTCGAGGCCAGCCTGGGCTACCAAGTGAGTTTCAGGAAAGGCGCAAAGCTACACAGAGAAACCCTGTCTCGAAACCCCTCCCCCCCAAAAAAAAGAGAGAACAGACTAATAGTAGAGGTTAAAAAGGTAGAGAAAATGCTGTTGGTGACTGCAAATGTGGAGGCTTATGTCGAAAAACAGCTAAAACAATTTGCCACACTAGCAAAACTGCCATGCTTGCTGAGGTTGCCTGGATATGTTCAATGTATGTCATTTGGCTTATTTTTAGCTGTTTCAGTGAGGCAAGACAAGACAGAAGAAACAAATCCTAAATGTTCAGTCTGTGAAAGTAACTTAGCTAAAATAAATGACTACTCCGAGTTGAGCTCAGCAAGCTGAAGATTTTGAGTATGGATGTTGTGTGGTCATGATCAACACAAAAGTCATTGTTAAGTCAGTATGCTGAGGTAGACAAAGTGACCCCTACAGTTGCCTCCTCATAACACACTAGCACTCTGAGGCCTGAATTATGATTTAGCTAACATGTTAATGGTGATAGGCAATGCTTTTTCACCATAAACAAGACACAGATGCCTACTTTCACATCTACATGACAAAGTATTGATGTTCTAGAAGGGCAACCAAGGAAGAAGTGGAACTATACTGGCAGGTGACACAAAAACCTTAACAGCCCACCCACTCTCTGAGTAAAGCAAATAGTAAAGTTTCAGAATATAAAAGCAACAAAAGTGAAGTGTGACAAAACAGTGGCATTAGACATTGAAACATCTAGGAATAAATGTGTACAAGAAAGGATTTGCATACTAAAATGGTAAAACACTGAGAACTGACAAGATGGAAAAACAACCTCCTTTATGGCTTAATATACTACTACTGAATAGGTAATACTCCCCTAGTGACTGACATAGTCAATGTGTTCTGTATCAAAATCCTAATCTCCCCCTCTTACCCCAAATAAATGTAATAAAATGTTAAAATCTTTTGTTATCTGGGAAGAACTTCAATTGAGAAAAGTCTCAATTAGTAGGCTTTAGGAAAGCCTGTTAGGGCATTTCCTTGATTGACTGAAGTGGGAGGGTCCAGACTACCTACCCCTGGGTAGGTAATCCTGAGTTCTATCAGAAAATAGGCTGAGCAAGTTGTGGGAAGCAAGCTAGTAAGCAGCACTCCTCTATGGCCTCTGTTTCAGTTCCTGCCCTGACTTCCTTCTGTTATGGAGTATGACCCGAGTTTAAAGGTGAAACCCTTTGCTCCCCACATTACCTTTGGTCATGGTGTTTGATCCAGTAATAGAAAACTAAGATAGAAATTGTTGCCAGGTTTGTGGGATATTGTGACAGACCTGTCCATGTTTTTGGTAGTGTTGTGGAAGGACCTTGGAACTGTGGGCTGGAAACGCCAGAGTAGTGTTCAGAGCTGAATGGGTTGTAGTGAGGGCTTGGAAGAATGATGAGAGCAGTGCAGATGAAGAGGGAAGTTTAAGAGTTGCTTAAATTCTTGATCAGGATCTGTGAAGTTTGGTCAGCTGTGGCTGTGACTAACAAGTGATCAGAGGCACTAAAATGAAATCTTTGCTTTGCTGCAACAATCGATACTGGCCAGTAGGGGAAGAAGAATAAGTTGTGATTAAGGAGGCAACTCCTCTGGAAAGTGTTTCCTCGGGGTCAACATATAGAAGCTGTGATCCAGAGGTGCCAATGCTAGCTGCATGCAGTTGAACTTGGTAATGTGTAACATAGTTCAGATGTGAACTCTTAGCTGCTGCTCCAGCCAGCAATCTCCCATCAGCAACCTCCGCTCTGTTATCATGGACATTCTTGACGGTTTTATCACTGCTGACAGAAAGATATAGTTCACAATCAGATTTTAATATCTTACTCTTAAATTTGAAGGAACAGACTCTTGGGGAACACTTGCAACATGAAATTGTATGTTAAAGATGCATGGAAACAGAATGGAGGGGACTAGAAATTCACATTATCTAGGGATGGTGGCACATGCCTTTAATCCCAGCACTTGGGAGGCAAGGGCAGGTGGATCTCTGTGAGTTTGATGTCAGCCTGGTGTACACAGTGAGTTCCAGGACAGCCAGGGATACAAAGAGAGACCCTGCCTCAAAAGCAAAAACATACATTTAGGGCCACAGTATACTTTTAAAAAAACTTTTATACTTTATTCACTTTTTTTTTTGTAATTTATTTTACATCCTGGCTGCAGTTTTCCCTCCCTCCTCTCCTCCCCCTTGTCCCCACACCCCAATCCACTCCTCCTCCATTTCTGTTCAGGAAAGGACAGGCCTCCCATGGGTATCAACAAAATATGGCATATAAAGTTGCTGTAAAACTAAGCACCTTCCCATGTATTAAGGCTGGGCAAGGTAATACAGAATGAGGAATAGGGTCCCTAAACCCAGCAAAAGATTCAGGGACAGCCCCTGCTCCCACTGTTAAGAGTCTCACAAGACCAAGCTACTCAACTGCGACATATATGCCGAGGGTCTAGGTCAGTCTGTGCAGGCTCTCTGGTTGTCGGTTCAGTCTGTATGAGCCCCTGTGAGCTAACCAAGTTAGTTGATTCTGTGGGTTTTCTTGAGGTGTCCTTGAACCCTCTGGCTCCTACAATCTTTTCCCCCCTCTTCTGCAGGATTCCCTGAACTCCACCTACATTTGGCTGTGGGTCTGCATCTGTTTCCTTCAGTTGTTGGATGAAGCCTCTCTGATGACACCTTATTCACTTTTCAAAACAGTACAGTATTAATTTATAAGAGTTTTTTATACATTGCTTTTACTTATTTTTCTGAGACAGGGTCTTATAGCCCAGGTTGGCTTAAACTTTGTGTCCTCTTGCTTCAGATGTTTGAGATGCTGGATGTATAGGCATGAGCCAGGCAAATATAGTGCTTTTACTGTATCAAATTACTGTCACATATATAACATGTGCATTTTTTTTTTTTTTTTTTTGAGACAGGGTTTCTCCATGCAGCCCTGGCTGTCCTGAAACTTGCTCTGCAGACTAGGCTGGCCCTGAACTAAGAGATCTGCATGCCTCTGCCTTCTGAGTGCTGTTATTAAAGGTATGTGTCACCACTGCCCAGAATCTTGGTCTACAGAGTGAGTTCCAAGAGAGCCAGGGCTGCACTAGAGAAACCCTGTCTCAAAAAACTGAAAAAGAAAAAAAAAAAAAGTTTACAGTAAAAGCTTTCTCCTACCTGCTCTTCAGATGGGCTCTCCCTGTTGCTCAAGAACTCCTGCCTAAGCCTGCTGAGATGCTGGGATTGCATCTGGCCCCCCCAAGCTACATTTTTTTTTCCACCATAGGACTATACTGTCCAGAGAAAATCTTAATAGCTAATGTTTGTTGAGTACTGAACACATTCCTAAAATTGCTTAAATCACTAATGTTTATAATTTGCATTAAAAGTGCAAACTATATTATGTAGGTTCCATTACCCTGTTTTAAACATGGGACAAATGAGGAGTCAGTTTATGTAAGTCTATCTAAAAGTCATATCTGAGACTGAAAGTCAGGCATTCTAGCTACAAAGCTCATACTGCTTCTAATTATGCAAAAACTAAGAAGTCAAAGAATTTAGGTTCCTAGAAATGTTCTGTTTCTCTTCTAACAAAATCATTTTAGTTTTCATTTGCTTTTGAAACATATGTGTGAACAGTGACAAGATGAATATGAACGCACCATGTAACAAAAATAATCAACAGCCACAACTAACAATAAAGATCAGTATTAAGGAAAGAGATTTAGTGTGTCACAGCAATAATTCCAATAATTCCATAGAATAATAACCATATATTAAATCTGAAGAGCATTAATTAAGTAAAATGGCCTGCCTTAGCAGAGTCAGACACAAACACAACTTAAAAAAATACAGTCATTTGTTATACTTGTAGTATCTGCATAAAGATGTCATCAAAGGATAGAATAGAAACATATGAAATCATTTGTTCATTTATTCATTAATATGTTGTCAAATTCAGTATTCTATACACTATGTTTATTTCATTTTTGTTCTATTAGAGTACATATTTATAAAAATATCCAACTTATTTTTATGAAGAAATTAAATATTTCTGAAAAAGAATCATTTTATTACTCCTCTCTAACAACAACCCTGAAAACACTCTTTCCAATTAACTAGCTACTTCAGCACATTTGCTCAGTGCCAACTTCTAAAGTCTGAGTTTACATGGTTTTCTTCCACAGAACACCACTTCACTGTTACACAGGATACAAACAACATTTTTGCAATAAACATGTTTCTCTTTGATACAGAACAATTTTTTCACCCTTCCCAGCAATCACACAAATAGATTAAAAATGTAACCTTCAAAAGGCACACGTATTTACATTTTCAATTCTTTATTGTCTTAAAATTGTACAGGTCCTTTACAATACACTATTTTGTTATTTAAATGACCTCTAAATGTTAATGTACAATGAATATCTTTTTTGAAGCTCAATCATGAATTAAGAGTTCATCAATATGATTATTTGAAACAGTCCTAAGAGCTGAGAAGTCTGAGTCCTGCACTTGAAAATATCAGTGGTGCAGACTTTTCTTCCCTGGGAGACCAGATGATCTGTGTGGAAAGTGCTTTTGAAGATTGCTCATTATTTATGGCCGATCTTAAAGTCAGTCAAATTACATTGTTAATTTTTTGAAACATCAAAGGGTATTTTAAAAAAATTAAAGAATTTGTTAGCAGTCTTCTGAGGCAAACTCAAAATTACGATTATCTGCATGCAATAACACTCCTCTTTAAATAGCTTGGAAGGATTTACACATTTTATAAAGAACGTGTTAAAGAGTGCAAGGACTCTTGAGTTCACAACAGAACAAATGCTGGTAACAACAACACTGGTATCTATTCAGCTAATGTTTATTAACAGGCAATTAATGAGGCTAGTCACAAGCCACAGTGCAGGCTTTGCCCTTGGAGAACATTAACTAGTTTGGTCCGCATTTCTAGTTATTTGGGTGGAAACAAAACAAAACCATCTTGATTCAGCCAAGAATTTTGATGAATTTATTGTTTCTAAGATGTATCCACTTAAAAGGTAAGTGCAGTCCACCAATGAAGCATACTGTCATGTTGACTTTTGTAAAAAAGGATGGCCGGTTGTTTCGGAGTGATTTATTAGCACTAGAGGACAAATCAGAAAATGGTATCAGATGTAGATTTCTTCTGTGGCTATACTTTCTTATTCCATGACACAGCTTTCACTCTGTAAAACTTTGTCCCCAAAGGAACTTTAAATCTGTTTTGTGCCTAAGAGGGAAAGAAAAAAATAGAATCACTGAATGACTGAATCAAATTATACAAGTCCCCTTCAATCATACTGCTAACTACTACAATATTGGGGAGGGGCTCTTGACCAAGTGATAATATACTGGGTAACTAACATTGGCTTGGGGGTACTATAGCTACCCCCTCTGTCTCTAACACAGTCTTGCTATATACCCTGGCACTCACTCTGCAGACTAGACTGGCTTCACATTTGTAGCATCCCTTCTGGCCCTGCTTCCCAAAGACTGTGATTACAGGAATATGTATTCATAGCCCAGGATGGCTTGGAACTACCCATCCTTCTGTCGCTGCCTTGGCTTCTAGATTGCTTTGATTACAGTATACTACCAATCCTGGCTTGTAAATTTCAGTTTAGCCTCCAAATAAAGACTTGAGAACATCTTTCATCAATGGAAATGAGTAAAGATCAACTCTACACAGAGTTCACTGTTGCTAGCAGTTATATTGTGTGCTTTTAACCTGAGTTACACTAGCTGTTGGTAATCTACCTCTTCTATCTAAATATAATAGCAATACTTATAAGATTTCTGGCAAGACTCAATTAAATAAAACTCAAGCTCTAATTAAACTGAGCAAAAATCTCAAAATACTAGTAACCATTTCCATATAATAAAATTCCTAGGTTGACTATTATAGGGTATAGTTCTTACCTTTTTGGCTTGACAATATTCCTTTTCCATTACTTTTCCAAGGACCCAGGGTCTTCTAGATGCACCTGAAGCTAGTGAATAAATTGTTAATTTATTTTTCAAAGTTCATGGAAAAAAAAGAACTGCAGAATCAAAATAGTAATGGTATTCTCACAACAACATGTAAAAGTTTTAAAACCATTGAAATCACTGAAACTAATTTTTTCGTTTACTGAAGGAAAAAATCTGTTGTACTTTCTAACATGTAACTATACATGTGCTTTTAAAAATACTCCTTCAAGGAACACCAGTAAACTAAGTTGGCATCATGAACAAATAATTAACTCAACACTGCCACCTACTGAAGGAACTATGTATGATGGTGACCTCCACTTCTCAAAGGGTCTAAGTGAAACAGCCTTCTGAGTGGCAGCCCTTCAGTGTGGGTTGGAACCTGCAACCACAGTGTCCCTAGCACAGCAATGTCAAAACAATTGGGATTCAGTAAGAAACTAATAATAAAAAAAAAAACCAAATTAAGTCCTGAAGTAGACTTTCTATACAGAGAGACCGAGAATGGTGGAGAGTACAAGAACACTAACGAGAAGGCAAGCCCTGTCTTTTAGAGTTAATTATAATAGTTGTGCACATTTCCAGATTTACATTTTTAGAAATACACATAGGAAATAATACAAATAAGGCAAATTTTAACAGGCTAATCTGTGTCAATATGTGGATTTTTCTTGTCTTATGAATCTTTATAGCATTTCACCTAAAAATGTAAAGAGCTGGGATACAACTTAGAGACAAGTCACTAGATTTGATCCCCAGACTGTGAAAAACAAAAGTCCACCAAGTAAATAAAAGTTAAAACAAGTGAACCAAGAACAAGGCCAGAAGAAAGAAAGATGAAGCCAGGCTCAGAGCTCCATGACTGCAAATCCAGCACTGGGGAGGTACAGAGAGAGGAGTTTAAGATCAACCTCAGGTGCAGGACAGTTTGGGGCCAGCCTGGGACACATGAGACTTTTTGTCAAAAAGCCAAAAATAAATAAACAATAAGAAAAATGCTACAAATTTCAAGGTGAAAATAAGTTGTATGTTTATCTTCTCACTTTTCATGTCCATCCCACAGATATTCTAAATAGCTCATCCATCAAAGAGCATGATGGAGTAGTCAAATGACACTGCCCTAGTCCCAAAGTGGGGTTTTTTGTTTAGAGGCCATTCCAAACAAGAACATCAGTTCATATGGGTAAACTGACTTTCTTTTTTTTTTTTATTTTCCAACAGGGTTTCTCTGTGTACCCCTGGCTGTCCTGGAACTCACTCTGGCCTAGAACTCAAGAGATCTGCCTATATCTACCAGGACAGGGTGTTGGGATTAAAGGCATGGTCCACCACACCTGGCTTGGTAAACATTTTCTAAGCAGTTTCAGTCTAATAATTCCAGGATAGCTATTCTCTTCTTTCTGAATTCTTTAATGATCCAACAAATAATGGGCATTGTTACTCAGCATGTTTAACAAAGCTCACTGTCTCTACAAAACAAAATCTCACAAAACAACAATGATGATGACGGCTCAATGAGCACAGTGAACAAGGCAGGAAAACAAAATTATAAGTAGTGTAGGAAAGACACTACTTAAACTCCTTATCTGACAAACACGGGTAATATCTCCATGAGCAAGTAACCATATGCTGTCAACAGAGATTATATTGAATACTTACACAGTCTGATCAGCTGATCCACTGTAGAACACTACAGTCAATTTTAGATTTATTAAGTCCATAAAAATTATGTATCTAATGTAGAATTTTGTAAAAAAAAAAAAAGATTTTCCTCCTAATGACTTAGTTTGTGTATATAATACACAACAGGAGAATATATGTCCTCCACTCAAGATTAACACTTCAGAACTGTATGTGACACTTACCTCCCTCACCTGGTTTGAGGTCCAGGGCAGGAAGAGACTCTGAATGCAGAAAATACAAAGTAGGACTAACAGTAAACAACACATAATTGTCATGCCGCTCATCTAGGATGATGAGAACCAAATCTCCCACCTGAAAACTAAGGAGAGGAAGGTTACTGTCCTAGAGAGAGTTCATCACATGTGATACAAACTTGAGAGTATCCAACTGGTTCTGAGTCTGTGGGTTCTATATCTACTGAATTCAACCGATGGTTCAGGCATAACTGCTGTGGAAAAGGAGGCCTGTCTCTGCACTGAGATGCTCACCCAAGTTTACTTTGTCAATATGCTATGTGATACAAATTAACACTATTTGTAATGCATTTGAATTACATATTGTGAGTAATCTAGAGATGATTTGAAGTAGATAGGATGTGCATACAGGTCATATACAAATACTGCACAATTAAATGAAAGGGACTTGAGGAGGTGAGAAGCTGTCACAGTGAACAGAAGAACCTGTTGACAGACCTGTAGTCCTGAGTTCAATCCCTGGAATCCAATGGTGGGGGAAATCTATGCATTCTGTGATATACACCCAGAGATGGCTTGATGGTTCCCCCAAGTCCCTTTCATTTAATTGTATAGATGTTTAAAGCAACTGCCAGCAATTTTTAAAGACTAAAAATTTTCTTAATAAAATTTTCATTATCTAATTAAAGAAAAGAGACAGAAAAAAAACTACTTTGTACCGGGTAGAAGAAATATCTCGTAACAGGATAATTCTTCCCGTGTAATGTTTCATTTTATACCAAGAAACATCCCTGGCATTTCAATTCTTAAGTGTAACACTCTGAACTAAGTCCATGTATTCAGTCAGGCTTCAGAAAGCCTCAGTACAGACCTTAAGGAACAGATGAACCCACAGCTACAACTGCCTACATGCACTTACTAGTGTCTACATCTCAAAATGTACTCAAAATATTAACAGGTTCTGAAAATCAGCCTCAGATTTTAGTTACACGGGTAATATTATATGCTTAGGTTTTCCAGATGATAAGGACAGCTATCAAGTTTTTTTTCCCTTCCCCCTTTTTTTCTTGTGAGCCTGGCCTTTTCACAGCTGAGCCATCTCTCTAGTTCTCCCTTCCCTTTTTTTGAGACAAGGTCTTGCTATGTGCTACTGGCTGGCCTTTGTCTCTTGCCTTCACTTTCTCAGCATTAGGACTACAGACCGATGCCAAAAGCATGGTGTAGGAGAAGTTTTAAACACTGCTGCAATGAGGGGGTAAGCACTGTTTTGACTAAACACTAAAAGCTAATATAGTAACAGGAGGTAAAGGGTCTTATGAGGTAGATGTGTTAAGCTTATCTCTAATCTTCCAAAGAACAATGATTTGATGCACAGGTAGTTAAGAACAGAGAGCCATCTTGCCATTTTATCAACCAAAGAAGATACAACTGAGATTTGAGATGCTAGGGCCAGAACAGATATCTAAGAACTATAAAAAAACTGTAAACAAAACTAACAAGCAAACAAACAAAAAACCTCAAACCAATTAACAACAAAAATCTATTCTAAATAAAATAAGGGTCTTCACAAATATTTAATTCAGAAGCTGGGTACTATAGTTTACCCCTTTAATGCTAACATTTGAGGCAGCAAGTCAAGAAGATGCTGTGTGCCAGGCCAGCCTGGGCTACAAGGTAAGACTCTTGTCTCAAGAAAACTAAATAAGTAAGTGTTTAAAGTTCAGTAATTCCTGAACCACAGCCCAGGGTTCATGAGCTGATATGATGCTTTTCTTTATACTCCAAAGCTCCTGCCAGAAAAACCACAGGAGAAACAATTACTTCTATGGGTTAATCTGTACCAGGAAAGCTATAATATTAAACTGTTCAAATGATGAAAATTTCAAAGTATACTCTGAATTTATAGCACATAATTAAACATAAAATGGAGGAAGCACAGTAACCTGAAATGAAGATCTTCCAATTTGAAATAGGGACTAGGAAGATAAATCTGTTTTCAGAATGGACAGCAGCTAAAATGTTAGCCAGCGAAAGAAAAGCCTCAAGGGTTTTTGTGTGAATGGTAGAACTGTAATGGAATGACTCAGAATATAGTCCCTGGGACTCCAGGATAACTGTGAAAAACCTTGCTTTCCAATGAGCTTTTACACTACCACTATGCACAAGGCACTTAGCTCAATGAGCATGGTCTAAATGATCATTGTGATGATACCGTTCTCAGTAATTAACAATTTGATTTAAAACCCACAAAATGAAAGTGATATACTTACTCTCGAATGGCTATTTTTTCAGAATGCCGTGAAGATACTGAGGACATGCTTTGAGACATCTAGTACAAAAGAAGGAATCATTCATGAGCTGCACACATCTAAAGTACCATACTCAGAAAGGTCTGGTGACACACTTCAGTGTTCAAGCTGAAAAGTCCACACTTATATAATACTTACGTTCAGTAATTCAACAATAAAATCTAGATTTGGTGCACTAAATTTCATCCATTCCCTTCCAAACACTCATACAGAGCAGGGCTTAGGCAACAATGGAATTTACTGTCTGACTAGGAAGGCCTATCAGCTTTCAGAAATTTGATAAAATTAACCAGAAAAATGATATATATTCTACCAGTAAAGTTAAGACTGATCATCCATTTTTAACACATGTTCAATCTTATACAGATTTCTTAAAAGTTCACTCTAAATAAGGGTCTAAGTTTGGAGAACAACATGTAAATACTTCTGTGTGAAGACAGTAAATGAGTGGGAAAGTACACTTCTCTAGATACCAGGTCTGGATGCATGTGCTAACTCTTGGTCACATCGGAGTTTCTCTGCTTCTCTGGTTACTACTATTCTAGGTGCTAGAACAAAGCAGTTTAAAAATGTTTCTTGAACCCTACTGCCCTACGAAAACAAAACAGCAAAATATTAGTGAAAATCTCAGCCAAATGGGGCTTATATTCCCTTGGGGACACTACATAAAAAATGCATTGGGTAACATCTTTAAAGCCTTTTTAATTAGTAGTCTATTAGTACAGAACATCTAATCTTTGTTGTTTGTGTAACGGCAAAAGAAAACAGCACAGGTGGTACATGCCTTGCTGGAATCACCATACTCTTGATGACCTGAGTTCGATCCCCAGGCCCATGGGTGGCAAGAACTAATTTTGAAAGTTCTCCTCTGACTTCCATACTCACACCATGGTGGCACACATGCCTCCTTCTCCATTTAAATAAGTATTTTAAAAAAAAATTAGAAAAGCATTTGTCCTTCAGGTAGAAGATGACTACAACAAAATACAAACTAAACAGAGACACAACCAGAAAACTCTTACCAGTCTTTGATTTAACCGCTTGTTTTCTTCTTCCTTCAACTGCAATGTCTACAGGTAGAAAAAGAGCCATGGTTTATCCTTCAATGATTAGCAAGGTTCTCATCTTCACACTGTGTGTGTGTCCAGAGTCTATTCTAACTGTTCTGACCACTAACTACTTTAATGAGAATGAGAACACCAGCTACACTGTCCTAGGACTTACTTCCTCAAGTTTTCAAATTTCGTCATTAGCTGTAGAATTTTAAACACACAATAAATATCTTCATTTATCCTCAAAGATTTAAGTTAAGTTAAGAGGTGGGACATGCATTTAAATGCATTGCTACATCTTATGTGATTCTAAGGTGCTTAATCATAAAACAAGAAAAGGATGGCTGACACATACACATAAAAGGAGACATTTGACTTTGGACTGTCACACATCTAAGCTTGTAGAGAATGAAGACATTGGTAAAAATCTTCATGATCCAGGGCTAGAGAGATGGCTTAGCCATGAAGAGCACTGACTGTTCTTCCAGAGGTCCTGACTTCAATTCCCTGCAATCACATGGTGGCTTAAAACCACCTGTAATGAGATCTGGTGCCCTATTCTGGCCTGCAGGGACACATGCAGGCAGAACTTTGTATATATAATAAATAAATGTTAAAAATAACAAAAAACAAAAAAACAGCCGGGCGGTGGTGGCTTTAATCCCATCACTCGGAAGGCAGGGCCAGGTGGATCTCAAAAAAAAAAATCTTCATGATCCAAAGAATGAAACTAGTCATTGAGAGTTCATTCTCTTTTCAAAGTACTTTTGAATTTTCAAATTTTTATCTCTTTATTTTTGGTGTGTATGTGTATGTTTCTGTGGGTGTGTGTATACCATTTTGTATGCAACTGTAAGGAAGCTCCTTATTGCCAACTTGTTTTGTCCACTTCAATTAATATTTATTAAAAACTTCATTACTTCAATCTTCATTAGTTTTTCTTATATTCTTGCTCATCTCAAAAAAGAAAATCTACTTTTGTTTTTGAATTAAATGTGCTGAAATTCTTATTCATCTTACACTGTTGATTTCTGAGCTGTTATAAGATGTATGCTCTTTTTTGCTTTCTATAGATGCCATTCACTGGGGAGTTACCCAGTGAGATTTGACCTCACTGCTAGCTGTTAATGGAGAACCAATGACAGGACTTCTCAGACACATCATAAAAGACAATATATAAAGCATACCAAAAGGTAGTAGTTTTAGAATGGAAAACATTGAAATTTTTTTGTAGTTATCATATTAGACAAGTACTTCACAGAAAGTCTGCTCACCCGTTCTAGAAGCATGATCCTCTGTTTCTCTTCAGATAGCATGTTTTCTCTAAAAGTGAGAGAATGGTTGTTATTTAACTATAAGCACTTTAAAACTTGGAACTGTACATTCATCAACAAGATTTTAGAAGCTTAGCCAGGCATGGTGGTGCACACCTTCATTCTCAGCACTTGGAAGGCAGAGGCAGGTGGATCTCTGTGTGTTCAAGGCTAGCCTAGTCTACACAGTGAGTTCCAGGACAGCCTCGAGAGACCCAGTCTCAAAACGAAGAAGAAGAAGAAAAGAAAAAAGGATTTTAGAAGCTTAACTATTACTACTAATTCAGATACCTTTAGTAGAGAGTAAAAACTTGTACTAAATTTTCAAAAGTAGCCCATATAGATCAGAATAGCTATTATTTTGTATACAAACTCAGACACTTCCTGAAATTAGAAACAAAACTTTGCATGTTTTTATCTAGAGATAATTTCTTCAAAATTCCTGCTTTCCCAGATATTAAACACTTTTTCCCTATATGAATTTATTTTCAAAGAAATGTATATGATGTTATATAGCTCTCTCCAGATATTACATTGATTGTACTTGGCTTTAGATCCTTTTTGTTTACTCCACAACATTCCAATTTCTACTTGTATATTAATATTTATATAACTATCTACTTAGGGGCATCAATAACTACACATCTAAATAAAGGTGTGTTAAAATTTCCAAATGTAGATTCATTTTTTTGTTAATAATAAGAGCTGGAAAAACTGATCGTTAAACTTTATTGATTGATTGATTGACTGATTGATTGGTTGATTTTTGGTGTGTGTATGTGGTCTATGCATGTGTTTATGTGGATGTGTGCATATATGTGAAGACCAGAGGTCAACACTGGAGCCTTCCTGAGACTGCTTACTACCATTTTTGAGTTTTCTCACTGACCCTGGAACTCATTAATTCTGATAGAACGGCTGGCCAATGAGCTCTGAGGATCTGCCAGCCTCTGTCCCCCACCCCACCACCATCACACTGGGGATATTAGACAAATGCTCTCATGTGCCTGGCCTTACACTGAGCTTTCTAGATTGTTTTGATTTAACTGCCTGTCCTGCATATAAAATATAGTTGGGTTTACGTCCCCCTGCAGGTCATGTTTCCACTCTGGATTAATTTCTATCATTTATGACTTCTAATTTAACATGTTTATACTTTGTCCTTTAAAATCACACTTTTAATATAGGCTGAGAACAATTAGTAAAGTAGAGGTAGGTGGATCTCTGTGAGTTAGAGGTCAGCCTTGTCTGCAAAGCAAGTTCTAGGACAGCCAATATTGTTACAGAGAAACTCCATCTTGAAAAAACAAAAACAAACAAACGAAAAAATATTTCCTTTCTTCAGAATTTTCTAACTTAATGGAATAGCACTACAGCCTTTTATTTTTTATTTTTTGTAATTTTGAGACAGAGCCTCAATTGTTTCAGCTGGCCTTGAACTCATTCTGTAGCACAAACAGAGCTTTCACATGTGATCCGTGGCATCATTCAAAGCTGGGATTACAGGCCTGTGACACCAGGCTCAGGCCCAGTGTGGCACTGTTGACTTGAAAAGCCTCTGATGAATTCAGTGGAAGATACGCCTACTTACTGGACAGACATCATGCTTGTCTCCATTGCCGAGTCCACTCTTCCTTCATCTGCTGTCTCCACGGCTGATCTCTCTGTCTCACCTGGGAGCTCAGGTGCACAAGCTCCATAAAGCTCCGGGGCTGCAACCAGAGGTGCCGAGGGAATAAAACTGCTAGTACGCAGTTTACTCACTTCTTCTTCAAGCTTTTTCTTTTCTTCAAGCAAACGAGCTCGATCTTCAGAAAGTGACTCTATCAAATCTAAGACCCCAAATTCAAATAATCATTATTCAACTGAAAACATTTCACAAATACTTTTTAAAATCATATTATAAGACAACACTAACCTTTATCACGCTCTTGTTGTTGCATTGTACTTTTTAACTTATCACTAAGATCATTTATAATGTTTTCTTTCCTCATTTTCTCTCTTGTTAAAACAGTGTTAAAATTGGTCTGAAACAACAGTAATAGTCAATTATCTGCGTATACTTAGCAGCCAATGCTATGAAAATAAAGTTGTAGGTACTTTTATCCGAGGTATATTTATGGAGTCACACGAAGCAAAAGTTCTACGTATTCCAGTAAGGGTTATATTTTCTTGGTTCGAACTCATTACCTTGAAAACAAAATTTATTTTCTCATTTTTGCCTGTACTGTCAGAAGAAAGGCATTAGCAAATGCTTGATATTTTAGGGAAAGAAGTAAAACGAACAATTTAAAGAGTGCTGTTGCATACATGGCTTTTTCTTTGGGTAATTTTCCTTCCTCTGAAATCTTTGATCTTTGACTAACTCTTGCTTACCATACCAGCATGTATTTCTCTTTCTCTCTGTTTTATTTGGACATTTGCAATGGCCTCTGTACCTGTACAGTGACTAAACTTATTATTCCCCAGGTTTCACCCATTCTCATTACAAGATGTTTATATATCCAATTCCCTAGAGGGATTTTATAAGATAACTGGCCATTTTAATTGCAGTTTCATTTACAAAGGAGGTTAAATTTGTTAAATAATTCATTTATAAGAGTTTATTAAAATCTTCCTAAAATAGAACAAATCCATACATGAAAAAATTACCTACTCTGACTCTTTTATCAGTTTAGCATCCCTCCTTGCCCCATACTTTTAGGAATCCATTAATGGTAACAGACAGCTTTAACAGGAAAACTGTTTGATAGTTTTACATAAAAATCTAAGAGTAAAGAACAAACTAAACATGAGTTCAGGCTAGGAAGCACACTGGAAGATCCCTCAAAAGGGAATGTTAATAATGTAGTTTAGGGGGCAGGTGGTGGTGGCAGCACACATCTGTAATCCCAGCACTTGGGGGGCAGAGGCAGGCTGCTCTTTGTGAGTTTGAGGCCAGCCTGGTCTACAGCGTGAGTTCCAGGACAGCCAGGACTATACAGAGAAATCCTATCTTGAAAAAAAAAAAATTGCAGCTTAGTTCTGTTTACATGTAGGAAATTAGGACATATCAAAACATATTAACCATTGTTTATTTTCATGAACTTTGTTATTTATGTAATATGAAATGGATTAAAATGATTATCACCATTTATAATAAGCAATTTTATATAAAAAAAAAAGTAGTGAGATAAGAACCAATTGGCCTTTACTTGAAACTGTAAGATAGCTTAGAAGTCATCTCTCTAGTATTTTACTTTAAAACAACACTTTTAACTTAGGATAACTAAGATACTTGTTAGTTTCATACTTTTTGGTTCAATCAGTCAAATCAGTTAATTCATTATGTGAATCTGAAATCAAGTTTTTCCTTTTAGTACGTTCTTATGAAAGAACACAGTGAGAATCTGCAGAGAAAAGAGCCTAGTAACATGTAGAATGAGTTGTGCCAAAGAAGCTGTAAGTTCATATTCTCAACAGAAGGAATTCCATGTCAGCCTGAGTTGATAATTCTTACAGACTGCTAGCTACATTCATGTGACATATTATTGTTAAATTTTCTTTTTAAATAAATGCTTTTATTATGAAGGTCAAACAAACATTAAGAAGGCCAAGTAATGGAAACACAAACAACATATAAGAACCCTCCTTAGTTGCACAGAGAACTTGCTTGGCTGGCTTCTATCTAGCTTCCTCAGATCTCAAACTGACCTGTTGTTCAGCAATTAAAGATGTTCGAACATTTTGCATTTCTTCATTCTTTCTTTTTTCTTGTTCTTCAAGCTGTTCTAGAAACTTAGCTTTTTCTTCCTGAAGCTTCTCTTGAAGTTCAGCAACTAAGCTTGAAGAATCTTCTCTGGATGATTCAAAGGCAGGACTTAAAAATTGAAAAGATTTTTAAAAGACAATTATAGACATAATCACAATATATTAAATATCATACTTAAGTTATTTACCTCCCAGAAACCCATGATAATGAGAAATATATTTCTGTGTGAATCCTGTCTGACTGAAAACTGTGAACTAAATGATGTCTTAAGTAACATGGTGAATGACAGCAAAAGAACGTGGCATAATCAGGGCTTCCACCAGCACCTAGGAAACCAATGTACTTCTCAGGCACTTCAAGATTCATTCCTCTAAACTGAAGAGGAAGCACACACCTGGTGACTTCTTAGATGGAAAGTTTTACTTTTCATAAAATAGATTTTGGCTCATTTTGATACCCAATGAATAAAAATGAAGCTAAAATGAATTCTCCAGACAAAGAAAATGTATGTATTCCTGAACTGACTCATTTCAGTCAAAACTTGTTAATCTTTTAAGGGTTGCTGACAAGGCAGCAGAGATGAGACTGGCCAAGTAAAGCAAAAGCAAGCCTAAGTGAATGATTACACACTGGTTATTAATCTTAAATCTTAATTTGCTTTCAACCTTCAAAAGATTCCTAAAATACCAACTTCAAAACTGTTGAAACAATCCAGGCATGGTGGTTCATGTCTATAAATCCAGCAATCAAGTTTTCTACAAGCTTACCCAAGCCAGCCTCGGCTTCGCATAGTATCAAGTTAGCCTAGAAGTGTTAAAACATGCTAAAACAAAATAGAGGCTATTGTGTTATTATTAGAGAATTCATTTCAGTGTGCATTTGCTTGATTTTAAAAGACACTGGAATGTTTTTGGAATAGAGGTGAATTTATAACCAGGGTTTTTAACTAAAAGTTTGCTCACTCCTAAATAATTTATTATACTTATGGTAATGTACAACTAATATTATAGCAACTGAAATTATGCAGAAAATCAGTAGGAATCTTTTATCCATACATCCAAATTTACAGATAAAGCTAACTCAAATCTGAACACTCAGGCAAATTTTCCTCTATACACACTTGGAGACAATGTCTGATTTATGGCTTAGTGCAGAAAGGCTAGAATATTCTATTTCATGTATCACAACCTGTAGTGGGTAGCTGTTCCAGCTTTGTCCTGGAAATACTACCCCCAGAGGCTTCGGTAACTGTCATGCCTACAAGGCAGGGCCAAGACAGGAGCCCTTAAGACCTGAGATCCGGATGTGCTAGCTCTCTTGGTTCCTGGATCCTGGACACTGGAGGTAGACCGAGCAGAGTTTTCCAGAGAACATGGCTAGACTGTGCTACACCTTTCCCAGACCCTGTAACCTATCCCTTTACTTGTAAGTTACCCCACAAAATAAACCTCTCTTTTAACTACGAGGAGTTGCCTTAATACTACAACCAATAACAACCAATTAAAAGGTGAAGGATTTATTTCTGTTTATCCTTTGGGTTGAAAGAAATGGAGCTGTGCAAGTTAAAGCTTTATCACTGATAGTATGTAGTTAGCAGGGCTGCACAAAGGAAATGTTAATGAGAGAACAGACTCAGGACTGTAACAATGGATAACCAGGCATAGGCAGGACTGAGAAATAATCCTAGTCAGCTAATACAGTCTCTGAAGAATTATCCCTATAGCTAGAGGGTAAATGGCAATAGTTTAGAATATAGACAGTCATGGCCACATTAGACAATCAAACACAGAATTGTGAACGGGCTGAAAAAGTGGGGTTACAACTGGCCACTAAGAGTCATACATTCAAATTTTACTGTAACAAAATGCTTTCTGAATGATGTCATGATAAAAGGAACAGAAGACAGCATATAAGTCCGAAAGAGAGGTTTGTATTAAGAATGAAACAGTATAGTTCAAATTGTGCAATTGGGGGCATGTACACACAAGGGCAAATAACTATCATTCTAAGTGTTTTTCATCTTTATATTGCCAGGTGCACTGTGTTTTAGGATAAATGACACAGGTAGAAGAGATGGGTCCAGGCAAGCAAGCACATACAGTTATCACACTTATTCCCTCTGAAAAGAGCCTGTGGTGATTAGCACAGGTTACTGCACAATGACCCAGAGGCTTGAGGAAAAATAAAAAATAAAAAAAGCTTAAGATGCAGAGAACAACAAATAATTATCCTGGGATGCAAATGGATGTTTTAGACTGGCTGGCCTCTACTTCACATATGTTGTTGAGGATGACTTTGGCCTTCTTTCTGCCTCCACCTCCTGAGTAGTGGGGATTGCAACCAGGGCTTTATGTAAGCTAGACAAGCAGTTTACCAAAGAGACATCATCCCTAGCCAGCCTCAGGACAAAAGCACATCCATGCCCAAGATATCCTATATTGAGTTTTTGCTGGAAACTATTCCACATGGTCATCAGGTACATGATTTTGTCTTATTTTATATTACCCTAAGGCCTGAGATGAAAGAATTAGCTAACACAGTAATGAAACAGTAACTGTTGATACAACCTTTTGTTCATTTTTGTTTTCTAGACCACCACTGCCTCGCTTTGGGGAAGCAAGGAGATGTATTCTGGGAAAGGGGTGGTAGTGGTGATAAAAAGGAGGCACTGAAATCAAACGCAAACACAAATACACACATTTGTTTTCAGCTAAGTTTTTTAAGTGGTTCTGTTTAAGCTCAACCATACTGAGCTTAGATTTGATGGCAGTTATGACCCAACTGAAATGGCAAAATGAAACACCAGATCAGGGCATTCCAAGGCACCATTTTTTTTTTTTTTTTGAGATGAAGGGACCAATGAAGGTAGGGCTTTTGGACCATGTCCCAGCAGCCCTTTCAAATCCTACACAGCTTCCCTTCCATACAGGAAAAGCATCTTCTTCTTCAGAGCAATCAGTGTCACTCTGAGGCAGTTACATTCTTAAAACTCAGATCCTTTACAAGAACTTCTTACATTATTTAGCTGCTTCCAGACTCATGGTGATTTTCAAACCAGGTATCCAAGTTAAGTTAATCATCTAACCAAGGAAGGTTTGCATTCATACGATACTTAAATTTGTTTTGGCAGAAATATGGGAGGATAGGGTGGGGAATGCACCCAATGTGGGGAGGGGGAGCAGATATAAGATCAGGAGGCACAGTCCCAGGACTGATTCAGATCCCACATTCCCTGCTGGATATTATCAAGCTCCCAAACTGACTGCCTTAAACTTAGATCAACTAACCAACATTAAATTCAAGTAAGATCACCAAATTAAGATCCTTTAAAAGTTGGCAGAGTCAGCCCACCACCCGTTTTGGTAAGTGCTCTCTTGCTACAATGTTACAACTGAGCAGTCTGAATACAGACTATCTAGTTTACAAACCCCTAAAGTATTTATATTCTGGCCCTTTGCAAAAGGGTACAAAACCACTCTAGACCTGAAAGTTTCAGAATTCCACCTGCAGAGAAGCCTGCAGAGGGTGGGCTTAAAGGTTACTTTCTTAACATAACATCATTTGTCGTTTTCATCTGATACTTGCACTGATGGAGGTCCAGGCATCATAAGAGATTAAAAACAGTAACATAGAACTTACTCTTCATGACAATGGGGTAAAGGGGAAGGTATTCTTTTCTTGTTGACATAGTAAGAATTCATTCTTCCTTGAGTATTTACATTATATCATTTAAAATTCTACACCGGGGCTGGAAAGATGGCTTAGTGGTTAAAAGCACTGGCTGCTCTTCCAGAGGACCTGGGTTCAATTCTCAGCACCCATATGGCAGTTCATAGCTGTCTGTAACTACAGCTCCAGTGGATCCGATACCCTCACACAGACATGAATGCAGACAAAACACTAATGCACATAAAATAAAATCTAAAAAATAAAAATAAAATTCTGTGCCATGAAATGAGAAATATTTATAAAGTCCTTTGACCACTAATCAAAGTATAATAAAATATGTATCTTATTTAAAGTACTTATACAAATATTTTGGGTATGTATTGATCTAGCTGTATTTTACAACATGTCAACATTTGGAAAATCTATATAACTTAGTGAACCAGTGTTTTCCAAATGACTAATTTATGATGCTCACAAAATCACACATGGGGAGTAAAATACCTTTTCAACATACAAGACAGATTAATGGATGTGAAGATTATGTAAAGGTCACTGGCAGTTTCATGTTCCACAATGAAACCAATGAAGAATCAACATTTATTACATTTTAATTTCCTAACAAAGAATATGCACAATTATGGGAAGACTACTCAAATTTATTCTCTAAGTATGTATTAATATAGTGCTATATTTCAGTCAAAATGTACTGCTAAAAGTTAGGTGTAGTAAAATCCTATGTATACCAAGAAAGGTTTTTAAATATATTTCTTTATGACTTATTAGTATATTTTTCATTTGTATAACCATATACCTATAATTCAGGGTCAAGCAAAAATTTCTCAGGCAAAATGGGATTTCTTTATGATTTACTATATTTTTTCACTTGTATAACTATATACCTATAATTCAGGGTCAAGTAAAGATTTCTCAGGCAAAGAGAACCGAGCAGGAAACGTTAAATAAGAAAATCCTGGTTCTACAGGAAGGCATGTGAAGGGAGGGCATTAGAAAGCATTTCTTATATACACCCTGAGAATGTTCAAAGGAATTTATTTCCCCAATTATTCAAAGAACCTAGGACTAAAAGACTAATGGGTTTCTGTAGGCCACAGCTTGCAGAGGTAGACAAGAACTGAAAGTAAATGCATTTCATGGGAATAACTGGATTATGCAGTGGCAGAGGCCACTTCAGGTAGCAGATCCAAAGCAGAAATCAGACGGCTTGTCCTAGAATGTCAGCTGGCATCAGTCCACACAATGGGTTGAATAAAGGCTAAAATTGTAAAAACAAAACAATAAAATTTGAATTGGGTATTTGGGAATCTAATTAGCTCCAGAGAATCATATTTTCCACTGAATTATAAGACCTGGGTCAGCAATCAACTACACTCCCTTTTTTAGCCATCTGGGAAGATACGTACAGCTGGTCATCCTGAATCCACTGTGGCTCACCAGGGAGACATTAGGTATTGAGACTGTGCGCCATGGAGAGTTTTAGTTCAATTCTCCATATTGAAGGGACTGAGGAGTAGGAGGATTTCATAGAAAACCACTATAGATGTATCTCTGAAGATGGGAATGGAATGTGAATGTCCTAAAAGTGCTCTGAAGAAATGTTCCACAGCAAGAAATCTCCTAGGAATTACATTTCAGTCATTCAGTAGATATCTACCTAGTCATTAGATGACAAGCTGAGCACACTAGACATTAATCATCATGAAAAGAACACTAATCTGTCTCCACAAGGTCAGTTTTTCTCCACATGGACTGAATTTTTTATACCAAACCCTATTTCTGCCCAAACTATTATTCCTCAACCTTAAAAAAATGCTGTATTTGCCAGGTAGTGGTGGTGCACACTTTATATCTCAGCACTCTAGAAGCAGAGGCAGGCAGATGGATCTCTGTGAGCTTGAGGCCAGCCTGGTCTACAGAGCTAGTTCCAGGAGAGCCAGGGCTACATAGAGAAACCCTGTCTCAAAAAAAAAAAAAAAGGCAGCTGTATTCAACTAAGGACATTATTTCCCCCATAAAGACTTGTAACCACAGCTTTATGCCTATATAAGCACTGGTCTTGCCTCATATATCAATTACTAAAGCAGTTAGCTTGATACAACTGTGATCCAATCTACTTAAGACTCATAAGAGTGCTGTTTTGCAGGGATGAAGTAAAGTCCAAATGTAATAATACTTTGAGTCAGAGACCACTTTGTGACAATTTTCCCAGTTATGATACGTCACAGAAACAGAACTTAAAACTGGTATATATACTATTACTCCAATGAAAAGCAACAGGTTTCGGCCTATGTATATTTAGAGGTAGGTGTGATTGATATCTACAGAAAGTAGCTCTTGGGGTTGAGGAGACAGCTCAGTGGGTAAAGTGCTCGCTACACAAGTGTGCTGACCTAAGCTGTAATCCCAGAGACAACACAGAGCCAAGTGTGGTAGCATACCTCTGTAACCCAGTCATACCACTGGCAACACGGGAGGTGTATACAGAAGAATTCTTGGAGGCTTGCCGGACAGCTAGTCTGAAGTATATAGCAGTGAATAATATCAACAAGAGGCTCTGTTTCAAGCAAGGTAAAGTCAAGGCTGTCCTCTGATCTCCACACACATGCCATAAAACACGTGACCCCTCCAAAGCATTTCTTGAATTATCACTTGGCCACTAAAGGTACCCCATTATACTGAACTAATGAGTAAAAATGTAGTATACTATATAGTTGATTTAATTTCATACTGTCCAGTAGAATAAGGGCAGAAAAGACAATTAATATAACACAGATTTCCTGTGTTGTCTCTAGGCATTACCATGTATACTAATGGAGGAAATAAAAAAGAAAACTAGAGAAAAACTATACCAGCTAGGAATGGGGGTATAGCGCAGTGGTACAGTGCTTGCCTAGCAAGTACAAGGCTCTGGGAGTATGCATGCGCGTGCGCATACACACATTGAAAAAAGTTTAATTAAATTAAAAATCTTACTGCAACTGTATTATACAAGTAAATGTCAGTCTCTTTGCAAAGTTTTGAGTTATGCCTGTCAGGTGAAGAACTACAATCAGATAAGGCACTGGCTAAGGTAATGAATGGAGTGGATAATAGAAGGAAGCTATAAATATTTATCAGAGCTGCAAGGGTAATTATAGAAATAAAGGCTAGTAATTAAATCTATCCACACTAAGGCATTTGTTTTTTAATATCTTCTACTCTCCCAGTTTATGATGTAAGATATGATAATGGTAGACTCTGCAATTTTTTCAGCTTTTATCCTACAGAATTTCAGTGACTGCAACAGAGAGAAAACAAACGTTCAATCAAGGAAGGATAGAATAACATCAATTTTAGTTTTACCTTTGAAAAGAGAGAGGATAAGGAAATCTCAGGCATATGTGGGGTAGAAGTTGCATCATGTAAAACAAATATGATATTAAAGTGTCTTTATTTGGATGTTCAATATGGGTAGGGTAAAGAAATATGTACATCTGACTACTAAGTTTAAAACAGGGTACAACGCTAGACTGCTCTCTCCACAACACTGCTACCACCTCTTTTGTAATCTCATACATACTTCAAGTCAGAGACTCTGCATTTTCCAAAATCCCTTGAAGAGATTCAAGTATGCCAAATAAAAGAACACCTGCAAGGTTTGGAAAACAGAAGAAAGACACAGTCCTATTCTCCAAAAGTGGTTGTAGCCAGTTGTCTCACAGTAACTTCCTGACAAGTAAATGAGAACTACTCATTTTTATGTTGCAGATTAAGCCAGCATTTGATGCTTTTAAGAGGTTCTTAAGTACTGTGGCAGCTTCCCAGTGAACCATGGAGAATCACTTTTGATGAGGGCTTCAGAGTATGTCTTCTTGAAATCTCACTTAGAACTTGACAAAGACTCACTAAACATTATTAGTCAGTCTCTTCTAGGCCCTTTAGACTCCAACCTTGACAACTGTTCTTGTCCAGAAGTTTGGTAACTCAGTTTGGAGAAAAACCCACACTCCTGTAATTTGATCTCTCTCAATATTGGATCAAATTCTTCATCTCCTACCCTTGGTTTCTTAACACTCCAGTTTGCTAACAGCAAGAATCTTGGTAAGTCAGTTTGGCTAAAATTTCCTTTCATTTGATTGCTTTCTCTTTATAGGGCTCCATCTACTGATCCTGACCCTATTACCCTATAAACTTGAACTAGTCCATGCTGTACTTAGAACTCAACTCAGTTCTACAATGACAGTTTTTTTCCCCCACTGCAATTAATTCCTTAATATTATAATCTGTTATTTCTAGTTTACCATCCAGTTCTGGTTCTGAGCTTTTCCATAGTAAATTACACTGTTTTAATTTTTGTCTCCCATAGTTCTATAACCATTCCCACAATGCTTATTTCTCTATTAAACCCTCTCATCTCTTAAGAAAACAAAAAGCTATTTCAAAATCAGCATTATATTGCAGGTAGCCAATTAAGAGTGTTTAAAAGTGGTGACGCAAAGAGGCAGGAATTAAACACACAAACATACACACACAAGCATACACACACGCTTAAAATATTCACTCTGAGAACTAATGATAGGACAGAATGATACACTAATCATACTCTGCAAGCTGTTTATTGGGCAAAATTCGATCGCAATGTTTCTAAACCCATCTGTGGTAATTAAAAAATATTAACAGAGAGCAAACAAAAAAAATATAATGAAAAGAAATCCACAAGTCTAGAAATTAAAAATATTATCTTTCCAACCAGAAAAAAACAAATGAAACTGTAGTATCAAGAAAACAATAGTGAGAAACATTCTGCACATTCTCATCTGATTTAGCCTTAGCTAAATCATAGGCAGAGGAAACTTAAACTCTAATACAAACATAGGAAGAGAACAAAATTAATTTCAACTGAAGAATTTAGTAAAAGCTACAAATCACAAAGGAATTTTGATTTAAAAAGAAAAAAGTTCTTATACACAGTTTTCAAAATACTCATGTATTTTGTGGCTTGTTTACTTTTCAAGACAAGGTGTGGTCTAGATCAAGTTCACTCTGCAGTCCAGGCTTGGGCCCATAGCAATTCTCCTACGTAGCCTCCCCAAAATACTTGGATTACAGGCACAAGCTACCATACTCAGATCTAGCAATAGTAAAGTTATGTAATGTTGTTTTCACATTTATGATAAACAATACTCTAAAAGTAAAAATTTCTTTACTTTGTGAAAACATTCCAGTTTCTCTGTTAACTACAACAAATGAATAAATCAAGGTACTATGATTAACATATACATTTGAATCATCAGTAACAATCACATACTAAGCTTAATACTTACCTTTTGGCTATTTGATTCTCAAGATGTTTAATTTTTTCTAATAACTCTTTCTCAACAAGTTCTCTCTCCAATTTAAATTCATCTAGTGCAGTTTGAACAGCTTCATCTTTTTCACAAGTAAGTTTCTGAATTAGCTGTTCTTTGTCTTGTTCGTAGCTCGTGACCAATTTCTCCTTGTCTTTCTCAAGGTTCTGGATAAGAGTCTCATACTTCTCTTCTTGTTGGGTTATTTTTTCATCTTTTTGTCTTTCAAGCGCATTCAGTTCTGAGTTCAATTTACTCTGCAGTTCAACTATTTGTTCTTTCAGGTTTTTTTCTATTTCAAATGCTTGGTGATGCAAAGATGTTACATTGTCTAATTCAGCCTTAAGTATATTAGATTCTTCTTCATGTCTACTAATTAACTCTGAAATGCACTGATCTTTTTCAATTGTCATTAAAGCTCTTAACTCTGATAAGCCCACTTGATAATTCTCATTATTATCATGAATCTTTTGGTTTAGTTTACTTATTTCTGTTCTCAAATTTTCTGTCTCTTGTTCAAGGAGAGACTTCAAAGTCTCCTTCTGCTGTGTTCTACTCTCTTCCAACAAGAGCTTTATCTCATCAGTTTCTGCTTCTTTTAACGCAAGTTCAACCTCTAATTTACACCTCATGTCTGACAAATCAGAAACCTTGAGTTTCAATTCCTGCAACTGTTTTTCTTTTTCCTGGATAGTTGAGGCATGAGATTCCAGTATCTGGTCAATTCTTTGTTGATTTTCCCTTTTTAATTTCTCCAAAGACACTTTGTGGTCTGTCATAACTTTCTCAAACTCATGTGTGTGCCTGACATGCATTGTGTCCTCTAGTTCCTTTAGGTGGCTTTGCTCTAAGCACTGAAATTCGGTTCTCAGTGATTCTATTTTCTTATCATTTTCAACATGTAGCTTTTTCATGTCTTCTAACACCATCTCTCGTGACTGCTTTAGTTCTTTAATTTCACAATTTTGAGTATGCATAATATTTTCCATCTCTAACAACTTCTGATCCTTTTCATGTTGCATGAAGACGACAGCATCCTTTTCACGTTTAATCAAAGCAAATTCATTGTCTTTATTCTGTAAAACCTCTTCAAGGGATACTAAATCTCCTTTCAATTTTTTAATTTTATTTACATTTTCTTCACTGTCTTTTACTAGAGCATCAAGTTTACATTCATACTCACTTTTTAAAGATTGGAGTTCTTTCTGATGTTTTTCCTTTAGTGTTATTTCTAGGGAGCATTTTACTTTTTCAATAATGTTTCTTATTTCTACTGCTGTACATTTTAAAGAATTTGATAAGTCACACTGCTCTTTTTGTACAAATGTTCTGAGGTGGCACAGATCTTCCTTGATGGTTTGTATACTGACGTGAGAGTCTTGGGCAGCAACTCTGTACTTCTCCAGCTGGACATGCAGAGCAGCACGATCTCCAAACCCCTCTTTTCCACGTGCACTTGTGTCCTGCATGCGCCTACTATCTATTGCATTGATGACTGACGAATAAAGTGACTCCACCATCATTTCTGGACTTTGTGGATCACTTATAGGGTTTGGAGATGATAAATTTTCTTCAATCACAAACTCATTCACAGCAGACATAAAATCAGACTCAGGACTTTCTGCTAATGAGTCCAAGTCTAATGAAGCTTGGTGAATAGTTTGTTCTGCATTTGGATGGGAGATGGTTTCAAAATCAAATGTATGAGCATCAATGCTATCTGGAGATAATTCTTCCAAGGGACACACTGCTGGGCATAAGGGATCCTGAACAGTTAGTGGAGGAGGAGTTTTTGGTGAGGTAGTAGTTGTACTTTCTATCCTTGGAGAAGCAGCTGACTGTGGGGATGCCTGACTTGTGGACACCTGGAACACAGAGTGAAACTTTTAAAGATCTTTAACATGCAAACATCTTATACTAATAAAAATATTTAAAACAACTTATTTGCCTTTTGTTCATTTAGCAGATCTGTAATGGTCTGTGACATTTCATCCAAACTTTGTGCTGCTTTTACCAAATTATGTAGGGCAAGTACATGCTGGTGTAGAGGTTCAAAGTCACAAAGTAAGGGAACCCTGAAAAAGAATGCAAACAAACTGAATTTTCAGTTTCTTACAAGAACTGTGAACCAATTAATCTTTCAAAAAAAAAAAAAATACAACAGCATGACCAGTCCTTCTTAAGCAAGGATAGGCAAGCTGGAAGAAGCTTATGTCCTAAAAAACCCAATATGCCAAGTCAGGAAAGCCAGAAGAAAATAACTTTCAACACTTTAAGATCAACTAAGTTAAATATACTATGGCCTTTACCTGAGGAACGGCTGCACTTCTGAAGGACAAAATGATTGAAGAAACTGTAAATCTTTTAATGATATATCTGGAAGTTCACAGTCAAATTTTCGAGGCTTCTGAGTCTACAAAAGGAAAAAAAACCTTACCAATATAAAGGATGGATTTAGCTATGATTTCTTGCTATAATTAAATATAACATAAGAGATTGACAAAAATGTGTCAAATGTTGTCATCACAATTAAGAGAGAAAGACAATAGAATGAAGCAAAGGGCCATGCAAAGATGTCAGGACACACTAGCTCTGTGAAGCTTTAACAGTCTGGACAATGAGCTGTTTGGTGACAGCTAATATGCTTTTTCTTCCCCTTTTGTTCTTGCACCATTTTAGAGAAGTTCTAGTATCCCATCAATACAAAACGGTGCCATGTGTTGCACTGTGCATGTGCTATACCCTAATTTCCCCTGACTCACAGAATGATCACAAAAGGTCTCTCTATAGTAAATTCTATTGCTATACCTTAGGAAGATTTCTTTCTTTGTTCTCTTTTAAAAAAAATACTATGGGTCAACTTTAAATAAAAAGTATTAATTCTAAAGTCCTACTAGTTGTTTTTTATAATACTGGCAAGAGTGGTATCTTTTAAAAATAACTCCAATTATCTTAATCACTGGTCAAAAAGATTTAAATAGGTCAGGATAATCTACATAAAACAGGTTCATAGATAAGTAAGTATGCATGTGAATTCCAATTACATTACTTGTGTACATTCTTAAGAAAGATTGCCCTGTAGAAACATATTTAAAACTGAGATCCTTAAATAGGGGAAGGGCACATAGCATTTCCAAAATTTCTTTGATCATGAAAAATGTTTCTTTTCATTTTAAAAATGAATAGATCTAGCTAACTGGCCTTAAAATATATCAAATGGCATTTTCATGTTTAATTTTAATAAAGATTTATTGAAGACTCAAATTACTCTGACTCATCAAATAATGAAGTGGTGTGGAGACAAAGGGATGAAAAGACAACAGAAAAGAATACAAAAAAAAAAAAAGGAAAAACAAAACAGCTAAAAAATTGCATTCCCATTGATCTTGACAGCCTAATGTGTGCTCTCTGGTCATGAAGTAATGGCACACATACCTTGGCAGTAACCAACAACTCTCTAATTGAACTTAAGAACCACTCAACAAGAAAGAGACCATGTCTGGTACTGGAAACCTAGATAACTACTCAGTGCTAGTGAAATCATCACGATTGGAGAATCTACAACCATTAATTTGCTAAACCAGCATGTCCTTAACAACTATCTACAGATATTTGTCCTTATACCCACAGAAAAGTATACATTTTCACCCTTCATTAAAGAACTTCTCTTTTGCAACAGAGACCACTACAGAAAAACCACAGCCAATCAATTTGAAGAGTTGTGGAGAACAGTAGCAAAGGGTTTATCCACAAACATTCAAGCACCAAAGGCTCAAGAAAAAAGGAAGCAGAAAGATTGTAAGAGACAGAGGATTAGGGAATTTGCCTTCTACTAACACTAGAAGCTATATCCACAAAGTCTCACCAGCATACCCAAACATGAGATGAACAAGGAGGACAGTAACAAACACATCAACCTACATAGGGAAAAGCCCAGGAGGCCTCAACCCTACACAAAGAACTGCAGGCAACTGAGGAAAGCTGGGAGCAGGAGAGGTGACCTTCCCCAAGGATGAGCGCACTAACTAATTGTCCAGTGCCAAATTGTCAACTACACGTACAAGTAGCATTATATGGACTCATCAAGTTATATTTAGGAACATATATGTATACACACACATATATGCATGCATACAATAACAATTGATGAAAAAAGGCCATGAATTTGAAGGAGAGTGGGAGGGGTATATAGGAAGTTTTGGAGGGAGGGAAGAGGAGGGATAAATACTGTAACTAAAATACATTCTCAAAACTTAACAACAACTAATTATTAACACGTATTAAAGCTTATACCAGGTAACCCTTAAAGCCAAAACCGTTTTATGCCGATTTAATCCTATCACAACTTATTCTGTTTCTGATAAATACTTCTATCCCTGAAAAAAGAGGTTTTATAATAAACAAATTTAGTCACGATTAGAAAATAAATACATACACAAAATGAGGGGGGCCAAGAGTCCAGTCCCTTAAACAGACGGTTTCTTAAAAAGGATTTCCCTGTATGAAGAATTAGGAAGGAACAGTTATTTTAGAAATTATTTAAGAGCCAAAAAAATTAAAAAGGAAAAGGGTAAATAAATTAACACTTACTAAATAATTTCCCAAAGGATTCCCTTTTTGACTTTTCAGCTTCATACAATTGTTTCCCATCTTTGACTAGAGCACCAGCCCACTTAGAAGAGGAAAGTTTATGTTAATAACATATCCCAGTTATTAATGTTCACATATAATTAAACAATTGGAATTGCTTACCTCTCTGTAGTGTTTAATGAACATTTTCCTCCTTACAACCTCAACAACAGCTAGGCAATACATCTGCGGAACTGTGCTAAGAGCCTCGACAATTCTGACTCTTTCTAACAGCTCTATCACAAGGCGGAGAAGTGCTTGCAGTTTTTCTCCATCTTGATCAGCATGAAGCATCACAAAGCAACACCACCTACAGAAGAAGCAAGATTCATTGTTTTCAATAGTCCCAACATTTGCTAAAAATCATCTTGTAGGTAAGCTGTGAGGATCAAGACTCTAAAGTCTAATCCCAGGGTAATAAATGTGCATTTATTCATTACTGGGAGATAAAAGCATGAAGTCTAAAGAGCCTAAATTAAATATGATAGTATCTCTTACTTCAGTCTGACATGTAGATTGTTTGCTAGCTCTTGTTTGGCAGTGGTACACTTCTGTTTAATATCCAACAATTTTCTGTGGTTTTGCAACATAATCATTAGCTGATTTGCATGACTCAGGCACAGATCAGGTAACACAGATGCATCCTTCAAGTTTTCAGCTCTCATTTGATTAGCTAAAAATCCCTTTGAGAAAAAGTTTTAAGAATATTTAATTTTGTTACATAAATGACATAAACACTCAAGAGAAAAACAGACAATGGACCACTTTCCATTTTGAGCCCTAAAATCTATATCCCACACTAAAGGGGAAACAAAAGTAAACGCCAGTTCAGGGACCGAAAACCAACTTACAATAATCTGTTATCTTGAAAGCTGTATTAAAATAACTGATTCAAACACAAGCCCAAAGCAAACAAATTCTTTAAAATGTCAGGGAAACAAAATTTAAGCTACCTCAGACTTTTATATTTCTTTGATTTTTGTTACTAAAAACAAGCACATGAAACATCAACATCACAAGAAATAAAAATACAACAACCAATAGCAGCCATAGCTCTCCAAAAGCAGAGGCAGGAAGGATGACAACCTGGGCTGCACAGGAAAATGCCAGTCCATGAAACAGAGGGGAGGAGGGACAGGGAGGAGGGAACAAGAGGAGGAGTATGAGATGAAACTCAGTTTTTTGGCTCTAGGGGGAGAGGGGTGGAAAACAATTGGTTATAACTGGAAAGGATTAGTCAATTTTCCAAGATTTCGTATTTTTCTTCTATTTCTTGTCCTATTTGTTTTTGAGGGAGAATACGAGACTAAGTTGTACTAAGACATTGAAAATAATCTTTTCACTCCAGCTGTGGAAATATATCCATGGTTTGTATTTCAGTTTTCATCCATAATACCTGAACTCACTTTATTTTATCAAAGTCAACCATTAAGATCATGCCTTGGTTTTGTGTCATGGTAGTCATCTGTAATCACAACACTGAAAAGGAGGCAGAGGCATGTTAGGCTGGGTAACAGTGAGACCCTGTCTCAAATGGGAATAACAACATAGAACATAACTTTTTCCCTCCTCTATTATGTGGTATATTGTTATAAGTCTGAACTGCCCTCACAAGCTCACTTTTCCAGTGACAGCCCTCCTTTGGTGTTGCTCTGAGAAGATATAGAACCGCTGGGATACAAGACTTAGCTGAAAAATGGATCACTGGGGTATGGACCTTTAGATCTCTAGCCCAGGCCAGCCCGTTCCATTTTTTGTTTCTGGATACTATTTTCTTCTTAACCTGACAAGAGGTAAGTTGTATCTCTGCTACTACTGAAAATGCTCCTCCTGAATGTGCTCCTGGTGCCCTGCAGATTGCAGACTGTACCCTTCTGAAACCAAACCAAATAAACCACTTTTCCCTTAACTTTTTTGTTAGTTATATAGTCATAGTGACAGGCAAACTTAACTAATACACATATAAATAATAATGCATTATCAACAGTGAAGGGAAAAGTGAACAAATGTGCACAATAAATAGACATTGCACTTAAAATATACAAAAATAGCCAAATACAATACCTGAGCAAGCTCTTTCTGTTCATTTACCAGCCGGCCACAGCTAGCAATCATCTGGTCCAAGGCATATAGCCTATCTTCAAGCCCTTTAATGGCTTTCATATTCTGATTATCAAGTTTGGCAATAGTTTGATGGCATTCTAAGATAAATGGTTGAATAATCTTTGGGTCAAGCTAAATGAGAAGGAAACATTTATGAATAAAATCTTCTAGAAATAGTTTCAACTGTATTCCACACTAATTGGAATTAGGGTCAGATATAAAAGTGATAGAAAATGACACAGAAAAACAATGCATAGGAAATCAACTTATACTTCCAAAGGAAGGTTAATAGGACTCATCTCATTCTAAACAACTGGTGCTAAACAAACTACAATAATAAATCAAGTGCATAATTCCAGGAAACACAAATCTCAATCAATGCTACAATTTAATTAATTCTCAATATCCCTAAGAAAATGTTATTTTTCAAGGTCAAAGTTATATAAAGTAGATTATCAGTTCAACTTCTCTTCAATCATCTTCCACAGCCAGGCATGTTGGTACATGCTTAATTCAGAGCTTAGCAAGCAAAGCAGAAGACTAAAAGTTCAGGCTCGCACAAGCAACTCTGCAAGACCCTATCTTTAAAAAGGCAAGATTTTTCTTCCCAAGTGGAAAAGAAAACTTAAACTTAATCTCTACTGCAAGGAAATGGCTAGATCAACATGCTTTCTTAATCTTTAATCTTGCCTGTTATCTGGCTTTAATTCCACAAGTGTTACTATTTTTCAGTAAACACTGTCCAGTCACAAATATCAAATAACCTTGCTTCATTAAAGGCTCTTGGCACTTTGGCATAGCAGACCACCTTTGCCAATCTCTTCAGACTCTGCTGGTTCCTTGACAGACTTCTTCTCAGACTCTAATTACTACAATTCCATCCATCCATCCATTCATCCATCCATTCATTTTTATGAGAGCCACTGCCAATACCTTGAAAGAATATTTTATTACTTCATCATTACTGTATTGCAGTACTGGAGACTGAACCTGGGGCCTTGGTAAGCAAGCGCTCTATGTATAAACAAAAAGACATGCCATAGCCTGCACATGAGGTTAGAAGATGATTTCTAAGAATTAGTTCTCTCTTTTCACCATGTGAATCCCGGGGACTGAAATGAGGTTTTCAGGCTTTTACCCTGAGTCATACTGCCAGATCCTAAGTTCAACTTTTAAAGGAGGAAAAGTAGCACAGTTTTTCAAGCCTCAGACGGTGATTCTCAATGCCTCCTAATATTAACATGAAGATATCAACCAAGTTATTTTTTTCAACTCTGTGTGTGTGTGTGTGTGTGTGTGTGTGTGTACACGCAAGCAAATGTACATGTGTGGGCATGAGTGTGAGCTCTCAAAAGCCATAACATACATGTGGAAGGACAACCAATTCCCTCCCTACACCATCTGGGAGGCAGATACCATACTCAAGTTATCCTTTACCCACTAGGCCATCTCATTGACCAAGATCTTTGAGACTGTCCCACTGATCTGTAAAGGAGGTATTTGACTAGGCCCTTTATTTAACTTTTTTTTTTTTTTTTTTTTTTTTATTTTATGTGCATTGGTGTGAAGGTATCAGATCCCCTGGAAATGGAGTTACAGACAGTTGTGAGCTGCCACGTGGGTGCTGAGAATTGAACCCAGGCCCTCTGGAAGAACAGCCAGTGTCCTTAACTGCTGAGCCACCTCTCCAGCCCCTGACTAGGCCCTTTAAATGGGGCTTGAGAGAAGGTAAAACAGGAAGACAATTCAAGTAATGTAAACAATGGTCAGAAAGAGTAAAATAATGGATAGCTTGAGTTACTTTAACATAATTTCAAAAAACTTTACTATAATAAAATTTTACTTACTTAATAATTTGTGGAATATTTTATTCCATCTTCCCAGATGATAAAAGCCATAATTTCCAGATAGTTTTCATTAATATTAATCATATTAATAATTATTTGTTCAGGTTTCCATCTAGTGCTATATTAATTTTTACTCATGAACTCTCTTTGACATATACATGGCCAACATACAACAGTTGCCTTAAAGAAGTTGTAAAACCAAATTTCTAATTTCTAATTTCTATTTCTAGCTATACAACCTTTAAACAAACTACCCTCTATACAACAAGCAAAATATTCAATAAATAGCTGGATGTATCAATGCACACCTTTACTATCAGCACTAGATAGGTAGAAGAATTTCAAGGCCAGCCAGGGCTACATAATGAGACCCTGTCTTACTAAATAAATAAAGAGAAAAACAGATAAACAATAAAGTAAAGTAAGTTGCTTGAAAGAAATATTAGAAACACTAGGGGTCGATAAATTCTGGGAAGTTTAAACTGAGCTAAGTATACATGTTAACCCATTTACTAATCAGAAACATAAATCCTCTTCATTTATAAAATAGAAGTCTACAAAAAAATGAATCAACAATTATAGAATATTATGCATAAATTAAAGTTGGGTTGCAAACAAAATAACTACCCAAACTATCATCTATCAGTCCATACAAATGTAAAACTAGGGATTCAAATTGCTAAGAAACTTATAAACATTGTCGGGCAATGGTGGTGCATGCCTTTAATTCCAGCACTTGGGAGGCAGAGGCAGGTGGATCTCTGAGTTCAAAGCCATCCTTTGAAGCAAGTTCCAGGACAGCCTGGACTGTTACACAGAAAAGCCCTGTCTCAAAAAACAAAAAAGAAAGAAAAATATGAGACACTGACACTTAAATTCACAAGTGTCAGGGCTGGAATTTGAGTGATTTCAAACATTAAATTCTAAAAAACTTATGTCCCAACTCATTTCCAGAGGTATGTATCTGAATTTCACAGTTGGAAATACACATTATGGATAACAATAGATATGGGATTAATTATGAAACTAAGGACTTTCAACAGAAACACAAAAGCATCTCCTCTGGACACCTTTTATTTATTATATTGCTGGAAAACAAAACTACTGCTATGAGATAAATAGTACTCACTAAATGAGAGACAAAGACCAAAATGTCTTATGGTGAATCTGGTAGCAAGGCCTGTATTCCTAGCTACTGAAAAGGTTGATGCAGGAGGATTGTAAAAAGTCTAAATTGGACTACACAGTGAGTTCTAAGTCAGCCTCGGAAAGTTAGTGAGACTCTGTTTCAAAATAATACAGGGATAAAACACTGTGGTAGAGTGCTTCCCTAGCAAGCATCAGGTTTTATGTAAAATTATTGTGACTTCTAATACAGTTCTTGCAGCAGCCACTGAATCATGACATAGAGACTTATAATAATAATTACGAAAGTTTGGCCTTAGCTTAGGTTTGTTTCTAACTAGCTCTTATAACTTAAATTAACCCATTTCTATTCATCTATGTGCTGCCACATGGCTCGTAGCTTCTACCTCTCCTCCTGCATGTTCTGCTGCTTCTCTGTCTCTTCTGGCATCTGCATCTAGATTCATCTCCTCACCTCTCTCTCTGCCTGGAAGTCCTATCTATACTTCTTCCTGCCTAGGTATGGGACACTCAGTTTTTTATCAGACCAACCAGAAGACGCCTTGGCAAAAACACATCTTCACGATGTACAAAAAAAAGATTATTCCACAACAAGTTCTAATTATGAAAAAATGACATTGGTTATTGTGACCATTGTTATATAGTTGATCATCCAGTCAAATGGAAATTTAAGCTACTAAATACTAGTTTAAAATTTAAGCAGAAACATTAGTCAAGCTTTCATTCGTTTTTGACAATAATTTTTGCTGGGGCAAATGCTTAACTGAATGAAATACCTACCTATTGGACATTATCAAGGACACAGATGCTGAACATATTAGAAAACCAAGATCTTAGAGGTATTCACTTTACTTATAACTTAAGGTAGGCAGTGCTGTTCCAGGCATCATAAACCAGATATTTGGTTTTTTTAAAGAATTGATTAATCAAGGACCCAATCTATTTTTCAACTATGTGCCCCTTTAAGCAATTGTATTTGGATAACTGAAATCTTCAAAACTGTAGTATTTTGTGTCAATAAAACAATAATTTCCTTTCTGATGGAAATGTTTTGCATCAATTCACAGAGCAGATATAAAGAGACATTTATCCCAGTTTTACTTCTAGAATTGTAACTGAAAGCACAATGTCTTACTGATGAATTTTTAAGGAGATGGAATAGTTATAATTTCTCATGTAGGAAGTTGCTCACTGGGAAAAGACAACTTTCTAGATGATGGAAATGTTCAACACTATACTTTAGTTGGTAGTGATTTATCTTTGAACCACTCAAAAGCTATGCAACCCTTCTCATTGCACTAAAAATTTATATTTTGAAATAATTTATAACCAATTCAAAAGCATAGTTACAAGTAATTTGATCCAATCTCTAAGTTCCAATCCAAGGTAATCTATTTCAATTATAACTTAACAGTCCACTCGACACACACACACATTACTTACCCTGCTCATAGAATCAAAGCACTTCCTGACCAAAGATTCCACATCATTGGGTCTATCTTGAACATTTATCCAGTCTAACAAGGAAACATTAAAAAAAGGTAGATCACTGTCTTTATCATCTACTGAAGCTTCTTCTTGCTGGACAGTACTTTGACAAGATTCCCTAAGTTCTTTGCCACGTTCAGCATTGGTGGGATCTGGAGCTACATGCTCCACTGACTTGTGAAATGAGGTTAACAAAGATGTGTTAGTTGTTCTAGGCATATCAGGAGAGAGCACCAGTTCAGAGGATCTTTTCATCTCAGCTTTCTCTGAGCCTTCATGTCCATTTAAAGAATCCAGTCTTCCCAAACATTCCCTGTAGCTATGTCTGGTCAGGCACTCCAACAGTGGGATCTTGGCCATTACTGAGACCGCAGTTCCTAAACTTAATATACAAAACATGAGTCAGTAAAGCAAGTGTGCTCTAGTATCATCCAATGAAATCACAGTGTACCTCAAAGAACCAGCCTTACCATTGCTCCATGTATTATACACATATAAGCTCTTTTATTATCCAGCTAAATGTAGTTTAGTAGAGAGGACCATTAACATTACAATTTCTATTTACAGTAAAGCTAGCTAGATTATACTAAACAAGTAGACATTGACTTTTTAATCAAACCCTTTTCAAATAAAACCTTTTTATTAAAAAATAAAATAAACTGAAGGTTGACCAGAGCAGTCCCTCACTGTAAAACTGCCTTTAACACAATCAAATATATTTAATGTCTTGAAAGCACAAGATAAGGCTGGGCGGTGGTGGCTCATGACTTTAATCCCAGCACTTGGGACAGAGGCAGGCGGATCTCTGTGAGTTCAAGGCCAGCCTGGTCTCCAAAGTAAGTTCCAGGAAAGGCGAAAGGCGCAAAGCTACACAGAGAAACCCTGTCTCAAAACAACCAAAAAAAAAAAAGCACAGTATAAAATTCATAATTTAGCTTTAGGGTAACTCTTACTTTCACCATATCAGAAAAATAGACTAAGAGCGATAAGCTGCGAAAGGATATGGGGAAAATATGAAATCTTTAAGATCTCATTAAACTGTATTGTATATAAAAAGATTCAGGTCCCTAAAATAAACTGATGTGGTTAGTGGGACTCTCTCCAAAATAGGTACCCAAAAAAGGTTATTGCAATAAACAATTAAGAATGATCCTTTTAATACTGACTAGTCATTCTCTTTTCTATCAATATTTCTTTCAATGTCTACAAAGGCCAAAACTTATCCATAAACTGAGAAAACTCAGGGAAAGGAGAAGTCATGTGGCTGGGACGTAACTTAGAGTAAAAATGTCTCTCTAATACAAGACGGAACTTGGATTGAGTCCCTAGCATGACTTCAAAAAACGCAAAGATTAAGGAAGAGAAAGAAAATAAGAGAACATGCTATCACCTCTACTGCAAATTCAAAGTTAAAAAAAAAAAGAAGAAAATTAAAAATCAGAATACAAAATCTGAAAAGTACATATATGAGCATGCAGTAGTTATTTTAAGGTTAAATTAATGCTCATTAGCATATTAATTATAGATTTGTAGTTCTTTCCTTCCAAAACCCAATAGTACATGCCTAATATATAAAGAACTTATACTAGGATGGCAATATTTTAAAAATAACTTAAAATTTTCAATGTCTGATGGTCTTTTTATTTATATGAGATGAGGGATCTGGTCTTTTTTTTTTTTTCCTCCTCCATTTTACATTTTCTCTATTGGTGAAAATACAGGAAAAGATTTTTTAGTTTTATAAATTACTCAAAGCCTTTTATATAATAAAATCACTCAAGAAAAAACAAAGCATGTGGGAGCCAAAATATGTATTTTTTTTTTAAAAAAAAATACAGTAAAAACCACAATTTAGAGCTGGGCATGGTGGCGCATGCCTTTAATCCCAGCACCTGAGAGACAGAGGCAGATGGATCTCTGAGTTCAAAGTCAGCCTGGTCTACATAGTGAATTCCAGAAGAGACAGGGGTACATAGAAACCCTGTATCAAAAAAACAAACAAACAAATAAACAAAGCACCAAACCAAAAACCATAACTTAACTAAAGCATGACTCTAAAAATTGGCCAGTGAGATGGCTGAGTGGGTAACAAGAAAGGCCTGAATCCCACACTGGAAAGACAGACTCAAATCTAAACTTGTCCTCTGACTTCTGCATAAGCACCATGGAACACACATGCCTTTACTTATATAATAATAACAATGATAAATATTTCAAAAGACTCTAAAATTAATCATATTTAAATAAACATATGGCCTCCAAGGAACAAACATCCAGTGACTAAAAAACTGATAAACTTCAAAGGCATTTTAAAAATTCACTTAATGATAAACATACTGAGTAAGTTTTAACTTGATGTCTTCTATGGATTGCAGATAATCTGAATAAATACTTTCAAACTTGAAAAGAAGCTTTTGGTATGAATTTGAACAGTCCTCCAGATTGGCCATGATTGCAGCCCAGCCTTGGTGCTGAAGATGTTCATCATGGACAAGACCTTCACAGAAAGAGCAAAGCTTCTTGGCAACTTCATACATTTCCTGTTTAAAAATGGAAAAGAATAAAAGAAAGCAATGGTTTGTGTGTACATGTTTGCATATACACACACACACATTTTCACAAATATTTGTACCAAACATAAACGATTGAAAAAGCATTATCAAATTCTAGACTATATAATATAAATACATCTTGAAATTCTAAGGTAGGAGTCCTCAAAATATAAAATTATTATTATTATTACTTTTGTGTGTGTGCATGCATGTTTGTATGTGCATATCCACGCTGTGGTATAAATATATGTGGCACATGTGCAAGAATATGAGTATGGAAGCCTAAAGAGGAGATTGGGTATTTATCACTTCCATTCTGTTCAAGTCTGAGCCTGGATCTGGGCTGGTAGCTAGCAAGCTCAATGACATTTCTGTCTACTGACCCTCAATTACTGTTCCCAGCTTTTTGAATAGGTGTTGGGGACTCAAGTCTTCAAGCTTGCCCAACAAGCATTCTTACCAATTAAATCGTCTGTAGCCCTAAAAGTCAAAAGATTTTTAAGAACAGATGACTGGAATTCAGTTACAAAGAATGAAGTATCAAGTGCAAAGTGATAAAAAGCTGCAGGAGATTTCTAAATAAGAGAAGTTCCCTCCCTCAGAAGATTCTGGACCTGTAGAAAATATAACATCACTCTGTCTTAGCCACTTAAAAAGAAAAAGGAAACAAGGGAAGACTTTCAGAAGCTCAGGTTACTTATGAAGGTACAAAGAAAATACTGACATAAACTAGGAAGGAATGAAAAATTCCAAAGGTTGGAAAAGAATAAAGTGGAGAAGAATAGAAAATGCAAAATATAACTTCTTAGCAACAAACAGTCTAGAGGAAAGAGAAGAGAGGGCCACAAGTCTAAAGACTCACAAAATGCTAACAAAAAAGAAATCAGGGGGCTGGAGAGATGGCTCAGAGGTTAAGAGCATTGACTGCTCTTCCAGAGGTCCTGAGTTCAATTTCCAGCACCCACATGGTGGCTCACAACCATCTGTAATGGGATCTGGTGCCCTCTTCTGGCCTGCAGTCATACATGCTGTATACATAATAAATAAATAAATCTTAAAAAAAAGAAATCAGTTTTTACTTTGGGCCAGCATGGTGGTACATACCTGTAATACAATTAGGTGGCATAAGAGATAATTAGACAGATACACACCATGCATGTCAGGGGGAGGTGACAGAAAGGGAGCAAGCAAACAGCAAATAGTTAATACTATAAACAAACAGCACTGCATATAGAATATGTACATTAAGATGTCAGGAGGAGTGTGCCAGAGGATCCCCTCCCCCAAGAAAAACAACACAGGTTACCACTGCTCTTAGTTGTCTATTAGAATTTGTGGTAGGACCCTAGGATCCTACTGCTGAAGGCAACACACATATTCACACACATTCATCACAGGAAAGGGAACCTTCTTCCCTGTTGGCTAGCTCACATAGTACTGGAAGCTGCTATTTAAGAAACTGGTGTGTGGGGATGGGGAGTAGGTCATCAACATTCTTATCCAGCTGCAAACTCCTTGAACTGCAATGATGACTGAATAAGAATGTTGAAGATATGCACATAGGTGCAAAATGTTATTGGGATAATCAACCACTTTCTGAGTTCTGTTCCACAGGAGTAAACACATGCATGCCTGGTATTATAAATTTGGCCAATAATCCATGATTGGAAGCTCACAGGACCTTGATGTGAACCTAGTATTGTTGTACAAAATGCAAAAAGTGTCAGTGGACCAACAGGCTCAGGCATCACCTATGACATTTGTTCACCGTTAGCTCTGTGCGTGTGTGTGTGTGTGTGTGTGTGTGTGTGTGTGTATTTGTATACATCTATACATATATATATATGTATGTGTGTATACATATATATATATAAAAAATGAAAATTAGAAACAAGGAAATACATAAGCACAAAATAAGAATATTCAGAAAATAACTACAGGTACAGGGTAGAGAAGTTTATCTCAGATCTATAAGTAAAAAAACAGCTGACCAATTTCCTTTAACAAAGGTAAGTTATTTAAGCAGCTAAGGGGTCTAAAATTATCTTTCAAGAAACTTTAAAAGCAATTGAAAATTTCCTCCTTTACTTAAAAGCATACAAGGCCCTAAAGAACCAAGTAATTTTCAAACAGCCTATAAAACAAGAATAGAAATGACTGGCATTTTGAATCACTTTAATCTCAATAACAATGTTCCTCACTCTCATTTCAACTGCTAAAATTTTTAATATTTTTCATCTACAATAAAGAAATCATCTCTCTTCATACACAGCATTATTCTTAATGCCCGAGTATAATCCTGCCATATCTTTTCCTTATATAATACCTTTTCCATGCTTTTGCTGATTTATATTTTATCACCTTTCCCTCTAATCAGTTAAAAATATATTAAATATTTAATATTACATTTTCTTAGAGGAGACCAAGAGGTTTATGCAAGAAGATGATGCCACCATCAAGTGGGCCTGCCCTCAGCCTGATTCAAGCCTTACCAAGTCTTTTATCATGATGATGACAACAGCAACAGAAGGGACTCAATAATCCTGGATGAAGTCACCTCCTACTACCAGCCAATCCCAAACCACAATGCTTGTTGTGCACAAGAAGAAAAACATCTTTTAAAGTCCATGACTAACGAATAGACAAATATCAAAAGGTTAGCCCACTCCAAGAAAAATCAAATAAAAGCCTGCTGCTCACTATTAGGCTGAACAGCAGCTTCATCAGCACTCATTCCCTTCTGCTTCCAGTTTGCCACTTTGGCTGTAATGTGTGAATTCTTCTCATCTGTTTCCCTGCCACAAGAACCTCTGTCCAGTCCTAAGTTTTACTAACCAACACTGAAACTTTACTAAATGTTTACCTTCTAAAAATACAATAAAAACTGTGTTGCTTCACATGTTCTAAGATACATTTTTTCGTATGTAAAAGTAAAACACAGCAGCTTCTTGACCACTTAGAGTCAATGGCACTACAGTTAAGTAAAAGTAAACTATAAGAGAAAACAAGGCATAGTGCATGCTTGTAATTCCTGGACTGAGAAAGTTAAGACAGAAGGATTGACAGTTTGAGGATAGCAAGAGAGATCAGAGAGACCCTATCTAAAAACAAAAAGAAATACTATAACAAAATAGGAAAATCAAATAATTAGCAACAATATATGGGGATTGAAAATATCGATCGGTAAGTCATATGGATGGGAAAGGATTGTAGTTCCTTTTCCAAGAACTAGAAATGAATAAGGAAAAGGAACTGTTTTACTAAAGTTACCTTGAGCTCTAGTGTCTGTTCTAACATGGGTACCTAATCAACTAATTACCTGACTATCCTCATTTTGGGGAGATGCTGGCCAAGTCATATTTAAGATGTCCTTCTCACACTATCTAGGAACACAGAGGACTAAAATTTTACAACTAGGCATATTAATCATAAAATATGAATAAATAATTTTTAAAGATTTGTTTCTATCAATTTCAATTGTGAATGTGTGTGCACACCAGATAAGTGGAGGTTCCTATGGAAGTTAGAGGCATCAGATACCCTAGAGCTGGAGCTTCAGGCCGCTGTGCGCCACCTGACATGAGTTCTGAGATCCAAAGTCAAGTTGTCTGGAAGAGCAATGCATGCTCTTAAACATTGTTCCACCTAACTTTAGCCCCAACCCTCAACCCTGCACTTTAGTAGAAGAGGAGGTTCTAAAAATCCATGTCTTTAAGAAGAGGACTGTGAAATAACTATCAGAAAGACACTCACTGCCAAGCAGCTGAGTCAATCCTAGGAGCTATATTGTGGAAAAAGATCCTACTGCCACCAGATATTCTCTGATCTCTATGTTCTCATAATCTTCATTCACGTGCATGAGCACACACACGCACACACACACACTAAAATAGAACATAAAAAAATGTAAGAGGAGAAAAAAGGTGGGTGTTTTTCATGTTAACTAAGTAATTTTGACTTCTCTGCTAGCTAGACTTGAATGCTTTCAGAAGCAATTAGTTAAAAGAGTGTTTAGATCTTACCACTGCAAGTTGTGTCCTCGAAGCAACAGTATGAAAAACTGCAGGCATCATAAGAGACTCCTCAACTTTTATTTCCATGTCATTTTCTGTTGAAAAGGTAGTTTTAGGAATAGCAGGTGCACGGTCACATAAGATCATTTCTTTATTAAAAAGAAAAATTGGATTTGTGTCCTGTATCAAAAAAATGCAGAAATAATAAAAATAAAAATGTTATAAATGATGAACTTGCACACTGCTCTTGATACAAGAACAGAGTCCCTGCTCCCCATCTGATGAGAAGGCAGAATATGCAGTTTAGAACTCCTTGACACCTACCGTTCCAGCGCTGTAGGTACACACTCTTCGATCTGCAGCCATGCATTCTCCTCCATTGACCACTAGCACCTGGTGCTGAATAGCAATCTTGTATTTGCTTTGAATGGCATGCTTAAGGTCAGCCACACTTAGAAAAACAAAATCCAGTTATTTACATATGCCTAGTGCTTTTATAAAAGCAGTACTTCATAAAATAACACACACACACCATAATATGTTACTGAATTTCATTCTAACATTTTTCTCCAAAAAAAACAACAACAAAAAAAAATCCAGAAGTAATAGTTTCCTATTTTTTAAATTAGATACCACAGTCAACTGGCTGTCAGTGAATTAAATGCCTATTCTGTCACATCTAAAAGTGTGACATCTAAAAATACAGGCAGTACATACAATTACTTTTCAGGTTTTTTTTTTTTTTGCATAATGGTGAAAGGTATAAACAGACATATATATGGTGTCTAGTTTGGTAGAATGCCTCAGAACCCAGAATTTGTGTTAAGATTTTCACATTATAGAAAGTATATTAAGTCTAAACCATGTGAAAACTCCTTCCTTTAAAAAAAATTCATAATAATCCATAGTGACATGTTGTAATCTGCACTCCCAGAAGGAAGAGCAAGTTCAAGACCAGCCTTATACAATGAGAAAAGTCACCCCTTTAGAAGCAAAACTGAATCAATGAAAACGAATGTATTTAAAACATAAATTAGGGCAAAGGAGATAGCTCTGTGGGTAAAGTGCTGTGACCACTGTAAAGCAAAAGGAACTAAGTTTGAATTCCCAGGACTCATATATAAAAGCAGGAAGTAAATGGTAGTCCATGTCTGTAACCTCAACACTAGGGAGGAGACAGGCAGATCCCTGGGATGCACTGGCTAGTCAGTCTAGTCAAATCAGAAAGCTCCAGGTTCAATGAAAGCCCCTGTTTCAAGGGAAAAGGGTAGAGGGTGACAGAGCAAGATATCAAACATCTATATTTGATTTTACCTTCCATACATATGTGCACATACACATGTATACAAATGAACATGTATATAAGCATACACCATATATGAAACGAAATAAAAATCAAAATAACTGCTTAGTGGTACCTGTGTATGTGTATTTGGTGTATGTTCTGGTATGTTCACGTGTGCCTGTATGTGGACATGAGAGGTTGATGCTGGGTGTTATCCTCCATTGCTTTCCACCATATATTTGAAGATGGGATCTCCCACTGAACCTAAAGTTCACTGTTTTGGCTAGACTGAGTGGACAGCATGCCCTAGGGATTCATTTATCTCTGTATGCTGCCCCTTCCCCCCCATAGGGCTGGGTTACAGGCATACACTGAAACATCAGGTTTTTTACATGGACATTGGGAATCCAAGCTCAGGTCCTCATGCTTGCACAGCAGAAACTTCCTTCACCCACTAAGCTAGCTCTCCAAAAGCTTTGTATTAGCACATATGAATTATACATAATTTGTTTCATTATGACACTTTTATACATTTTCATATTCACTTTCTCCCTCTTATTATTTCCCTTCCACTCTCATTAGTCTCCTTTCTCTTTCCAGCTACTTACCATCTTTCTTCTACTGTCATGCTGACTTTTTATTTAAAGTTTAATTAGGTTTACTTTGAGAGAGTGGGTAAAGGGTTATGCACAGGAGTATAAGCAGCTTACCAGTGGACCCACTACTAAAGAAAATATTGCCCTGCCTCCAATACCCCTAACTGACTATGGATCCTTAGGGAGAGGTAGAACTATGTGAGGCCCTCCTGCAACCTTAGTGCCATTAAAACAAACAAACAACAATAACCAAAAACCTTTTTAGTTTGTGTTGTATATGTGCTTTTCCCACATATATGTCTGTGTATCACGTGTGTGTCTTGTGCCCTCAGAGGCCAGAAGAAGGCACCAGATATCCTGGAACTAGAGTTACACGTGGTTGTGAGTGACCATGTCAGTTCTTTGAACAGAACCTAGCTCCTCTGCAAGAGCAACAGTGCTCTTAAGTGCTGAGCCATCTCTCCAGTCCTGTCCCTGTTGTTTGTTTTCAAAATAAATATTATTCAAGCTATTGGTAATAAATTCAGTATGACATCATTCTGTAATGCTATCATTACTATAAAGTAAGTAGTCTTGAAAATGGTGTGTACTACTTGTTTCTTCTTCCTATGAGACCTCAAATTAATTTTTCTGTGCCCTGAGAACTATCCTTTGCATTTTATAAGCTTAGGAGAATATTCAGTCAAATATTTGACATCTTGGTCAAAGCAGAAAATGATTAGAAATGAGCTGCACTAATCAGGATATTCCATTTATTTTATAATCTCATTAATAAGCCAAACAAACCCACTGACTTTATTCACACAGAATAAAAGCAGCAAATGGAGAAGATGGCTCAGTGGGTAAAGGTGTTTGCTCTCAAGCCTGATGACCTGAATTCAATCCCCAGAACCTAGAAGGTAAAGAGAACCAATTTGCACAAATTGTCCTCTGGTTTCCACACATGCACCTTTGGTACACATAAATACACACACCCAAATAAAATGCAGCTCAAGTTTTAAAACGAAGAAATTACTGAAAATTGCAAAGTGATGCACATTGCTCTAATGAACTTTTAGTTTGGAAGTACCCTTTTTGTTTATTGTGACAAATATAGTCATGCAAAAGTCACAAAGCACAATTTAAGGAATTTGAGTGTAGCATTTCAGAATGATAATAATTATGTATGATAAGTAGGGAAAAGAAACTTAAGCTTGTTATAGGGCCACTGTTTTTTTGTTTGTTTGTTTTTAAAGACACGGTCTCATTAAAGACAAGGTCTCATTGTGTATCCCTGGCTGACATGGAACTCAGATATCCACCGACCTCCACAGTGACTGCTGGGACAAAAAGTGTGTTCACCATGCTCAGATGGTTATTTTTTTCATTACAGATTTTTTTTTTTTTTTTTGGTTTTTCGAGACAGGGTTTCTCTGTGTAGCTTTGCGCCTCTCCTGGAACTCACTTGGTAGCCCAGGCTGGCCTCGAACTCACAGAGATCCGCCTGGCTCTGCCTCCCGAGTGCTGGGATTAAAGGCATGCGCCACCACCGCCCGGCCATTACAGATTATTTTTATGTGTAGTGTGCATTACACATGTGCTGAAGAGGTCAGAAGAAGCTACTGAAACCCCTAGAACTGGAGATATAGATAGCTGTTAGCTGCCATGTTTCAGTTCAGTTCAGATGAGACTGAAACTGTGTTCTCTTCAAGAGCCACAATAGCTCTTAGTCACTAAGCCAACTCTCTAGCTCCAAGTTGTTTTAGAAATACTTTTTTTTTTTTAAATGTTTGTCTGTGTAGGCACATGTGTGTGGATACATATGACATGCACAGGAAGTTGCAACTTTATGTTATCCTCAGGAAGATGATTTACCTCCTTGGAGACAGCATCTCTCATTGTCTTGAATTTCACCAAATTAAGGCTAGACTGTCTAGCCAGTGAGTCCCAGGAATCTTCCCAAACTGTGATTACAACCACACACTGTGACAACTGTCATTCCTATGTGGGTTCTGAACATTAAACTCAGATTGTGCTTGCAAGGTAGGTGTTCTTATTGACTGTGCCATCCTCCATCACAGTAGGGTGTTTTCTTAAAATAAAATAATTTTTTATATAAATTCAAGATAGAAAACCAGAGGATAAGTGAAATACAACTCACGTTTGCACAGTTAGCTCAGTGTCAAATGTCAAAGTGGTCCCAGTGTTAACCAGAAACACATATAACTTCATGATGATCTTTCTGGAATCTGTGAGCTGTACCTCACACTCCAATGCAGTTCCTAAATGGAAAAACAAAGGGAGTAATTCAAGAATCATTTTTAATACCTTTATCACCAAGATGGAACAGTCCTACTATATAACAAAAAAAATAAAATGTAGGTTGATTTTAAGATAAATGAATTGAACAATGAAGTCAACTCTTTTTCTTTAAATGAGACTAATGAGAAACGTAACAGTTCTACATCAGACAGTTAACTTATTTACAGGAAGAAAAAAGCCCATCACTAGAAAAACAATGTGTATAATTTTTCTTGCTTTCTATATTCAGAATAAAAAAATTAGGAACCTGGAGGTGTAGTTGAACAGAATAATTGATTTGTATACGAAAGGTTCTAGGTTTAATCCTTGAAGATTAAAACAACATAAAAAGTGTGTGAGTGCGTGTGCATGTGTGTGTGTGTGTGTGTGTGTGTGTGTGTATGTGTGTATGAAGAAGGTTTATATACTTGTAATTCCAGCAATCAGGAGGCTAAGGCAGGAAGATGGCTTTGAGTTCAAAGCCAGCCTGGGCTACACATTAATTAAGTTCCAGGTCAGCCTAGGAAGCATTGATTCTGATCTCAAAACAAATAAAAACTTAACCCTCAAAAGCACTGCTCCTCCTTCTTCCTATTTCAGGGTATAAATGAAACTACAAGTAGCCATTACTAGGCTAGGAAGATGGCTCAGCAGGTAAAAAACACTTGCTGCTTAAGCAAAAGGATCTGAGTTCAAATCCCAAGCACTTTCTAAGAGCAGGGAAGGCCATGAGCAAGCTGATAATCCAAGCACTGTGAAATAGACAGGAAGCTCACTGGGGCTTGTAGGCCACCAATCTAGCTCCAGGTTTAGGGACAGATCTTGTCTCAAGGGAATAAGGTAGAAGAGTAATAGAGCAGGACAACTGAGATCCTCCTCTGGCCTCCATGCCTGGATACAGGACCATACATATACACCATACACTGTCTACACACACACCCAGAGACAGACAGATAGCAGCCATTACTTTCAGGTTAAAAGAAATCACCCCTCTCCTAATTCCTTCCACTTAGTTGCTGCTTCCCCTGTATTCTATCTCCATTATGAGCCAGACTACTCCACAAGAACCACTGCTCGACCCCCTTTCTACTCCCAAAAGCCAGCAGCCAGGGGGTGGTTGGACAGATAGATGGCTTAAGGGAGCATTTGTTGCTCTTGCAGGACTTCGGTTCAATTCCTAGTGCTCACATGGTAGTTCACAACTGTGCGTAATTCTAGTTCTAGAAGATCCAATGCTCTCTTCTTACTCTTTAAGGCACCAGGCACAGACATACATGCAAACAAACACTCATAACACAGAATATAAATATAACATAAATATAAATATAAATAAAAATAAACACATCCTTGAAAACAAAACAAAAGATCACCCTCTACCACTAACTATAAACTAGATGGATCTTGAAATGAGAATATTTAAAACTATTCTGCCATTAACTTGTTCAATTTAAATACTCAAAAAAAAAACCTCATTTATGAAGGTTTCATAATCAATAAAATACCAAGACTGGACTTTAATACTTTTGGTTTTTTATTTTTTATTTTTTTAACAAGTAGGAGGTAGAAATCCTATAGACAAATGAAAGTGATGAAATGAACTTCTCAGCCTGGGTATGTTTATGTTCTTCTTCCCTTATGAGTCATAAAATAAAATTTTCAGGTAAGAAAAGGCAAATCAAGGTTTTAAACCTCTGGTGTCAGTGATCAAAATTGCAGTTCTGAAGGTGTGCACATGACTTACCGCCAGGTACTGTGAAGAGTATTACTGCTTTTCTTAAGATTACAAGTGGCTTATATGTGTTTGCTTGGTATTGGCAACTGAGTGGCACTACTGGTGAATCTCAAAGAACTGGAAAAGACAAATTTCAGAGTCATTATAGAGAAATAATTCAATGTCAAAACAACATACGGTTAAGTGTTCTTTTTTCCTTTAAAACTGCCATCTACAATAACATTTCTCTACCTGGTCTGGTACCTTGGTATCTTTTCTCACCTGCATATTCACCAAATCCACAACTATGATGCAGACCCATAATGCTCCACTAAAGACAAAAGTCACCAAAGGAACTTCCACAACTGCTATTCCTGCAGCCATTTTTCACACGTTAAATATAATGATCAGAGAGGCATGGTAACAGGAGGCTCAGTAATTTTTCAAGATCATGCTGAGATACACTAAAGAAGAGTCAAAATAACCATGACAAGGAAGAGCCCAGGCTGTAGAGACAGGCAGGTTAGAGTTGGGAATACCCCATAATTTTTTTTAAAGATTTTAATTATTTTAGGTGGGTTTGTGCACTTGGTTCACATGCCAAAGGCACTGAATCCCACTGGAGCTGTAATTGCAGGCATGGCAGCAGTGAGCCACTCAAAACGGGTGCTGGGAAACAACTCTGCAGGAGTAATACTCACTCCTTATGGAAGACCCATCTCTTTATGTACCCTCCTTACTTTAAGATACTTAGACATATTATTTAACCATTTCAGTACCTAGGGTGGGCTAGATGGCTCCAGAGTTACATAAGGCCACCTGTTGCTAAGCCAAGGTGGATGGTGGAGAGAACCAGCTCCCTCAAATTATCCTTTGACCTCCCACACATGAACTGTGGCTTGCACATACTCATATCCATCCATACACACACACAAAACAAGAGTAAAAATTTTAAAGAATACCTAATAGCCGACAACCTCCATGAAATAAGCATCAGTTATCTCTGGCATCCCCACATCCCGGTTTTCATTAATCAACACCTACCCCTCCACTGCCTCAAGATGTAAGCAAAGCCTATGGTTCTAATCAATAAAATATAGCAAAAGGTAACAGGACAGTCTATGGTTATTAAAATTAAGCCTTCCATCTTACAGTTTACTTCCTTTATCAACTTTGCTAAGTAAATGGCCATACAGACAGTTCAACCACACACACACACACACACACACACACACACACACACACACACACAGGGCCCCTGGCTAATAGACAGCAGGAAGCCAGGAACCTCAGTCTGACAATTCTCAATGATACTACATGACTTTGAACAGACCTTTTCCCAGCTGATCATCCTACAAGATACAAGTTCTAGATAAAATAATATATTTATGTTGCTTCAAATAAACTTGTTTATAGTAATTTTTTACTCAGCAAGAGATTAATACAACACAACCGCATCAGATGGATGTTATGAGAAGAGAAAAGAAAAAAATTAATGTAAGAGCACAGCATAAGGCAGATAATAATGTTGGCCTCCAATGTATATGTTGAAATATCAGGCTTCCTTCCAGTGTAGAACAGAATATGGTCTATTCCTATGGCTGTAGATACTAATATTGCTGACTACCAACTCTTAAACCTAGCCCAAGTTTGAATCGTCTATAAAATCCTTCTGAAACTCAACATATCCAATTTATTTCATACTATATCTTCAATCTGGTTTTGTAAAACTCAACTCTTAATTCGCTTTTCTTTTAGTTATTCACTTCTCTTTGCTTATTGAATCTACATTTACCTAGTATATCACATGCTATCTAGCGCTTCTAACAGGCACAAACATTAGCACATCTATCCATTAATTCTAACACTTAAATATTTATAGATTACCTACTCCTATTTACTGTAGTAAATCAGATTCTCCTTGTTTACAACAGAGTCTCAATCTGTCTCTGATTTCTTCATCTCTAATACACCATCTTCCACCAACTGCCTTCAAAGATATGGGCTTACAAGGCCACAAGGCTGTAATAGTGTAGACTTCAATCAACAAACATTCAGTACACAGAGCAGAACTGCAAATTACAGGGCAGCCTGGGGCACACAGGACCAAAGACAAAAGAGAAAGAATCCTTGCTGTAAACACTAAGTGAATCCAGACTCTCCTGCTATGAAAACCTTTTTACAATAAGTTGATAGCAGCAGCTACCATTCTTTAAGTATTACCACATCCTAGGAAGCTAGTCTATACGCTTTCATGTTTTTTTTTTTTTTTTTTGAAACAGGCTATCAGGATATAGCACAGACTGCCCTCAAACTCTTTATTTATTCTCCTGTCTTGAATTTCCAATGTTGGGATTATAGGCAGTCTTTACCATGTCCAGTTTTCTATGTGTTTCTGTAAATACTTTCATTTGATCTTCAGGAAAAAATTTCACTATCAAGATCATATTGCTATTTTATAGTAAGAAAACTAAGGAGTTAGTATCATAAATTAATGAGTGCTGACTCAAAGTTACATAATCCAAGGCTTCCATTTTTTTGACCTCAATAATTATGGTAGATATTAAAGACAGCAAACTCCATACTATATACACTATATACATTAAATGTTTCTCATATATTTTTCAACTTTATTAAAAATGGGAGCTTTTCAAAGCAAAGACTTGAAATTGGCTTGGCCCAACATAAACATGTAACTTACCTACCTAACTGTTGCAGACAGCAAAGCTGGACGGGCTGAGCCACCTAAGTCTTACAAGACTTTGGGCTTGTAAATTGTTGAGACTGAGAAAGACTATGGGGACATTTGGAGTTGGATTAAAGGTATTTTGCTCTATGATACAGCCATGAGCATATGGGGCTGGGGAATGGAATGTGGTGGAGTTTAAATGAGAAATGTCCCATAGGCTCACATATTTGAATACTTGATCCCTGATTGGTGGTACTGTTTGGGGGAGGTTACAGAACTTTTAGGAGGTGTAGCCTTGCTAGAGGAAGTCCATCAATGGATAACTTTGAGAATTTATAAGCTTGCCCCTCTTCCAGGTTACTCTTGAAGATATGATCTCAGCTTCTGTTTGTCCATGCCTCACCATCATGATAGACTCTTAGCCCTCTGGAACTATAGACCAAAATAAACACTTTCATCTATAAGTTGTTTTGGGGCATGTTATTTCATCACAGGAACAGAAAAGTTAACACATTAACACTGACTAAAATGTACTTATAATAACAAGTCTTTTGATGAATGAAGAAAAGAAAGTAGGAATGGCAAGTAGCTGTCAGCAAATAACATGTGGGTCTGTAAGTTAACAACGAACAAGGTCTCCTATAGGCTATAACATTGTGAAGAGAGAAAACATGTAATTGTTAGCATTTAAAAGATTCTGTAGCATTATGAAGTCCATCATGGATCTTAGAACCACTTTCCTTCATTTAACCATTTTTCATATTATCACAAATGCTGCACAGTCATCAATACTAATGCCTAACAAAGCATTCTCCCTCAAGACTACATTGTATTTACTTATTAACCCTCAGGGTTTAATTTTACAAAATATACTTACTTCTTGTATTTAGGATTATTTCTAAAAGACAGATTTTTTTTTCATAAGTAAAACTGCTATACCAAAACACTCAATTTTTGTTGGTTTGTTGGATGTTGAGAAATGGTCTCACTATGCAGTCTAAACTGGCCCTAAGTGTGGCTCAAGCTTCAAGTGCTGGGATTACAGGAACAAACCACAATTCCTGACTTGAAACATTCAAGTAGCTTGTAGCTACTATAGTATGCTACAAACTTGCTGCTTTTATCCATCAGGCAATATATCCTGTTTACAAGATATTTTATATTTACATGCCATCTTTGACTGCCAATGAAGTTGTTACTCATTAACAGTTTCTCTACTAAACACATCAGGTGCTATATTAGACAGAGTATAACACTGCAATGACCAAGATAAGCTACTATGAATTTCAATCACCAGAACAAAACAGATAAATTCCACTGTACTTGTAAAATTCCATCTTTAGGCAAGGCTACAGAGATACACACACACACACACACACATACACACACACACACACACACACACACACACACACACACACACACACACACACTTTACCTCATACTTTATACACATAGGTGACAGGCATTTACTATTTAGCTCAAGTGTAACAGCTTCTCAAGATATGTTGAGAAGTGGGGCTGGAGAGATGGCTCAGAGGTTGAGAGTGCTAGCTGTTCTTCCAGAGGTCCTAAGTTCAATTCCCAACAACCACATGGTGGCTCACAACCATCTGTAATGAGATCTGGTGCCCTCTTCTGGCCTGCAGGCACACATGCAGACAGAACACTGTATACATAATAAATAAATAAATAATGTTTAAAAAAAAAGATTGAGAAGCAACTCGTGATCCACTCAGACATGGAAGCCTATGTTTTCATGCACTGTTTTACAGCTCTAAGACTAGTGCTTTGAGGAGGTGGATCAGAGATGACTGCTGTGAATTCCAAGACCAGCAGCTTTACTCAGAAGCTCCCTATTGAATTTGCACCCCCATCATTCTCTACATCCCATAAACTGCAGCTGACAAAGTCCTGCCCAAGAACAACAGAGAGAAACCAAGTCACATAATAAGGCTCCACCAATATGTGTAGTCTAAAAACTGTCAGTGCATGTTTTTGGCCACAAATGCTTTTAATTATCCCCACATCCAAGAATGTGGTACATAAAGTTAGCAATCATTGCTCCCACCAAGACTGTTACAATCACTATGCTAAATAGCTTTATATACACTGTCTCTATGCTAAATAGCTTTACATACACTGCCTCATTTATCACATGTAAGACAGTATTACTGTTGTTTCTATTTGCAAATGAAAAAAGATTCAGAAGTTACCTGGCCTGCTTAGTTAGAAATGCAGCAAATAAAAATCCTAGAGACTGAACTGAAGTGAGTTTGCTACATAATTTCAATCAAAAATAGCAGCCAGGACTGGGAAAATTGGCACTCATGCACTTGCATTTCCAGCACTGTAAGGTCCCATGATCAATAGCTAATGCTATTAAAAAAACAAAAACAAAACCCAAAAACAATAACAAGAAAAGTTCCAAAACAAACAACGTTTTTGGTGGTGGGGGGGGACGGGACACACATAATACATAAGGAAGTAAAAGGGCAGGGCTGGAAATGTAGCTCAGTAGTAGGGTACTTGCCCAAGGTCCTGGTTCAACCACAGAGTGATGGGGGAAGATTACTCTGGAAATGATAGTATCAACAGGGCATATAATCCTTTCCAGGATGTATTTTTCACAGTGTCAACAAAAGCAAGGCAGCAAAAACAGCCTTACGTACCCACAGTACCCGCTGCTGTGAAGAAGCAATCTTATCTGAAAAGGTCTGATCTCTGATCTCGACATTTATCAAATCATCTTCAGTCTCCTGCAATTTCACACTGAATAGGCTTCAAGTAACCAATATTTCTAAAGGAACTGAAGACTTTATGCTGTTGGATGTCCTTCTGTATGGTGTGAATATGGGTTGCTATGATTGGTAAATAAAGAAGCTGCTCTGGCCTATGGTGAGTCAGGTTATAGCCAGGTAGGTAATCCAAGAGAGAGACAAGAAGTTTTGGTGAGGGAGATGCCAAATTATCATCCAAGTTTGTAAGGTAATGGGACGCAGGTAAAGCCACAGAACACATGGTGATACATAGATTAATAATTATGGGTTGAGTTAGGCTATAAGAACTAGCTAGCAAGAAGCCTGCTGTATACCATACAGTTGGTAAATAATATTAAGCCTCCTCTGAATGATTATTTTAGAAGCGGCTACAGGATTGCAGGTGAGAGAGATTTGTCCTGACTGCAGTCTGGGTGGGACATAGGAAATCTTCCAGCTACAACTTTGTGATACCAGAAGGTACTACAGGATGGAGACAACAGCCAGTGATTCTCAGTCTTAATCCTTTCCAGATTCTAATCTCCGCTTACCTTCCCTGTTTTGAAAAGTAAATAAATAAATAAATAAATAAATCAATCCCAGGGCAGCAAGTAATTCTCAGAGGCTGCCTGGAAGAGGAAGATGCAGGAAAGAAAGGGCCATGCCATTTAAACTATGTGAGTGTGGAGGTAAGTCACATGGCAGACAAGCAACCACAGAACAAGGTAGCAAGCTTTAGAAGAGTTGGTGCCAAAATGCTAGGGGGAAAGCATGCTTTAAAAAAAAAAAAAAAAAAAAAAAAGAGAGAGAGAAGGGAAAGTTATGGTTTCTGAGTAATTCAGAAAAGTGTGCAGGCAGACTTCTGAAGCTGCTAGACCACAGCTCTGGAAGCGACAGCCTAATTTTAATTTGCATCCTTTGCTACAGTAAAAGTTGTAATTACATATGGTGTTCTCTTAGTTTGTGAGCTATTCCACGTAAGTGTAGTTAGTCTCCGGAGGAAAGGCAGTCTTTGGTGCCTTTTCTAACTCTAGAAAACTCACTGAACATTCACATGGTGGTTTCTAAAGGGGCTATTAAAAGGGGCTGAATTTAAAAGTCTAAAGCAGAAAATGTACCAATCACATCTAAATGCACCGTAGGGCAAGAAAAACTAATAAGGCCATGCTAAAAGGACAAAGAAACCAACATTATAATGGCTTTCATTGGCACAGTTTAATCATTAAAAAAATGATTGCAAAAACTGAGTAACCTCAAATCCATAAAAACTCGTGTGTTTCTAACAATACCTTAAAAAACAAACAAACAAACAAAAATCCTGGGGCTAGTGAGGTAGCCAAGCAGATAAAGACACTTGCCACCAAGCCCAACAACACAAGATCAATTCCAGGATCAACATGGTGGAGAGAATCAACTCCCACAAGTTGTCTTCTGATTCCCACAGACATTAAGCTGTGTGTCCTCTGACCACATACACAAAATAAATAATGTAATTTAAAAATGAAAATAAATAAAAATAAATAAATAAAAATCTTGGTAAACTAGTTTCAGAGCCCATAATAAAAACTAGAGAAGTCGGGTGGTGGTGGCGCATGCCTTTAATCCCAGCACTTGGGAGGCAGAGGCAAGTGGATCTCTGAGTTTGAGGCCAGCCTGGTCTATAGAGTGAGATCCAGGACAGGCACCAAAATTACACAGAGAAACCCTGTCTTGAAAAACAAAACAAAACAAAACAAAAAAACCTAGAGAAAGAAAATTAAACTTTTACCTTTTCTTACATGAACAGTGCTTCAGGATAACCCACTAGCTGGTAACACACAAAATACTTACCTAGAAAAACACCAACAATGGTACAGATGAAATACAGGGATAGTCATTTCGCACTAAAGTAACAGATCTGCAATCAACATGGTTCAATCTCTGGAACTATGTAAAGGTAGGGAGAACCAACTCCAACAAAGTTGTCCTTTCACTTCTACACACTTGGACTGTGGCACGTAAATGCAATACATATATAAATGAATTAATTAAAACAATCAGGGAAATTCTGACAGATTCTTCTAATGGGCAAGGAAGGTTGAAAGATATGACTTTCAGAGATCACTCGGCACTCACTCTAAGCAGGGCATGCTAATGTAAGCATCTTAAATGATTTAACTGGATACAGTTATAGTTTCTTGCCTACTCCACAAAATTAAGATTCCACACCTATCAGCCATACAGTAAATGCAGAGTAGATTAAAAACTAATCATTGTAAGAAAACAATCAACAGAATACAAAATGATGACCATTCCCTAAGACATCAACCTAGGTTCTTCAACAAATTGTTTCCAAAATAAAAGAAAGCTTTTAATAAGTAAAAATAAATTAAAAAATAATAAATGCATGTATAGATCTGTCTAGGGGTAAGGGGGGAGGCTGAAATAATCAAAGCAACTAATAAAAGCCAATTTTTAGATAAATATAAAAACCTAAGCCTGAGCTAGGTACTAAAGAATTTCAAGTTGGAAGCTTGTCACCATGGAATTCTTGCCCAGGGTGCATGGAGTCATTTGTTTGATTCCCAGCACAAACCTTCATCATCCAAAAAAAATGTTAAAAATTTTGTTAGACTGAAGGCTAGGGAGGTTGCTCAGGGGTTAAGAGCTCCTACTGCTGCTCTTCCAGGGGACCTGAGCTCAGCTCCCAGCACCACATTGGGTGGTGGCCCCTAACTCAAGCTCTTGAGGGAACAACTGCCTCTGTCCTTCATAAGCATCAGCATCATGCATACCTAATACACATTTAATTAAAACAGTATTTATAAACTCACTTTTGTTTGGTTGATAATGGCAGGCACAGTAGTTAGGACAAAATAAACTCTGAAAAACTAATATGTAAGATGATACTTGACTTAAACTACTGCCTAATGAAAACAAATGATGAAAAAAAGAAACAAGAAAGGTTAGCAGAAATGAATTTTGTTGAACTGTAGATATATTTAATGTTGAATGGTACTCCCCAACAAGTAAAAAAGATACAGAAGGTTCACTAAATATACTTTGTGCATTTTCAAATTTCCACAATAAAACATAAAAAGGAGAAAATCATTTTAATCATATTCAACATTTACAAGGAAGGGATCAATGTATTATAAGTAATTATAACCTTTAGAAAGCAAAGATCTTATAAATTCAGATCTTCCTTAACCCAGTAATAATACTATTTCTAGTATTATTTTTTAAACTGCATCAATAGAAATACCAGGATTAACAAGCACAAAGCCAGGAAAATCTACAATGCCAGATATTGAATTTCTATTATACTGTCCTTTGAACGCACCAGAATGAGCGCTGCTACCCATTCGGACCCATGCTAAGGAAATTATGGCCAGGCATGGGGGTGCTTGCCTTTAATCTCAGCAAATTCTCTTCAAGTTCAAAGCCAATCTGGCCTACATAGTGAGTTCTAGGATATCTAGGGATACACAAAGACCCTATCTCAATCCCTCCCTGCAAAAGGAAACAATTTTCCAATGTGTTTAAAGTATATAAAAGATACTTTACCATTATCATTAATAATAAATGAGCAGTTATTCATTCTTCCAGTATAAATATTGTAGAAAAACACGGGATAGTTTTTAGTAAGGCTAATAATTCTGTAAAAGAACAATACACATAACATAAACACAGACAGGTGTGATGACTCATGCCTACAATCTCAGCACAGGGTAGACTGAAGCAAGAGAACTGTTGTAAGCTCCAAGCCAGCCTAAGACACAAACTTGGTCTCCTGCCATCCCCCAATAAATAACATAATCACAGATGTGCAGAGAAATGTTGAGGGAGTGTTTAGAGAGAAAATAATGCAAATATGACATGTACCTCTACGTACTGGATTAACAACAGTCTTATAAGACAGTCCACTTTTACAGAAATATTTCTTCCTGGTTATGTTTACATTTTTTTATTTTGAGACAGGCTCTGATCTTGAACTTGTGATCTCTCCCTGCCTCAGCCCGAGGAAAGCTGGAATTACAGAAATATACCACTATGCCTGCTACCTCCCTGGTTAAAATTTGTCCCCCAAAAGACATAAAAACAACTGACTGGTAAGGAACAAGGTTAACATATTCGGTTCAAATCCCTCTTCTGACATTTCCAGGCTGGACAATGAGGAAAGTATTTTGACTTCCAGCCCTCTTCTCAAAATTAGATAATATATTCCTTGTAGTGCCAAATAAGAATAAAAAGGGAAGGCAAAAGTCTAGCTAAAACAAGGTGGAAACTGAAAGAAGCTACTGAGACACAGTCTACAGCCAGGTTTTTGTTTCTCATTTGTGTTTAAAAATTTTTTTTAAAAAGCAATAATAAAAATAATTGTGACATAAAAGCAAAGCTTACAAAAAATTCCAGGTTCCTACCCTTACCTACAGGACAAAAATGATATCAGTAGAAGTTTTCTTCAATAAATTGGCCTGTTTACTTGTTTTTTGATATAACTAAAGGAATGATTTCTCAAAAGCAAACGCATCTCCTAAAAGCCCACTGGAATGAACTGGGTCTACATGAACCAGCACAGTGTCTGTTCTTTAGGTGTATATATTAAATATGTGCTACATAATACCCCCTGTTATTTGTAATAGGAAAAAAAACTAATTCTTCCCCACACTTACTGGCCATCTTTACTCATGCTAATGTACAGAACACTCTGAAAGCCAGGCATGGTGATACACACCTTTAGTCACAGCAGAGGCAGGTAGATTTCCATGAATTTGAGGACAGTTTGGTCTACATAGTAAGACAGTGAGTTCCAGGTTAGCTAGGGCTACACAGGAAGACCCTGTCTCAAAATAAACATCTTTCAATTCTTTAAGATTGAACTTACAAGTTTTCTTTCCTGGAAGATCTCAAGGAGAATCAACATGTTCTTAAATCATGTATTAGTTCTTAGCAAACCATTTGTAGCCAATCCATGAACATAAGCAGAAATACAAATACCTAGTAATGTCTAATAGAAAGGGGCTGTCACCACCCTGTATCCAATGCAATGTTTGAAAAATAAATACACTTTATAAAAACAAACAATAGTAACTGAAATAAAAATACCAGCCTCCTATAAGCATATATGTACAGAAACATACAAATCAAATTTCCACTATGCATCAACACCCAACCAACATAAGAGGTATTCAAGATGCTCTTATTCTCAGATAATACCCAGTCTTCTAGTTTAAACACACACACACACACACACACACACACACACACACACACACACACACACACACACACAGAGAGAGAGAGAGAGAGAGAGAGAGAGAGAGAGAATATTACTTTGACTGGTTGGTACCTACCTACTCAAGAGTTTATAAGGTAAAGTATGTGTGTCCTCAAGCCAGCCGTAGGGAAGCAGACAAAACTCAGACTATCTGATTTAAGTGGTGTACCATCTTTGGTTTAGAAAAAAACGTGGAGGACACCAGCTCTGTGGCAATAACACTCTGAGGGGACTAGGTATATAAGTCTTCTGTCACAGTCAGATCAGGATTACTCAGCTTCTGTCACAGACATTCTCTTCTATCATACAATCTCTTCCTAAAGCTGCCATATCCACAGACCCCTTCTCTCTGCCTTGGTGCTCACACCACCAAGTCTTTTAAAAACTATTTCTGGGCTAGATGTATAGTGCAATGGTGGGTAGTTTACCTAACATGTTCAAGGCCTTGAGTTCACACTCCAGCACCAAACAGACAAGCTGTCTCTATCTCACCTGTTATTTTAACCCTGGATGCTATGCTTTAGGTGGCCATGACATAGCTTCAGAAAACCACAGTTGTGTCTGGTAATGGAAAGGTTTTACTTCGATCCCCTGCCCCACAGTTTAGACAAGGCACAGTATGAGAAATACAATATTCTGTGTAAGCAAGACAGAAGTTTGTTGTCTTTAACTAACATCCATTTAGTAGGTGGAAAATGAAGCTTATTAGAAGAATACTTGTCCAGCATGCACAAGGCCCTTGCTTCAATCCTTAACACCACCATAAAAAAAAAATTTACTTGTTGTGTTTAATACTGTCATATTAAAATTTTACAAAGATCAATGTTGTACAATCTAACTCAAAGTTATAAAAATCACTGAAATGTTTCTTTTCCAGAAGGTCCCTGAAGTAAATAGCTTTATTAAGAGGGTCTGGGAAGGGAAAAGAAAACGTCCTTATCAATACACTGTTGTGGAATAGTCCTTTAGTTCACTATGAAGATTTGAAAAAGGGGGAAATGCGGCCAGGCGGTGGTGGCGCATGCCTTTAATCCCAGCACTCGGGAGGCAGAGCCAGGCAGATCTCTGTGAGTTTGAGGCCAGCCTCGTCTACAGAGCAAGATCCAGGACAGGCACCAAAACTACACAGAGAAATTCTGTCTCAAACCCCGCCCCCCCCCAAAAAAAAACAGAAAAAAGGGGAAATGTGTGAACATTCCTATACACTGTGTGAATATAATCACTGTCATGGAAGCTGATTGGCCAATAGCTGAACAGGATAAAGTTAAGCAGGAGAGTAAAACTGAGAATGATGGGAAGAAAAAGGGCGGAGTCAGAGGAGTCTTGAACAGACACTGAGAGAAGCAAGATGGACATGCTGTACTGAGAAAAGGTACCAAGCCACGTGGCAAAACACAGATAAGAAATATGAATTAATATAAAATGTAAGAGTTAGCTAGTAACAAGCTTGAGCTATTGGTCGAGCATTTATAATTCATAAAGTTTCTGTGCCGTTTATTTGGGAGCGGCTCACGGGACAGAAATTTATGCTGACAATACATATCTGTTAAATTTCTATTTTTTAAAAAAATTAAATTTCTAACTCTCAATATATAAATGGGGGGCTGGAGAGATGGCTCAGAGGTTAAGAGCACTGGCTGCTCTTCCAGAGGTCCTGAGTTCAATTCCCAGCAACCACATGGTGGCTCACAACCATCTATAAGGAGATCTGGTGCCCTCTTCTGGTGTGCGGACAGAACACTATATGTAATAAATAAATAAATCATATATATAACCACTTACAGTCCAAACTTCAGATTCTAACAGTCACATCTATATCCCAGCATAAATGGTCTGCTATACCTTTTTTTGCTGCTGCCAAGTACCTTACATTGCCCAAATTGTATAGCAAATGACAGTAGAAAATTTGTTTGGCAAACTTTGTTTGTTTGTCTGAAATAAGGTCTTACCTTGTAACACAGGCCAGCCTCAAACTCATAATCCTCCTTGCCTCTACCTTAAAAGTGGTAGGATAACAGATGATAGCTACCATACTTGGTTAATACTTTTCTTTAAATACTACAGTAATATCCAACACACACAATAGACAGTCAATGATTTTTTGAGGCATAAATGATGTGAGGACTAAGTATCCCAACTATGAAATAAAAAAACCAAATGGCTCAAAGAGCATTCACAGAATATTATTTGTCAAAATAAGACGATCCAAAGTTAAATTGTCTTTTTCTTGTGAGTCTGTTTAAAGTGGACATGGTGGGATATGTCTCTAATCTCAGTACCCAAGAAGCAGGTGCAGGAGGATAGCTAGAAGTCTGTTCCAGGCCAGCCAGAACCACACAATTCCAAGCAAGCCTGACACTAATCTCAAAATAAGACAAAAACGTTCCTTTTTTTTTTTTAAAGTATCACTGGAGAGATGGTTCAGCAGTTTAGAGCACTGGCTGCTCTTGTTGAAGACCTGTGTTTGATTGCCAGCATCCACACTGAGGCTCTTAACTGTCTTTAATCCCAGTTCCAGGGGATTCTTCTGGCCTCTAAGGGGACCAGACACTCAAGTGGCTGGTGCACAGACATACAAGCAGGCAAAATACCCTTACACATTAAAACACAGACACACACACACACACACACACACACACACACACACAGACAGACACACACACAGACACACACACAAGCACGCACGCACGCACGCACGCACGCATGCACGCACGCATGCACGCACGTGCACACGCGAACCAAGTAACCCAGCATATATATAATTACAGTCCTGGCTTAGTAAGCTACCCAGTTTTTCCAAATCTATGGCTTTTTGCAAAAGTCAAGAAGTATATGAGATCACTCATCCAATGTTCTAAAAACTACTATGTAGTCAGACTATGCATAAAACCCAGTCCTTATGTAGTCATTCAACAAATTATCTTTTAAAATCTCAACATATAAGACGACTAAATATCAAGAAGGGAGGTATGAAAATGCTACCCTAAAAAGGAACAGACAAGAATCCATACAAAGAAGCATGATTAAAAAGAAAAAATTAAAAATGGCAATTGTCTGCCTCCTGCTTATGGACCAGAATGTAAACTCCAATGCCATGTTTACCTGCCAGCTGCCATGCTTCCTGTCACGATGGTCAAACTCACCTTCTCAGACTGTGAGCCCACAGTGAACTTTTTCTTCTATAAACAACAAAACCCTGTATATACAAAACTCAAGTTCCAACTAGAAACTAAGTTGACCCTCACTGAGCACACTACTAAAACTTAAGCTTACACAACTAATTGCTTAAACAATTCTAGGCTAGTAAAATGTCTCAGAAAGACATCTGTAGCCACACCTATCAAGAGCTCAGCACCGACCCACATGGTAAGAGAGAAAATACTGTCTCTTTCCTCTGACATCCACACAACAGCCCAACACACACAAATCACAAATCAATAAACAAACAAAAAAGAACTAAGAGTCAGTGTTCTTAGCAACATAACTTTGGGATTGGTCATTATACACATTCCCCTTGTGTAAAATATTTTGAACTCCATGATTTGCTTATATGATCTAAACTTGTTTGTTGCATTTAATTTTCAGTATTAGCATAAAAACTAACTGTGGCTGTATACACAACACAATATTTTAGTATTACAGTCATCTTTCTTCTTTATTCTTGAAGAACTGATCCCATGGATACACAAATCTACACACTCAAATCTGCAGTGGCAAGACCTTACCTAAATGGGGTAGTGTTCACCTAACACATAGGCTCCTATGTGTTTTAATCTACTACAGCGTCTAAATGTCTATAAATACTTGTTAGAAGGAATTGCTGAGAAAATTATAACTGGAAAATTTTATACATGTACAGGAATTACACAATTACTTGCCTACTACTTTCTATCTGAGGCTCTAGACTCTCAGTACTCTTGCCTTGGCCTGAGCTCTGGGAGTTCAAGTATGCACCACCATACCTACTCACAATTTTTTTATTTTTATTTATTTTTATTTTATGTGTATAGGTGTTTTCCTTGCATGTATGTGAATGCATCACATGCATGCCTAGTGCCTGCATAAGGCAGCTCTGTTGAATCCCCTGGAAATGGAATCACAGATGGCTATGAACCTCCTTGTGGATGCTAAGAATCAAACCTGGGTCCTCTGGATATCTAACAAGTGTTCTTACTGCCGAGCCATCTCTTCATTGCCTCAACTACCCACTCCTATTATTTTTTGACCACCTGTCTAAGTATTGCTATTAGTTTCTGTTCAATAAGACAAAACAGTACATTATTGAGACAACACTGTAGAGAAATATCGAAACACGTCAGTCATGCTTACTAGTATAAAAGATACACAATAACAGAATTTCAATTGAAGGAGAGAAATGATGAATTTTTTTCAAATGGTAGTATTATGATGTTGTGGGATATTTGAATGTATTGCTATGATTGGTGTATTAAAAAGCTGAATGCCCTATACCCAAGGAATGCTCAATCATACCACAAAGATACATGCTCAACTATGTTCAAAGCAGCACTATTCGTAATAGCCAGAACCTAGAAACAACCTAGATGCCTGTCAATTGAAGAATGGATTAAGAAAACGTGGTACATATACACAATGGAGTACTACTCAGCAGAGAAAAACAATGACAGCATGAAATTTGCAGGCAAATGGATGGAACTAGAAAATATCATCCTGAGTGAGGTAACCCAAACACAGAAGGACAAACATGGTATGTACTCACTCATAAGTGGATACTAGATATAAAGCAAAGAACAATCAGACGGCAACCCACAGAACCAGGGAGGCTACAAAGCAGGGGGGGCCCTAGGATGACTGTGGCTTATAATAAGTTTTAGTTTTACTCAATCACTGGGCAAGCCTCAGTGAAACATTTCACTATTAGGATAAGAATTTATACTGTGGGCTGGAGAGATGGCTCAGCCGTTAAAGGCTAGGCTCACAACCAAAAATGTAAGAATTTATACTGTATCAAGCTGACAATAGAAAAATAAACAAATAAATAAAAATGAAAAAAAAACCTGTCAAGTGCCATTTTACAAAAGAGAGAACAGGTAATAGGATCTAATTTAAATTTCATAAAGATTATTCACTATTGGGCTGGAGAGATGGCTCAGAGGTTAAGAGCACTGGTTGCTCTTCCAGAGGTCCTGAGTTCAATTCCCAGCAACCACATGGTGGCTCACAACCATCCATAATAAAATCTGGTGCCCTTTTCTGTTGTGCAGACAGAACACTGTACATAATAAATAAATCTTTATTTTTAAAAAAAAGAGTATTCAAAAACAAAACAAAAAACAAAAAGCTGAATGCCCAAACAGAGTCCATTTCAGTGTCTGAGCTGCCCACTCAAATAACCCTACAAAACCCAAAAGCTTTTGCAGCCAGCACTGCCCTCTACTAATCCGAACCACCTTTCATTTGCATTAAAACCTCTTCCTTCCTTCCACAGAGGTTGACTGTGTTCAGTGGTTTCTAGCTGTGCTTACTTAAAAGTTCCAGGACAGCCAGAGCTACATACAGACCCTGTCTCAAAAAAAAATAAAACAACAAAAAAGACATTGTGAAATTTACAGGGAAATGGATAGAAGTGGAAAGGATTATATTGAGGTAACCCAGGCTCTGAAAGACAAAGGCTGAATGATCTCTCTCAGAGGCAGACCGCAGCTTCTAAATGTTACTTATATTTATTTATGGCGGGGAGATTGTGTATGGGGCCAGGAAACCAGAAGGGAGCCCAAGGGAGGGCAATAAAGGCTTTAGGGTGTGATATACCATATGGGATGTGAAAGTGGAAATGGGAATACCAGGAGTGGAAGGGTTTAATGGGGGAGTCCCCCAGGGAGATGGGAGAGGAAGGGGACTGGTAGTAGGGGGTGGGAGTCAACTAAAGCTAAATATATTTTTTTTAATGCCACAAGAAAACTGGCAACTTTGTAAGGTAATTTAAAAAAATTTTAAAACTATTAAAACAAAACAAAAAAGTACTTTTAAGACAGAAAAAAAAAAGCTGAATGCCCAATAGCTAGGAAGGAGGTATAGGTGGGACTTCTAGGAAGAGAGAGAGGAAATAGATGAATCTAGTGTTCTCGAGAGAGACCAAGGGGACTCTAAAAAGTCAGACATATGACAGATCAGAGGTAACCGATCCATACAACAGAACATAGATTAAAATAAATGGGTTAATTTAAGTTATAAGAGCTAGTGGGACAAACTTAAGCTAAGGCTGAGCTTTAATAATTAATAATAAGTCTGTGTCATTATTTGTGAACTGGTGGACCAAAGAAAAAAATCTGTTAACATTATGATGATGTAGCACCTGTATGACCCTAGCACTCAGGAGCCTAAATACCCTGGAGTATGGGGATGTCCTGAACTGTATGGCCAAACCATATCTCAAAACAAAAATAGTAAGAAAAATGGCATAAGGAAAATAGACTCTGGATGTGCATACTAAACTAAGAAATGAGAACTAAGACAACTACAAGACACCATTTTTAGCATTCAGAAAGCCACTAATGATGGGAATAACTTATTAAATGTTGAAAAGGTTACAAACAGTTCACCCAATGGCTCTTTTCCTCTTCCTTTTTCCTTTCTAACCTTCTTTTTCCCCTCCCCTTCTCTTCCTTTTCTGTCCTGAGACAAAAAAAAAAAAAAAAAAAAAAAAAAAAGAGTTTCATGTAGCCCAGGGAGCCTGAAACTTCCTAGGTAGCAGAGGCTGATTTGAAAGCTCCTCCTGTCTCTGTGGTGTGTACCACTCACCATACCTGCTTCTAATGGCACATTTCTGACAGGAATACAAGTTGGTGGAACTCTTAAGAAGACAATCTGCAATGTGTACTAAAAATATACAAACTAAGAATTGTTTGTCTGGGCTGGGTGATGGTGGCGCACACCTCTGATCCTAGCATTTGGGAGGCAGAGGCAGGCGAATCTTTGAGTTCAAGGCCAGCCTGGTCCACAGAGCAAATTCCAGAACAGCCAGGGCTACACAGAGAAATACTGTCTCAAAAACAAAAAAAAAAAAACAAAAAAGTTCATCTGTTTGTTTTTAGATAGAGTCTCTTGTAACTCGGGATAACCTCAATCTCAATTCTGATCCTCCTGACTCTACCAAGGATTGGTATTAAGTGTATGCCATCACTCCTGGGTTTTGTTTTTTGAGACAGGGTCTCTATGTAGCTCTAGCTGTCCTGGAACTCACTATGTAGACTGTTTATAGCACTGTTCTACCTTGGCTTCCCTAAATGGTCACTCATATTTATCCCTTTAATTGTTATCTATAGGGAGACAGAAGAATAACCACAGATGAGTCAGAAATCCTATATTCAAGCCCTGTCCTACACTGTGACCTTGACTGGCTTCATCTACCAATTTTCTTTCATTTGAGAGAGAGAGAGAGAGAGAGAGAACACAAACATCTATTTCCCAAGGCAGTTCTGAGGAGCTAAAAAATAACCTTCACAGACGTGGTAGAATTATGCCAACTCTTCCACATACATATGAAAACAACATCAATCAATTAATGTTAGTAACAAATTCAGACCTATCCCCAACTCAGAAATAGTACTGGTTAATGCACAATATTCCCAACTACAAATCCTACTGTTAAACATGTCTAAATTTCTTTTTCTTTTTTCTTTCCTGGTTTTGGGGATTCAACCCAATAGGGATGGTCAGGAATGTCAGGAATCCTAGCACTGGGATTCAGGGATAAGGCAGAGGAGTAAGCTGGGGCCTCAGTGTGACTGGCTCAAAAGGGGACTGGTGGTATAAAGAGCTTGCTCAGTATGCCCACAGAGGAAGCTCTGGGTTCACTTCCCAACATCGCTATAAGCCAGGTGTGGTAATGAGTACCCTAGTAATCACAACGCTTGGGAAGGTGAAGGCAAGATGATCATAACTTCAAGGCTATCCTCATCTACACAGTGAGTTTAAGGCTAAGCTGGGCTACATGAGACCCTGACTAAAATAAACAAACAAGCAAACAAACAACAAACTAAAACCACATAAACTGCTGAGCTACATACCAATACTTTGCCAACAAGTCCAAATTTTAATTTGATGTCTTTCCTTTAAATCTTTCCCCTCACTTTATTGTATACAAAGCTATCATTTCCCTGGTGTTCCTTTAGAATCTAACCCCTAATCTTCCCTGGCATAACCTTTAGAGTCTGCAAATTCTCTTTTAACTTTCTAGTCCACTCCAATCCCCCTTTGATATTCCCACCAGCTAGCATCAAATTCTGCTTCTCAATTTTCCCCTACCTTCTCTGAAGATATCTTTCATATGCTAGCTAAGCATATCTCGCTAAGCACCCACATGATTCCACTTACTTCCTTTATTTAGTTGGCAACCCTACCACATATGTGAACTTGACAACTCTGACACATAATTAACCCAGAAAGATAGTGTTTGGAACAAGATTTATCTCCATTTAGAGTTTACCTACTCCACTGGGACTCAATAACTTCAACACTTGAGTTTATAATCTACAAACTGAAATGATAATCTTTTACGGAGTTGAAAAAGAGGGGAGTTGGTAATAATGTACATTAGAATCTTTCACAGTGCCCAGGAGTGTATTAAAAATCACTAAAAGTGGTGGGTATTGAGCTTCAATATTAATAGCTTCAAAATTAACCCCATTTCCTTCTTTCAGAACTATCAAAGGATCCCATACCTGAAGAAAATTATAACATTTTACACATTTTTAGGACAGTTAAAAATCCTTCCTACACCAATCTCTGCTTATCTGAACTTTAAAGCCTAATGATGGTCCTATTATCATTTCTGGGAAACTGTCCCCGGCTCCAGGTGACCCACAGAATTATTTTCTCTTCTCAGGATACAGAACTCTAGCTATATAAAGTAATACTGATGAACTAAAGTGGGAGAAAAAAAAACCCACAAGAGGACAATTTGCTTCTCCTTAGATCCTTTGAATCTGTAGTTGACTATAAATGATGGAGGAAAGAGCTGGACAGATGGCTTAGTGGTTAAGAGAATTTGTTCTTTCTGAGGGCCCAGGTTCAATTCCCACCATCTATATGGCAACTCCTAACTCTCCACAACTCCATTTCCAGGGTATCCAAAGCCATATAAAATAATCTAAAATAATAAAAATTAAAAAAATAAAAATGACCCCATTATATTTATACAGAATATATGAGTATTGCTTGACTTCCACGTCTATATATAAAGTAACCAAAAATCAACTCAGAAAAAAATTGTCTTGCCTTGTCAGGCCTGGTGGTGTAATTCCATCACTGAGGACAGACAGCTCCTTCAAATCTCTGAGTTGAAGGCCAGCCTAGTCTACATAACAAGTTCCATGCCTGCCAGAGATACATAGTGAGAACCTGTCTCAAAATTAACTTATTAAATGTCCAGCCAACTTTTCAACTGGGGTAATTCAAAATTTCCTCTTGAAAAATTATCACTGTGATGACAAGGCCCACCAGTCTAGCCTTACCACCAACTTTCTAAAATGCGAAAACCTCAAAATTAGCTTTCTTTTTGGGGGAATGAAAGTGAGAAACCCCAAAGAAGAAACTTTGATCTCCAAAACTAAACACACTCATTAGATTCCCAATACTGGGGGTGTGGGGTGTGTGATCTAAACAAGCCAGGCCTGGTACTAAATGCTAGGAATAGAAATACTTTCAAGTTGCTGTCAAATTTAACAGAGCACGAGATCTGGATGTTACCAAAGAAAGCAAACTAAAGGCCTCATGAAGAAAAGCAATTTGAAATAATTCTGTCTCGTTTCTAATTCTGCAAACTGCAATTCTTAGCAATTCTACCACATTTAGTGTTCACTGGTTACTGCATCAATGAAAATAACATCCACCACAACGAACATATAGGTGACCCAGACCAAGAACTGAGTGTTAGTTAGCCTCTCTCTGCAAACTGGATGCATCCCCATATAACACTCTATCTGCCAAGAGGAAAAGAACAGGACAGGCATCTTCTTCACATTCTACAAAAGAAAACCTTTTTCATAAATGTTCATAGTGCTAAGTGTGTGCCTTCTCTGTCACAAGCATGCTCAGATAAATGTCAAATGGAGTTAACATCAGAAAAGCTCTTGACCAAAACCAGAACAGAAATACTTTTAAACCAGAAATGGAATTCAGGAGTAAATCCTTCAGATTTATTTCTTGAGCATACAGAAGGCACATGTATATACAAATTAATTTGGTTTTATGAAAATGAGGAGTTCTGGGCCAGCCAGGACTACATACTTAAAAATGCCTATCTCCTTCCTTCTCTTTCTCTCTCTCTCTCTACACACACACACACACACACACACACACACACACACACACACACACACACATTATGTATGTGAACATAAGTTCAGGTACTTAAAGAGATCAAAAGATGGTGCTGTAATTACCCTAAAGCTGGAAGTTATAGGTGAGCTACAGGCAATATGGGTGCTGGGACTGAACTGAGGTCTTCTAGAGGAGCAAGTACTCTTAACTGCTGATACATTTCCAACCCAAAAATTCTTAAAGACTACGTTTTTGTATTTTGTGAATGCATGTGCCACAGTACATGTGAAGATCATAGATCAACTAATGATCTTTCTTTCCACCATCAAGCCATACATATTAGTGTGTACCTTGCCTGGAATGCATTAATACAGAAATCATTCCACATCAGGACACTAACTTACTACTCATTCTAGTGTCCTATCTAATTCATCAAAACTATATAAAATCCATGACTTCAGAGAATATTTTCTAGTTGCATTATTTTACTTTACAGTGTATATAAAATATGAAATAAAACCCAAACTACCTATATAATACTGAATTAGCTTTACTCCATTACCAAGACTATAAACACAGGGCAGAATCAAAAAAGCATGCTCAAATGACATTTGCAATCAAAGTCAACAAAGGCCATGGAAATAACAATATAGTACTGAACTATTATCTTGACATATATTCTGGAAAGTTACTGATCAATATTTGTGTATGGATAGTGAAGGGAAAACTAATGTGGACAGTTTCAAATTAATAACAATATGAAAATAGATCACTGTTATTTTCATAATTACAAAACCAATAATATAAGAGAATTCAAAAGAACAAAATCATAGGGGATAAAACTGTTAATCCTACAATCTTCAGGGCATTCAGTAAACACCTGAGAAAGCTGAAACTACTCATAAAAGGCTGTTTGTGAGCATTCAAGTTCTACTACACTTGTACAAACTCACCAGGATCTTAACTGTACAGAAGAGTGAAAGGACAAGTAATGCTCTTAGGACCCTGGACAATGACCAATTTTATAAGCAAATTGTTTCCTGGGTTCATAAAACAGAAAGACTAGAGAAATGTGCTAAGTAATTTTATATTTTTATCTAAGAAAATCATTGTTCAACCTAACATTCCAAAGTCTGCTTCTCTAACCTCTTTTTTCAGCAATTGATATTGTCATTTTTGCCTTCTTTAAAATGCCCAATGGTCCGATAAATACACACTTACAAAATGTATTACTCTAGTTCATTGGATACAAGTGTACTTCATCGGTTTGATCTGAGGGATATACTGGAGCCCAACTGTTCCCCAGACTTGCTGGATCTATTGGCACTCAACTCTCTGCTTTTACACATGCAGGGTCCACATGCTCTACTTTCTTTTATTTTTAAACTATGATTTATAAAACTTAAATATCTATGGAGTACCCCTTTCTACTACTGGCTCTCACTCCTGGGATTCCATGTCAAGTAACCATTGCTTCTTAACTTCTCTTGGGGCTTTACCCAGGTCAGTAAAAGACAGCTTATCTAAAGTTTCAAGCCTACCAACCAATACACGTAGACAAACGCACACTACATAACCTTCCATTGTGTTCTTATTTTCCTTCTGAAAACTTATCACAACTTCAAGGTGTATCAGGTATGACAGTCCTAGCAAAAGGGACCAAGACCTGGAGGCCAATCTGAGCTACACAATGAATCCAAGGCCAGCATGGGTTAGAGTGAGATCCTTTCTCAAAACAAAACCCACCAAAACAAACAAAACCTTATAAAACTGAGATGTCTAGGGTTTTCTTAAAGACAAAGGGACTTATCTACATCACTTCTCTCCTCCCATGCTAATTCTGAATTCCTTAAACTAAACTTGACTAAAAGTCAATTTCCAATAATGACAATCATTTTTATGAACATCCAATTCTTTCCAAAAATTTCTTCTATTTCTTAGCAGGGCATGATAGCATACACCTGTAACCTAGCACTTAGGAGGTGGAGGCAGAAAGACTAGAGTTCAAAACCAGTCTCAGTTACACAGTGAGTCCATAGCAGCCTGGGCTACTGAGAACCTGCCTCAAATGATCTTCTTACATTCCTTTTATTCCTTAGTTGCTAGTTCAATGGTCTCAATGGAGCAAGTATACAATAAAAACTATAATGGACATGGAAAGGTCATTATAACAAAGGAAAGTGCAGCAGGGTGTAGTGGCTTGAGGCTGACACAGGACTGCTGCTCTGAGGTCAGAGATAGTGTAGGCTACATAATAAGCTGCAAGTCAGCCTAGGCTACATTGTGAAACTCTGGTGTCTCAGAAAAAAAAAAAAAAGAAAATGTAGATAGGGCTAGAGATTAACTGAAAAAGCCTTTGATTTTTATTTGAGACAGGGTCTAACTATGGAGTCCTGCCTGGCCTAGAATTCACTATGTAGACCATGCTGGCCTTGAACTCAGAGATCTGCCTGCCTCTTCCTCCTGTGTGCTAGGATTAAAGGCGTGCACCACCACATCCAGCTTTCTACTTGCCCTTTAATTTATTGACACAGAACTGAATCTACTTGTCCTTTAAAAAGAAAATTTATGATGTACATCTGGGAACAGGGGTTATGGTTGAGAGATGTAGCACTTTGCAGAACATGTTGGAGGCTCTGGGTTTTATTCCTAGCAGTGCGAATTAACAAGGCAAGAAACAAAAACAAAAGCAGAAACAAACAAACAAAAAAGGGGGCTGGGGGACCATTTCTTCTATCTTTTGCCCTTTGGCTTTTATGGATTTATGTATAAAGTCAATCTGCTGTGCATTCTAACCCTGATGTTTGTCAGAGTACCAAAAAACCTCCTTTCTCTGGGCAAAGAGGAGTGCTTCATTGTCTTCCCTGATTGCCAGTAACAACACAGAGAATCAGACCTATAATACCTAATACCTCACAATTTAATTCAAAACAAAGGTTTTGTTTGTTTTTCGGAGCTGAGGACTGAACCCAGGGCCCTCTACCACTGAGCTAAATCCCTAACCCCACAAAATTATTTTTAAAATGTGGCCTAAGTCCACTAACCAATTACACCAATAGATTAATCAATGCAAATAATACATTATGTGCCTCATGGCATTACAACCTAGATACCATTTTTGTTGTTTTTCTTTTTTCAAGACTTGGTCTCACTATGTTTCCCAAAACCACTGAAACACACTATGTAACCCAAATAGCCTAAAGCTATCCTCCTGTCTCAGCCTCCTGGAATGCTGAGATGAATTCAGCAGCTAGATTCTAACCCTAGGTTCTGGCTAAAGTTTTAAAAACAGCTGTAAACGCTAAAAAAAATACATGACAAAAATTTACCTGGCAAACATCGATCCATGACATATTTTGTAATAACACAAAATAAAAGATATTCTCACACACAATAACAGCAGCCCATTTATAGACAATAATTTAAAAAAATCACTCACTGAAATACAGTAATGACATTTGATTAAGCACATATCCCGGTCTATTTAGGCTGCCTCTAAACTGCTAGCTTTGCAAGCCCTCAGATAAATAAGTCTCATTAGCCTAATGTTCTTTTACAGAAAATGGTTAGCAAAATGGGTAAATTTTAACGCTTATAACAGACTTGACAACATTCCCACCCAACCGAACGTCTTACAGAGACTTTATCAATGAGTGGGTGAGTGCACGAGTGTTCCGTGGCACCAGGCCTATACCAGTTCATGGAATGATCACACTTTAAAGACTCATGACGGAAAGGACAGAATTACGAAATCATAAACAGTCACCATAGCACATCCACCAGTCTGTAGAGAAACTACAAACGCTACTAGGTTCGGAAGCTGTCATTTTTACCAAGTTTTGGAACCCGCATACACCCCTACCCCAAATTCATCAGTGGGGCGAGTGGAGGCTGAGTCATTCCGAGGAGTAACTTTACACCGATGCTCGCACTCCGGGGTCGGGACAAAGGCATCACCTCTAGGTTCCTCCCTTCTGTGCACTCCGTTCGGACGCGGTCCAAATCCTCTCGGGTTTCCAGAGCCCGACACACGGCTGCGCCGAGCGCAGGCGGCGGAGGCCGCGCTCCAGGCCTCCGGTGGGCACGGGCGCTCCGCCGCTCCCACGACCCTGTCAGCAGCGGCGCCTTACTGTCCCCGTAGGACTGGCGCGGCGACCCTGCGCGCCGGGGCCGACGACCGCTCCCACAATCCCGTCAGGTGCCAACCGGCCCGCGCCCAGCCCGCCGCCAGATGGGGGCAGGGGCGGCACTCACCCGACAGCGCCTCCTCCGCCCGCGGCAGCAGCACAGCCGGCGGCCCCCGGCACCATCTTCTGCCGCCGCCCTGGCCTCGGCGGCGGCTACCAACCGCCCCAGCGGCGCCGCCAACCAACACGACCGTCGGCGCCGGCCACCAAGCGCCCGGCGCGGCCCAGAGGTTCGGCGGGAGCGGGGTCGGGCGCAGCCGCTGCTCGAGCCCCTTGGCTCCCCGCGGAGACCGGGTCCGCGGGCCGAGGCACTGGGACCTGAGGCAGCGGAACCTGAGGCAGCCCGAGCTGGCAGGGCCGGGTCGCGGCCGCCGCGGGGTTTGTTATTGTCAACTCGGCCCTTCCGCCGCAGAGCACGCCGGGAAACAGCCAGCCGGGGGAGGGGCGCTCCGGGCGTCTGCGCAAATCCGGAAGTCGCTGACCTGCCGGGACGGCGCGGCTCCGCCCGCAGGCTTAGTACGCGGCTGGCGTCTTCTCTGTCCTGCCCTGACCCGGGAAGGTATTGCGGTCCTTCCGTGGACGGCCCCAAGGTGAGCTTGACCTTCTGGCCGCGGCGGGCCGACCCCGCCAAACCTGGAGCAGCCCCAGTCGGGGAACCGGAGGCGGAAGAGTTAGCGTCTGCACAGCTCCGGGGCCCTCATCGGCCGCCCGAGTGCCGGGACTGAGGTCGGTGACGGGGTCAGCGGACGGTCACCTGGGACACTCATACCTTGGCCACCTGGACTGCAGGCAACTCGGAAAGTATGCCTGGCATCTTTGCAAGGGTAGGGCGGCACATAGTCAGACAGACCAGGTAAGCTAAGAGCACGTCCAGCAGAGAACTGAAGCCAAGTGGACTGGACTGTAAGCGGCACGACCGTACTATACCGAGATGTCTCTAATGAGTCAATAACATCAGGAGTAGAGATGAGAATGCCAGTTTGGGAGAAAATTGCCATTTGTAAAGGTAATTGGGCTCAGGCAAGAACTTGAAGCTTCAAATTTAAAATCTGATGAGCAGATGTTACATGCAGACTAATTATGTGACACAAACACGTCTTAAATTGCTATTTCCAGGAATTTCTGGTAGAAGTAAAAGTTTAGGACTACCATCTCTAAGTCAACAAAGAGGATTCACGACAAAAATGAGACACAAGGGGTATAAAACTGAGCCAGATCTGCAGCCCTTCATTTATTGTGGTAGAGACTGGAAAACATTGACTGGGAAGCATTAGTTGCAATTCAAAGTTGTTTTGAAGAGGAGCTTGTTTATATCACTTGTTTTTAAACTAGAATTTTAGCATATTGCTCAAGCAAAGTAAAGCAAAAGTGAAGAAAATAAGCACAAAATTATGCACCAGGGAAAGGAGTGAATTGGCAAGACTAAAGAAAAAAATTTTTACTAGCACATCAAATTAACATATGTTGCACGAATCAGATGGTCTTAATAAAAACTCAGAGCCAGATATCAGGATGAAAGCTGAAAGATCAGAGAAGCAGAGCAAGCCACAGCCACTACCTCTCACCTCACCAATTCCTCAGCCTGAAAGAAGTGAGTTCCTGTCTCCTCCTGCCTTATATTCCTTTCTCTGCCCTGCCATATCACTTCCTGTCTCAACTTCCTGAGATTAAAGGTTTGTGATTCCCAGTGGGGAATTAAAGATGTGTGCCACCACTGCCTGTCCCGGTTTCTCTTTTAGACTGGATTAATCTCATGTAGCCTAGTGTGGCCTTGAACTCACAAAAATCCAGACAGAGATCCTCTGCCTCCCAAGTTTTAGGATTAAAGGTGTGTGCCACCGCTGCCTGACCTCTATGTCTAACTCTGTAGCTAGCTCTGTCCTCTGATCTTCAGGCAAGCATTATTTCCTAGATTACAAACAATATATCACCACATATATAAGCTATGTGATAACGAAAAGTCTAGCTAGAAGCTGACTATGAAAAACAGGGCTGGTGAGATGCCCCAGAGGGTAAGGTCTAACAACCTCCCTTCTGTCCTAGGACCCACATGATGAGAGGAGAGAACCAGTTCCTTGAAGTTCACACACACTATAAAGAGCACACCAGGGCTTTATCCTGGTGTTCCCGTGTAGTTAATCAGCGTCGTTCATCAGTACAGATGATATCCAATTTCAAATGTTAAAACTCAACATATCCTCATGGTTATCTACTAAAAAATAATGATGTTCTTGTCCCTGACTTCTTTGAGAAACTATTACTACAGATGTCTGATTGTTACTTTATACTATAGTGTAAATGTTAAGAGCTTATATGGATCTCAAATTCTTTGCTAAGACTTAGGTGAAAACATGTTACATGAATTCTGTTAAATATACTTTTGAGTACCCAGGAGATAAGTGTTGCTAATCATGCATACCCATAAGTCTTCTGTCCACAAGCCATTTTCCCTCATTCTCTTGAACACTCTACTCTCCATAATAAACAGGAACAAAGTCCTCCTATAACACCATTTGAAGCATCTTAATCCAGTCTCAGTTTTGCCTTCCTGGCTTTTCTCAATGCAACTGCAAACAGATTTACAAGGACTTTTAAATTATGTTTTATGGACAATGCTGAAACTTTATTTAAACTTACTAGTGCATTGGCCATTCTTGTGTTGTCTCCTTCCTGCTGCTTCTAAACCCAGTCCCATTTAGTTGATTCTTTTCTCAGCTCTCAAGTAATTAGAATAATACACTATGGATAATGCACAGATTAGGTGCTGTGTGAAATAAAGGACACTCTTGTCCTCTACTAATTTTTTAAAATTCAATACCTGTCAATGTTTCAGTGCATTTTCGGTAAAGGAGAGTAAGTAAAGGTGCTTTTTTTAAACCAAGCCTAATGACAGCCTGACAACCTGAGTTTGGTCCCCAGGACTCACAGGATGGAAGAAGAGATCTGATTTTTTTCTTTTTTCCCCTCTTTGGTTTTCCGAAACAAGTTTTCTCTGTGTAGCTTTGGAGCCAGTCCTGGAACTTGCACTGTAGACCAGGCTGACCTCAAACTCAAAGAGATCTGTCTGCCTCTGCCTCCCAAGTGCTAGGATTAAAGGTGTATGCCATCACCAATTAGCATAAATGTAGCTTTTAAAGTGATTTTTTTTAGGAGTGTGGGGGGGATTATGCAGAGTCTACTGATAAACACCTGAGTACTTCAAATTATTCAAATTGCTAAATCCCATTTTTCTCAGCTTTTACCTGACACATCTGTAACTTTGGATCTTTTAAGTATCTAACATACTGATTGTAAACTCCTCTTTAAACATTAACTCTTTCCCTTGCACAGTGGGACTAACATTTGTTGGCAGCACCTCACAGCTTGTTCAGGCCCTCTCTTCGTGTCTGGCCCTTGTACTAGCTTCCATTGTTTTTCTATCCAAAACTCTAATTATGTTTCTCACCTTCCTAAGAATTTTTAGTGGTTTTGTTTTCTGTATGGACACAATTTGAACATTTTTAACATAGCACAGCAAATCTTACTGGGATTGGGACTAGGTACCAGCTCAATTCACATTATACCAGATTAAATTTTTTCCCCTTCCAGTGAATCTTTAAATGGGATGAGTTTATAAATTCATAGGATTCTGGACTCAAATCATTATAAAGTATTTGTATAACGAAATACATTCTGTAAATACGTCAAAGGCCAAGTAAGTTTCTGTGAAAAATTCTTACTCTCACGTGTCTCAAAGGCCACCAGTAGTAATACAGGGGTCTTTCAAACAAAACTGCAAGGATAGTTGAGCACTTGGGAGGTAGAGGCAAGAGGATCAGGAGTTCAAGGACATCCTTAGCTGTGGGGTGATCCAGAGACCAGCCTGTGATATGAGCCTCTGTAAAACAAACTGCGCTTCAATGATGAGTTTATATGTCATTGATCTTTTACAAAAATCTGTAGCTAGAGTTTTTCTGCCTGGCCCACAGTCAGGACAAATCTCTCTTACCTGCCAGTCCCACAACTGCTCAGACCCGACCAAATAAACACAGAGACTTATATTGCTTACAAACTGTATGGCCGTGGCAGGCTTCTTGCTAACTGTTCTTACAGCTTAAATTAATCCATTTCCATTAATCTATACCTTGCCACATGGCTCGTGGCTTACTGGCATCTTCACATGCTGTTTGTCATCGTGGCGGCTGGCAGTGTCTCTCCGATTCAGCCTTCTACTCCCAGTTTTATTCTCCTCCTTGTCCCGCCTATACTTCCTGCCTAGCCAATGGCCAATCAGTGTTTTATTTATTGACCAATCAGCAACACATTTGCCATACAGAACATTCCACAGCAAAAATCCCTTAAGGATGTTGGGAAAATTGTGGCACACATCTTTATTTTGTCAGCTCAGCCTGATTTAAAATCCCACTCCTAACATTTATTTCATATTTCTTAAACAACTTAGCATTATTGCCCTAATTTAAGGTATGTTTAATAGCAATCACTTAAAGTATAGATTGATCAGTTATGTTTATTTATTTGGCTTTATTCAATGCATATCAAAATTATGTCTGTTTTGAGCAAGTTAAAATAACTGTTTGAATTTTTGTTTTTAAGAGAGCTTGCTCAATGGCTAAGAGCACTTGCTGCTCTTACGGAGGACTGTTTGGATCCCACCACCCATTTGATGGCTCACAAACATCCATAACTCCAGTTCTAAGGGATCTGACACCCACTTCTGACCTCCTTGGGCACCAAGCATGCATGTAGTATAGGCAAAACACTAATAAACATAAAATAAGATCAGTATTTGTTTTAAAAGATTATAACTCAATCAACTGTTGTCAGACACTTTTGAAAGTGCCTTGGGCACTGATTATGAAGAGGTTCTCTGCTTTCAGTATTGTTTACAGGCCTTAAAGCTGCCCTATGCTGTTGATTTGTTCATATTCATAGATGTTATTAATGATAATGATGATAGTTATCTTGAATGTCTTCTAGGCTAGTAATGAACCTGAAGAGCTAGTAACCAACACTGTTGGATGCCCCAAAACACTTGCAAAAAAAGTACCTATACCATGCTTAATTCTCTAAAGGATTTAAATCAATAAAGTAAGACAAAGCTTTGTTTCAGTTATGAAGGACATATTATCTCTATGATTATAAAACATTAGTCCTTATATTCATTATTTCAAAATTTACCAAGACGTCCAGAAGTAGCGCCAATACTTTGTGGAATATTTTCAAGTACAAATTAGCCAATTATGTAGATGGAAAGAACTGATTCCAATGTCAAGTGGGTGTTGGGCTTCTAACTTACATACATTATAATATACATTTTAAGAAAAAATGGAGCCTAGAAGCTGTAGCTCCAGCTGGATATAGTAGTGCGTACTTATAATCTTAGCACACAGAAGTCTGAGGTAGTGAGGCAGGAAGATTTTGAGGCCACTCTGTCTAAATAACACCATGACAAAGTACATACAAACCTGTATATCAAAGAAACATAAATCCTAAGGAAAATACCTTTTGCTTTGGGGGCACTGTAATATTTTCTTTTTTGTCCCAAATTCTAGTATTGACCTACCTTTGATTTTATCATTGTATCTAAGGGTTTGAAGGATATTAGGTTCAGTGACAGGAACCGAATCTTGAGATACATGCTATTTTGATTGCATACTTCAGTAGTAAGCTTGTGATTATACTGATTTTTAAAATACAGTATTCTTATAGAAACTATTGAAATGTTTTTATATTTGTGTTTCTTAAATTTTACATTACAGTTCTATTTATCTGTCTTAACTAATCCAGATTTTATTATTTGCCCCCAGTTTTACAGATAAGGAATTGATTCATGGAGACTAAGTTACTGAATCAGTACACTTCCTTCTAATTAGTGTTTCTTAGTAACTTATCAGGACCAGAGTTTAAAACCAGGTGACTAGTTCTATAGGCCATAACCATAATACACAGTGTTACCCCTTACTTTGGTATCAATTCAAAGGTAGAAAAAGGTATGAACTTGAAAGTTTAACAGTCAGCTAAGTTTCTCAATGATAGAATTGTTTTAGAGGCATATGGGAGGGGTTGGCTTAGTTAACTCTTTGTTGTAAGGGGCCATCCTATGAATGTTAGGATTTTTTTTATTAATTTTTGTTGTTGTTGTTGTTTTTGGTTTTTGTTTTTGTTTTTCGAGACAGGGTTTCTCTGTGTAGTTTTTTTGGTTCCTGTCCTGGATCTCGCTCCGTAAACCAGGCTGGCCTCGAACTCACAGAGATCTGCCTCACTCTGCTCCCGAGTGCTGGGATTAAAGGCATGTGCCACCACCACCTGGCTAGGATTTTTCTATGTGTTTGGGTATTCAATCTGCATGTATGATTAGGCACCATGTACATGCCTTGTGCCTGGAGACCAAAAGAGGGTATTGGATCTTCTGAATTAGAATTACTGAAGGCTATGGGTGCTGGGAACTAAGTGTGTCCTCTGGAAGAGCAGCTGGTGCTCTAGACTTCTGAGCCTTCCTCCAGCCCCACATTTTAGGATTTTTGACATTTCTGGCCTGTATCACCTGAGACAGTGACACTCCTAGTCATAGCAACTAAAAAATGCCTCTGAAGATACTTCAGTAGTCCCTACAGGGACAGAAGAACCAACCCATCTCCTGATTCATAGCACTAGTAAGTGGCATATTTATACAGTGAGACATGGTACAGCTGCTGAAATTGTATTTCAGAAAAACATTAGAAGATAATGGATTTAGACTACTGTAATTCACAATTTTTCATATTAATCTCTGGAAATCTAGATATATTTAACTGTTGATGAGGATCCTAAAATCTTGCCATTCGTTCCCTATACATGTAAAACTTCAAAAATGGTTACTTAGAAAATAAAATTATAAAAATTTTATTTCTAAAAGGAAAAAACTATTTCTAAAAGAAATCTAAAGTGAAGATGTAAACATGAGGTAGTGGTATGTTTTGAAAAATAAAAAAAGTAATGGAATTTATCAAAACTTTTTTTCACCATTTTTCAGGACAAGGTTTCTGTGTGTAGCCCTGGCTGGCTTGGAACTTGCTCTGTAGACCAGGCTAGCCCCAAACTCAGATCTGCCTGCCTCCACCTCCTGATTGCTGAGTTAAAAGATTGCACCACCCAGCAATCAAAACTGTTTAAGTAAAATACAAAAGTGATTTTTTTTTCTTGTTTGTACCTTTTATACATCTAAACTATATGCCTTTTGGTAAACTGAAATAAAAGTTTCTTTCCAGTTTGCAGAAATCCATTTATTTTAGTAACATTTGTTTTCAAGTTTATGCCCTCAAATGATCCTTCAGTTTTAGTCAGCTTGCTGTCCATACATACAGAACACCTTCAGGAGTCACTCATTTTTAACCTTTATTTTGTGTTTGTGTATGTGCAATAGCACCCATGTGGAGGTGAGAAGACACCTTGCAGGAGTCAGTTCTATCCTTCAAACTATGGGTTCTAGAAATTGAGCTCAGGCCATCAGGCTTGGCAGCAAGTATGTTTACTCTCTGAGCCATCTCAAAAAGCCTCTCATTCATTTTTAATGTGACTTCCTATGAAAGGAATGTTAAACTGAATATTTGCAAACCTGGATTCATAATTTTACACTTTCTCTCTACTCTCCAAACCATACTATCCTTAAATCCCTAGCCCCTACATCTTCCCAATTCTCTCATTGGTTAATAATCTCTCTTAATTCATAAGAGATCTTTCTCACTTTTCTGCCATGAAATCTTCAATCCTAATTGAATCTATTGTCATGCCAGTCATAATTCTCTACCTTGTATTTCTGTTAGTCAGCTTTAAATACAACCCATTTTACATCTCATTCTGTCTTTCTGGAAAACCATTTGATTAAGTGCCATGAATTGAATTTACCAGAGAAAAGCCATATCTTTGTTAAAGGTGTGAGGGATTGATTAGAATATATTGATTGTGGAGAACTAGAATAGTGCAGCTTCAGAGCTAAATTATTTTGGGCTAACAACCCTCTTAGTAGCTATTCATTGCCTACCGTGGTGGTTTGACTTATCAGTCTTGTGGCTTATGTGACATGTTTAGGAGTGTATTAATGGCTCACTTCCTCCTACCCAGAAGCAAAAAATGTCATCAGATAAAAAACATCTCAGACCTATAGCAGAGGATGCTCCCACTGTGCTGTAATGCCAGTGTTTCCACCCATTTGAAAAGTACCTCCAGGGGTTTGGGATTTAACTCAGTGGTAGAGCTCTTGCCTAGCAAGCACAAGGCCCTGGGTTCGGTTCTCACCTCCAAAAAAAAAAAAGAAAAGTACCTCGATTTGTGATTTGATTTTTGTTTTGTTGGCTTTTTTATTTTATTTTATAATTTAATTTAATTTTACATAGCAGCCACGGATATGTAAATTTCCCCTGTCCTCTCCCCACCCTCCCCCTAGCCTACCCCCCATTCCCATCTCCACCAGGGCAAGGACTCCGCTGGGGATTCAGCTTAGCCTGGTAGATTCAGTCCAGGCAGGTCAAGTACCCTCCTCCAATTACCCAGGCTGAGCAAAGTGTCCCTGCATAGGCCCCAGGTTCCAAACAGCCAGCTCATGCATGCACTAAGGACAGGTCCCAGTCCCACTGCCTGGGGGCCTTCCAAACAGTTCAAGTTAATCAACTGTCTCACTTATCCAGAGGGCCTGATCCAGTTGGGGGCTCCTCAGCTATTGGTTCATAGTTCATGTGTTTCCACTAGTTTGGCTATTTGTCCCTGTGCTTTTTCCAATCATGGTCTCAACAGTTCTCGCTCATGCAGTCCCTCCTGTTTCTGGCCAATTAAGACTCCCGTAGCTCCACCTGGGGCCTGGCCGTGGATCTCTGCATCTGCTTCCATCAGTCATTGGTTGAGAGTTCTAGCACAACAGTTAGGGTGTTTGGCCATCCGATCACCAGAGTAGGTCAGTACAGGCTTTCTCTCCACCATTGCCAGTAGTCTATTGTGAAGGTATCTTTGTGGATTTCTGGGGACCTCTCTAGCACTTTGCTTCTTCCTATTCCCATGGGGGTCTTCATTTATCATGGTCTCTTTTTCCTTGTTTTCCCTCTCTGTTCTTGATCCAGCTGGGATCTTCCACTCTCCTAAGCTCTCTTTCCCTCGATCCTTGTCCTTCATTAACCCCCCTCACGGTCCAGTTTGCTCATGTAGATCTCATCCATTTCTCTGTCGCTGGGTGATCCCTGTGTCTTTCTTAGGGTCCTCTTTTCTAGGTAGCCTCCCTGGAGTTGTAAGTAGCAGTCTAGTCATCCTTTGTTTTACATCTAGTATCCATCTATGAGTGAATACATACCATGTTTGTCTTTCTGAGTCTGGGTTACCTCACTCAGGATGATTTTTTCTAGATCCATCCATTTGCCTGCACACCTCATGATATCATTGTTTTTCTCTACTGAGTAGTACTCCATTGTATATATATATACCACATTTTATTTATCCATTCTTCAGTTGAAGGGCATCTAGGTTGTTTCCAGGTTCTGGCTATTACAAATAATGCTGCTATAAACATAGCTGAACATGTGCCCTTGTGGTATGATTGAACATTCCTTGGGAATATGCCCGAGAGTGGTATAGCTGGGTCTTGGGGGAGATTGATTCCCAATTTTCTAAGAAAGCGCCATATTGATTTCCAAAGTGGCTGTACAAATTTGCATTCCCACCAACGGTGGAGGAGAGTTCCCTTTGCTCCACATCCTCTCCAACATTGACTGTCATTAGTGTTTTTGATCTTAGCCATTCTGACAGGTGTAAGGTGGTATCTCAGAGTTGTTTTGATTTGCATTTCCCTGATGATTAGGGGTGTTGAGCAATTCCTTAAATGTCTTTCAGCCATTTGAGCTTCCTCTGTTGAGAATTCTCTGTTTAGTTCTATAGCCCATTTCTTAATTGTACTGTTGGGCACTTTGATGTCTAATTTCTTGAGTTCCTTATATATTCTAGATATCAGACCTCTGTCAGATGTGGGGTTGGTGAATATCTTTTCCCATTCTGTAGGCTGTCACTTTGCCTTGTTGACCGTATCCTTTGCTCTACAAAAGCTTCTCAGTTTCAAGAGGTCCCAGTGATTGATTGTTTCTCTCAGTGTCTGTGCTACTGGTGTTCTATTTAGGAAGTGATCTCCTATGCCAGTGTATTCAAGACTACTTCCTACTTTCTCTTCTATCAGGTTCAGAGTAACTGAATTTATATTGAGGTCTTTGATCCACTTGGCTTAGGTTTTGTGCATGGCGACAGATATGGATCTATTTGCAATCTTCTGCATGTTGACATACAGTTATGCCAGCACCATTTGTTGAAGATGCTTTCTTTTTTCCATGGTACACTTTTGGCTTCTTTGTCGAAAATCATACTCATAGGTGTGTGGATTAATGTCAGGGCCTTCAATTCTATTCCATTGGTGCACATGTCAGTTTTTATGCCAGTTCCAAGCTGTTTTTATTTCTGTAGCTCTATAGTAGAGCTTGAGGTTGGGGATCATGATGCCTCCAGAGGTTGCTTTATTATACAGGATTCTTTTAGTTATCCTAGGTTTTTTGTTTTTCCATATAAAGTTAAGTATTGTTCTTTCCAAGTCTATGAATAATTGTGTTGGTATTTTGATGGGGATTGCATTGAATCTGTATATTGCTTTTGGTAAGATTGCCATTTTTACTATGTTAATCCTGCCTATCCATGAGCATGGGAGATTGTTCCATTTTCTGATATCTTCTTCAATTTCTTTCTTCAGAGACTTAAAGTTCTTATCATTACAAGTCTTTCACTTGCTTAGTTAGAGTTACCCCAAGGTATTTTATATTATTTGTGGCTATTGTAAAGGGGGATGTTTCTCTGATTTCTTTCTCAGCCCCTTTTTCATTTGTATATAGGAGGGCTACTGATTTTTTTGAGTTAATCTTGTATCCTGCTATGTTACTGAAGGTGTTTATAAGCTGTATGAGTTCCTTGGTTGAATTTTTGGGGTCACTCATGTATACTATCATGTCATCTGCAAATAGGGAAAGCTTGACTTCTTCCTTTCCAATTTGTATCCCCTTAATCTCCTTATGTTGTCTTATTGCTCTGGCTAGAACTTCAAGTACTATATTGAATAAGTATGGGGAGAGTGGACAGCCTTGCCTTGTTTCTGATTTTAGTGGAATTGCTTTGAGTTTCTCTCCATTTAATCTGATGTTGGCTGCCGGCTTGCTGTAAATTGCCTTTATTATGTTTAGGTATGTTCCCTGTATTCCTGATCACTCCAAGACCTTTATCATGAAGGGGTGTTGGATTTTGTCAAATGCCTTTTCTGCATCTATTGAGATGATCATGTGGTTTTTTTCTTTGAGTTTGTTTATATGGTGTATTACATTGACGGACTTTAGTGTGTTGAACCACCCTTGCATCCCTGGGATGAAGCCTATTTGATCATGGTGGATAATTGTTTTGATGTGTTCTTGGAGTCTGTTTGCCAATATTTTATTGAGTATTTTTGCATCAGTGTTCATGAGGGAGATCGGTCTGTAGTTCTCTTTCTTTGTTGCATCTTTGTTTGGCTTAGGAATCAGGGTAATTATAACCTCATAGAAGGAGTTTGGTAATGTTCCTTCTGTTTCTATTGTGTGGAACAATTTAAAGAGTATTGGTATTAACTCTTCTTTGAAGATCTGGTAGAATTCTGCGCTGAAACCATCTGGTCCTGGGTTTTTTTTTGGTTGGGAGACTTTTAATGACTGATTCTATTTCCTTAGGGGTTATTGGACTATTTAAATAGTTTATCTGGTCTTGATTTAACTTAGGTATGTGGTACCTATCCAGAAAGTTATCCATTTCTTTTAGGTTTTCCAGTTTTGTGTAGTAGAGGTTTTTGAAGTATGACATGATGATTCTCTGGATTTCCTCATTGTCTATTGTTATGTCCCCCTTTTCATTTCTGATTTTGTTAATTTGGATGCTCTTTGTCTGCCTTTTGGTTAGTTTGGATAAGGACTTCTCTATCTTGTTGATTTCTCAAAGAACCAACTTTTTGTTTCATTAATTTTTTTGTATTCTCTTTGTTTCTGTTTTATTGATTTCAGCTCTCAATTTGATTATTTCCTGGCATCTATTCTTCCTGGGTGACTTTGCTTCTTCTTGTTCTAGAGCTTTCAGGTGTGCTGTTAAGTCACTAGTGTGAGATTTCTCCAACTTCTTTATGTGGGCATTTAGTGCTATGAATTTCCCTCTTAGCACTGCTTTCATAGTGTCCCATAAGTTTGGGTATGTGGTATATTCATTTTCATTGATCTCTAGGAAGTCTTTAATTTCTTTATTTCTTCCTTAACCCATTGATGATTCAGTTGAGCATTACTCAGTTTCCATGAGATTGTAGGCTTTCTGTAGTTTTTGTTGTTGTTGAAATCTAACTTTAGTTAAATGGACTGATAGAACACAGGAGGTTATTCCAATTGTTTTGTATCTGTTGAGATTTGCTTTGTGGCCAAGTATGTGGTTGATTTTAGAGAAGGTTCCATGGGGTGCTCATAAGAAAGTATATTCTTTTTTGTTAGGATGGAATGTTCTGTAGATATCGATTAAGTCCATTTGAGTCATAACATCAGTTAAGTCCTTTATTTGTCTGTTAAGTTTCAATTTGACAGATCTGTCCAGTGGTGAAATTGGGGTGTTGAAGTCTCCCACTATTAATGTGTGGGGTTTTATATGTGATTTAAGCTTTAGTAATGTTTCTTTTACATATGTGGGTGCCCTTGTGTTTGGGGCATAAATGTTCAGAATTGAGACTTCATCTTGGTGGACCTTTCCTGTGATGAGTATGTAACGCCCTTCTTGATCTCTTTTGATTGATTTTAGTTTGAAGTCTATTTTGCTGGATATTAGGATGGCTACACCTGCTTGCTTGTTAAGACCATTTGATTGGAAAGTCTTTTTCCAGCCTTTTATTTTTAGGTAGTGTCTGTCTTTGAATTTGAGATGTGTTTCTTGTATGCAACAGAAAGATGGGTCCTGCTTTTGTATCCATTCTGTAAGCCTATGTCTTTTAATAGGTGAATTAAGTCCATTGATATTAAGGGATATTAATGACCAGTGATTGTTCATTCCTGTTATTTTTTTGGTGGTAGTGTGTGTGTGTACTTCTCTTCTTTGGGATTTACTGCTGTGAGTTTATCTATTGCCTGTGTTTTAGAGGGTGTATCTGACTTCCTTAGGTTGGAATTTTCCTTCTAGTGCTTTCTGTAGGGCTGGGTTTGTGGATAAGTATTGTTTAAATCTGGCTTTGTCATGAAATGTCTTGTTCACTCCGTCTATGATGATTGAAAGTTTTGCTGGGTATATTAGTCTAGGCTGGCATCCATCGTCTCTTAGTGTCTGCATTACATCTGTCCAGGTCCTTCTGGCTTTCAAAGTCTCCATTGAGAAATCGGGTGTTATTCTGATGGGTTTGCCTTTATAAGTCACTTGGCCTTTTTCCTTTGCTGCTCTTAATATTCTTCCTTTATTCTGTACGTTTAGTTGTTTAATTATTATGTGGCGAGGGGAATTTTGGGGGGGGGGTCTAGTCTGTTTGGTGTTCTATAGGCTTCTTGTATGTTCATAGGCATTTCCTTCTTTAAGTTGGGAAAGTTTTCTTCTATGATCTTGTTGAATATGTTTTCTGTGCCTTTGAGTTGGTATTCTTCTCCTTCCTCTATCCCTATTATTCATAGGTTTGGTCTTTTCATGGTGTCCCAGATTTTTTGGACATTTTGTGTTATAATTTTTTTGGCATTGGTATTTTCTTTGACTGATGAATCCATTTCCTCTATTTTATCCTCTACACCAGAGATTCTCTCTTCTATCTCTTGTATTCTGTTGGTTATGCTTGCATCTGTGTTTCCTGTTTGTTTACTCAGATTTTCCATTTCCAGAATTCCCTCTGTGTCTTCTTCATTTTTTCTTTTTCCCTTTTCAGGTCTTGGACTGTTTCTCTCATCTGTTTCATTGCTTTTTCATGGTTTTCTTTCAGGGATTTATTGTTTTCCTCTGCTTTATTTGTCTTTTCCTCTAGTTTTTTTTTTTATAGAGTTCTTCCCATTTTTCATTTGACTTTTCATGTTCTTTATTGATTTCCTCCACTTTTTTGTTTGTCTTTTCCTTAATTTCATTTTTGATTTCTTCTTAAAAACTTCTAGCATCTTCATGATGTTATTCATAAGGCTGTTTTCTTCTGCTTCTTCCATTTTGTGATGTTCAGGTCTTGCTGTTGGAGGAGGGCTAGGTTCTGGTGATGCTGTATTGCTCTTTATTTTGTTGTATGTACTTCTGCCTTGACGTCTGCCCATCTCCTCATGGATTCATTCATGGTCTTATCAGCGCTCTTGGTCCAGTCAGAGCTGACAGATTCTGCATTTCAGGAAGCCTCTCTTGGTCCAATGAGAGGTGGGAGATTCAGCTTCTCAAAAAGCCACTCTTGGTCTAATCAGGGCTGGCAGATTCCTTGTCTCCTGAGTTTACTCTTTGTCCAATGAGAGCTCTCTCTTTTTCTGGGCCGGGTGGCAGCTCTCAGGGCTAGATGGGAGCTCTCTGGGTTGGATGGGAACTCTGGGCCAGATGGTTGCTGGGGGCTGGTCACTAAGTCTCAGGAAGTGGCAGGGGTCTCAGGCGGATGGGTGTGGGGGCAGGGCATGTAGATTGCAGGGTGTGCAGGGGGGGTCTTGGAGAAGGGGAACCTTCCCTTGGGGGCCCCCGCCGGATGGCCAGAAACTGGGGCCAAGTTGGGCAAGTCTTCCCCAGGAAAGGCTGGTGCCCAGGGATGGGACCTAGGGGCAGGCCTCCCTGGATATGACCCCAGAAACTCACCCTCTGGGCTGGATGGGAGCTGGGGGCTGGTCTCCAATTCTCAGGAAGTGTGTGTGTGTGGGGGGGGGGGTCTCAGGCAGATGGGTGTGGGGTCAGGGCGTGTAGATTGTAGGGTCCACTGGGGGGTCTCTAGTCCGGATGGGAGGTCCAGGCTGGATGGGAGCTGGGGGCTGGTCTCTGATTTTTGTTTTTTTAAAGACAGTGTCTCTATGTAGTCCCAGCTCTCCTGGAACTCCATGTGTTGACCGGACTGGCTTCAAATTCAGAGATCCTCCTGCCTCCACCTACAGAGTGCTGGGATTAAGGCATTTGCTACCACACCTGGTTTCTGACTTTCTTAAACTACAAAAACTTCATAAAACTTACTATGTTAGAACATGTTATTTAGGGTAAACTGAATGATTAGTGGGTATGATTATTCATATTTGGCTTTATTTTATTTATTTGTTTTTATTTTTAAAGTATGAATTAATACATTATTGTATCCTTTGCAGATGTTTGTTAAAATTAGTAGTTGATGCTGGGGATGTAGCTCAGTGATAGAGCATAAGGCATTGGATTCAATCTCCAGTTTTATAAAAGAAAACTAGTAAATGCTGAAAATAACAAGTGATATGGTTAGTTATAACTTTTAGAGAGATATAAAAACAGATAGAGGCTAGAGAAATGGCTTAGCAGTTAGAGGCACTTGCTGCTCTTACAGAGGACTTGGGTTCATTCACAGCACCTATATCAGTTCTTGAAGATCTTATAGCTTCTGTGGGCACTAGGCTGCTGTGAGATGTCTTTCTGTACGCCGAGAATATGTATTGCTCTGAATGGTTGATAAATAAAGCTTTTTGGCCAATGGTGAGACAGAATAAGGTTAGGCGGTACATTTGAATTGGAGAAAGAGCAGAACAAAGGAGAATGGGGAGATGCTGTGAGCTGCCACCAGGAGAAACAAGATGTGAAATTACTGGTAAGCCATGTGGCAATGCATAGATTAATAGAAATGAGCTGAGTTAAGTTATAAGAGGTAGCTATCGAGAAGCCTGAGCCATTAATGCCATACATTTTGTATGTAATATAAGCCTCTGTGTCTTTACTTGGGTCTATACAACTGCAGAACCAGGTGGGACACAGGAAAACTTCCAACTACACTAGGCACATGTATAGTGCAAACATAAAATAGATCTTAAAAATTATTAATAAAAACTACCACTGGCCTTGATGGTATATGATTTTAATCCCAGCACTCAGGAGGCAGAAGCAAATGAATCTGTGAATTCAAATCCAGTCTGGTCTACACAGGGAATTCCAGGACATTCAAGACTACCTAAACCCTGTATCAAACATCCTAAAAAAATAGTAAGGGTGTAGTTATACTTCTTTCTAATCCTAGCACTCTTGAGTTTGAGGCCACCCTAGCCAATAGGGCTACATAGTGAAAAACTGTCTCAACAGCAACAAAAAATATTGAATAGTTTAATGCTTTTGTTTTATAATTTGTTATAAATTTTCTTTAAATATTGACTGCCTGTTATGAAGTTTCAATTCTTAAAAATTCAATCTTTACTATGGCTGTTATTTTTATGGTTGTTACTAGAACAAAAGTGTTAAAATGTATCCATTCTGAGTTTCATACTTATTACACCACTAACAAGACAGGAAGTCTAGGGAGACCTGTACTTTTGTGTGTCTTTTGCACAGTGCTAGGAATGAAACCCAGAGAGCTACACCCTCAGCAACCCACAGGGAAAGTATTAATGTTAGTAAATTGCAAAAACTCTGGGTTTGGTGTCCCACGTTTCAGCACCAAAATATTGGTAAATTGATGGCTGAAACTGCAAGGAGACAGTTCAGCCCTGGAGGGCGAGGTATCCTGGACACCTTGAGCTACTCAGAGCAAGAGCTCTGCCCTGAAGATGTCCTGGACACCTGGAGCTGTTTAGCCCAGCTCTGACAGGTGAGACTGCAAAGAAACATCCCAAACTAGGAAAGGAAATTTTTCTAACTTCTTGGGAGAGTCAGGCCTGGAACTGCTTCAGCAAGGAAGGGTATTCTGACTCTTCAGGAAAGTCAGGATATACCTGGTGTGATGGGGGATGTTCTCCCCACAGGACACAGCAATCCTGCTCCTTCCCTGGAGAGCCGCAATCTCCAGCTCAGTGTTACCAGCTCTCTCTTGCTTAGTCCAGTATGGGACGTCTTAGCAAGGTTCTTCTCTTCAGCTCCCCCTTGCTCAATCCACTATGGGACGTCCCAACAAGGTTCTTCTGTTCAGCTCCCCCTTGCTCAGTCCACTATGGGACGTCTCAGCAAGATTCTTCTGTGTACCGGTGAATGAAAGCCTTCACCCAAAACTCTTTTGAGAAAGAGAGTTTTATTTCGGAAGGAGGAGTCCAGGAGAGTAGCTACCTCTACCAGGGTGGAAAGAACAGCTCACAACTGACCAGGCAGGACGGTTTATATAGGATGTCTAGGGGGCAGAATCAACTGTGATTGGTTAGTTTTTTTCTGCCCAGGGATTGGCCAGTTTTGTGGGCAAGGGGCAGAGATGGCCCTGACTTCAGGGCCAAACTGTTTCTTTCACTGGCCTTTCTTGGCTTTTTGACACTACCTCTAAGGCCAGGACACATTTCTTTCACTGACTCTGATTCTAGGAGCCAAGAGTGTTATTTTGGTACTAGTTTCAGAGTCAGGGCATATTTCCTGGATTCTGGGTTTGGTGATAAAGTGTTCATTTCTCTGTCTCAGGTCCCAAACACTGTGTTTCTTTCCCTGGTCCTGGGCCCTAGGGCCAGGATTCTGCTGTCCTGCTCTGTGATTGGTTGGTTTCACAAGTCAGTTGGACAGGGGCAGAGATGGCTCAGATCTGAGCTAAACTGTTTCTCTCACTGGCCTTACTTAGCTTTTTGACACTACCTCTAAGGCCAGGGCACATTTCATTCACTGACTCTGATTCTAGGGGCCAGGAGTGTTTCTTATTACTGGTTTGAGAGTCAGGGCATGTTTCCTTGGTTCATTTCTCTGGCCCAGGTCCCAAACACAGGCTGTGTTTCTTTCCCTGGTCCTGGGCCCTAGGGCCAGGATTCTGCTGTCCTGCTCTGTGATTGGTTGGCTTCACAAGTGAGTTGGACAGGGGCAGAGATGGCTCTGATCTGAGCTAAACTGTGTTTCTCTCCCTGGCCTCATCTGAGCCATCCTTCCCTAATTCTGGGCTCCAGGGTCAGGGTGGGTTTCTTTAGCCAGCCCCTTTTCCCTACAATTAATGCAAGTAGTTCTGGGAACCTCCCAACCTCCACCCATGGAATACCATTTTGAAATGCATACCTCAAGTAAATCCAGATCTACTCCCAAAGCTTTCTGAGTTTTTTATAGGGTTGGTCTGATTAATTTGAATTTATCATTCTCAAATCTGCCTTAGTCTTTTTTTTAAAATAGATATGTAACTTACACATACATTGTTTATAGATTAGGTGGCATATAGGAGCTGGAAAATGTAAGGTCGGTTTACATTTGGATGGAGATCAATTTCCCTTTTTGTTGTTTGTTTAGTTGTTTTCTTGTATTAAAATTTTTTAATGCCAGGTATGGTGGTGAACACCTTTAATTCCAGCATTTGGAAGGCAGAAGCAGGTGATCTGTGAATTAGAGGCAAAACAAAAACAAAACAAAATTTAAAGCATTTATATGTCATGTGTGTGCATTTGAGAACAATTTGTGGGATTGGTTCTGTCCTTCCATCCTGTGGGTTCTGAGGATCAAATTCAGGTCCTCAGGCTTGGTAGCAAGCAATTTATCTATGGAGCCATCTTACTGTTACTGGTGGTTTTCTTTTAGAGTGGCTATATAGGCTGACCTCAAACTCATGATTTTCTACCTCAGTTTCTTGATTGCTAAGATTATAGGTTTGCACCACCTTATCCAGCAAGTTTTCCTTAAAATCATACTGGGAACACCTAAATTTGTGTCCCTTGATTCTGTTCATTACATGTATGATTATACAGTACGCACCTCAAAAAGGTCAGGTAGCCCTGACCCAAGAGCATGGATTCAAGTTGCTTTATGGAAATGTTTGAAAGAAGTATTTTTAATTCTAGAACAAAAGAAAGTACTAAACCAAGGCTTTTTTTTTTTTTTTCAAATACACTTGTAGCAACATCAGGTTAGATGGGTTACAGTCAAGTGGAGAAATCTTTACTGTAGGTCTCAAATGTTACCTGGTGACAGTTTTAATTTTTGGGCTAATGGAAGCCAGGGGGCAATGAATGTCTATTAAGTGAACTAAAGATTGCCTTAGATTATTTGGCTCTGGACCAGCAACATTTCAACTCCCCATAGTCACAGAAGTTGTAATCAATTAGTGAGCAGTGTAGAACCTTTAACATGTGTATCTTCTTTTCTAGAAACCTAAGTATACATTCCCCAATACACTCAGTACTCCTTGGAAAATAAAAATTAACCCCAGCAGTTTTTTAAATCTATGATGTATGTATTTGAGTTTAAACACCAAACTTTCACTTAAAACAATATTTTAAAAAAAATTTCGAGAAATTTTTAACATTTTTCTGTCCATTTATATTCATGTGTTGGAGCCTTTTGTCGCCTGCCATCTCTGAATCCTTTTTATCCTAGAGTCTGGGAGCTGACCAAAGACAAGTATTATGTAATGCTTCTTTAATTCCCATAAATGATGTTCCCAATAACAATGTTCCCATTCCCATTTTAAGATTTTAAAACAATAAGCATCCCTAAGAAATAATCTCAGCCAGCTTTTGTTAAGTTACAGGTTTATGTTTGTTTTAAGCTTTGATATATACCATACTGTAATAGTGAGACATAGAAAAACCAAGTTGGAACTGACATGGACACTTCCCCACTCGTGGTTAGTCCTCATAGTGCTGGAAAGTGCTATGCAGGCTGCTGAGGAAGAAAAGTCATCAGTAGTCTTACTCAACTGTGGGTCCTGGGGTACATTACTGAACAGTCAGGCAACATGCCCACTTGTATAGTAGTGGCAGATCTGTTGTGAGTGTGACCAATGACTTTCTGATTAGTTTTCAGGTGTATTACACAGGAGGAAATTCACATTTGGTATTGTAAACCTGGTCAAAGCCTGTAGCTGAGGAGGTCATATACCCTCACATGGAAACTACATCTGTTTTGCTAAATGAAGATGATGTACCTGACAAATTGCCTTCTAAATAATTGTGTTTATACCCCACAGATTAATGCTGTTATCAGCTTTGAGCAGAAAAGCTTCTTTTTGCAGTGGTCAGTGGTGACTACTCATAAGGACGAAAATGCCAATAATAAATGACTGCTGGATACTCAGCCATAAGTGGGACATCTGTGTCACAAGGTTAAGGAACATTTCAGAATAGAAGATGGAAAGAGCCAGATGATTGGGGGACGGAGGGTGTTGTGAACTGCTATCACCTAGGCATGGCATGGATGTGGCATTCTTAAGCTCTCTGCTCCTGTGATTGCATGCACAAGACCTGCACAAAATGGGGCCCATCAATATCCTGTCATGAAGGAATATTAGGAACTTAGGAGGACCCACCCTTCCTTGCGTATTTACAGGCAATTAGTAATAATTCATGAAGGGAGAGATGTTTTCTTCAGTGGACTAGCCACTGGTAAGGTGCCTCTACTCTTGTAAATAACCTTTAACCCATGCTCCTGTAAGATCCAGTCCTATGAAACTCACTGAATCACCAGTGGGGTGGGCAGCATAAAAATACAAGGTTATAGTTGGAAAAAGAAGTGATCAAAGAGAGAAGACAGTCGACAAGAAAACATGGGGGTGAAAGTAATCACAATACATTGTAATCACATTGTCATGTATAAAAAACGGTATGATGAAATTCATTATTATGTATAGTTATTGAATGCTAATAAATGTAGCTAGAGTTTTCCTGCCTGGCCCACAGTCAGGACAAATCTCTCTCATCTGCCAGTCCCACAGCCGCTCAGACCCAACCAAGTAAACACAGAGACTTATATTGCTTACAAACTGTATGGCCGTGGCAGGCTCCTTGCTAACTATTCTTACAGCTTAAATTAATCCATTTCTATAAATCTATACCTTGCCACGTGGCTTGTGGCTTACCAGCATCTTCACATGCTGTTTGTCATCGTGGCGGCTGGCAGTGTCTCTGACTCAGCCTTCTACTTCCCAGCTTTATTCTCCTCCTTGTCCCGCCTATACTTCCTGCCTAGCCAATGGCCAATCAGTGTTTTATTTATTGACCAATCAGAGCAACACATTTGCCATACAGAACATCCCACAGCAAATAAAAATTATAATAGAGTTGCTAGAGACAAAAAGTTATATAGCTAGTTTTTGTAACTCATGTCTGTAATCTCAGCACTCTGAGGCTGAGGCAGGAGGATTGTGAGTTCTAGACATAGCAAGAGTGTTTCAATTCTTTTTTAAATAAATAAAAAAAATTTAAATACAGATTCAAAAGAAGCAGCGTTATCATTTTCATATTTCATGTATCTGTTTCAAAAGTATTAAGGTTTTAAGAATGTATTTCTGCATTGCTATCCATGAACAATGGAAAATTGAGAAAAATTCCCCACCAACGAGATAACTAAGTGGGTAAAAGGACTTGCCACCAAGCCAGGCAACCTGAGTTCAATCCCTAGGACCCACAGAGTAGAAGGAAAGAACCAACTCATGCAAGTTGTCCTCTATCCTCCACATTTGTTTCATAGAATGTGCATGTGCACACAAATAAATAATGTAATGGAGGGTCTTGGAGAAGGATCAATAGCAGGCCTCTAAAACAAACAGAAACTTCATTTAAGTATCAAAACTCTGTGTTCAATGCTATTTTGTACAGTGTACAGAAGACTATTTTGCATTGTCTACACTGAGATCTATGAAACATTGAAAATAATTTATGATCTAAGTTTTATTAATTTGGAAGATTAGAGTGGTGATGGTTTCTGTTATTCTACAAATTACACAAAAGTTCTATCAAAATTCCAGTTGTCCCCCCACTCTGCCTCTCTACTAAGCTGAAGTTCATTCTGAAATTTATGTGGGAGTCCATGAGGCCAACAATAGCTATAATGTGTGGTGATATTGTGTCCCTCAATATATTGTGTACCCTAATAAACTTACCTGGGGTCAGAGAACAGAAAAGCCACTAGATAGACATAGAGGCCAGAAAATGGTGGCACACACACCTTTAATCCTATAACTTGTGAAGCAGAGATCTATCTGGATCTCTGTGAGTTCAAGGCCACATTGGAAACAGCCAGGCATGGTGACACACATCTTTAATCCCAGGAAGTGATGGCAGGAAGCAGAAAGGTATATAGTGCATGAGGACCAGAAACTAGAGGCTTTTAAGCTTTTAGGCTTTTAGCAGCAGTTCAGTTGAGATCCATTCGGATGAGGACACAGAGGCTTACAGTCTGAGGGAACAGGACCAACTGAGGAGTTGGCAAGGTAATGTTGGCTGTGGCTTGTTCTGTCTCTCTGATCTCTCAGCTATCACCCAAGTACCTGGCTCTAGGATTTTTATTAATAAGACCATTTAGAAATTTGTGTTACAAGAATGGTCTTGAAAAAGAATATAAGTAAAAATATTCATCTTCCCTCATTTTAAAACTTGCTACAAAACCACACTATAACACCAGACCTAAGATTAGACTAGCACCCAAAACCCAGAAGTGAACTATAAGATATGATGTCCATTGGATCCCACAGAAGAAGCATGCCCCCAGCAGTGTGAAGACAATTGGATAGCCAAGCAAAAATAACAAGTAGATCTCTTACCCTACAGCATATGTGTCAAACTCAAGTTGAATCAATTAACCACTAAAGCTATACAATTTTTAGGAGAAAGCATACAGGTTAATAAATACATATTTGTAACTGGACTGGGCGGTGGTGTAATATGACACCAAGAATAGTCAGCAAACAAATATACAAATTGTATGTTATCAAAATTAAAAACAAAGATAAAAATTGCATTATTCTCATGAGACACTGAGAAGAAAACACAGAGTTTGAGAAAGTATTTGTAAGTCATAAAGAACAAGTATTCAGAATCTATAAGTAAATTTTGTTTTGTTTTGTTGTTTCAAGATAGGGTTTCTCTGTCTAACTCTGGCTGTCCTAGAACTTGCTCTGTAGATCAGGCTGGCCTTGAACTCACAGAGATCTGCCTGCCTCTGCCTCCCAATTGCTGAGATTAAAGGTGTGTGCGACCATTTTCAAAGGAATAAAAATGTGGAAGGCATTTCTGCAAAAGGGTACAAAATAGCTAAGAAGTACATGAGAATATCCTCAATCCCACTAGCCAAGAGGGAAGGTTATTTTCAGATCGAAAATAAATTGTCACCTCGTGTATTAAGCTAGCCAAAATTTAGAATGGCAAAAGCAAATCTGTTTAAGGAGAGAAACTGGAACCCTTACATTGCTGAAGGAACTGTAACATGGTGCGACCACTTGAGGGAAAGGCTTCAATGATTGATCCTAAGACTCAATATAGTTGTTTCATGACCTAGTAGTTCCACACCCCGATAAATGAAAACATATCACCAACAAAAGTATGCAAATTCCTGGTGTGGTGCCACGTGGCTTTAGTCTCGGCACTTGGGAGGCAAAGGTAGGCAGATGTCTATAAATTGAGGCCAGTCTGGAATATATGGTAAATTCTAGGATTACCAGGGCTGTACAGAGAAGCCCTGTCTCAGAAACACCAGTAATAGTAGTAATAATAACAATAGTAATAATAAATGCAAATGTTCATTGTGGTACTTTGAATGTCTTTGGCCCACATATGCTCATAGGGAGTGGCACTATTAGGAGGTGTGGACTCGTCAGAGGAAATGTGGTCTTGTTGGAAGAGACTGGATGACACATGCCTTTAATCCAAACCTTGAGGGTGGAGGGCACACCTTTAATCTGGGCCACACCTTCTCTTGGAAATTTGTCACTGTGGGGGCAGACTTTGAGGTCTTTTTCTCAAGCTTTACTCAGTGTGACAGTCAACTTCTTGTTACCTCTGAGTCAAGATGTAAAGATTCAGCTCTAGCACTACATCTGCCTGCACACCACCATCCTCCCTGCTATGATGATAATTGACTGAACCTCCAAAACTGTCAGTGAGATACCACAATTAAATGTTTTCTTTATAAGAGTTGCCATTGTCATTGTGTCTCCTCACAGCAATAAAAAAAAAAAAAAAACCTTAAGTCACTCATAAAACACAATTCACAATAACTAAAAGGTGGAGGGTCCAAGTAGACTTAAGCTAATGAATGAGTGACCAAATGTAATTACATGTTCAAACAATAGACTGTATGTGATAGAATTTAAGCAAGGGATTGCAGTGATGACTCACTTTAAGGACACATATTGTTAGAAGCAGAGGACCCAAGTTCAGTTCCCAGCACCTTCATCAGACTGCTCACAAGCACCTGTAACTGCAGTTCTGAGGAATCTGATGCCCTCTTCTGGACTCCACAGTTACCTATATACATATGTACATATACCCACACATGGACTTACTGTGTTAGTAAGGAATCTCTAGAGAAACAGAATTGATGTGTGTGTGTTGGCACATGCCTTTAATCTTATAGTACTCAGGAAACAGAGGCAGGCAGATCTCTGAGATTGAGGCCAGCCTGTTCTACAGCGTGAGTTTCAGGACAGTCAGGGCTACACGGAGAAACGCTGCCTCATATAACAAAAACAAACAAACCATCAAAAAAGGAAAAATAATAATAAATAAATCTTTTAAAAAATATATGGTTAGTAAGATGGCTCAGCAGGTCAAGGCTCCTGCCACCAAGCCTAGTGGCCTGAGTTTGATCCCCAGGAGCCACATGGTGGGGGAGATGTGACTGCCACAGGTCTTGTAATTTACAAGCACACAACACACACACAACATAAATGAATGCAATGAAAAAATAAACAGTGAAATAGTTTCAGAATCTATTATAAAAACTGGGTAAAAAGAAAGGCTCGCCAGGTGGTGGTGCAGCACACCTTTAATCCCACCACTTGGGAGGCAGAGGCAGGCAGATTTCTGAGTCCAAGGCCAGCCAGGACTGTGACACAGAGAAATTCTGTCTTGAAAAAACGAGAGAGAGAGAGAGAGAGAGAGAGAGAGAGAGAGAGAGAGAGAGAGAAGAGAGAAGAGAGAGAGAGAGAGAAAAGAAAGAAGAAAAGAAAAAATAAATTAAGCTCTTAATTTCTTACATGAAATGTTTCTTCAGGATAACCTAATATTTAATGATACACAGAGCAGTTACATTGGTAAAATACCAACAATGGTGCAGATGAAATGCAGGACCCAAGTTTGATCCCTGAGACCACATGATGGAAAGAACTAACTCTGACCTCCACACATGCACCTGAAACAAATAAATGTAATTTAAAAAAAAAACTTTTTTTGGAGACAGATTTTCTACAATCTGGAATTCCTTTGCCTACTCTGTTACCTAAAGGATGGCCTCTCATAGTTATTGATTTAAAAGACTGGTTTTTTTTCAATACCTTTACAAGAAAAAGACAGGGAAAGATAAGCTTTCACAGTGCCTATTTACAATAATTCTCAACTGATTAAAAGATTTCAATGGAGGGTCCTCCCACAGGGAATGTTGAATAGTCCAACCCTGCCAATATTTTGTACAACAGTCATTGGAAGTGATACATAAAAAATTTCCTAAATCTATAATTTATCATTATATGGATGATATTTTACTAGCTGACTCAAATGCAGATACTTTAGAAAGAATGTCTGAAGAAGTAAAGGAAATTTTGCCTTGCTGGGGATTACAAATTGCTCCTGAAAAGATACAAAGAGGAGATTCTATTAATTATTTAGGATATAAAATAGAGCTACAAAAAATTAGACCCCAAAAGGTGCAAATTAGGAGAGATAGACTACAGACTCTTAATGACTTTCAAAGATTATTTTGAGACATTTCTCATCTACGAACTATTGTTGGGGTAAAAACTGATGAACTGCATAATTTGTTCAAAACCTTAGAAGGTGACAAGGACTTAAATAGTCCAATGGAATTAGCACCTGAAGCTGAGAAAGAATTGGCCTTGGTAGAAAAGAAAGTACACGAAGGACACGTGGATCGTATTGATCCAAAGCTGGATTGCATTTTGCTTATTTTACCTTCTAGGCATTCTACAGGAATATTAATGCAAAGGGAAGATATTATATTGGAATGGATATTTTTACCAAAGAAACCAAATAAAAAATTAAAAACTTATGTGGAAAAAAATCTTCGACTTGATATGAAAAGAAAAAAGAGAGAATATGAATATGATAAGATAAAAAGGTCAATTTTTGAATCTACTTTTAAAAAGGAACTACTTGTTTTAAATAAGATAAGTAATAAAATTTTTTTGTCTGAGTTTATCAAATGTTACTGGACTGAACATTGTTATATATTAATGGAGGTTTTTTGTCTGAATCTGTCAAATGTTAATGGACTAGACATTGTTAATGTAATTTTTGACTCTATATATTGTATATACTTACTGGATAGTTTTTCTTGTATTAGTTATAAGCTTTTTTTTAATTTTAGACAAAATAAGGGGAAATGTGGTGGTATTGTGTTCCCCAAAATATTGTGCACTCTAATAAACTTATCTGGGGTCAGAGACAGAACAGCCACTAGATACAAAGGCTAGAAAATGGTGGCACTCACACCTTTAATCCTAGCACTCCAGAGGTAGAAATCCCTCTGGATCTCTGTGAGTTCAAGGCCACATTGGAAACAGCCAGGCATGGTGACTCATGCCTTTAATCCCAAGAAGTGAGCCTTTAATCCCAGGGAGTGATGGTAGAAAGCAGAAAGGTATATAAAGCGTGAAGACCAGGAACTGGAAGCATTTAGCTGGTTAAGCTTCAGGCTTTCGAGAAGCAGTTCAGCTCAGACCCATTCGGATGAGGGCACAGAGGCTTCCAGTCAGAGGAAACAGGATCAGCTGAGGAACTGGCGAGGTGAGGTAGCTGTGGCTTGTTCTGCTTCTCTGATCTTTCAGCATTCACCCCAATAACTGGCCTCAGGTTTGATTTTTATTATTAAGACCTTCTAAGATTCCTGCTACACTTGTATAGCTCTGGCTGTCCTGGAACTCACTCGGTAGAACAGGCTGGCCTCAAACTCAAGATCTGCCTACTTCTGCTATCTGAGTGCTGGGATTAAAGGTGTGTGCCACTACTGCCTGGCTATACATGTAAATTTTTTAATTAAAAAAAAATAAAGGACTGTTAGGATGGTTCAGCCACTCAGCGTGATGACCTGAGTGTGACCTCAAGAACCCACATAACAGGAGAGAACTGACCCCTGAACCCTGTCCTTTGATTTCTATATACATACTGTGGCACCATCAGATCATGCACATAAACTAAAAGTTTTAACAAAACCAGATATATCAACACAAATGCATAGAAAAACATATTGAGAGAGTATTTTAGAGTACAAGTAATCAAAACATCAACTGATGATGGTAAATGTGGTCAACTGCTTTAAAAAAGAGAAGCAAGAAATTCACTGGCTATCAGTAACCACTTTGCTAAGTAAGCTCTGTGTTATTTAACCACCATTGAGTGGTGTTTAAGACAACTGATTTTACTCTCCTTGCATCTACTACATTAAGGAAAACAAAATGGAGTGGTAAATGGGAGCTCTAGAGTTGTATGGGAATGGTTACCCCTAAATGTGGCCAACAAGGGGCACACTGTCCAAAGTTATCATTGAACCATCATGAAGAATCAGGTGTAGTGGCCCATGCTGGTAAATCCCAGCATTTAGGGGCTAAGCCAGTAGGACCCTCCGTTACAGGCCAGCTGAGATAGTGAATAAAATCTTTTCTCAAATACAGTAAAGATGAATCTACCTGCTTTTAAGATACCCATCCCAACATGGTAGCAAATAATCAGGGAGTTGAAGACAAGATTTCATTCCATTTCTCTGCTTAGGCCAAGTAATCCTTTACTCGACAGTGCTATCAAGTACACTTTGTGCCCCTCACCACTTAACTTCAGTAGCATACCCCTTCCTTCTGCTAACAGCCATTAGAGTCTCCAGATATTCTCAAATGTCCCTTCAGATTCAAGACTGACAAGATTGAGAACCTCTGGCCTAATTTTTAAACCAATGGCCTAGTTTTCTGTTGAATACTAGTAAGTGGCTAAGCTTTGATCTAGCACATTTTTATCCTTGGTTTTGATAATGAGCTGTATTGCCAACTTTATCATCTATTAAATATTTTACACATTTTTATCTATTTTTATTATTATCTGTTTGGTTGGTTGGTTTTGGTTTTATGAGACAAGGTTTCTCTGTGTAGTCCTGGTTTACCTGGAACTCACTTTGTAGACCAGGCTGGCCTTGGTCTCACAGAGATCAGCCTTTCTCTGCTTCCCAAGTGCTGGGACTAAAATCATGTGCTGCTGCCGATTTTGTTGATCTATTGTCTACTTTTTTGCCCAGAACCTTGTATGGTTGATTACTATAGCCTTGTGATACAGTTTGAAATCAGAAAATATGATGTCTACAGCTATGTTATTTTTCATAAAATTGCATTGAGAATCTAGGATCTTTAGTGCTTCTTAGTGAAGTTTCAGATTTTTTCCTATGCTTGTAGAAATTGTTGGGATTTCTAAAGGCACTTCATTGCATTGTGTTGGGTAATATGGTCATTAATTTGATTAAATCAATTCTTCCACTCCCTGTACCTTGATAATTTTGTTGGTTTTAACTTATTCCATCAGTTTCTCATGGTTTTCAGGTGTAATTATCTAAGGGTGCATTACCAAAAATCAACATTTCAGTCAATTCTCTCCCTCTCCTCTCCTCTCCTCTCCTCTCCTCCCCTCCCCTCCCCTCCCCTCCCCTCTCCCTCTCCTCTCCCTCTCCTCTCCCTCTCCTCTCCTCGCTCTGTAGCCTTTGATGTCCAGGCCATCCTCGAACTCTCAGAGATCTGCCTGCCTCTGCCTCCCAAGTGCTGGCATTAAAGGTGTGTACCACCGCAGCCTTTTTATTTTCTACTATTTTATTGTTGTTATTTGTTTTTTGAGACAGGGTTTATGTGACCCTAGCTGTCCTGGAACTTATTATGTAGACCAGGCTGGCCTTGAACTCAGAGAGCCAACTGCCTGTGGAATTAAAGGCATGTTCCACTATGCCCAGCCTCATTCACTCTTTTGATGAGTTTATCTGAAGTCTTACATAATTGTTCCCAGAATTCAAGGACTCAGCTTTCATTGTGTGGTTGTATATAGAGTACACTCACAATATTGTAAATTGGGTTGAGCACAGTTCATGTCTCCAACTCGTGAGTACTTTAAAACTAGAGTTTAACAGCGTATTCAAAATAATAGTAACACCATGACTGTAAACTGGCCAAGCCACAAACTAAGCAAGTTCAACCCTATTATTCTGTGTACATGCCCCTCAGAACTACAGTATTTTTCTAAACATCTTGTTACCACCTCAGCCTAGCTTCAAAATATCCATTCACATTGTAGAAAACTACTGATCTATTGTATTTTTTTCCTATTTTGCACCATGTTTAAACTTATTGGGAAAAGTTTGAATTGTATAATAATATAAATGAAAACCAATAAAATAGTATTGATTCACTTTATTTTACATTTTTGTTTCATAAATATGAAAAATAATTGTCTTACACTGGTTATTGTGGCACATGTCTGTAATTCCAGCACTTAGGTGGTGGAAGCATGGTGCTCAGAAGTTCAAGGTCATCTTTAGCTACATAAGGAAGTTCAAGACAAGTTGCAGCTAAAAATCCTGTCTCAAAATATAATAATTTTCTTGGACTGGGGATATAGTTCAATGGTTGAGAGCATACTCTTTGCTCGAGCACTTATGTTCCATTCCCTGAAGTAAAAGAATAGCAATATCTGTTTGATGTGGTGGGAAAGCCTACTGTACTGGCTGGTTTTGTGTCAACTTGGCACAAGCTAGAGTCATCAGAGAGGAAGGACCTCAGTTGAGAAAATGCCTCCATGAGATCCAGCTATAAGACATTTTCAATTAGTGATCATTGTGGGAGGGGTCAGCCTATTGTGTGTGGTGCCATCCCAAGGCTGGTGTTCCTAGGTTCTGTAAGCAAGCCAGCAAGAAGCCTTGCTTCCTGCCTCCACGTTCCAGCCCTGCTTGAATTCCTATTCTGACTTCCTCCAATGATGCACTATGATTTGGAAGTGTAAACCAAATAAATCCTTTCCATCCCAATTTGAGTTTTGGTCATGATGTTTTGTCACAGCAGTAGAAACCCTAAGACACCTGGAAGGCTAAAGCAGGAAAAAAGTGTCAGTTCAGCCTAGGTTACACAGTAAAACCCTGTGTTTAAAATAATAATAATAATAATGAACATTAACAATTAACAATAATGTTCTTCTATAGAGGAGGAAAGTAATGGTCCTTACTGGGCACACCCAGTAGTTCAGGGAAAGAGAATACAAAAAGAGCATTTTAAAATGAAAAAGAATAATTGAGAGGTGGATACATACTTGTGAATTTAAGATAAGAAAGGTAAAAATGAGAGACTGAGACCACAAGGGGAAGCTGCTAACTTCTAAAACGTGTAATTAATGGATTGTGTTTATCATGACCTGCTCTACTTCCTTGGTGTGTATTCTGGCAATGGGCTAAAATTTGTAAACGATCCATTTTTAACCATGCATTTGAACTGTAAGTCTCCAATTAATGATGACAGGGCTGTGGTGGGGGTGAAATACAGTGTCTCCCACACAAAAGAGAAGTGGTGTGTTCTGAGCTACACCATCAGCCCTCACGATTTAATGTTTCAAGAGCTCATAGTGGTAGCTATGCTTGCTCCTGAGTCATACAGCAAGCCAAACTAGAAACAAACAAAAGCTTTGCCTTGCAAAACTGAATGTTCTTTAAATATATAGCTATGGAAGTCTTGGAATGCATTGACTGTGGTGGTGATGGGGTATGGACCACTTTGCCTCAGGATTTCTGACACATGATATGTTCTTTTGCCCTAGCCACAAAACACATCATGACACAAATATTAAATACTAATGTATAGTTAAAAAGTTCTTAAATGAAGCTGCTTCTTTGTCATGATATATAGACTTGAACTTGAGCTTTAAAGAACTGGTGTGTCACTTTCACAAAGCAACCTAGCCTTATGAATTAACTCTAAATGTAGCTGGGTGTGGTAACCATTAGGGAGCTGGGACTAATTCTTCTATTCAAAAGATGACTCACAAGGCACTATTTACATTAGAGTAGAAAAACCAGTCTTGATGTAGTTTCTTTAACTAATTAGTGACATATTTTCTTAAATTAATACATTGAAAGAGTGACCAGAGTCTAAAAGCAATAAATGGTTATATGGGGTTTGGGATTATGGCTCAGTGGTATAGCACTTGCCTAACAAATATGAGGCCCTAGCTTCAAACTACCATAGCAAACAGAGAAAAAGGCTATTCCCTCTCAACCTGAGCACCTCAGTCTTAAAACAATAGCCACAGACAGCTGAGCTTTCTGGAGACCAGCTGTGTCAATGTTAATTGTTAATTGTTAAGCACTGCAGTTCCTAAGGATATCAACCACAGTCTACCAAGTGTCCACACCAACAACTCAGCATTCTCTGCATTCAGAGTCTTACTGATTCATGGTTAGTTCACTCAGCAACACATACCTGTCATAGATCAGACACTCTAACAGGTGTTTTTGTATAACTAATTACAGTTATGGTGCATGCTGTGCCTCTCATAGCATCCCGCGACACTGGAGTCTGTCTTATTCACCTCTTACAACAAGTCATGATGAGCTCTTGAAACATGCTGTGGAGAATAGCCTTAACTGTCCATCAGAAGATATATGGATAAACTGTAGTACCTTCACACAATTGAATGCCACTCTGTAATAAAGAAAAAGGCACAAACCAGAGCTGCATGCTTCAGCATGTATATGTAGGAAACACTTAAATGAAATTTTAAAGCATTTAATAAAGTATTAAAAAAAAGTCAGGCACTATTTTTTTTTCAACCTTAAGGGAGAAGATTTTGGCAATTGATTGCAATATTATACGTAGCAAATTTATCCACAAATATCTGCATGCACAGGAAATAACATGAACAATAACAATGCAATATTATTTTGTAGTAAAAGAAATATCATTTTGTATTAATAGAAAAGAGAGTCATGAAATTGTGGTGCATAAATCCTCTGCATCCAGGATAAAAGATTAAGGAATCTATACAATGTATATAATTAGCTCTAAGACACTTCTAGAAAACAGAATTACTATAAACATTGGTTATTTCTAGGAAGTTACACTGGGCACCTGTGGCATACTTGTGAAAAAGAACCTTTTCACTTGTCCCTGGAAATGTCATTTCTTTGTTGTCTGGACCTTCACATAATTATAAACCGTTTATATGTTCCTCCTATGCCTGTTTTTATTTTCTCTTTCCATTTTGTTTTTTTGGGTTTGATCTTTTAAAAAAGTATTTATTTATTTTTATTTTATGTGTGTGAATGTTTTCCCTGCATGCACACATTATACACCATGTGCCCGTTGGATCCCTTGGAACTGGTAAGTAAACCTAGGTCCTCTGCAAGACCAGCAAGTGCTGTTCACCACTGAGCCTAACTTTTGTTTCTTTGTTTGTCTAGATAGCTCCATTCTGGCTACCAAACCATGATTTCCCTGCCTCCACCTTATGAGTGATGGGATTAACAGCATTACCCAGTATGCCAAGCTTCTAGTCTGCCTTTATCTGAACACTTTTCCTAATCTCCATCAACTGGCAGTGCCTGGGGCATCCATCTTTTCAGAGATGCCTCTACCAGTTAATGGCACAAAGCAATGAAACAGTTTCTAAAAACAATGATCTTGGGGATGGGAAGATAGCTCCAATAGACGGTGATTACCAGTAAGTCAGTATTTTAGAGGCAAATATGAAATCACCTATATAATTCATTTAGGATACTGATATCTACCACATTAGATGAGTTCCCATAATTTTATTTTTATGTAAATTGTTTTAAAAGTTGAGGTTTAACAAAAATGAGTTTGCACATTTGCCTACTCCTGCCAGAAGCTATTTCAAAAGATGGTATTAGGGGCTGGAGATGTAACTCGGGATAGAGTATGTACATATGAACAAGGCCTTGGATTTGATTCTCAGTATCCACTCTCCCAGCTACCCAAAAATGGTCTGTCAGATTACAGATAGGGAGCTTGCAAAGTGTGTCACAGTTGGTAGAGTGCTTGCCTAGCATTCATGAAGCCCTGGGTTTGATCCCTTGCACCACATTAGTCTGGTACATTGGCACATGTCTTTAATCCAGGCATTTGGGGGGAGTAAAGGCAGTAGGATCTCTGAGTTCTGAGGCCAGGGTGGTCTACAGGAAGTTCTAGGCCAGCCAGGACTAGACAATGAGACACTGTGTTAAAAAGACAAAAGATTATAGAGATCTGGCCAGCAACATGGTAGGTTGTGCTTAGAGACAGGATGATCAGAAATTCAAGGTCAGCTTTGGTTACTAAACCAGTCTCTGGTCTCAAAGCAGAGTGAGAGGGATGCTAACACATGAGTCTTTCTTTGTAACACCAGGGATCACTGTAAACTAGAAATTTCAACACTATCTAAAAGTGTTAAGCTAATGTTATTCTCAAGATTTATCTGAAAACTTGCTTATTCATGAAACTACTTCTAACCCTCCCTCATTTTTATTGGCCCATATTGCATTTAAACATCTTTAAATTGTCTAATTTTAATTCAACTAAAAAGAAAACTTACTTAAAATTGTAGAAAGCATTGCCTCAAAGTAGTTTACCTTGAGGTGTCCTCAGAATCCCCTTTCCAGCAAAAATTTAATACAATTTCATATTTCAGTAGATAAAGCCAGACCTGAAATTAGAAGAAATGAATTGTTGAGTTTACTGAATGTTGGCAAGTTGCTTATAGATCTTCACTCTTGACCCTGCTCACTTTTCTGATTTCTAACTCAAAAATCACAATTTTCCCATTCTACCTATTACCTCCCCCCCCCACACACACACACTCACTAAATAATGTTTTTTAAAGCCTCATGGAGCTGGAGAGGTGGCTCTTAGGGTTAAAATGCATGCTGTTCTTGCAGAAGACTGGAGTCCAGTTCCCAGCACCCACACCAGATAGCCCACAACTGCCTGTGACTCCAGCTCTAGCGGAATCCAGTGCTTCTGGTCTTTACATACTCACGTACATGCATACTCTGGGATCTGCTTGCCTGTGCCTCTGGAGTGCTGGCATTAAAGGTATGTGCCCCGCCGGGTGGTGGTGGCACACACCTTTAATCCCAGCACTCGGGAGGCAGAGCCAGGCGGATCTCTGTGAGTTCGAGGCCAGCTTGGGCTACCAAGTGAGTCCCAGGAAAGGCGCAAAACTACACAGAGAAACCCTGTCTCGAAAAACCAAAAAAAAAAAAAATGTGCCCCCGTGCTTAGCTGTCTTTCAAGGTATACTGGAATGAGGCCGAACATAAGCCAAGGGGGAGTGAGGACGAAGCTCTGTGTTGCAGCACGTACTCACCATGTTCAAGGTCCCCAGTTAGATGTCCTGAACAAAATACATTAAACAAAAAGAAAGGAGATTGTAGCAGGAATCTTAGAGAGTCTTATTAATAAAATCAAACCTGAAGCCAGTTATTGGGGTCAATACTGGAAGATCAGAGAGACAGAGCAAGCCACAGCTAACCTCACCTGGCCGACTTCTCAGCTGATCTTATTTCCTCAGACTGGAAGCTTCTGTGTCCTCATATCTGAATGGCTCTCAGCTGAACTGTGCTCCAAAGCCTGAAAGCTTAACCAGCCAAATGCTTAACCAGCCAAATGCTTCTAGTTCCTGGTCTTCACGCCTTATATATCTTTACTTTCTGCCATCACTCCCTGGGATTAAAGGCTCGCTTTCTGGGATTAAAGGCGTGAGTCACCATGCTTGGCTGTATCCTTGAACAGACGGATTTCTGCCTCTGGAATGCTAGGATTAAAGGCATGTGCTACCACTGCCTATCCTCTATGTTTAATATTGTGGCTATTCTGTCTCTGATAAGTTTATTAGGGTGCACAATATTTTGGGGAACACAATTCCACCTCGGGAGATAGGCATGGACACTCAAGGAAACAAAGCACAGCTCTCATCTCAAAGGGAATAAATGATCATGTATTCTGATGCAAGTGTGATCATGATCTGTAGACATGAAATGGCCTCAAATAACATGTTCTAGTGTGAAAGTAGTTACATGAACTTTAAAAAAAATGTCATATAACTGCTCTCACTTTGTAGTCCTGGGTGATGGTAGAACTTGTATAAATAGGATAGTTATTATAGCACTCAGATCTGCCTGCTTCTGTCCTGCCCAGACCTGGGATTACAGGTGGGCTGCTACACCCATCAGGTTTTTATCTGTCAGTTCTGGGGATCCCAACTCCATTGTGTGGTGATAGATTAATTGAGTTTCCTCAGCCTTTAGGGAGGTTCTAGTCAATTAGTCCTGAAGAATATTTAGCAGGTGTATCTTCTTTCTGGGGATTTCAGTTACTTAATGCTGGCCTGTAACCCTGAAATAAGCACTTAAAAACTGCCTTTACTAAAAAGCATTGACTTTTTATTCAGACCAACAATATTACCTGAAAGCAGACCGAAGCTTGGCATCTCTGCCTTCATTTTGTGTCTGTGTCACTCTGGCTCAGGTTCCAGCTTAACTTGCACAGGCATATTCCGTTAATCATTTAAGGAGTGTCTGTCTACATAGCTGGTCTTACTCTTTTAAGGATGAAGGTATGGACTTCTCATTTTCCTACACTTTCATTCACCTTAGATTTTCAGAATGGCAAAATCTCATAGGACAGACCCCAGGAAGATAAGGATAATTAACACAGAATGTGAGGCTGCTCCTTTTAGCTTGAGTAATCAACTTGTAGGAACAAAATTGCACAAGTCAGGACTTCTTCATACCACCTTGCAGAGCCAGAGCTGAAATAAAGCTCAAAAGGCGACACAAATGACCAAGACTTCTAATAGGTCTACATCTCACCCAGTTCCCCAGTAACTATATGTACTACATCTAAACCTAAAGGTCATGTCAGAACAAAAAAAAAAAAACAAACTTGAGGGTCACTGGATCCTTTCATTTGTTCCTTTCCCCAGCATGTTGATTAATCCTCTCTCTGCTTTTTGTCTCTTTAATTGTAGTGTTGGTGCACTACACTTGTTGAGTGTTAAAACCCCAGAGTTGGGGCTTTTGTCCTTCTGTCCTGACCACAGTTCCAGCACTGCAGAGACTGTTGCAGGAGTATTACACAGGCAGAGGAATCCAGCCCAGCCTAGCTGTACAGTGAGGCTCAACCTCAAACATATGGGAAGGGAGGCCTAGCACACATGTGGCCACTGAACTCAATCCCCAGCATCTTAAAAAGTTTGTTTAAAGGATATTAACCTGTACATTATGATTCATGCATGTAATTCCAGTACTTGGGAAAGGGAGGCAGAAGGATTTCCAGGAGTTCCAGGCCACCTGGGCTATAATATATATTATGTATATAATATAATATGATATAATATGGGCATATAATATATAATATGAATATTAGGAAGTTGTACAATAGTAGTTTGTATTTAAATCCAGCTTTACCATTTTTTAGCTAAGTAGTGTTGGGCAAACTATTAAACAAATTGTTTGGATTTGGAAAATCAAATTTGTTCAAAACACCATTATAGTGATATTTTATTTGTGCTGAAATGTGATTTTATTTGTATGTTAATAAATAAAGTTGCCTGAAGGTCAGAGCTAATAGCAAGCCATTTAGCAGAAGTCTGGCAGTGGTAGCACACGCCCTTAATCCAATCACATGGCAGGCAGAGTCTATGTGTTCAAGGATACAGCCAGCTTGGTGACACATGCCTTTAATCCAAGTACCAACCATAGAGACCTGGAGGTCTGTATAGACAGGCAGTGATGAGGAGGTCATGTGGTTGTGTTTAGAACCAATGAGAAGGCAGAACAGAAAGTCAATAAAAATACAGACACACAGGAAGTAGGTCTCTTTCTCAGGGGAAGGACAGCAGCAGCTGGTAAGCTAAAGTGCTCTGACCTCTTGGACTTTTAACTCTTTATTTGGATCTGTGTTTCTTATTTAATAAGACTGTTTAGAATTACATCTACACACCATACAAAATTCTCAAAGAGCTAACAAAAATTTAAATCCTCCAGAAAAGTTCCACCTTCCAGAACTTCCACAACCTCCTCAAACAGCACCACTAACTGGGAACCAAATGTTCAAATACGAGCTCCTGTGGAGGACATTTCTCATTTAAGCCACTAATGTGCAAGATAGTCATCAGGGAAATACAAAATGAAACAAGAGTCAAGCTACTCTATACCCAATACTAAACTCCAATTATGAAATATTGGCAGAGATAAAAAGCAACCATAACTCCATGTTCCTTTGAAATTTAAAATGATACAGCCACAATGGATCAAGTTTGACAGCTAAAATTTTATAGACTCTTATGCTTGTATTTTGTCCAGATGGATTTGTATGTCCACACAGAATACATCATGACCCTCAAAGCTTTGCTCACTACAGTCAGTGCCAGGACATCAGGAGCTCCAGTGGCAGAGCATTTCTCTGGGACATGCAAGGCCTTGGCTCCAAACCAACAGAAACCGTGTCCATCAGTACATGAGTGAGTCAAGGACAGCCTCCTTTGGATTTGGAACTCTTATAGGTCCAATCCACAGATCCTGGCAATGAAGGATTAGCATCTCAGAAGCACTGAAGAGTGAAAGAAGACAGATGTAAAAGGGCTCTCTTTATTCTATACCTACCCCATGTGATGGATTATAAACTGTTTCACTCTGTTTTTATGACACTGTAGGAAAGGAAAATCCCTAACAGCAGACACCATGGATTCTAGGGAAAAGCAAGACACTGACTTCAATGGGACTTTCTTGAGGGCAAGATATAGTTAGTGGTTTGGGGGGTTAGAGAGAGATAAGATCTCAATTTGTGACTCACCATGGCCTTGAACTTGAAGGAATCCTCCTGTTTTAGTGCTGGTATTACAGGCATACCTCTCCATGATGGCATTTAGGTACATGAATTGAACCCAAGGTCCTCTTCTACAGCAGTCAATCTAGCTGAGCTGAGTTCAGCCCCAGTCCTACTGGTAGTCTCCTATATGGTGATTTGGGTGGTGATTACATGGCCTCATACACTTAACAAAACACAACTTATAAATTCAAAATTACATGCTTTAAATTTGTCAGGAGCTGAATGTGGTGATGCTTGCCTGTAATCTCAAACATCAGAGGTTGACAAAATGAGTTCGAGGCTAGACTGGAGACCTGAGACCTAGTCTGTAAAAAATGAAAGAAAAAAAATGTACCCAGCTTGGTGGAACAGTATATAATTCACAGCATTGGTGAGTCTGGGCTAGAAGACCCCAAAATTGAGGACAGCCTGGGCTATGTAAATAACCAATGCCTTATCTAAAAAATAAAAACAAAAAACAAATAAACAAAAAAGTTTGACTTTATTCCTTGTAAATTATATCTGACCAGATAGAAGTTCCATAGAATTTCTGGAAAACAGCAAGGCAGAGAGAGAGCCAAGTAGGAACCTGAGATTACAGGAATCTTGAAAGCTAAGCCACAGACTGCTTACATTGATACAATGTAATGGATAATTGGTATACTTGATACTTGTCAGGATGAAGCAGTTTACACTTATGTCTCCTCACCACTTGACAGCACAAAGCCATGGTCAGAAAGAGATAAGGGCAGGAGTCTGGGAAGTATCACAGAAACTGTAATCAGACTACGACAATAAAACTAACTTTAAAAATGAAAAGTAAATACAGGAGGTTGAAATGCTATACACAAAGCAGTAGGTAGTTGGTGGTGGCATTTGTCACATAAAGCAGTAGATAGTTGGTCTAGAAGCACATTTCTTCCAAATGTTATTTGTTTGTTTATTTTGAGACATGGTCTTACTCTATGACCCAAGCTGACAAGGAAGTCATTATGTAGCCCAAGTTGGCCTCAAACTCAAGGCAGACCTTTTGTTTTGACCCTACTTGCTAAGTACTGAGATTGCAAGTGCAGCCATTATGAGCATCTTAGTACCTGTTGTGCTATGGTGAAGCCTGTTTTGTTTTCATACAGGGTCTCATGTAATTCAGGCTGGCCATTAACTCACTTTGTAGCTGAACTCCAGATCCTCAAGTTTCCTCCAGCCCTCAAGTCTCCTCCAGCCAACAGCTGGGATTTTGAGACACGGCAGCTACGCTCAATGACAACTACTTTTTGACAAATTGGAGCCTGGAGAAGTGGTTCATGTCTTTAATCCCAGCACACAGTAGGCAACATCAGGCAGATCTCTGTGAGTTTTGGGCCAGCCTGATCTACATAATGGAGGTCTAGGCTAGTCAGCGTTATGTATAAAGATCATGTCTCAGAAAGAAAGAAAAAAAGAAATGTAATAGTTTTTCATCTTGTCAGAATTCCCCTTTATAGAACTCTGCAGTGTTGACTTTGCAAATAAATTTACAAATTAGACATTTGTTGATCCCACCAAGCAAAAATAAAGACCTCTACCCAAATTTAGGTTAAGTAAGCAAGCTTTATTTACTATGTATAGGACTGACTCTCCAAAGTTGAATTTGAGAGAGCAGGAAGGGTGAACTTTCATAGAGAAAAAGGTATAAACTGGGGATTTTTGGAGGAATTTGGTAGCATAAGGACTTGGCAAGCAAATTACAGAAGCAGACAGATCATCTTGACAGAACATCTCAAGATATCTCAAGATTCCTTGGCAGAACATTTTTTTTTTTTTTTTGGTTTTTCGAGACAGGGTTTCTCTGTGTAGCTTTAGAGCCTGTCCTGGAACTCAGTCTGTAACCCAGGCTGGCCTCAAACTCACAGAGATCCACCTGCCTTTGCCTCCCGAGTGTTGGGATTAAAGGCATGCGCCACCACCACCTAGCTACAGAATATCTTATAAGGGCACAGTTCAGGGTATGTTCAAAGGATGAGTCAAACTCCATAGGGTGGAGAACATGAAGTCTTAGTTAGAGTTTCTATTACTGTGAAGAGACACCATGACCACAGCAACTATTACAAAGGAAGACATTTAACTGTGGCTTGCTTATAGTTTGAGAGGTTTAGTCCATTATCTTTATGGCAATGTTTTGGCAGACGTGATGCTGGAGAAGGAGCTGAGAGTTCTACATCTTGATCAGCAGGCAGCAGAAGCAACTGCACCTTACCGGGCATAGCTTGAGCATATAAGACTTCAAAGCCCACATCTGGTGATACACTTCCTCCAATAATGTCACACCTACTCTAATAAGGCCACACCTGCTTATAGTGCCACTCCCTATAGGCCAAGCATACCTACTCAAACCACCATATATGTCAAATTCCAGAAATAGGTTAATATATGGTCAAACTTGAATTTTACAATAATCATAAATGAACTTATTCTCACCTTGTAATAAAATAGCTTCCAACCTTAAGATGGAGTCAGGCTTGTCCATCATTTCCCCCTTGGGTTATGTGTCTCCTTCAAATCCTTGATAGGGAACTGTCATTTCTGTCTGTTGCATGGGCTGATAATGTTGGTGGAGGATATGTATTTTAGCATAGTCTGTCTGATAGGAGACAAAATTTATAATGCATCAGAAGATACATGGCCTGATTGTGAACAGTATTAGGAGGAGTATTAGGGGTCCTACAGCAGCTGAAATGAGAGTGGTTAGCCATGGGGACCAGATGAATAGGAATTGGTACCAATTATTTCTTCCTTGGTAGTCTAAGTATTTGGTTTTTTTTTTTTTTTTTTTTTTTTTTTTTTTTTTTTTTTTTTTTTGGGTTTTTCGAGGCAGGGTTTCTCTGTGTAGCTTTGTGCCTTTCCTGGAACTCACTTGGTAGCCCAGGCTGGCCTCGAACTCACAGAGATCCGCCCGGCTCTGCCTCCCGAGTGCTGGGATTAAAGGCGTGCGCCACCACCGCCCAGCAGTATTTGGTTTTAAGATAGTTTCTTACCATAGCTAAAGTTTCTCTAATTACTCTTGATTGAAACAGCATAGTTTCTCCTAGGGCCACACATAGCCCTTGTTTCATAAGGAGCAAATCAAGACCTCTCCTGTTTTGTAATACTACTTCTGCCAAAGAATCTACTTGTTCTCATCCTAGAGACTGAATTTAATTTGGGCATTTAGAGTTTTGAACCTTTGATCTTATAGAACTAGTACCGATGTTTCCAGTGCTATGGAACCAGCTATTCTCGTACCCAATAAAAATGGAATGAAATGGGAGCCACCGACTTGGTCCTGGGATGGCCATGTAAGTAGCCTGCCTCCTCATCACAAATATAATTTGAGGGATAATATGAGTGAGAATACAAAACTGGGTGTGTTCCACGTACAATGCAGGAGACAGATAAGCAACCCATTATTCCATCTGTAGAGGCCCACCTGGCTTCTAAAGGGGTAGAAAGAAGTAGTTGTTTGTTCTCAAAGCAAGCTGGTGACAGTTAGGTTTCATACTATGGTCACACAATTAGCCAAATAAAGAGATGCCATGTGATCTGATGCACTGGACATAATGCATAGTCCCTGTCCCTGTATATCACCTAGTGTTAGTTGGGGCTGGGAACAAAAACAGGTATCAGCAGTAACTTATGGAAATGCTGTAATAGATAGGTTATAAGCCATCCCCACATAACAAGGGAGTTTGGGACCCAGACAAAGCCAACAATATTGTGTTAGGTTAGGTGCAGAATGATTAAGGAAGGAAAAGGCTGCTGAGAGCATAGATAAAAGGGAACCTCTGTTGGAAGAGTAGATGTGAGTATTGGAGTCCTTTGAATTTTAAGTGGGGGCAAGGTGTATGAAAGTGTATGCAGAGGCATATGTAAGGGTAGTTTAGAAATTGAAATAGGCCTGACAGTAGTTGGCATGTCCTTAGGATGTATGTGTGTTGTGGTAAGCTGTGAGTGTGCTATGATGAGACATGGACATAATGGGAGAATCTGGGGTACTGGGAGATTTCTATCTGGACCTATAGGTTTTGGTATTTCTGGTTGAGTTTGCTCTCTTTGCATTGTAACTAAGGTACAGGGATCATGTCCAGAGAGACATAACCTAAATCCCCAGGTTTCTTTGGTACTCCAGGGAGAATGATATATGTTCCACATTTTGTGCATAAAGGTTACAGGATTGCATGATCCTTGTTCATGATTGGGCTTGATCTCAGTAAGGTTTGGGGGTTTTCCCAGGAGGCAAGTTACAAAGCTCTAAGAAGTACAGTGCTGTTCATGTTTACTGTCTTCAGCATGAGAGCAAGCTCCATGAGCTGGACAAGCATAAATTTGGGTGTCTTGCAGGCTTCTTTCATGACTAAGATTGCTACAGTAACAAGTACCTGTATGTTCTTTTTTGGGCAGGCACCGTGCCAAGCAACTTGATCCATGCCAAATGCATAACTAGGCCAAACATCAACAGCACAGCCTAGGCTGAATAGATTGCAAAGGTCAGTGTTCAGCCTGGGTTGGTCCTGGGTCCTGACTGAAGCCAAAATTTCTCCTGTTGTTAACCTAAATTCCCGGCTCCAGGTGAGACTCTTGTTAGGATTTTCATAGCTAGAGTTTAAGACCATAAATGCAATCTAACAGGTTAGGACTATGATTGTAGTTTACAAAGCAGTAAGAGAAAACAAGAACAAATTAGTAACAAAACAAAAAAAAATTTTAAACCTTAAAAATCTTAATTTTGATCCTGCCCTGGACTTCCCTTCTGGAGCACAGGTGAGTGCCCTAGCTGGGCCCGGACCCCATCCCTGGACACCAGCCACTCTGGGGAAGACCTGCCCAACTTGGCCCCAGGTTCTGGCCACTGGGCAGGTTCCCTTCTAGCCCCACTGGGAAGGATCCCCTTCTCCAAGATCCCCAGCAGACCCTGCAATCTCCACACCCTGCCCCCATGCCCATCCGCCCAAGCCCCAAGCCTCTTCCTGAGACTTAGAGGCTGGCCCCCAGCTCCCATCTTGCCCTTTTCCTGAGACTTAGAGGCCAGCCCCCAGCTCCCATGCTCCCATCCTGCCCCGGACTTCCCTTCTGGAGCAGAGAGAGAGAGAGAGAGAGAGAGAGAGAGAGAGAGAGAGAGAAGAGCTCCCATCCTGCCCCGGACATCCAATTTGGACAAGAGAGCTCCCATCTAGACAAGAGAGAGACACTTCCTGAATCTGTCAGCTCTGTCTGAAACAAGTGTGCGGATAAGACCAAGAACAAACCACAAGGAGATGGGCAGACGTCAAGGCAGAAACACATACAACAAAATGAATAGCAATACATCATCACCAGGACCTAGCCCTCCTCCAACACCTAGACCTGAACATCAGAAATTGGAAGAAGCAGAAGAAAACAGCCTTATGAATGACATCATGAAGAAGCTAGAGGCTTGTGTAGAGGAAAAGACAAAGCACAATGTAAACAACTAGAGGAAAGGGCAAACAAATTAGAAGAAATCAATAAAGTCCTAGAAGAAAACAATGAAGTACTGAAAGAAAATCAAGAAAAATCAATGAAACAAATGAAGGAAACAGTCCAAGACCTGAAAAGGGAAATAGAAAAAATGAAGAAGACACAAACAGAGGGAATGCTGGAAATAGAAAATCTGAGTAAATGATTGGGAACTTCAGATGCAAGTATAATCAACAGAATGCAAGAGATGGAAGAGAGGATCTCTGGCGTTGAAGATACAGTAGAAGAAATAGATTTATTAGTCAAAGAAAACACTAAAGCCAACAAAGTCATGAACCAAAAAGTCCAAGAAATTTGGGACACCATGAAAAGACCAAACCTATGAATAATAGGGAGAAGGAGAAGAATACCAACTCAAGGGCACAGAAAATATATTCAACAAGATCATAGAAGAAAACTTTCCCAACTTAAAGAAGGAAATGCCTATGAAGATACAAGAAGCCTATAGAACACCAAACAGACTAGACCCCAAAAAAAGTCCCCTCGCCACATAATAATTAAACAAATAAACGTGCAGAATAAAGAAAGAATATTAAGAGCAGCAAAGGAAAAGGGCCAAGTGACATATAAAGGCAAACCCATCAGAATAACACCCGATTTCTCAATGGAGACTTTGAAAGCCAGAAGGACCTGGACAGATGTAATGCAGACACTAAGAGACAGTGGATACCAGCCTAGACTAATATACCCAGCAAAACTTTCAATCATCATAGACGGAGTGAACAAGACATTCCATGACAAAGCCAGATTTAAACAATACTTATCCACAAACCCAGCCCTACAGAAAGCACTAGAAGGAAAATTCCAACCTAAGGAAGTCAGATACACCCTCAAAAACACAGGCAATAGATAAAGCCACAGCAGTAAACCCCAACAAAGAGAAGTACACACACATCACCACCAAAAAATAACAGGAATGAACAATCACTGGTCATTAATATCCCTTAATATCAATGGACTTAATTCACCTATAAAAAGACATAGGCTTACAGAATGGATACGAAAGCAGGACCCATCTTTCTGCTGCATACAAGAAACACATCTCAAATTCAAAGATAGACACTACCTAAAAATAAAAGGCTGGGAAAAGACTTTCCAATCAAACGGTCTTAAGAAACAAGCGAGTGTAGCCATCCTGATATCCAGCAAAATAGACTTCAAACTAAAATCAATCAAAAGAGATCAAGAAGGGCATTACATACTCATCACAGGAAAGATCCACAAAGATGAAGTCTCAATTCTGAACATTTATGCCCCAAACACAAGGGCACCCACATATGTAAAAGAAACATTACTAAAGCTTAAATCACATATAAAACCCCACACATTAATAGTGGGAGACCTCAACACCCCACTTTCAGCACTGGACAGATCTCCCAAATTGAAACTTAACAGAGAAATAAAGGACTTAACTGATGTCATGACTCAAATGGACTTTATCGATATCTACAGATCATTCCATCCTAACAAAAAAGAATATACCTTTTTCTGAGCACTCCATGGAACCTTCTCTAAAATCGACCATATACTTGGCCACAAAACAAATTTAAACAGATACAACACAATTGGAATAACCTCCTGTGTTCTATCAGACCACCATGGTCTAAAGTTGGATTTCAACAACAACAAAAACTACAGAAAACCTACAGTCTCATGGAAACTGAATAATACCCAACTGAATCACCAATGGGTTAAGGAAGAAATAAAGAAAGAAATTAAAGACTTCCTAGAGATCAACAAAAATGAAGACACCACATGTCCAAACCTATGGGACACTATGAAAGCAGTGCTAAGAGGGAAATTCATAGCACTAAATGCCCACATAAAGAAGTTGGAGAAATCTCACACTAGTGACTTAACAGCACACCTGAAAGCTCTAGAACAAGAAGAAACAAAGTCTCCCAGGAAAAATAGACCCCAGGAAATTATCAAAGTGAGAGCTGAAATCAATAAAATAGAAACAAAGAGGACAATACAAAAAATTAATGAAACAAAGAGTTGGTTCTTTGAGAAAATCAACAAGATAGACAAGCCCTTATCCAAACTAACCAAAAGGCAGAGAGAGAGCATCCAAATTAACAAAATCAGAAATGAAAAAGGGGACATAACAACAGACATTGAGGAAATCCAGAGAATCATCAGGTCATACTTCAAAAAACTCTATTCCACAAAACTGGAAAACGTAAAAGAAATGGATAACTTTCTGGATAGGTACCACATAACCTAAGTTAAATCAAGACCAGATAAACTATTTAAATAGTCCAATAACCCCTAATGAAATAGAAACAGTCATTAAAAGTTTCCCAACCAAAAAAAGCCCAGGACCAGATGATTTCAGCACAGAATTCTACCAGATCTTCAAAGAAGAGTTAATACCAATACTCTCTAAATTGTTCCACACAATAGAAACAGAAGGAACATTACCAAACTCCTTCTATGAGGCTACAATTACCCTGATTCCTAAACCAAACAAGGATACAACAAAGAAAGAGAACTACAGACCGATCTCCCTCATGAACATTGATGCAGAAATACTCAATAAAATACTGGCAAACAGACTCCAAGAACACATCAAAACAATTATCCACCATGATCAAGTAGGCTTCATTCCAGGGATGCAAGGGTGGTTCAACATATGAAAATCCATCAATATAATATACCATATAAACAAACTCAAAGAAAAAAACCACATGATCATCTCACTAGATGCAGAAAAGGCATTTGACAAAATCCAAAACCCCATCATGATAAAGGTCTTGGAGCGATCAGGAATACAGGGAACATACCTAAACATAATAAAGGCAATTTACAGCAAGCCAACAGCCAACATCAAATTAAATGGAGAGAAACTCCAAGCAATTCCACTAAAATCAGGAATGAGGCAAGGCTGTCCTCTCTCCCCATACTTATTCAATATAGTACTTGAAGTTCTAGCCAGAGCAATAAGACAACATAAGGAGATTAAGGGGATACAAATTGGAAAGGAAGAAGTCAAGCTTTCCCAATTTGCAGATGACATGATAGTATACTTGAGCGACCCCAAAGATTCCACCAAGGAACTGATACAGCTTATAAACACCTTCAGCAACATAGCAGGATACAAGATCAACTCAAAAAAATCAGTAGCCCTCCTATATATAATGGACAAAGAAGCAGAGAAGGAAATCAGAGATACATCACCCTTTACTATAGCCACAAATGACATAAAATACCTGGGGTAACACTAACCAAGCAAGTGAAGGACCTATATGACAATAACTTTAAGTCCCTGAAAAAAGAAATTGAAGAAGATGTCAGAAAATGGAAAGATCTCCCATGTTCATGAATAGGCAGGACTAACATAGTAAAAATGACAATCTTACCAAAAGCAATCTACAGATTCAATGCAATCCCCATCAAAATACCAACACAATTCTTCACAGACCTGGAAAGATTAATACTCAACTTCATATGGAAAAACAAAAAACTCAGGATAGCCAAAAGAATCCTGTACAATAACACAACCTCTGGAGGCATCACGATCCCTGACTTCAAGCTCTACTATAGAGCTACAGTAATAAAAACAGCTTGGTACTGGCATAAAAACCGACATGTGGACCAATGGAATCGAACTGAAGACCCTGACATTAATCCACACACCTATGAACATATAATTTTTGACAAAGAAGCCAAAAGTGCACAATGGAAAAAAGAAAGCATCTTCAATAAATGGTGCTGGCATAACTGGATATCAACATGTAGAAGGCTGCAAATAGATCCATATCTATCACCGTGCACAAAACTTAAGTCCAAGTGGATCAAAGACCTCAACATAAATCCAGCTACTCTGAACCTGCTAGAAGAGAAAGTAGTAAGTAGTCTTGAATGCATTGGCATAGGAGACCACTTCCTAAATAGAACACCAGTAGCACAGACACTGAGAGAAGCAATCAATCAATGGGACCTCTTGAAACTGAGAAGCTTTTGTAGAGCAAAGGATACGGTCAACAAGGCAAAGTGACAGCCTACAGAATGGGAAAAGATCTTCACCAACCCCACATCTGACAGAGGACTGATATCCAGAATATATAAGGAACTCAAGAAATTAGACATCAAAATGCCCAACAGTCCAATGAAGAAATGGGCTATAGAACTAAACAGAGAATTCTCAACAGAGGAAACTCAAATGGCCGAAAGACATTTAAGGAATTGCTCAACATCCCTAATCATCAGGGAAATGCAAATCAAAAAACTCTAAGATACCACCTTATACCTGTCAGAATGACTAAGATCAAAAACACTGAAGACACCTTATGCTGGAGAGGATGTGGAGCTAGGGGAACTCTCCTCCACTGCTGGTGGGAATGCAAGCTTGTACAACCACTTTGGAAATCAATATGGCGCTTTCTTAGAAAATTGGGAATCCATCTCCCCCAAGATCCAGCTATACCACTCTTGGGCATATACCCAAGGAATGCTCAACCACACCACAAGAGCACTTGTTCAGCTATGTTCATATCAGCATTGTTTGTAATAGCCAGAACCTGGAAACAACCTAGATGCCCTTCAACTGAAGAATGGATAAACAAAATGTGGTACATATACACAATGGAATACTACTCAGCAGAGAAAAACAATGACATGATAAGGTTTGCAGACCTCACCAGGGAGGCTACCTGGAAAACAGGAACCCAAGAAAGACACGGGGATCACCCAATGACAGAGAAATGGAATGAGATCTACATGAACAGCCTGGACATGAGTGGGGATAGTGAAGGGCGAGGGTCGAGGGAAAGAGAGCTTGGGGGAATGGGAGATCCCAGCCGGATCAACAACAGAGAGGGAGAACAAGGAATAGGAGATCATGGTAAAGGAAGACCACATGAGAATAGGAAGAAGCAAAGTGCTAGAGAGGCCCACAGAAATCCACAAAGATACCCCCACAACAGACTGCTGGCAGTGGTCGAGATACAGCCCGAACTGACCTACTCTGGTGATGGGATGACCAAACACCCTAATTGTCATGCTAGAAACCTCATCCAACTACTGAGGGATCTGGATGCAGAGATCCATGGCTAGGCCCCGGGTGGATCACTGGGAGTCCGTTTAGCGAGAATGAGGAGGGTTTATATGAGCGAGAATTGTTGAGACCAAGTTTGAATAAGTAGCCAAACTAACGGAAACACATGAACTATGAACCAATGGCTGAGGGGTCACCAACTGGATCAGGCCCTCTGAATGGATGAGACAATTGATTGGCTTGATCTGTTTGGGAGGCATCCAGGCAGTGGGACCGGGTCCTGTGCTCATTGCATGAGTCGGCTGTTTGAAACCTGGGGCCTATGCAGGATCGCTTGGCTCGGCCTGGGAGGAGGGGACTGGACCTACCTGGACTGAGTCTACCAGGTTGATCTCAGTTCGCGGGGAAGGCTTTGCACTGGAGGAGGTGGGGATGGGGGGGTGGGCTGGGGGAAGGTGAGGGGGGCGGGAGGGGGGAGAACAAGGGAATTCGTGCCTGATATGTAGAACTGAATTGTATTGCAAAATAAAAATTAAAATTAAAAAAAAAATCTTAATTTTAAGAGGGCCACATTCAGTTGCTGTCTATTTCTGGTGGCCCATTTCTCCTTCTGTAGGGTCCTTGGGTGCCTTCTTAAGTTGAGAGTGATGAATCTAGGCAGGAATAACTGCAGTGGGCATCCAGAGACTCATACTGTAAGGCCCTTTCCGTCTGGATTCAAGCTGGTCATTTCTGAAGTAGTGGATCAATAAAGTGCCTCTGTACTGAAATACATGGTCAGGTGGATGGTACCCAATAGGCTGAGCAGCCTAGACCTGAGGAAAGATCTTACCTAAACTTCATTGCAATCCTTTTAAGGATTCAGAGATTGGAGTTGGACAATCTATTAACAGCCCTCGGTGTACCCGAAGGATCATGGGGGGAGGGGGGTTGGACTGCCTATAGACTATTTCATATAAGGTGAACTTTTCTCTGTATGGGGTACAACAGGCCCTCAGGAGGGCATAAGGCAAGAGTTCAACCTAAATACGATCAGTCTCAAGTATAATTTAGTTAATATTTCTTTCATAGTTCTACTAATCATTTCTAATGTTCCTGAACTTTGAGACTGACACATACAATATAATTTCTAATTCATGTTAAAAGCAATGGTTCTTACCTTTTTTAATGCTGTGACCCTTTAATACAGTTCCTCATGTTGTGGTGTCTCCCAACCATAAAATTATTTTCATTGCTACTTCATAACTGTTATTTTGCTATTGTTATAAATTGTAATGTAAATGTCTGTGTTTCCCAATGGTCTTAGGTGACCACTATAAAAGGATTGTTTGACCCCTCCAAGGCTCTTTACTAGACTATTATGTGTTTTAGACAAGTATAGTAACAAAACTTCACAGAGTTAAATAAATGCAACAGAAAAGAATGCAAAACATCTTCGCATCATTAAAAAAATGTTCCACAGTATAAACAAATGTAACACATCTTAAAATAATATTCTATAACACTGATCTTGCTCCCCAGCCCATTCCAAGGGGGCATTGCCTTCCACAGTGACAAAGGTCTGGCAACATCAGCAAAGCCAGGTATTCAGAGGCAGCAATATCTGAGAGCCCCCAAGAATTCCCTAATTTGTTTCTTTGTGATTGGGGTAGGGATTCTCATTATAGCCTCTATGCAGGCCTTTGATCGAGACTTGTTGCAACAATGGAATACTCAGATTAACATCCCTCCAATCTCAGAAACAAATCATAAACTAGCACATGTTTCTGAGAGAAATATTAGAAGATATTATTCTAATGAGTGATCACCAGCCATCCATATTATACAAGAACAGGGCACAACAACTGATGATCTTCCAAAGACACCAACAGCTCTACCTTTGAAATGGTTAACAGACAAGCCTGTATGGGTTCAGCAATGGCCTTTAACGACAGAGAAACTCCAGGCTTTAGAAGAGCTGGTAGAAGAACAGTTAAATGCTCAGCATAAGAAGAATCAACCAGCCCTTGGAATTCTCCTGTATTTGTTATTAAAAAGAAATCTGGTAAATGGAGAATGGTAACAGACCTTAGAGCAGTTAACAAAGTAATTCAGCCAATGGGCTCTCTACAATCTGGAATTCCTTTGCTTACTCTGTTACCAAAAGGATGGCGTCTCATAGTTATTGATTTAAAAGACTGTTTCTTTTCAATACCCTTACAAGAAAAAGACAGAGAAAGATTAGCTTTCACAGTGCCTACTTATAATAATTCTCAACCGGTTAAAAGATTTCAATGGAGGGTCCTCCCACAGGGAATGTTGAATAGCCCAACTCTGAGCCAATATTTTGTACAACAGTCATTGGAAGTGATACATAAAAAATTTCCTAAATCTATAATTTATCATTATATGGATGATATTTTACTAGCTGACTCAAATGCAGATACTTTAGAAAGAATGTTTGAAGAAGTAAAGAAAATTTTGCCTTGCTGGGGATTACAAATTGCTCCTGAAAAGATACAAAGAGGAGATTCTATTAATTATTTAGGATATAAAATAGAGCTACAAAAAATTAGACCCCAAAAGGTGCAAATTAGGAGAGATAGACGACAGACTCTTAATGACTTTCAAAGATTATTTTCAGACATTTCTCATCTACGAACTATTGTTGGGGTAAAAACTGATGAACTGCATAATTTGTTCAAAACCTTAGAAGGTGACAAGGACTTAAATAGTCCAATGGAATTAGCACCTGAAACTGAGAAAGAATTGGACTTAGTAGAAAAGAAAGTACATGAAGGGCACGTGGATCGTATTGATCCAAAGCTGGATTGCATTTTGATTATTTTACCTTCTAGGCATTCTCCTACAGGAATATTAATGCAGAGGGAAGATATTATATTGGAATGGATATTTTTACCAAATAAACCAAATAAAAAATTAAAAACTTATGTGGAAAAAATCTCTGACTTGATTTGGAAAGGAAAATTGAGACTTTGTCAATTAGCAGGAATAGACCCAGCAGAAATTGTCATACCTTTAACTAAGGAGGACATTGAAAAATTATGGACAGAAAGTGAACCTTGGCAAAGAGCTTGCAGTAATTATTTGGGGGACATTAACAGCAAATATCCCAAAAGCAATAGAATTGATCTTATAAAGAGAGCTGATTGGATCTTGCCTCGAATTGTATGGAAAAAACCCATATCTGGAGTTTGGACATTTTATACAGATGCCAACAAACAAGGAAAGGCGGGTTACAAATCAGAAAATTTAAGTAAAGTCGTTCAAAGTCCTTATAATTCAGCTCAAATATCAGAATTGTATGCTATTCTGTTGGTATTAATGCATTTTTCAGAACCTCTCAACATAGTAACTGACTCTCAGTATGCTGAAAGAGTAGTATTACATATTGAGACTGCAGAATTTATCCCTGATGCTTCAGAATTAACTTCATTATTTATTCAATTACAAGTTACAATCAGGAAAAGGAGTCATCCTTTATATATAACTCACATCCGATCCCATACTGGTCTGCCAGGCCCTCTAGCACAAGGCAATGATGAGATTGATAAACTATTGATAGGAAATGTGTTGGAGGCCTCAGAATTTCTTAAAAAACATCATGTCAATAGTAAAGGATTAAAAAAGGATTTTTCCATAGCCTGGCAACAAGCCAAAGAAATAGTAAAGAAATGTCCTACTTGTTCCTTCTACAATCTAACGCCATTACCAGCAGGATGTAACCCAAAGGGTACTCAGAGGAATGAAATCTGGCAGATGGAGGTGTTTCACTTTGCAGAATTTGGAAAATTGAAATATGTACACCATACCATCGATACTTATTCAGGATTTCAATGGGCAACTGCTTTGAGTTCTGAAAAAGCTGATTCTATAATCACTCATTTGCTAGAAGTTATGGCCATCATGGGCATACCTGCACAAATTAAAACTGACAATGCTCCAGCATATGGTTCTGTTAAAATGAAACAGTTTTTTGCTTATTACAATATAAAGCATATTACAGGCATACCACATAATCCTACAGGTCAAGCAGTTATAGAAAGATCAAACAGAACTCTAAAGGATATGCTTAATAAACAGAAAGGGGTAACAAAACCTCCCAGAAATAGACTGCACAATGCTCTATTAACTTTGAATTTTCTCAATGCCAATGAGAAAGGAACAACAGCTGCAGAGAGACATTGGATAATAGAAAAAACTACAGAATTAAATCAGCCTATATACTTTAAGGATGTGCTGACCAGGATATGTGTTACGTTGGGGATGAGGTTTTGCTTTTGTTTCTACAGGAGAAGATGAGCTGTGGGTACCATCAAAATTGATAAAGGTTCGATTTGAACAAGAGAGACCTCTTAATTAGAGGAGGTGATAGTTCATCAGCCAGCATGAACATCCAGTTTAAACTAACTTATACTAGTACCACATGCCTTTTCATTTAATCAGATAATAACTTGCCAAAAAAGAACACCCCCAAAATTAGTCTTGGGGAAAGGTTTTTGTTTTTGTCTTTTAGGAGAATGAAGGTTAAGGAATCTGAAGAACACAGGACAAATGAGACATCTGAATAAAAGGGACAAATCATCCATCCCAGGAAACAGAGTGAAATGGCATATGGGTATATTATCTAAAAAATTTTTATAAGTCTTCCTAAATTTCGTTTCTGCTCTTCTCTAAAGAAATATAACATTATTGGTCTTCTAATAGTCCCAGTTCAATTAAAATTTAAAGCTGACTTTGGAGTTGGAGAATGGCTCTCTCCTTCTTTAAACTCAAGCATGTTGTTAAAAGGAAAATATAAACTCCCTGCATCATGCCAGAAGAAAAGAACCATCTTCTGCTATGGGACAGGAGAAAAGCCAAATTAATTAAGAGAATATTCTATTACTAATCTCAACTCTTTGATTCTATTCTGATTCTTTAAACTTTTCTTAAAGTATGAATTTCATATCGGAATTTACAAGATTAATATATATATTAATTTTAAATTAATTTAATTTAAAATTAAAATTAAAAACATTTTAAATTTTGTTAAGATATGAATGGTCATATAGAGTACTAACTAATTCTAGAAAGAAAAAAGGCTTCAATTAGCTGCATATATATGTCTTTGTGTTCGAGTCTCTTATCTGTTTTCTGCAGGAAATCATGGCCAGGCCTAACATGTCTGGAGTCTCCAGGAAGAAGATGGGGCCCCACAACAATGACAATTCCACATGGACAATAATAACATCACTAAGCTGACAAACATCATCTACAGATCAGCTTTGAACTACAAGGTGCTCAGAGCAATTTTGAGAGGGCTAGCTGAGATGATCCAGTCTCAAAGACTACTTGAATAAGTATTTGAGATAAACCCTGAACTTTGGCATTATACACAGACTGGATAACGAAGGATATAGTTAGTTACCTTTCCTAGAATTTGACAATTAACCTAAAATTTTTCTTTCAGGATAAAGATAACTTCGTCCATACCCAGCAGGAAGCAATTTTAAGAATACGGCACCCATATTCCCAAAGAGGTGGTGTGGGGTGGGTGGATTTTTGGTCCTTTTAATGGGTTTTGGGTCTGGGATAATTTTTATTGCTTAGGGGGTTGGTTACAAGTTGTTGTCAAGGGTTAGAAAAGGGCTAAGCAAGGGAGATTATGGAATCTTTAAAAAGGAACTACTTGTTTTAAATAAGATAAGTAATGAAATGTTTTGTCTGAATTTATCAGATGTTACTGGACTGAACATTGTTAATATATATATATAATGGAATTTTTTATCTGAATCTGTCAAATGTTAATGGACTAGACATCATTAATGTAATTTTTGACTGTATATATTATATATACTTATTAGATAGTTTTTCCTGTATTAGTTACAAGCTTTTTTAAATTTTAGACAAAAAGAGAGGAAATGTGGTGGTATTATGTTTCCCAAAATATTGTGTATCCTAATAAACTTATCTGGGGTCAGAGAACAGAAAAGCCACAATATTAAACATAGAGGTTAGGCAGTGGTAGCACACACCTTTAATCCTAGCATTCCAGAGACAGAAATCTCTCTGGATCTCTGTGAGTTCAAGGCCACATTGGAAATGCCAGGCATGGTGACACACACCTTTAATCCCAGAAAGCGAGCCTTTAATCCCAGGGAGTGATGGTAGAAAGGAAAGATATATAAGGTGTGAAGACCAGAAACAAGCAGCATTTGACTGGTTAAGCATTTGGCTGGTTAAGCATTTGGCTGGTTAAGCTTTCAGGCTTCTAGCAGCAGTTCAGCTGAGAGCCATTGGGATGAGGACACAGAACCTTCCAGTCTGAGGAAACAAGACCAGCTGAGGAATTGGCAAGGTGAAATAGCTGTGGCTTGTTCTGTCTCTCTGATCTACCAGTATTGACCCCAATAACTGGCCTCGGGTTTGATTTTATTAATAAGACTCTCTAAGATTCATGCTACATTTGACAATAGTCTTTCCCCTTCTTTTAATTCATACTCGAAATAGGTGACCTGTGAAGTACAAATCTGAGCTTTCTTTTCAGATATTGGGTAGCCTAATTAATTGAGAATCCTTAAGAGTGCTTGAGTAGCCTCTAACACTCTAACATCCATCTTTATCCTTAGCAGCCAGTAATAAATCATTCACATATTGGAGTATGGTAACTTTGGGGTATTCATTCTGAAATTAGCTTAAGTCCTGGGTTAGGTCCTTATCAAAGATGGTAGGGCAATTCTTGAATCCCTGAGGTAACTAGGTCCCCAAGTCAGTTGTTCCTATATTCACAGTTCAGGATCAGCCCATTCTAATGCAAGAATGGGAAGATTTAATTCTGACAGAGGAATGGAGAAAAATGCATCTTTTAAACCCAGCACAGAATCAACCTTATATGCAGGTGGTCACATGCTGAGCAGATTATAGGGACTGGGAAGAGTTGGTTAAAAAGTTTCTATCTGCTTGTTCACCACCCTGAAATCTTTGCTAGTCTATTGGTTTGTACTGGTAATAAATGACTGCCATGGATTGAGTATGCCTGCCTCAAGGAGGCATCTGATGTGGATCTTGATCCCTTCTCTGGCATCTGAGCTAATAGGGTACTGTTTAATCTGGATGGTCATATCCTTGAAAGTCAGTTGTACTATTACTGGGGCACATGCTTAGCCAGGCCAAAAGAATTATCTTCAGACAGTAGGAACATCTTTTATCAATTTTTTTCTTTAGTTCCCCTTCTGGGTCTTGGGTTAGGCCTTGGAGGAGACTATATTCCTCTCTTAAGGGGCAGGTGACAGTCAGGGCTGTGGCTACATTGCCTATCTGTAGCTTAGGCATCTCCCCTGAACCTGAGAATGAGATGGTTGCTTGGAACTTATTCAGAAGATCTCTCCCCAGCAAGGGAAACAGACATTCAGGAATAACAATGAAGACTAAGTCACAGTTCCTCTGCTCAAATCAACAATCCATTTTCTAGTCTACTTATATATTTTTTAAATTTTCTTCAAAGCACCTGTACTTCCCTTGTTCTTTTAAATCAAGGAATCTCACCAGTTTCAGTAACACAGAATATGACACTCCTATATTTACCAAGAAATGTATGGGTTGGCCACCAATTGAGAAGGTTACCATAGGATCCCAGGGGCCTAAACTAAAGAGCCATGCCTCCCCCCTGTAATTCCAGAGTCAGGGCTGATTTTGGCTGAGGAACACTGATCTGTGCTTGGGGAGAGCCTACCTGTTTCTGCTAGGATATTCATTTTTTGACTGTCTCAATTTCTTGCAGTAAGCACATGTGTCCTTTTGTGGAGGGGAGGAGGCAGGGCTCTTTTTCTTATAGATGGCTTGTCCAGGGCTGAAAGTGCCAGAAGCATGTAGTGTTACCACAGTGGCCCGATTTATTTTCTTTGTAGAAAATCTTCTTTGTTGTCTCTATTGTCAAACACGTTTTTTTTTTTTTTTTTTTTGGCTGTTTCTAATAATTCTGACCTATTCTTTCCTGAAAACCCATCCTTCTTTAGAACTTCTTTATGTAAATCTGGGGCTTACTGAGTTACAAAGGTCAGGTAATCACCTTCAGGTTTCCTAAGTTCTCCAGATCTATAGGTGTATACACAGCATGCCTCCAAGAAGTGCTCAAGAAATGCTGAAGGCAATTTGTTTGAGCCATATTTTACATCAGATACTTTAGACATATTAGTGGGTTTATGAGCTGCCCACCTAAGACCCTCCAGTAGAGCCTGGTGTTACTCAGCAAGTGACTTCCTACCTCCTTTTGTCCCATAGTTTCAATCTGGTCTCCTGGGTAGAGCCTTGTCAATTGCTTAAGTTCTCAGGTCACTATCAAGAGTTCCTAATCCAGGTAGCACCTTTGTTGTTTCTGCTAGGATTTGCTCTCTTCCTTCCATAGTGAAGAGAGTGCTGAGAATTGGTTGGCAGTCATCATAGGTGGGGAGATGGTTAAAGAAAACAGAATCAATCAGGGAAATCAGAGAACTAGGGTCTGTGCTGATGCTGATTTTTCCAGTTGTAAGAATTCGTTGTAGTAAGTGGAACATGCAGGTGTCGTCTGTCAGGGGCCTGGCAGAAGGAAGGACTGGGGTTGGCGTTGCTCCTGCTGTGGAAACAAACAGCAGGCCAATCTGGGGAGGAGAATGAATCTGGAGCTGCTTCTCCTTGAGGATAGGAGTGGAAACAGTCCACGGGCCAATGGAGGGCAGAGACTGAAGTAGCAGGGGGTTGGGGGGGCGGGGGTGGTAAGACACAGACATGGAAATAAGTCGAGCTGGCCCTGAAAAGACAGAAAATAGCACTAGTGGAGGAGTCAGGACAGAAGAAAAAGACGAATGGGATTATTGTAGGAGAGACTGAGGAGTGGGTGTTAGTTTTTGGTTGCACTGTGTTCTTACCCTGCAAGGAAATGTCACGAAACACGACAGAATCTGCTAATAAGAGTTTTATTAAAGGTAAAGGGACAGAGAGTGAACAGGCCTGCGGGAAGCATGTGTGTGGAGAAGAAGGAACCGGGAACATGGCACCGGATTTTAAAGGCTGGGCATGGACAGATCAGCGTCACTACTACACGCAAGCACGTAGATCACATGGTCACATTGCGTGCCTACGTAGCCAATAGAACATCATGGATCTTGGTCACGCGAGATGCCCTGACCCGGAAATGGCTATCCTGACCTGGACCTGGCTAGGCAGAAGTGTCCGCCAGGCATATGTGAACACGCCCAACTGTGGGGGCATGTTGTAAACCTTTCAGTGGGAGAGGAGGAGGAGCAGGCAATGGGCTCAGGAGAGGTGGGGGCAGTGGTGGGTAAAGAAGAATGTATGGGGGAAAGAAAGGTTCCTCCTGAGAGTCTCGTAGGACAGGAATTTTGGAGGGACTTTGGACTACAGCCAGGAGTCTATGGGGAGTCTTCTTTGCTATGACCTAGGAGTGGCCACCTTGCCCATTTTGGACCATACAAACTTTCATCCATGGGGGCAGATTGGATGTTGTTTCTGTCCAGAGTAGAATATACCTAATCTAGTCCAGGTGACTAGAGATACCAAGGGTGACATTGGCCATTGCCCAGGCTACCTAGGGTCAGAGGTACCCTCTGGGGGCTATTCAGTCCCCAATGTTAGCCATTCCAGCTCACAAAAGGATCAGAGTGTTAAAATAATCATAATCCTACTTAATTATAAGAGAGTAAAGTTTGTCAAAGTTTCTTAAAACATAGCTTAAAAAGAGTGCAGATTCATTAGTTCTGTTATCCAATCTGTCTATCCAGTTGCCCCAGGTTCAGACCACTGAAGATTTACAGCTAGGAAACAGAAGAGACAAACAAACACACAAGACATGGGGGACCAAGAGCCAAGCTGCAAACAAACAAACAAACCAGACACGCAGGATGCCCCCAGAACCAGCACCACATGTCAGAGAGGGAGATGCATTATTATGACACACTGACGGAGGCTTTCTCAGACAGGTGCTTGCTGATCACCTACTGTCTCAGTAGTTCACTTCAGTAGTCTGTGGAACTGAGAACTCATCCCTGGGCCAAAGGGAAGTGTCTCTTCTATCCCAGGGACTGGTGGGAATGATCTCTGAGATTGGGTTGGGAATCTGGTTTCACTGAGGACTCCAAGAATGTTGATTTCACTGAGCAAGAATAAAGAATACCACCCCAAGTAAGGCCAATTAAGCAAGCTTTATACACTGTATCATTGTTAGGTTTCTATTTCTGTGAAGAGACACCATGGCCATGGCAACTCTTATGAAAGAAAACATTTCATTGGGGCTGGCTTACAGGTTAAGAGTTTTAGTCCATTATCATCATGGTGGGAAGCATGATGGCATACAGGCAGATATGCTGGAGAAGGAGCTGAGAGTTCTACATCTGGATCAGCAGGCAGCAGGAAGAGAGAGTGACTAACTGGGCCTGGCTTGAGCTTCTGAAACCTCAAAGCCCACCCCCAGGAACACACTTCCTCTAACAAAGCCATACACACTCTAACAAGGCCACATGTCCCAATGCTTTCATATAATGCTACTACTTATGAGCCTATGGGGGCCATTTTTATTCAAACCACCACAACTATGGATGTATATAAATTCCTGCTGTGAGTTCCTTGCCTTGGCTTTCCCTCAATTATGATCTGAAAACTGGTAGTGTAGCTCAAATAAACACTTATCTTCTCCTATTTTTTTGGACAGGGTATTTTATCACAACAAGAGACATGAAACTAGAATACAGTCCATTTTTACCGAGAAGTCACAGCATCAGGATATTAAAGAAGCTGGCCACATTACACCTTGAATCAGGAACAGAGATCAGTGAACACATTCATACTGATGCTCAGTTTACTTTCTCCATTTTTATGTAATCCCAGATCCTCTACCTAGGGAATTAAAAGACCACAATGATAGTTCTTTGCTAATCAAGGTAATGTACTGCAATCATGCCCAAAGGCCCATCTCCCAGTGATTCTGACCTCTGTGAAGTTGACAATTAGTGGAGTCATATTCTTCAATGGTGTAGCCACTGTTAAATTGCTTTTACTCAGATAAACCCTAACCCATGCTCATACAAACCTTCATTAAATGAAGTAGGCCGGGAAGTTTTTAAGCATTTATTTATTTATTATTTGTTTGTTTGTATATATATATATGTGGAGGGAGGGGACAGTATATATATATATACCATTTCTGGAGTTTAAGCTCAGAGGAGAACTTGTAAAAGTCAGTTCTTTTCTACTATGAGGGTTGAAACTCAGGTAGTCAGGCTTGGTGGCAAGCACTGTAACCGAGTGAGCTGCCTCATTTGCTCCACAATTAAAACAAAGGCTGAAGGTAGGAGGGAGACTCGCTGAGAAGAACAGGGAGTAGAAGGAAGGAAAGAGCATAAAGGGGATGAATATGATCAAAGTCATTCATGTGTGTATAAAGTTATGACATACTTTTATGTGAGTGTGAAAGAATTTTTAAAAAGACATGCAAGTAGAAGCAGGACTTATAGAGAGAAAGAATGGGTTCAGGTGGAAAGGATCAGGGGAACCAGAGAAAAATGGGAGTTAATATGTTCAAAGGGAAATTGTGAGATAAGAAAATGAATACCGACCACCCTAAGGCCATGTGATGGTAATCACATGTAATTCCAGCTGTTTGGAGGCTGCTGAAGCAAGGATTGATATGAACTCAAGGCTAGCTGTCTATATAGTGAGTTCCAGGTAAGCCTGGGGTATAGAATGAGACCCATCTCAAAATACTAAAAATTAAAATTAAATACATATGAAGAGTGACACAAATGAAATTGACAGATTTGCTGTGACAATCTTTGATATTTTTTTTCTGTTTTTTCGAGACAGAGTTTCTCTGTGTAGCTTTGCACTTTTCCTGGAACTCCCTCTGTAGTCCAGGTTGGCCTCGAACTCACAGAGATCCGCCTGCCTCTGCCTCCCGAGTGCTGGGATTAAAGGCATGTGACACAAACCTATATTCCAACAGATTGGAAAATCTAAAAACAGATAAATTTCTTTGATCTATGTGACATACCAAAACTCAACAAGAAAATATAAGCAACCAAAATAGATAAGAAGCAAAGAAATTGAAGAGTAACACAAAGCCTCCCAATTTAAAAAGCACAGTCCAGATGGATTTTTGCTCAATTCTGCCGTACCTTTAAAAAGAACTAATATCAACACTCTTCAAACCACTCCATAAGACAAGAAAGGAAGGAATGCTATCAAACTCATTTTACAAAACCATTTTTATCATGAGACCCAGATCTGATAAGAACTCATGGGCACACACATACACACACACACACACACACACAGAGAGAGAGAGAGAGAGAGAGAGAGAGAGAGAGAGAGAGAGAGAGAGAGAGAGAGAGAAAGAGAGAGAGAGAACAAAATTATAGACCAATCTCACTGTTGAATATGACTACAAAAATTTGCAATAAAATCTTTGCAAAGTGAATTTATCCTCACAACAAACAAACCATTCACTGCTACCAAGAAGATTCACACCAGAAATGCAAGGGATAGGTAAAAACATGCAAATGTATAAGATTCAAGGACAGAAATGACATGGTCATCTCCACAGATGCAGAAGAGGCCTTCAAAAAGCTCAATCTCTCTCTATTCCTTTCCTTTCTTGAAGACACTAGGAATGAGGAAAACATGCCTCAGCATAATGCCCTTTCTGACAAGCCTATAGCCAACATTATACTAAATGGGAACAAGCTCAAAATATTTCAACTAAAATAAGGAAAAAGATAAAGATGTTCACATTCTCCACTCAGATTCATTATGGTCCTGTTCATCCTAGCTAGTGCAATAAAACAAGATAAAGAAATGAAAGGGAGGCAAATAGAAATGGAAGAAGAGAAATCACTCTTTGCAGATGACACAATCTTGTATATAACAGACTCCAAAAACTATACTAGGAAACTGCTGTGGAACAATCTTTGTACAATGTAAATATGTATTGCTCTAATTGTTATTAAAAAACTGATTGGCAATGGTTAGGCAAGATTTGAGGGGCAGAGAGAATGCTTGGAGGAATGAGGGCAGAGTCAGAAGAGTCATCAGCCAGAGGGGAAGGAAGGAGGACATGTACAAAATGAGATAATAAGCCATGAGCCATGTGGCAGGACATAAATGAATAGAAATGGGTTAATACCCCTTGTGTATATGTACCACAATTTCTTTATCCATTCCTCAGTTGAGGGGCACCTAGGTTGTTGCCAGGTTCTGGCTATAATGAATAATGCTGCTATTACTCAGCTGTAAAAAAAAACAATGAAATTTGCATGCAAATGGATGGAACTAGAAAAATATCCTGAGTGAGGTAACCCAGACTCAGAAAGACAACATGGTATATATTCACTCATAAGTGGGTACTAGATGTAAAGCAAAGAATAAGCAGACTACAACCCACAGCTCCAGAGAATCTAGCTAACAAGGAGGACCCTACGAGGGACACATGGAAAACCCTGGGAAGGGGAAATAGATGAGATCACCTGAGTAAACTGGGGGCAAAGGAGAGCAATGAAAGAGATCTTGATAGAGGGAGACATTGTGGGGTTAAGGCAAAACCTGGTGCTAGGGAAATTCCCAGGAAACCACAAAAATGACCCCAGATTAGACTACTAGCAATAGTGGAGAGGGTGCCTGAATTGGCCTACCCTGGTAATCAGATTAGTGAATAACCTAACTGTCACCATAGAGCCTTCATCCAGTAACTGATGGAAGCAGATGCAGAGATCCACAGCAAAGTACAAGGCCGAGCTCCAGGAATCCAGCTGAAGAGTGGGAAGAGGAATTACATGAGCAAGGGGAGTCAAGATCATGATGGGGAAATCTACAGAGATAATTGAACCAATCTCATGGGAACTCAGGAACTTTAGACCAACAGCTGTGGAGCCTGCATGGGACCGGACTGGCAGTGGGATCAGAATCTTTCCCTGGTGCATAAACTGACTTCTTGGAGCCATTCCCTATGGTCTGATGCCTTGCCCAGCCATGATGCAGCAGGGAGGGTTTGGTCCTGCCTCAACTGAATGTACCGGGCTTTGCTGACTCCCCATTGGAAGCCTTACCCTTTTGGAGGAGGAGATGGGAATTGGTTGAGAGGGGATCTGGTGGGGGGGGAGTGGGAGTTGGAATGAGAAGGGGATCTGTGGTTGGTATGTAAAATGAATTTTAAATATTATTTAAATAAAAAAAGTGAAGAAAATATCTCATCACTGCTAACAGCAACAATCGGTAAGGTAGTAATAGTGAAAATAAATGAAACAGAAAAGAGCCAAATCATAGAAATATCTATGATACAAGAATCTGCCTTATTGAGAACAATGTAGCTGATACTTCTGCACCCAGATTGAGGCAAATGAGGAAAGGCATAGCCTTCAGAAAGTCAGAAAGAGAAGGGGACCATTACTATGGATTATACAATTATAATGAACAATGTGAAAACATGTTCAATTTAACTGACAACTTTGACAAAATGGTAAACTTTTCTGGAAAGATACAAACTATCCACATTGTATAGAAATATGTAACTAAATACCGGGGTTGAGGATTTAGCTCAGTGGTAGAGTGCAAGGCCCTGAGTTCGGTCCTCAGCTCCGGGGGGGGGGGGGGGGGGGGGGGGGGGGGGGGGGGGCGGGGGAAGAAAGAAATATGTAACCAAATACCATGCTTATTTAATAAATGAAAAAATTTAAATCCCCCCAAAAAGAAATGGGTTAATTTAAGTTGTAAGAGCTAGTTAGTAATAAGTCTGAGAAATCTTTTGAATATTAATTAATATACTACTCTAATTAATTATTAAAATAATAAATAATTATAATTACTCATTAATATATTAATTATAATATAAATCTGTTATTTAATATTATGTTTCAGTTAATTAATATTAGGTGTCAGTTATTTGGGAACTGGCGGGCAGGAAAGAAAAGGATGTAAAATCTACAGCCCCAAACTGAAGCCACTTCCCTGTGCCCTCCTGAATCCACAGGGAAGGCTCCTGCCCACACTTCCTCCACCTCTCAACTGGCAGCCACCTGCACCTTCCATTGGGCTCTTCATGATGCACCATGCATTCTGTTTCTATCTATATAGGAAGATTAACATCTTCCTGCCTTGTCTAAGTACTTTACTACTCCTGAGTAAAACAAATCCCACAAATGTTTACAGTGTGGGTTGTGATGTATCATGGGAGGAATGGAGGCCTAATCATTCGCATGTTTTATATTCTATGACAAGACTATTACAAGAAAGTGATATCTGTCCTCATAATATTTCATACAAATTATAAATGATTTACTAAATAATTTCCTAGATGTAATGGAACTCTGCGGTCAAAAGAAGTTTTCTGCTACATTGTTAAAGAACCAAGCATTCACCATAAGAGGCTGCTCAGTCTTCTCTCAGAGATCAGGCCTCAATTTCAGTTTCCTGAGCCTTGAGCAAGCAGTTTCTGAGAGGACCATGAACAAAAGACATAGTCCTTGCAGTAGCTCCCTTTCTGAACATATTCTGACCACTCAAGGTTTATTCAATTGTTTACTTTCTGGGACCCCTCACCAACTTAGAGCTATGTGCATGGGTCACGGTGAATGTGCTAGGCCAGCCAGTCTACATGGCAGCTCAAGGACACAGCCTGGGACTTGTCCAGGCCTGCCCAAAAATGATAACTGTAACCCCCAACCAGTAAATTCAAAGGTTACACACCCTCATCCAATCATATGATGCAAAGGCTTGTACCACCCTGTTTGTGATTTTTACCTTTAAAAACTCCTCACTCTGAGACCTCAGGGCTGTCTTCCTCCACCCGCTGAGTCGGAGTGTTGGACATGGACCAAGCACAGGGCTTGCTTGTTATCAATAAACTCCTATGTGTTTTACATTGGATATCAGCTCTGTGGTGATCTTGCTCTGGGGTCTGGTAACATGGGCACAACAATCCCAAAGTACTTCATGTTGGGTTGATGAGGTAGTGCAGCAGGTGAAGGTGATAACTATGCAGGCCTGCCAACCTGAGTTTGACAAAATAAGTTATGAAATAAAGCATGGCATAGCATGAACCCTATACTGATCACATAATGAAATTAATCAGGAATCTCTTCTGAAATAGAGATACAACTTATTCATTGTGAAGTCAATTCTGTCTTTATTTCTATTGTTGATAGCATTAGTTTGAAAAGTTACTTTGTAAGTTTTTCTGAAACTTACTGCAAATTAAAACCAGCAGAGGGAGAAGCAGAGGTTAGAAAGATAGCCCAACAGTTACCAGAGCTTACTGCTGCCTCCAAAGACCTGAGTTCAAAATTCGCTGCAATATGTCAGGCAGTTCATGACCACTCATATAACCCCAGCTCCAGGGAATCTGATGCCCTCTTCTGGCCTCCATGTACATCAGGCATTCACCTGATCAACAGACATAGATGCAGATGCACACAAAATAATAAACAAAACAAGAAGAGGAATAAACAGAGCTCAATTGTCATCTTTTTAAGAGTGAATCAGAGACAGAATGGACCCCTGGATGTAAGAATTAGCTATAAATGAAGATGAACACCATATTTAGGTTTTCCCATTGTCTTGGTTACTGTTCTATTGCTGCAAGGAGACATATGGCCATAGCAACTCATAAAAGAAAGCATTTACCTGGGGCTTCCTTTATGTATCAGATGTTTAGCCCATTTTCATCATGGTGGGGAGCATGGTGGCACATAGGTGTTGGAGAAGGAGCTGAGAATTCTATATCTGGATTCAAATGTAAAAGTGTGGCAAACATCCTCCAACAAAGCTATATAACTCTAACAAGGCCATACCCCCTAATCCTTCTCAAGGAGGGCCACTCCCTGATGACTCAGAATTCAAATATATGAGCCTATGAGGGTCATTCCTATTCAAACCACCACACTCATCAAATACAAATAGCATTGTTAGTCTTCATCAAATACAAATAATCAATGCAAATCTGTGTTAAGATAATTAATATCCATGCTTTTTTTCAGTGAGCAAGAGGAAGAATAAGACAATTTACCTGTGCTTAGCACCAGGGTCGTCTTCTACCTGAACAGAAGGAGGCTCAGTGAGACTCAATTACATACTGAAGGGATTTCCCCAAACAGGATTTCATTTGCTTTCTTCCAGGAAAAAGACAAAATTGAGATTAGGATAGTGTTGGCTTCTGGCCACCAACATCTGCTCTTCCTCCATTACTGACTTGTAACAGAGAGGTGATTGTTCTCACTACTTTATAGGGTTTATTAAGAAAAATATTAGAACAACCTCAACATGTAAAAGCAGTACAAAGCCAAGATGATGAAAAGTAAAAATGAGATCCTTGGTAGGATTATGTACCTGAAAATTCTGTCTAAAGTCTTTCCTCCTCCACCCCTCACCACCTATTTTGAGACAGAGTCCCATGTAGCCTGGGATGGTCTTGAATTTGGTGTGTAGCCAGAATAGCTTTGAACTTCTGACCTTCCTGCCTGTATGTCCCATGTTCTGTGGTTACAGTTGCATACCATTGTGCCCAGTTCCTGAAGTGTTTCTGGAGCAGGAAAGTAATTCATGTTATAGGACTGACATTTAATTTGTGAGTTTTTTTAGTGTTTTTACTAATATTGGTTAAATCCCAACAATAACTCCCATGCAATGTGTTAATTATAACTATCATATGCTTCCTGTAAGGATTCAGATCAAGCTCCATTTGAAAAGTCTTAAAAGTCTTTCAAAATGCTATGGCAGATATTGATATTAACTGGATAGTAGTTCAATAATAATTCAATAGTCTTTGGAAGAAAGTGGTGAAATCACAATAATGCCTTAGATTATTACTCAACATACAGAAAGTAGGCCCAGTATATGTATGGATCATTAGAATTGACTTATAATTTATGCTTCTGTTAGAGCCTTTATTTTAAGAAAATTTGATTTACAGAAGAATTACAAGCACTGTAGAGGGTGTTCTCATAGGCCCTGTATCCAACTTCCCATGTTACTAACATTACATACTCACATGGGAATCAATAGCATTGAAAACATTGGCATTCCCTATAGTCTGAACTTTATTCAGTTTTCTCTGGTGTTCACAGGATGCTCCTTTTTCTGCTCTCAGATACTACCCAGGATCCCAGATCTGGCCACTGTGCTTGTCAGGGCATTCTTGGATGGTAGATTTTCTCTGACTGTCCTTGTGTTTGATGACAAATTCCTCATCATCAAAGGTTTGTCTCTTACTTTCTCCTAACTGACTGATTTGATTTTTTACTTATGGGCTGATGAGATGATTCAGTGGGTAAAAGTGCTTCATTATAGGCCTGTTGATCCAAGTTCAATCTCCAGATGCTGTATAATAGTGGAAGGAGAGAACAGACTCCACAATGATTTATGCCAGTACAGATTTACAGGTATTTACTTTAGAATTGGGCCTGTAATCGAATTGCATGTCATTTCTCTTGCTGCTCCCAGGGCTCTAGCTTTTGCTTTTGGGAGGTTTCCTAGTTGGATGCTCTGTTTGTTTGAGGGAATGCCTTCACATCATTGCATTTTAAAAGCACTTCCTCAATTTTGATATATCAGACTTACCTTATGTGTTTCCTATCCCAGTTCCAGAATCATCCATTTCTCCAAGGAGCTTGGCTCTTTTTATCAAAAGATTTTGTGTTGAGCTCTGTTTACTGTTCAAGATGATGTTTAAAAAATAAGGATTTGTATGTTCTTTGTGCTAACATGACAGAGTCCTTGTAAGCTTGCTGAATTTACTTATTACCTAATTGAGCCAAAGGAAAGACTCAATACCATATTTTCACGTCTGCTAGGGCTACAAAGCTTTTCTGAGACTGGAAGCCAATTGAATTTTTTTTGTCTTTTTGTGCTTCAGGTATAACAGCACAAACAGAATTCTAAGTTAAACATGTGGCATTCTTTGTTTATAATGTAAAATTGTTCATGTGTCATACAAAAGTAACTTTTTTGTAGAATTAACTACTTACAGTTTGTTTTTCAGATTCTTAAGGCCAAATGGTTTTCCTTTAAATGTCTGTCTGAATTTTAGTCTTAACCTTTCACTTCTACAAAAGAAATAACTTAAGGGCTATATACAGCTGCATATACTGGGTTTTTATTCTAATTAATTTTATTGTAAATAAATGATAAGCTTTGTTTTGCCTTTAAAAAAGACCAAGCTCCTTCTAAAAGTTGTATTTTATGTTTTATATTAAGTATTTGTGAAAGGCATACAGTTTGTGGTCTGTGTTTACCTTTCTTAGTACATGAGAATCCAATTTCTTCAGCAAAGAATTTTAAACAGACTACCCTTCTTCCCATGAATCACCATTGCTTCTCTATGATGGTATTAAGACATAATGAGGATTGGTTATAAACTTTTTAATGACTCACATTCATATTCTTTCTTTCTCTCCCATGAATTCATATATGTCTGTGTATATCTATATCTATATATCTATATCTCTATATATGTATATATAGATACCTGTGCAGAAGTTTATAATATATTGAAAATGAGTACATGCTCCTCATCTGATCTTAAAATCAATCCTAATGAAGTAGACAGACTTCAAGAACAAAAGACTTTGGGGAGAAGGAATGGAAGTATCAACTCCAACTGAGTAGGCTGCAAAGAGTGGGTAGAAATAAAAAGAAAACATCAAAAGTATATATGCTATACTTTGTATACTTTGTATGTATGCATATACACACATAATATAGGTATATACAACTATAGCTGTCCTTTTCTACCTTGGGAAATTGATTCCAAGACCACCCTCAATTCCAAAACTCAAGGATGTTCAAATCCCTTTTATAAAATAGTACAGGATTTTCATGATACCTAAGTGTTGTGAGATGTCTTTCTGTATGCTGTCAATAGGTGTTGCTCTGATTGGTTGATAAATAAAGCTGCATTGGCCTATGGCCTGGCAGGATAGGGTTAGGTAATACATTCAAACTGAAGAAAGGTGGAGTCAGGGGAGATGCCAGCCCCCCAATAAAGGAACAACAAGATACCAGCAGATCAGCAATGCCACAGCCATGTAGCAATATAGAGATTAATAGGAATGAGTTGAATTAAGTTGAAAGAGCTAGCTGATATAAGCTAACCCATAGGCCATACCATTTGTAAGTATTATAAGCCTCTGTGTGTTTACTTGGGACCAAGTGGCTGCGGGATGTGGGTAGGAGAGATTCATCCTGACTGCAGTGCTAGACAGGACGGGAGAAACTTCTGGCTATACCTAAGCATCATCCTATCTGTTTTAATCATCTCTAGAGTACTTAGAGTGCCCAATGTTGGCCTGGAATTCACCTTGCTCCTGTCTTAGCTTCCCACCTGTGGGATCACAGGTGTGCACCACCAGGCCTGCCATGAATATTGTCTTCTAGTACAAAATAGTGAGGATTTTGGTATGTGAATATAGTGTATTGTATAGTATGTATAGTGTATTGTATTGTATGTAGATATAGTGTATTGTTTGTGGAATAATGACATGAAGAGTTCACATGCATTCAGTTGAGATGCAATTTTTAAATTTTATTCTTTCACAATTTTGTGCATGTATATAAAATACTGTGATCCTATCCCTCCTCTATTATCCTTTTATTCCTTTCTCTCTCTTGCTAAACCTCTACTTCTTCCCAGAAAGGCCCCCTACTTTCATGTTTTTTTTCTGTGTGTATGCATGTGTGTATTCTCCACTATGTTTAACATGGGTTGCCTTGATGGGTGGGGGATTATTTACTTGAGCAAAAACAATCAGTCCACAAGTGGTTACACCACTGAGCAATGTGACTCTATCTGTTCTTGAAGTCATTAACTTGCTTCCTAAGCCAGGGTGGGGCCACATGAACCCTTCTCTCATATGTGAAAGAATGTTGTCGGGCCCAGTTTTGTGTAGATAACCACAGCTTTTGTGACTCCATCACCACAAAAAGTTTATTGTGTCATACTCAGAATACAATGTTTCACCACACTGCTTCTGCTCATTCCACTCACACTTCTGCAATTTTTCCTGAGCCTTGGGGTGGGAGAGGGTGATACAGATGTCCAATTTAGTTCTGAGATCTCAGCCATCATTTATTTCCAGTACATTGACCCATTATGCATCTCAGTATTAACCATTCCCTTCTATAAATAGGAGCTTCTCTGACCAAGGCTGAGAGCAGCACTCATCAATGGGCATCAACATAAATATTTAGAAGGAATGCTAATACTGTGGTGATATTTTATTTGTGCTGAAATGTGGTGATATTTTATTTGTGCTTTAATAAATAGCACTTGCCTGGAGATCAGAGGGAATAGTGAGCCATTTTAAGTAAACAAAAGTCAGGCAGTGGTAGCACATACCCTTAGTCCTATCACTTAGCAGGCAGGATCTCTGTGTGTTCAAGGTCATGCTAGGGAACAGAGTAAAGCGTGGTGACACATGCTTTTAATCCCAATATTAACCATAGAGATCTGGAGGTCTGTACAGACAGACAGAAAGTGACAGAGCTGTGTAGGAAGAGGAAGTGATGTGGCTGGGCTAAGAGAGCCAATGAGAGAACAGAACAGAAAAGGCATATAACCTAAGTATACAGGAAGAAGCTCTCCTTGGAAGCTTTGGAGTTGGTGAGGTAAGGTTGGCTGGTGGCTTTCCCTATTTCCCTGATCTCTAAGGCTTTCACCCAAATTTCTGGCTCTGTGTTTTTTATTTATTAAGAGCATTTAGAAATTCATCTACATGATACCATGTTCATTTATCAGAACATCAGTGGTACATTCCCCTCTAGGTCCTATGACTTCCTCTGCCATTTTTTAAAACCAGGTTTTCAGTACTGGTATGAATTCCCTCCTTAGGAGTGGTCCTCTATGTGCATATCTTTTAGACACAACTAAAAAATTGGTTCCCATCTAAAATTGACTAAATATTCAGATATGGAAGGTGGCTCATCAGAAATATGCATATATGCTGGTGGGTGTGGATAGTATATATTCTAAGTATGCAGCAGGTTCAGAATGTTGAAGATCTTTGCTTGAAGGAACTGTTTAGAATAACGTGTAGATAGTGAAGTTCATAGAGAAAATAAAGAAAAGAGGTGCTAAATAATGTCATCATTGAAAACTGCTTTGATGATTGTGATTAGCATTTTAAGCCATGATACCACCTTCTATATTTGATTGACAAAAATCTTACCTGGTTGTATGAAAGTCGATTGGAAGAGGGCAGAGACTAGCATTTAGTTAAGGAGTTTGCTACAACTGCTCAGGTCAGACCTCAGAGGGACAACAAGGACAGTAGCAGGTGGAGGAAGACGCATTGCAGGAACCCAAGGTGAAATAGCCAGTTTTTAGCAGTATACTGCTTTTCTGTTCTAATAATCTATCCAGAAATTGAATCAGCACTGCCATCTATTGGTGGATTTGTTTCCCAATCTAGTTCTTCCCTGCAGAAAGATCAACATTTTATAGGACACTAAGAGACACTAATCTGTGGGGAATGCAGTCCAAAACAGTTTTAGATGGTTAGTCCATGAGCACAGCAGAAGCAGGCAGGCATGGTGATGGAGCAGTAACTGAGAGCTCACATCATCCACAAGTTGCTGGCAGAGAGAGGGAGAGACAGGGAGAGGAAGAGACAGATAGATAAATGATAGTTAGATAGTTAGATAGATAGATAGATAGATAGATAGATAGATAGATAGATAGATAGAGTGAGTGAGTGAGTGAGTGAGTGAATGAATGAGCGAGCTAGACTGGGCCTAGGGATTTTGAAACCTCTAACCAATCTCAGTGACACACTTCCTCCAACAAGGCCACACCTCCTAATTGTCACCAAGCTGCCCAATAGGCCTCAAGCCTATTGGGGCCATTCTGGTTCAAACCACGACAGTTACTAAGTGAACTTTTCCAAAAAGACATCTCATTCATTTTATGAGAAATACCACATGTAGGAAGATAGCAACTGTTGTGAGATAATATCTACACCAAAACTTCAACTAGCCACTGAAGAAACCAGCACTGGTAGCAAGTAGCTCTCATGGGAACAGAAAAAAGTTACAAAGTCAAGTTTCAAAACAGAACTACTTCACTATGGGCAATCTGCTTATTCATTACAAAATCATTATGCTGGGCAGCTAAATCCATGAAGCTAATGCTTCATAGAAACAAATATTTTTGTCTGATTTACTCTAGTGGCTCCACCCATGCTTGGTCTATGGCTTGCCTTCAAGTAATTTCTGTTCAACTGAAAGCCTGTTTGCTTTAAAACTACCCTGCCTACCCTGAAATACAGATCCATGGGTTCCTCCTGAAGAACTGAATGAAAAGAAGAGTGGAAGTCTGCTTTTTAAAATATCTTTAAATTTTCTGATGAGTTTTGACTGTGTTGCCCAGGCTGGTCCCTGTGGAATGACTCAGCCCTAACAGGCTTGAGAGCCAGCTGGCCCAAACCAGTAATAAGATGCTCCCTGAGAGCCAACCTGGATCTGCCTAAGGGCCTTAGCAACAGCAACTGAGATGTGATCTGAGATGACCTGGACCAATGAGAGGCAGCCATGTCACACCAGCAGATGCATATTCATCAGACCTTCCCCAGGGGTAGGGTAGAGGGTATATCAGGCTTGCCTCTTCCAGAATAAACTGAACTTGTTGTTTCGATATTCTCCCGGAGTCTGTGTCCTTGACTCTGTGCCTACTCACCTCATTCCCCAAAGGGATCAGCACAGGACCCTGCTACAGGTCCCAACCCCCCAGGGTTAAGGAATCCTGCCTTCTCAGCCTCCAACATGATACCACAGCTCTGTGCCACCACATGGAGATCTGGAATCGGCTCTTTTTCACATGCAGTATAGAAGGCCACTAAAGTTCAGTCTGAGAGAAAACATGGGGCTTGCTCTGCCTCACACTGCCCAAACCTGAGCAACAAGTCTCACCAACTGTTAAGTTCTGTGAAGTTCCTTGGTTTGCTGCCTTCCTTTGCATTTGGCATGGAGAAGAAAAAAAAAGCCATCAGCCTTCTTCACATGTAGCGACTTGGAGTGCATGTCTGTCACTTCTGTATTTTCTCCAGCATTATTTCACACTCTGGCACCCCAGTCCCTGCTTTACATGCCTTGTTTTCCATAGTAATACCCAACTTTTGATATTTCTAATTAAATTTAAGTGTGAATTTTTTCCATGCCTGTGAACTTGTAATGTTTCATCATTTCATTTGTGATGAGACGTGAGAAAGTTTATGTCTTCTACTAAGGTCTCTTAAGGACTCTCTAAGGCTGCCTGGGAACTGGAAGCCATTTTTACACTCCATGGTGCTTGCTTAGGAAACATGGGGGTTTGTGCTTCCTCAAGCATCCTGAGTCTTTGTACAACAACTTTCTTGAAAGAGTTCCAGTCAAAGGCATGACTCTATAAAGCTCTTAGAAAAGTGCTTCCCACTCCAATTTCCTGCGCATGTTTGAAAACAACACTTAGGCCAACTGAATGAGTATATTGAGATTATTTTTTTTTCAGTTTGAGACAGACAAGGTATCTTTGAAGAGAAATTTTGAGTCAGTCAATGACTAAGGAACCACAGAGCCTTCTATTGCCTTTAGTTATGAGAAGATAATTAGCAATCAAGCCATGGGCATGTCGACATATATACTTAATACAACGCAGTAAGACAGGCAGATGAAATGGCTCAAACCGTAACGGACATAGTACTGCTTCATCAGAAATGCTCTCATTTTAAAGGAATGGACCTGCCTCCCATTATTGATGTTAACTGCCAAAACTTTGTGATGAGAGTCCCATAACTTAAAAATCCCAGTCATGTGGGTCTCTGGTCACCTGTTCAGAGGGACCTGTGTGTGTCTTAGTGTGAAGACTTCTGGCTTATGTTGTCCTGAGTGCCAATCCTCATATCTCCTGAGGCACCCTGGCTCTGGCTCATCTGGGACCCTGGACAGATGGGGACTCTGGTACCTGAGCAGGGACAATGGGTGTGCTCACCAGGCTAGCCCTGTGGCAGAGCAGGGCCCCTGGCCAAAGAGCTCTTCATCTTGCCTCTGCCAGCAGAAACCCCATCCTGCTTTCTCATGTCCAGGACTAGAAGTTGTGGGTGTTAATATTCTGATCCTGCTCCTTGGTGCCACCCTGTGCCCATTTTTCTCTCTTCTCTTCTGCTTCATTTCTTTGAGGTGTGAACCTTAACCCCCTTCTCTCTCTTTCTTCCCCTCTCTCCTTCTCCTTTTTGTCTTTTGCTACCTTTCTCTTTATCTTTCCTTATAATAAACCACCTCCATGCAGATGCAGCTTCTGGGTTGTGAGTGTCCACCTGCCACCCTGCTGCCATGGAGTGTGTTGCTGCCAGCCACCGCTGCATCTGTCCAGTATGCCAGCATATTCCCTGCATGCGTGGGATGCCCTCAGGGGTCCCCCCCATATAATAATAAATCCTAACCTTGGTGCCCAATGTGGGGCTGTCAAACAGATATACCCTAGTCATCGAACAACATCAGATCTGAAAAAGATAAATTTAAGAGGCGAGATAGCCTTCCAGCTACCTAGGCAGCAATCCCAAGTCTCTCTGTGCTCACTGGGGGGTGGGGGAGCAGAAGTCCCAAAGGAAGCATTTGTTCAGCTGATAGGCCCAGAAGAGCTGACAGATTTTTCTGTGGAGTAGGAATTTGTGGAGGTGATCCTATCTGCCTTGGTAGAGAGGACAATTTATCCCTGTTGACCCTCTTTATTCATGGTCTGGACAGATTCTCAGCATTTTGCTGTGTGGGTGGCCTTGCCATAAGCTTCCAAGTGAAGGTTCTGTGGCCATTTATCTTCTTGGAGAAGTTACAGGATGCTCCTGTACCATCCACCACTTTTCCAGCTGGAGGACTGCAGAAAACTCTTCATCCTATCTGATTGGTAAGGTTCTTCCCCTCCCTTTTGGCTATTTTCCCACAACTGAGGATTCACTCATCTCTCTCAAATGTGTTGCTGACCACTTCTCTTTTGAGCTCTAAGCCCCTGGGCCTATGTCCTCCATTGCCCATAGGCATTGGATGGTGGTCCATTAGCTATCCTGAGCTGCTCATTCTTGCTGACTTTCTGGGATGCCGGAGGTCAGTCTTGTTTCACTTGCTGTCTTTCAGGCCCATAGCCCTCATCCCCAGGCCCATGTGATGGCATTTGGAGGCATGGCCTGTGTCCTGAATTCCATGGCCCATAGCCTCTGTGACAATGGTCCTTTGGTTATCATGCACCATTATACCTTGTTGTGAACAAATGTGCCTACCCTATCCCAGCCACCTCCCCATCACCCACCCCTCCCATGCTCCTCCAGCTAAGCAATTACATTACCACTTTTTGTTGGGTTCCTTTCAGCAACATATAATATTGCCCCTCTGGTAGCCTGCAGATTAGCTACACAAATATCTGGTACTTGACTGCATTTCTGCCCCTGCAGCCACCATGCAGGCTGAGCTGTGGGAAGCCCCTGCCACTCCCTCCTCCAGCAGCCTGTCTTTCCTCTGCTACTGCTGTTGCAATGCGCTTGAGAGATGGTCACATTAACTTGTTTCTGACTAACTTTTAAATGTTCTACTTTACCTGTTTCTTATCTGTTCAGTTTGTCTTGACAAAAAAAATGGTTAGGCATCGTATTTGATAGGAGTCATCACATGATCAGGTGGCACCATCTTAAATAAGGACAGCCATATGGTAGGGCATGTAAGTAAGGGCAATGACATGGTCTAGCTGCTATCTTGGCTAAGGTCGAAACAGTCAGGTCATATGACCTCACCACCATTTTTACTAAGGGCAGTGTGGGTGGGGTGCCCAGAACTCATGCTGTTGGTATGGAAGGAGGTTAGGGAATCCTTCTGTACATTATTTCACCATTTTTTCATGGGCTGGAGAAAAGGTTCCCCAACTGTCTCTCTCTCAAGCTCCAACCATCTGGGTGGAGGGAATTTCAGTCAAGGCCTGTCACTCCTTTCCCTGCAGCTACTTGGGTGGGTAGGGACAGGATGCTCCTATGCTGAGACAGGGTAGCAGCAGTAATGCTTAAAATTTTAAATTTCAGATTTTAACATTAATACAATTCTGATATTATTTGGGTCATAAGCTCAGGATTTTAAACCTATAAGTATGAGTCTACTGCTGCTTTTCAGATGTCCCATCCCCGCCTGTGGAGCATAACCAAACATAATTGCCCCTTGGACTCTATACCAGGTCAGACAGTCACATGCTTCTGACAAATACCCTATTGTTTGGGTTCTGAACACCTGTGCCCCAGTTCAGCTTAAAGCAGCTATGGAGAATATATCGCCTTGTGCCCCTTATTCCCAGGACAGGCTGGAGGAGTAGGTTAGGAATGAAAACCTCCTGACATAGAGGACCAATTGGCTATCTAATGCCCATTGTTATTTATTAATTAAAATGGTTCTGCAATAAGATAAGACATTTGACCTTCTTTATGCAGAACCAGGGAGATATTGTATGATGTTAAGGAATTATTATTTCTATATAAGTCATTCAGGATTATAATCTGACTGTGCTCAAAGATCAGCACCCCCCCCATCCTTGCTAACTTCATTAATCTGTAACTAACTGGGAAACCTGTATATTCAGATTTAAGTCATATATATGCTCTCAAAGTTATAAATATATCTAATAGATTTTCTTCCCCCAGTCCTCAAACATCTGTAGAGACCTGAGAATATGGTGTTTAATATAAAAGCTTTTTATGGAAAAGAGACATGTCAGCTCCTGGTAGCAGCATTCTGTATCATCTCCACGAAGATACATGGCCACAGAACCTTCACTTGGAAGCTTATGGCAAGGCTAGCCACGCAGCAAAATGCTGAGATTTTGTCCAGACCATGAATAAAGAGGAGGAATAGGATAGATTGTCCTCTCTGCCATGACAGGTAGGATGACCTCCACAAATTCCTACTCCACAGAAAAATCTGTCAGCTCTTCTGGGCCTATCAGCTGAGCAAATGCTTCATTTGAGGCTCCTCACCCCCGCAGCAAGCACAGAGAGACTTGGGATTGCTGCCTAGGTAGCTGGAAAGCTATCTCACCTCTTAAATTTATCCTTCTCAGATCTGATGTTGTTTGATGACTAGGGTGTATCAGTTTGACAGCCCCAATCTCAAGATTACTGACAGTTCATTAATAAGTTTCCTATTAAAATTACAGACAGCTGTGCCTCATTCACAGACTTCATGGTACAGGATAGAGTGGCTTCAGATATAACTCCAGAGGTTCAAAAATTTAATACTGATAAATGCAGCTTTAATAAACTGATAGAACATTGACTACAAAGAGTTCTTAAGAGTCCTTAAATTTCTATGGATTTTCAACCATTTTGCTATGATATAAATCTATTTCAGCTGTCTTAAAGATACCTACAGGCTCCTGGGAAAAATTCTGCTACTGCATCAAAAAATCTGATCTGACAAAACCTGACAGTCTCCAGAGCCCATTTTAACCTCGCCCATTTTCAAGAATATTTTGCAACTTCCCTTCTCCTGACTGGGGCAAGGAGCTCTTCAGATACGCCAGCCCCTGCACCAGCTGGCACCAGCTCCGAGGATGCCAACCCCTAACCAAGGACCCCAACTGAGATGGAGGCACCCCCACCTCCAGAGAAATGGCAGATGTGATGGCTTGTGTACTCCTGAAGAACATATCCCTCAGTTCATTGCTGATACCACCTCTCCAGGCTCTGGCTGGCAGCTGCCCAGCAACTGGAACCTCGCTTTCCAAGATGTCCCAATGAAGGACATACCTGCTTTCGTGTCTCACACATTAATGACAACAATTTATTTTTTTTCTTCTCGCAACCTGCCCTCTGAGCACATTCAAAGGTATAGATGCCTGAGATTTTCACGGTGACACAGCTTACTCAAGGAACAGACACCTGAGATCTCCACAATGACAGTTAACTGGATGATTCTTCATTCATGCTTCCCACCATGCTCCCCCCACACATACTTTGCCCCTTTCCAGCTTGAAGCAGTCTCAAGAATTCAGTGCCCTTGTTCTCCTACTTGCTCTCATTATTCACATACACACACACACACACACACACACACACACACACACACACACACATATATTAATCAAAACAAATAAATGTTAATATTCTGATCCTGCCCCTTGGTGCCACCCTGTGTCCTGATGTAAAAGTCTCTTTTTAAGGAAAAACTCCACCTGTTTCTCCCTCTTCTCTTCTGCTTCATTCCTAGGAGGTGTGTACCACTCAGCTCCCCCCTCTTCCTCTCCCCCACTCTTCTTTCTGCCTTTTCCTACCTTTCTCTTTATCCCTCCTTGTAATAAACCATCTTCATGCAGATACAGCCTCTGGGTTGTGAGTGTCCATCTGCCGCTCCACCGCCATGCCCGCATGGAGTGGTTTGCCTGCCAGCTACTGCTGCATCTGTCCAGCATGCCAGCATGATTCCCTGCATGCATGGGATACCCTCTGGGATTCCCCGCCCTCATATAATAATAAATCATTACAATGGGTTCTTTCAATCCTGAGGGTCAGTGGAGACCATGACCAGAGACTCACAATCTAGGTCGTAAAGAGACTGGGAGAGCCTGTGACTCACTCTGCGACTTGGCACCATCTCTGCCCAAACCCTGGAGGTGAGGAAAGGGTCCAGAGGGAGGCAGCATGTTCTTCCGAGGATCCTGTGCCCTGACCAGCCATCGCCCTGGGCTCTCTGGGTCCCCAGCGCTGCCCGGCCTCTGATCTCTGCCCTGCATAGACCTCACCACGTGGGCCTCCAAGTCCCAGTGCCAAGCCAGTCTGCCACTCCCCGCTCTGGATGCCAAGGCCATGTGGCCCACTAGGCCCAGCTCCTGGTTACACGCACTGTGGCTGCTGGTGCTGGTACCCCCCCCCTCCCTCCCAGGATCCAGGGGCGGCTCTGGGAATGCAAGGCAGTGTGTCTCGAGCTCAAACCACAGCTTTTCCTCCCAGTGACTGGTACTAGTCAGACTCCCAAAGCCTCCTGGAGCGCAGGTAAGCCCTGTCTGCCCTCCCGACCTGCTCTTTCGACCTGCACCTCTTGCTTCTGGGCAAGCTGGTGTTGGGAAAGTTGAATTAAGCACAGCAGAGGCTGGATACATGTAGATTCCTGGGAATCTTCCCTGGGAGGAAGCAACCGATCTACTAGATTTGCCTGAGTTGAGACTTCAATAACAAAACCCGGCTGGCAAAGAAATCAGCTTTATGTGCTCCTTGCTACCTGTGGGAGGTGTTTTGGAAATAAATTGACCCCCAAAATGGAAAGACTTGGGATGCAGCTTCACCTGCCAGGATGATGGAGAACCTCTGTATCTGTCAACACCTCAGCTCTGGGTCTTCTGGAGTTGAACTAACAAGTGTAATAGTTTAACGGTGGAAGGCAACCTTGGCAGGTTGGAGCCAAGGGGCACCACAAAGTCACACTATGCAACAGAGCTCATGTGGGAGGTATTTTGGGCGGAGGTTCAGAGGCAGCCTTTGAGTAAGAGTAAAAGATAAGAGAGAGAGAGAGGTGGGAAGGGCTTGCCTTTTAAAGGGGATATAGCCCATGCTTATAGGGAGAGTTCTTTACTTGATGGCTACAGTAGCTACAGTGACAAGTAGCTACAGTGTAGCTACCATCTTGGTATCCTGCTAGGTCTCTGAGAGCAGGCCAGTGTAATTGCCTGAGTGCTAACATTCCTCCCTTTCCTTCATTACAAAAAGGTGAGGAAAGGAAGAGGTAGCTGGTGAAGTGAGAATGGGGGCACAGTGTTCTCTAGACTGCTGCCTGCTTTCTGGGGGCAACGGCATCTTTGGGGTACCTCAGAAAGCTGGGATGCTGGCCAAGTCCTGGGATACCTGGCTGTTTCACTGCTGTGTAGGCTCTGTGGGACTGTCCGTGCTAGGGAAGTCCAGGTCTAGTTGAAGCAGTCTGTGAGGTAGGACCACTTGGGGCTAGCCACTTGAAGCTGTCCAGAGTGCATATTTTGAGAGGACCTGGCAGGATGCTGGCAGAGCAGAAGATAAAGTTAAGAAGGAGAGTTTTTTTCTTAGGTCCTAGTAATTAAGGGAGGAGAGTCCCAAGACCAGGGAAGGTGGGGGAGATCCCACCCTCAGGAACAGGCAGTAGGTCAGGAAACTTTGGCTGTTGATTGACAGCACTTATCTAAATTGAGTGCATCTGATCTGTTTGGGGTGGATCCAAGTCGACTCCCTGGAGCTCACAAGAATTTTGAGTTTATAAAAAGGTAAGTTTTAGACACATCAGCATTCTCACTGTTTGTAATCTGTACTAAAATCCACATTGTAGGAAAGGCAGTGTACTCATGCCTTTGAGTCACAGGGGACCCAAAAATGATTCTGGTTCAAGGCATTACACTCTTTCCTCTACCCGGGAGACTGAGTGAATATAGGTTAGACAAATGTTTTTAGCACAATGAGAAGCACTTTTAAATCTGTAGTTAGGAAACAACCAAAGGGAATTTAAAATCCTGAGCTTGTGGCTATGATAATAGCAGTGGTGCTCTTCCAGAGCTAGATTAACAGCTTATCAGAACGCCATGGGTTAATGTCACGTCTATGAACATTTGGAGTCCTAATGCAATAGTAGAACAGTGAGAGAGAGAAATCTGAAATATGTTGTATTCTTTTATACACCTCGAATCACTTTCTTATCACCACTTAAGTGTTTTCATCCTCATCCTCAGACCTTTATAACTTTCATTTACACACCTTAATAACTTACATTTTATGAACATTAAGTCACTTTCTTAGACCCTAAAACATTCTTAGATCCTCACATCTTAAGCTTTCATATCCTCCCATAAGCTTTGTATCTTAAAACACCTTTCTCTCTAATTCCCCAGGAGATACAGGTAGCTGAACACTGTGAGCAGTCACTGCAAATTTAATTAGACTATTTAGAAATTCATCTACATAGATAAAGATAGGAGTAAGAGGCAAGAGAGATGAGGGACAAGATAAGTGAAGAGAGAACAGGAGAGGCAAAGATGGCAAGTTGTGCCTGGGGGGCACTTTTAAGGGGTACACATGTCACATGGTGGAAAAGGACCTGGTGACAGGTGATAATGGAACTGCTTTGGTGGCAGAGGCTGGCTGCTGCTGCGGCATCAGAGATTCACATTAGAATTCTTCAATGAAAGAAACAGAGTTAGATGGATAAGACCCATTTTCTTTTGTTTATTTGAGAGTGTTCACTTAATGAAAAGGGAACAAGCACTTTAACAGGCTATCCACCCTGGCAATCTCCCACAAAAGGAGAACTGTGGCTGGGTTAGGCTAGGTAGAGAGACATGGAAGGGGTCCTACAGTGGAGTGGGAGCAAGTAACAGGGGGACTGGAGGCTGCTGGTACAGTGAAAGTGGTGCTGGAGTGGGATGGTTAGAACAGCCTGTTGCTGGAGAGGAAGAGGAAACCCAAGAAGCTGGAGGAGAAGAAGTTGTGTGTCAAGGGAGATAAAGTAGAGGTTCATTAGTGGGGTCAAGAGTAGTGGAGAGGTCCTCTAGTTCAGGTTTGACAGTGGGAGCTGAGAGGGAGAACAGGAAGAACAGAGGGAGGGCTTGGAGGAAAGATAAGAGAAAGCTTGAACATAGGGAACCTCCTTCCCTCTACCCAATTGCTGGCAGAAGTTGCAAAGATCCTATATAATATAGGGATACAGGGTGTCAGTAGGCAACCATTTGGATTAATATATAAGGGATAGTGGGATCAGATTTGACTGCAAATGCAGATAAGTTAAGCCATGAAGTCAGGTGCTAGGTGTAGAGGTCTGAGGTTTTCCAAAAGGCATCCTGGTGTGTGTGTTTGGGGGGGGGGGGCTTGGAAGTATGTTGGAGGACACAGTTCCCACGAGTGAGGTACAGGAAGAAGATCCAAGGCCTGCTGGCATCCCAGGGATCATCCCAGGGAGGATTAGATTGAGTAGGCACAAGTTGTTCAGTATGTCATCATGCAAGAATAGGGGCTGAGGGTTCTGATCCCAAGAGAGGACCTAGTATCAGGACTTTGAGAAAAGCCAGAAGGCTAGGAGAGGACTGTGTTTGAGTAACAAAGCTTCACTCATGGAAAATGGCCAGTGGTGAGTGTTGGCAAAAAGGGTCAACTGTAGCCTTAAAGACTGTGGCTAGGGGTTCTGCATCCGAGAATATTAGAAGGATGCCAGAGGCTCAGTGATCACTCTCATGGATCCAGGAAAGCATTTAAGCCAACTGGGAAAAGGGAGACTTACCAGTCCTTGATGGTGTTTTATGAAGTACCCCGTGAGTGGTTAGTTGGAAAGTGAGCCTGTTGCAGGTAGACAGGGTACAGAGTCCTAGTGTGTATCAAACTGCCAGTGGGAAGGAGGAGCCTTGGGGGGTTGGAGCCAAGGGACACCACAAAGTCACACCATGCAATAAAGCTCACATGGGAGGTGTATTGGGAGAGGTGCAAAGGCAGCCTCTGAGGGAGAGCAGAAGGAGGGGGGGGGGAAGGGTTTGCCTTTTACAAGGGGATATATCACATGCACATAGGGAGAGTGCTTTACTTGGTGGCTGTGGTAGCTACAGTGTTACATCTTGGTGACTGCTGCTGATGTGTCCTGCTAGGTCCCTGAGAGGAGGTCAGTGTAAATACTTGAATGCTAACAATATGGGCATCCATAGTCACCATCCATAGTCACCTGAACATTCTGGAATGCCCATTTCTTCCCCTTTTCAAGCTGGCCTCAGGGAATGCAAGCTAATTCAGTAAGCTAACGTGGCTGATGCTGGCTTACATTCTTCCTGGGTCAGTTAGAAGTGCCCATGCCAGCTCTGGACATTCCTGCTACTACGATGCATAGGAAGAAGGTAGGAAAAGTCAGGACAAAGGACAATAAGATGCCTACACACAGAGATGTGTGATGAGAAAGAAAGGGAGAAAGCCTGGGAACAGGAAGTGTAGGGGACTACTGGGGAGAGTGTGCAAGGTGCTGGAAAGAAACAAGGTGGTGAGGAAGAGAGGAGCCACTTGGGTGGGGGGGTGTCTCTGCTTAAGTCTGTAGACATAGAGCAAGGTAGAGGCTGGAGCAAAGGGCCTGTTTCCTTGGCCTGCACTGAACTTGCTGAGAGGACAAAGAAGAAAGGGGCTGTCCCACTAGGCCTAGTCTGAGCATATGAGACCTCAAAACCTGTCCCCATAGTGTCACAGTCCCTCCAACATAGCCACACCTACTCCAGCAAGGCTACATCTCCTAATATTGCCTCTCCTTATAGGCCGAGCATTCAAACACTGGAGTCTATGGGGCCCATACCTATTCAAACCACCACATCTCCTAAGTTCAAAAACACTTTAGTAATTTAAACATGCCCTGCAAAAAAGAAAAAATAACTTCCCTATGGACAAATTTGCACAATGATTGTTAAAAAATTTATTTTAAGACCATTTTAATACAAATATGCTGGGGTTTAAGACTCAGCTGAAGGCTTACTGGAGGCTAAGAAGGTTTAGCTCTCATATAAATAGATGCTTTCATTTGAAAATTAGTTTTCAATTAAATAGAATATCTCCAGGAGAAATTGATTTTTTTAAACTTGTATTTTTAAAAATTAGCATTATGGCCAAACTAGATGGCACATGATTTTAATGCCAGCATTTAAGAGGCAGAGATATTTGTGAGTGTCAGGCTAGTTAGGTCTATGTAGTGAGACCTCAAAAAAAAAAGTGAAGTAACAGAAAATGCAATGCTCAATATTGACCAGACCTTACTTGTTTGTCTGTCTGGTTTTTTGTTTATTTGTTTTTGTTTTTTATTTGAGACAACCTGTAGCTCAGACTGGCCTCAAACTCTTGAACCTTTTCCATCATCTGTGTATGCTACTACACCTGGCTCCATTTTCACTTCTTTATGCTGGCAAAAAAATAAATTCAGGGGTCAGTAGGATGGTTTAGTGGGTAGAAATGCTTGCTTCACAAGCCCAAGACCTAAGTTTGATCCCTGAAACTGGTAGAAGTTGACAATTGATGGGTGGTGGTGGCACATGCCTTTGATCCCAGCACTGGTGAGGCAGGGACAGGTGGATCTTGTCTGAGGCCAGCCTGGTCTACAGAGCAAGTTCCAGGACAGCCATAGCTATGCAGAGAGATTCTATTTTAGAAGAAAAAAAGAAAGAAAAGAAGGAATAAAGAAAAAAGAGAGAGAGGGAGGGAGGGAGGGAGGGAGAGAGGGAGAGAGGAAGGAAGGGAGGAAGGGAAGGAGGAAGGGAGGGAGGAAGGAAGGAAGGAAGGAAGGAAGGAAGGAAGGAAGGAAGGAAGAGAGAAGCCAACTCTAAAAACTACCCTCTGACCTTCCCATGCCACAAGTGTCTATATTCATACTCCCACACATCACATACACACACAAGTGTAAAAATAATAAATAAAACTAAATTTGAAAAAAAGTCAGTGGCAGACACACCTAATGAAATAGTACAAATTAAACCTTACTGTTTTTCAGTAGGATACTAAGGAGAAATGTTGGCAGTATGGCCTGGCCCTTGGGGACCCACCCTGCATGGTCCCAGGCTCCTCTAGCTGCTGAGTGAAAGGGAGGGTGGATAAGCCGCAGAAATGTCTGGCCTCTTAACTGTATTTCTGCCTGATTTTTAATTGCTTGAGGTTCTCCCTTCCTTATCTGTTCAGTTTGTCATGGAAAAATTAAAACAACACATGACCACATGGTCAGGCGACAGAGTGATCACATGGTTAGGGGTGCCATCTTGACTGAGGTCAAAGACAGGTCATTTGTCTTCTATGTGGTCCAGGCCTGCCTCTCCCAAGTCTCTGCCCCTTGTCGACACACCCTGCACCCTGACATAAAGGCTTCTTTAAGGAAAAACCCCTCCCTTCTTCCTCTTCCCCTTCCTCCCTTTCTCGCCATGAGGTGTGCACACCTCTGCTTTCCCTCTCTTTCTCTTTCTCCTCTCTCCCTCTTTCCCTCCCTCTTTTATAATGAACTCTTCATGTGGATGCTGTGTCTGAATGATAGGAGTGACTTTCCACCACTCCACACCGCCCACTGCTGTGTCGGCATGGTGTGTCTCCCTCACCCTCTAGGGCACTTAGCCCAACCTGCCAAGGCCTCATTACATTGGTGCTGCATGACTCAGCAGGTTCCCCGTGGCATTTTCTCCTACCCATTGGAAGTCTGAGAAATGCTGAGACCCTGTACCATCTAACACCATCACTTCTCTGACTGGAGGACCGCTGGGACTCTTTATCCTATCAGTAAGATCCCTCCCTCCCCCCCATTCTGGCCATTTTCCACAAATGAGGATTCATCTAGTCTCTCGACTGTGGTTTCTTACCTTTCAGCCTCACCCTAAAGACCAGGTACCGGGTACCATACATCTCAGACTTTCAGCTCTTTGGCCCCTGTTCCTATGTGGCAGCATATGGCACAACTTATGCCTACTCACTGCACAGCCCATAGCCTTTGGTTGATGATCTATCAGCTATCTTGAGCCATCATTGGTCCTCGCTGACCCTCTGGGATGCTGGAGGTCAATTTGCTGGACCTTCTACCTCACTGTGGAAAATGTGCCTACCATCTAACTCTATTCTGGCTCTAGCCTGCTGAAGTCCTTCCCTATCTCTGCTCCTTCATGCTCCTCCAGTCTCTGCCAAAGCAGTTACATCATCACTTGCCAGGTCCCTTTCTAAGACATGTGCACCCTTTAAAACTGCCCAAGTGGAGCTGACAGTGGGGGGGGCACTCAAGCAGGGCCTCTCCTGGCAGATGATGCATGTGGCCTTGAGTCCTCCCGCAGGCCAACAGGTGGACTGGGAGCCAGTGCATTGGTGAATGGGGTCTCAGATGTTTGGTGGTCCCAGGCTCCTGCAGCAGCTGCTGAGCAAAAGGGATGGTGAACAAGCCACAAAAATGTCTGGCCACTTGACTGTATTTTTACCTGATTTTTAAATGTTAGAGGTTCTCTGTTCCTTTGTTTGTCTTGGAGAAAAAAACCCATGTGACTACATGGTCAGGCACCAGAGGCCGATCATGTGGTGGTGGGAGAGCGGGGCATCTTGACTGAGGTAAAAAACCAGCCAGGTCATTTGGCTTCATCACCATCTTTGATGTGGTCGGTGCCTGTCTCTCCCAAGTCTCTGCCCCCGATGCAGCAGATCTCCTCCCTTTCATCCATACCAGGCCTGCTTTCTGATTGCTTTCTTGCAGCTTTACAGTTTGCTACAACATGTGAGTCAGAGATGAAGAGGACAGCTTCATCCTGCTCAGCACACACTGGTTCTCCCTTACCTTAAGTTTTATAAATTTATTTTATTAGATATGATTAAAAATCTGTTAATATTAAAAAACTATTAACACTGGAAATTAAAACAATGCTTGTTTAATAAGATATTAAAGCTTCACCTCAATGCTTTTATACACAAGAATACACCTTGCTCTGGCAGCTAAACTTTATACTTTAAGTCACCCAGATGATAATGATTTGATTATGATTATGGGGAAGAGGAAGAAGAAGGGAAGGTTTTTCCTTAAAGAAGGCTTTATATCAGGAAGCAGGGTGTGTCGACAAGGGGTGGTCCAGAGCGCCAATGTTTCTTTGTTTTGATTATTATAAAAAGGTGAGTTGTGGATAGCAGGTGGCAGAATAAGGGCCCTGAACTCTCAAAACTGCTTCCAGCTGGTTTGAGGGAGAAGTGGGAAGGGGAAGTTAGGATTTGGGGTCATGCATGGCAGGAGGTGTGAGAGAAGAAGCATTCAGTTGACTGTCATTGTGGAGATCTCAGGTGTCTCTTCCTTGAGGGAGCTGAGAAGGCAGGTTGCTAGGACAAAAGAATAGATTCTTATCATTGGCCTCATGAGCAAGGCTAGCCATGGGAAGAGTGACAACTGCCAGAAAGAATGGGATGGAGAAATGCCCTGGTGTGCAGAAGAGGCAAGGGTGATTTCTGGATTTGTCTTTGTTAGATGTATGCTTTGTTCCTTGGTTTCTGTTTCCTCTCTGGATTTTCAGAGAGTGTAATTGTTAGTATTCTGACCCACCCCTTGGGGACCTTCCCAGTGTCCTGACTCCATCCTACATTTAAGAAAAAATCCCTCTCATTCAGTCTCTTCCCCCTCACCAGAGGTTGCACATACCACCCCCCTCTCTCTCCTCTCTTCCTTTAATAATAAAACTTGCCATGCTGATGTCACATCTGCCATATGAGTAACTTTCCACCACACCATGCTGCCATCCCCAGTGCAGCAGAGGTGTGTCTCATCTGCTTTGGGGCACTTTAGTCCAAACCCGCCAAGGCCTCTTGCGCATCATTTCACAACATTAACTTTGGTGCTGTTACTCTGATAGGCCCTCCTGGTAGCCCCTCACATGCAAGGATCCTGGACCCAGACTACCCACAACAGGCTCAGGCTCACCCGATCACTCATCACTCCATCCACCAGTGGCAACTGTGTAAGTTTCAACTGGGTTGTTACTGATATGGATTCACAACACGCCCCCATGGTTGGGCATGGCTGCGCATGCCCGGCGGGACCTAGTCACTTCCGCCTAGTCATTTCCGGGTCAAAACATCTCGCATGACCAGGACCCCATGGCTTTGCGTGGTTGCATAAAGCGGGCAGCACAACCATGTGATCTACACGCATGCGAGGAATAGCCACATGGGCCTGTATGCTCAGGCGCAGCCCAGCCTTTATAAGCCGACGCCATGATTCCCGATCCCACTTCACACACATGTCTTTCCACAGGCCTGTGCACATCTGTTTCTCTACCTTATCTTAATAAAACTCTTGTTAGTGGATTCTGTTGTGTTTTGTGACGTTTCCTCGCAGGGTAAGAGCGCCGCAAATAAACCAACAGTTACAACCCCTTCAGAGCTGCCAACAGCTCCTTTAGGCCCTTCTGCTTTTGTGACACAATTCCTTACCTTTCCCTATGGATGAGACCCCTCTTGGAGCTTGATTTTTGTTCTTGCTGGCCTCCTCGAATATCCTAGTACTAGGTTCTAAGACTCCTCTGGCTTAGCCCAATCCCTGTTGAGTGTGGCAATGACCCTCTTTGATGGCTTGGTTCTCCTTCTGTCCTTCTCTATCCCTGGGGACGCCCACAGCTACAGGCTGTAGTGACTCCTTTTCCCCTGTCATCCATGGGAACAGTGCTGTATTTTTACATTTATGGCTAAGGTGAGGGATCAGGGCCTGCCCCTCCCAAAACCTCACTCTGAAGTGGTCTTCACTCTTGCTTTCTTCCTTCCTCAAACCTCTTCCACTAACTCTACTACACGTGGCATGTTTGCTTGGTGGCATACCTTGACAGGGACCACCAAAGGTACCCACTTACTTGCCTCCACCTGCAGCAGATCTGCTCCCTCCCGCCTATAACAAGTCTGCTTTCTCATTCACTGGGGTCTTTGCCTTCTATTTAATAGACAACTCAGGTCTCTAGTGGAGCTATCCACCTCTAACCATTCCCCTGGATGTGAGACTGGCCTCACTATTCTTGGGCCACACAGTCGGGGAACTGAGAAAAAGTTCTCCACTCTCTTCCTTCCCCCTTCCTTGTGACTTAGATTTACCCATTTGGGAAAAACAAAACATATTTTGAGCAGCAACCACATGGCTCTCCTACCTCTTGACTGGTGACCTCATTATGATGCAGATGGCCACGTGGCTGGCAACCATCTTTTACTAAGGCTTACTAAAATTAAAAATACATTTAGTCTTGATGACCTCTCTGTTCATTTTATCTCCTTTTAGAGTAAGGAAGCAACAAGCCTCAAATATTTGGATTGGAATGTAAGTTTTATATGATGATAGAGATGTAAAGCTATATTTGATTTAACACTTGTTTATACTACACTCTATATGACAATATAAATTTAAATTTATAAAGATCTATTCAGATTAATAAAAGCTAACTTAGAGACATACACTTCTCTTCTAGAAAACTTAAGTAAATGATGTCATTAATTTGATAAGTGGGGTATCTGATAAACAAGGTATATATTCTATGATGGTATTTCTGGTCCTCTGAGAGGGTCCTTTTCTTGGAGTTGGGCCACACCCTGACTCACAAGCTCCTTTTCTCCTGTTCCCATCTGGCGCTGGGATTTTCCCCTTGTCGCTCTTCTTTGCCTTCTTGGGAGACAGTAAGTCCAAGTCTTATGAAACCTGCTAATACATTGGAGACTGTAAGCCATTCATACCTAATAGACAGTCCTCAAATGCTCAGAGACCTGCAGAATATGGCACTTAAAATATTGATCAAAAAGCTTATTATATGAGACAGAGATCCCCAGATCCTAGCAGTGACCCAAAGTCTCTGAAGCAGATTACAAAGTGCTAAAATATCTCCACATGGATTATGGCAACACTGGTCTCTGGGCAAGATGCCTCAATGCAACATCTGCCACCAGGACCCAGCCCAGGCTGTGGACAAACAGCAGGACATTGGAGAATTGTTTGCACCCCTTTTGCCTAGACAATGTAAAATCAGTCTTCCCAGTGTCCCTGTTCCATGGGAAAAACTCCCACCTTAATGGTCCTGGCAGCTGAATATTGATGTTGTTCTGATGCTTCTGCCTTTAACAATGTGGAGACCTTGGTGTGGTTAGCTGGATGTGGACAGGCCCCTGTCATTTTTAATAGATTTGAAAGCTGCTTGGCTTGCACTCAGATACAATCTGTCCTTCTCAGATCTCTGAGTCCATCTGACAATCAGGCTTTGCTTTAACTGCCTTCTCAGTTCTCTACATAGAATTCACAGGCCTCCCTCTCCTGGGGCTACTAATAGGTCTAGACACAATTTACCTTGTTACCAAGTCAGATAAACTCACAGAACAGATTTTGATGTGACATTTTACTATTGACTACTCTCAGCATCTCCTGGAGATAAAAGAAACAGCTTTAAGGTTTGTTTATATGAAGATATGAAAGCTGTCTCACTTCTGTTCACTTATATATCCTTCTCAGATCTGATGATGTTTAGGGAAGGCTCCCTCTGCCAATACTCATTCAACCACTTCCACTCAGTAAATTTCCTCTGGTTATAGATTTAAAGATATATTTCATTAGGCTGAAGCCAGGAAATTTTCATACCTTTTAACCCAAAGCCATAGCTTTTGCTGTGACACCAAGATGTAAATCTGTTCCAGCTGTCTTATAGATATCTGCAGGTTCCTAGGAAAAATTCTGCTGCTGTATCAAGAAATCTGATCTGATAAAAACTAACAATTCCCAGAACCCATTTTGACCCCACCCATTTTCGAACATATTTTGCAGTTTCACATCTTCTGCCAGACTCATGCTAAGGTCAATCCACAGGGGGTCCTCCAGATATGCCAGCTCCTCTACCAATTCCAAGAATGCCAACTACCAACTGAGAATGCCAACTGGGTGAATATTGACAGGTTAACTTCACCCACATTTCCACTCACAAAAACTCTGTTATCTCCTAATTCATTGATACTTTTTACAGAATGAATAGAGACATTTCCATAAGAATATTTTCCATAAGAATATATTTCTCCAGAGAAACAGCAGATGTGATAGCTCCTGTACTCCTAAATTACTGTGCCATTCCCCCAAGCTCTTAGAACATAAGTGCTGTAACCTGCCTTCTCAGCTCCCTCAAGGAACAGACGCCTGAGATCTCCACACTTGAGGACTCCATGATGGCAGCTAACTGAATGCTTCTTAGCTCACACTTCCTACCACGTGTGACTTCCAACTTCCCCCTCCCCACTTTGCCCCTTGTTAGCAGGAAGCAGTCTTGAGAATTTAGTACCCTCATTCCCCCCACTTGCTATCCATAATTCACCTTTTCATAATAATCAAAATGGAAGAATGTCCACCCCTGGGAACCTCCCCCAGCATCCTGATACTGAAAACTCTTCCCCCTTCACTCTCTACTCTCTCTTTCTCCTCTGTCTTGCCAGAGGTAGCACACATCTCTCTCTCCTCTCTCTCTCTCTCACTCTCTCTCTAATAATAAAACTTGCAATGTGAATGTCATGTCTGCTCTATGAGTAACTTCCCACTGTGCCATGCCACCGTCCATAGCACCAAAATGCTATGTCTCACCCACTGTGGGGCACCTTGGTCCAAACCCACCAAGGCTTCTCTTGAGCCATTTTGCAACATTAACAGTAATAGCTGTGTGTTGCCTATTTTACTGCTCTGCTTGGCTGCTGTGTTCACTGGGAGTACTTGTTGGTGGTGGATATTGGGGGAAGGGGTTGAGGGATTGTCTGTGGGGTCAACCAGAAGTGTGGATGGGGCTTGGGTGTTTTATTGTAGGATTGGCAGCTGGTGCTCTGTTCCAGAGCTAAGGATGGCCTTAAGGATTGGGTCTAGCAGACAGAGAGAGTGGAGAAGGTCTGTAGGCAGCCTATCTGGTCTTCCAGCATGATTGGCCTGTGTTGAGCAGGGGATGTCTGCCTGAGTTGGAGGCTGGGTTCAGGGATAGGGGGGTTAAGGGATGCCAGGGGAGGATGGTCTGTGGGATGAAGGAGTGGACACAGGGTGGGGAGGCTGCAGCTCATATTCTGTTACAGCAATAAGGATGAACCTGAATATTGGGTCTGGGGGGAAAGAGAGTCTAAAACCAGGTCTTACCTTCAAGGATCTTAGAGTTTTGTGGAGGAGAATGACAATATTGGGTCATGGATATGGCTATTGGGGTGCTGTCTAATCTCTGGAAGGTCATCCACCTCATATTTGGGTTAAAACAAAGAATAGGGAGGTGCAAGGGAGAAGGGATTTAAAAATGTGTAGGGCAGGATTCCTTCTTGAATTAATTTGAAAAATTCTAGGTTGAAGATGTGGAGAGCATGTAGGATAGAGTCCCTTAGTTGGATCCCCCAGCACAAGTAAAAGATAAAATCTGGGAGAATTTCTCTTCATCCTAATCCTTCATTCCTCCAGGGCCATTGTCTGTCAAAGGCCATGACTGAAAAGGAACAGAAAATAAGATGTCATTGAGATAGAGAGTTTTAAGCCAAACAGGTATTGTACTACAGTGAATTTACTCTGAACAAAGGTAATGGCCCTGGGAGATACAGCAAGTTGAAGACAAAAGAGAAACTAGCTTGTGCCCTGCCCCCATACCCTCTTCTTCTCATTTTATGAAGCCCTTTGAGTGTCTCCCATTTACAATGAGAACAGGCAGACTGCTGAATAGTTCAAGCTGATAATCTCAGAGGTTAACTTGTGAGTGGATATAAGGTTCATTATTTCTCAAAGAATCATGGTAGCATTGGGGATTAGGGGTGGGCAAGGATATTATGAGTCTCAGTCTAAAATAATAGAGATTAAGCCATTTATATGAATGTGGTACTGCTGAGAATTTTGCATGGATCACGTTACTTAATCCTCAGGACGCCATGGCAGGATGATGGGGAAAGTACTGTAGTAACTAGAGTTGGTTAGGTGGCTGGAGATTTTCATTTTGTTTGTCAACAGGAGTAGATAGTCATCTAGAAGCAGTTTGGAGAGCTGAGAATGGAATTTGACAGCTTAGAATTCTGGGCATAGGATAATAAATAGACCATGGGCAAGCAGTATCTTCAGAATCAAGACAACAATCCAGCTGGGTGGTGTACACTTGTAGTCTAAAAGGCAAAAAGATAAGAGGAAAACAGAACAAAACAACATAACCCTGGATAGGAGTTGGTAAGCCATTATGTGCAATGACCACAAGACAAGACTAAGTTCAGACAGAATGGAAAAATTTGAGAGTTAAGAAATGGAACAAGAGAAAAAAGAGTATGAAATCCAAAGAAATGGTATTGAAAATATGGACAAACAAAAAGAACCTGCCAATGTATAAAAACAAGCCTATTATCCACCACCTTTCCCAGTGTTGGGAAAAACTGGGCTAATTACATACACAGACAGCCCTTGTACGTCTAAGGGCCATTTTACAGAAGCTGCTAATGTTTGTGACATTTTTACAGCTTTTATTTCTGCTAGCATGCTCTGCTCTTCCACCAAACTTTGACTCAGAATCATCTGGTTGTTCAGTAGTTCTTTAATGTGTGCAAGGCCCCATGCTATAGTTCTATATTTACAGTAGGCACTAATGACCATCTCTCCTGTGGAGGGCAATGGGTTATGCAGAAAGACTGTAGAATTATGAGTCAAAGCCCTGAATTCCCACACTGGAACCTTGTACAGAAGATTAACTTTTCAAATCATTTCCTTATCTATAAAAAGAAGTGAATCTAGGCATGGTGATTCATGCTTAAAGTCCCAGCACATGAGAAGTAGAGGCAGGAGGTTCAAGAGTTCAAGATCATCTCAGCTACGAAGTTCCAGGTCCAATGAAACCCTGTCTCAAAAAGAAAAAAAAATGAAACAAATGACAACACAACAAAAACGATGGTAAAGATCCTCACGCCATAATGCTGTATTACCTGAAAGGACACTTATGGGTTAATTTCTGGAAGAATATATTCAGTCAGTGGTAGCTATTAGTGATCAATTATCTGTCTGCAGAAAACTTCCCCAAAGGAAGGGCCATACCTTCATTCACTTATCAGCCACTCAGCTTTTTTTAAAGGCTGGATATGGAGAGCCTCACATAACTTTGAGGTATGTCCCCAGTCCCCTAAACTTGAATTTGATATATGCTTTCTACTAGCAAAGTAATTTAAAATTATTTATTTCTCTCAGTCTACTGTTTTTACCATCATTTTCTTTAATCAGAACTTTAAAAAATGCAATTTGTCTTCTATATCTCCTGTATTTTCCTGTATTATCTAGGCGTATTTTTGTTGGTGGTGCTTGTTTGTTTAAAATGGTGTCTCTTGCCCCTTTTGGTGTCTTTTTCTATTCTTGGAAGATGGGTAGAATTGCAATTAGTTTAAGCCTTGATTAATTTTTGTAAGAATATGTAACAGTGAGGTTATATACTTTCTTATGTATCAGAGCAAGAGGGATGCAACTCTGGGTGCTCCCAATAGCAATATTACATATAATTACTCTGAGCCATGCATATTTGTGCTCAGCCATGATCCCAGCACTTAGCTATGTAGGAAGATGGAGAGTTTGAGGTTAGCCTGGGTACATTCTGAGGTCCCATCTCAAGAAAACAAAAGCAAACACACTATATGGATGTTTCTTAAAAACAAAACAAAACAAGCAAACAAACAAAAAACTCCCAAAACTAAAGATATCAAAACCAAAGTGTTGAATTCCACATCCAGAGTTAACACATCATTTTGTTTTCATCACGTTAGCTATAACTTGTTTCCTAAGCCAGTTTAATATATATGTGTATGAACACACATGCATGTATATATTTTATAAGTGTATATAAATATGTATGTGTGTGTAAATATACATATTTGTTATGGTTTGAGTTTGAAATGTCCCTTGATAGTTTATGTTTTGAATCTCTGCTCTCTAGCTGCTGTTAGGGAGTTGTGGGACCCCCAGGAAATGGCACTTTGTTACTAGAATTAGGATCACTAGGGCAGACCTTAGAAACATCTCTGCTTCCTAATCTACAATAACATGAGAGGCTGGTACTACATGCTCTCACAGCCATGGATCTGCCATGTCCTCTCCTTCACAAAGGACTGAAACCTTATAAGGTGTTTGTGGTGATTTGAATAAAAATTGCCCCCATAGGCCTATAGGGAGTGGCACTATTAAGAGGTGCGGCCTTATTGGAGAAGGTGTGGCCTTGTTGGAGTAGGTGTGGCCTTGTTGGAAGAAGTGTGTCACTGGAGGAGGGCTTTGAGGTTTCTGAAGCTCAAGTTCAGTCTTTCTTCCTGCTGTCTATGGATCCAGGTGTACACTCTTAGCTACCTCTCCAGCACCATGTCTGCTGCATGCTGCTAGGTGTCCCACCATGACCATAATGAACTAAATTCCTGAAACTGTAAGTCAGCCCCAATTAAATGTTTTCTTTATAAGAGTTGCCGTGGTCATAGTGTCTCTTCACAGCAATAGAAATCCTAATTAAGACAGTATTTTTGTCAGAGATTTCAAGCACAGCAATACAAAAGTGATTAATGAATTTTTTCCAATTCTGGGGGCTTAATCTAGACCTTACATACACTAGGTAAGTATGTCTGAGCTACAGCCTTAGCCTTTAGTGTGTGTGAATATGTGTGTTTATATTTTATATATAATAGAACATATGTATATATACATTTTTTCTATTATTTAGATTAGGCTTATTTTCTTTCTTCTTTTGTACTTGCCTCAATTTTGCTATAGTTTTCTTTTGAAGAGAGATAGCTCACGCTGGCCTTTAACTCATATTCATCCTCCTGCATCAGCATCCTGAGTGCTAGGGTTGTAGCTCTATGTCATGGTGCCTAGCTTCTGCCATATTGTTCCTGGTTTATGTAGAATATATAATTATTTTGTTGTTTTTCACCACTGTATGGTATATATATATTTTTTCTTTTCTGAAAACTAATTCACTTGTTTTTCCCTTTTAATATTTGGTAGGTATTTACTATTTTCTTCATAGTAACTTACGTTCTGTCCTCACCTCACTTTCCTTAGTCTTTTTATTACTTGGTAAGTTTGATGATCTCCTTTGACTTTGAATCCCCTTTTTGTTTAATTATATGAGTGTCTTATATGATATTATATACACACGCATGTTCATACCACACTTTTTTCCCTACAGTCTAACTCATAGTGCTCTCCCCAAGGCAGGCCACAGAACTTATTTTTCTTCTCTAAAGGGTATCACAGAAACTCTCATCTTCCCTTTCCTTTCTGTGTTGGAGTATCTACAAGAAAGCCTGACTTACCTTGTTTGATAGTAGAGCATGAGACTCTGTTTTAGAGGAGACACTGCCCGAATGAAGGAGAAGAGGCTACACAGAGATGTCAGGAGAAGCCTGACCAGAACTTGCTTGGATTCCATTTTGTTACAGTTTGTCTAGAGCTCTCTGTACTTGAATTCTGCCACCCAATGGGATCTCTGAATACTGGGAGGTGTTGGGATTACCTCAGAGATAGAGAGCTTCCTAGCAAGTTGTGAGGCCATGGTTCAGTTCCCAGCACCAGGAAAAAGAAATAAACAAATGCCCAAACCTCTCAAATAATAAAAGGACAGGAATAGGAGGTAGCTGAAGGCATGAAGATTCTCAGTGGGAGCTGGGGAGCCCATCAGGCTCCATTGGGGTTCTATACCCATGATAATTCAGATAAAATAAAACCAATGGGTCACAAAATCAAAATAAAAAGTTATGAATATGGGAAAAGGACTCATAGGCAGGGGGTTGACAGGAGTGGGTTGGAAATAAGAGAGGGTAGAGGGTAAGAGTAACCAGATTGTATTATATACACTTATGAAATTGTCAAAGAAGAAAGATAATTAATGAAAACAAACCCTCAGTTACACAAAACAACAACAGCAAAAAAAACTCAGTGGAGGCATGATTGGTCTATATCATGTCCTGACCTAAGCTGCCTTCTCTGTGAGCTTTGCAAGTCCCTTCTGAGTCCTGTAAGATACTCCAGAAAGCTAATAGAACCCAAGGAAGGAGTTCTCATTCTTGGCTAGTTAGAAACAGAAAAAGCAAACTGGGATTTGTGACAAGCCTCAGGAAAGGTAGGGGTTCTTGAGAGTCACCACCCATCAATGTAATATGCTTCACCATTTTATCTCTTTATGGGAAGATCTTGCATCTATTGTTGTTACTTACCATATCACTTCTTCTGCTAGAGCACCTAATATTTACATACATTATTTGTTCTACCTTTGTGAACTTTTTGTGCAATACTGTGGATCAAATGCAGGGACTTAGAAATGCTAGACAAGGATTCAGTCACTGCACTACAGCTCTAGCATGCCTTTAACTTTTATATCTTTTGATAAGATTCCAAAGTTATATTGGCTAGAAAACAACTTTTTTGTTGTTATTGCTTTTTACTTATTTCTCAGGCAGTGCTCATGTGCTTCTGAACAGAATTGTTTGTGATATATTATTTGTTTTTGTTGAGACCAGGTCTTGCTGTGAACCTGGGACATCTTCAAATCTTCATTCCTCTAGCCTCAACTTTTGGAAGTTGGAATTATAGGTATACGACACCATGTAGTGATAGAGGAATGATAGGATAAAAGGGTAGATTATTGAATCTACTTTAATCCAAAAAAACTATTAGTCAGTTTCAAAATACTTTACATTGCTATGGATTTTAGTATACTGATACAAATTTAAAGTTGATTTTATTATACTGTATGTATGTTTCTACTCTTGTTTGGGGTATTGTGTTTATGCAACTCATTTAAAAATGTAATGTATAATTGCCAGACGGCAGTGGCACGTTTTTAATCCCAACACTCAGGAGACAGAGCCAGGTGGATCTCTATGAGTTTGAGGCCAGCATGGTCTACAGAGTGAGATCCAGGACAGGCACCAAAACTATACAGAGAAACTCTGTCTAAAAAACAAATGTAATGTATAGTTAAGAAATATGGATTAATAGTCACCTACAATAGTCAAACTTATAGTCATGTTGTGTATGTTTTCAAGGTCATACACAGATATACTTAAATAGACTGATGGTCTTCAAACACTTCAAAAACATACAGAATATGGCATTTAATATGTTTAATAACCTAAGGCTTTTCATGACAGTGAGACACATCTGCTCCTGACAGCATCAATTTCTTTCAAAAGAGAATAATGAGCATTGAAGAAACTCCATATGGAGTTTGTTTTCTTTATGGTAAAAGCTAGCCATTTGGGCAAATAAACTGCTCTTACCTTAGTTGCTGACAGTATACTGTTCAAACTGGACCAGCAGGATCCATAGCAAGGCAACTGCCAAACTTTGCCAAGGACAGTCTTTCAAAATTCCTCACTTCTCAAAAATGTCTGTCAGATTACTAAGTCTTTAGGCCAAAGTTGGATGCCCCAACATTACAGAAGAATCTAGGGTGACTGTCCAGGCCGCCAATTGTTTCTGTCATCTCTTAATTTTGGAAGTCACTCACTCTGCACTTCCTGCTTACTCAGGTAATATTATATCCTTCTCCTGTCTTTGATGGGGTTGAAGACTAGATAGTTACAGTTATAGTTCTCTCATCATGGTAGAAAATTAGTTAGGTTTGAAACTCTGGACTCTTCAGGAGAGGATAGCTGATGGAGTATTTTCTCTATATTGCCAAATATAAATCAAACTGGATATTGTAACTGTAATTCTTACTTGATAACTGTTTTGTTGTATACACTTTTATTATGTTAAAGTTTAAAACTTTCCTTTTTAATTAGACAAGGAGGGGAGATGCTTTGTAATAATTCTTTTGTATACTGTGAAAATGTGTTGGTTTCATTCTTAATAGAAAGCTGATTGGCCAAGAGCTAGGCAGGATTTTGGAGGCAGAGGAAATTCTGGGAAGAAGGGTGGAGTCAGGGGAGTCATGAGTCAGATGATAAAGAAGCAACATGGGAAGTGTGTAGATGACATAAATAAGCCTCGGGGCTGCACATAGATTAATACAAATGGGTATTAATCAAGAGCTGGCTGGAGACAAGCCTAAGCTATTGGCTGATCATTTATAATTAATAATTAAGTCTCTGTATGGTTATTTGGGGAGCAACTGGCAGGACAGAAGTCTGCCTACATTGTAGCAGTCTACAGTGATTGCTACCATGTTCTTTTTGAGAGCTGATCTCACTCTGCTGCCCAGGATGGCCTCAAATTCTTGGGTTTAAGTAATCCTCCTTCCTCATCCTGTAAATAGCTGATACCTAAGACCTGAACAATGGCTTAATCTTCACTTTTTACCACTGCTTTGGTTCTCTTGGCCAAATGGAAGAAAGATCAAGAACAGTTTCTTCAACTGCCAGTGTGTCTTGCTGGCCTTTCTCTGGACCAAAGAAAAAGGGCTATTGGAAGTGAGGCTTTCCTCACTATCACAGTTAGTGAAGTGGGACAGCATTTGGAGGGCTGTTTAAGCAACAGTATGAACTTCAATGTGGACCATAACCTGCAACTCCAGAACAGTGAAATTTACATGCCTGTTAAAATAGAATTTACCATGACTACTTGCTGTCAATCAAGGAGGTGCCGCAGTTTCCACTTGGCACAATAACAGGGATGTGATTAGTTGTTAGCGTTAATCTGTATATATTTTTTTTTTTTTTTGGTTTTTCGAGACAGGGTTTCTCTGTGTAGCTTTGTGCCTTTCCTGGAGGAATAGCTCAGCCATTAAAGGCTAGTCTCACAGCCAAAAATATAATCTGTATTTTTAATTAAGGAACAATACATAAATATGAAACTGGGTTGCTACATGGAGTCTTGCCCACAGGGTGACATGTAAATGATGAGTTCTACACTAGCACTTCATTTTCATTATATACTACCTCTAAACTGATGGAAAAGTGACAGAATTTTTTTGGGACTGAAAATAGTTCATTATCCCCCATCAGTTCTAAGATATCACAAAGAAACCAAGACTGAGTGTGGTGGCACATTCCTTTAGTCCCAGCACTCAGGCAGTAGAGGCAGGCAGAGCCCAGTGAGTTCAAGACCAGCCTGATCCACATAGCAATTTCTAGGCCAGCAAGGGCTACATAATGGGATCCTGACTCAAAATAAATAAGTAAATAACCCAGATACTCCAATAGACAAGTAGACAATTTTTTGGTTTTCTTTATTAATTTAACATTTTCCCTTTATTATCTGACAGTTTCATATATGTATATAATAAATTTTGGTCAATTTGCCCCCCCAACCCACCTACCTCACCAGTTTTCTTACCTCTTAATTTTGCGTAGCTACATATATAGTCATTCTTTATTTTTTGAATTAAAACAAAATAGTTTATTATACAAAAAGCTAATTCAAAAACTATTATTATTATTATTGTTGTTGTTGTTGTTACTTTATCCTTGAACACTGGGAGAGAGATGCAATTTGATGAATTTGTTTAGTACATAGAAAAATCTTGGCATGTTTTTTTATACAAGTCCAGAAACTACTTTACCTCCCTTCAAAATGCATGTATAACCTTTTCAACAACATTAGCCTGACTTGAAATAAAAGTCTAATTTTTGAACTAAATACTTATACAAATACTTTCACAGCTGCAGGACTCTGGTGTGTAGATTCATGTTGTAGATTGAAGATGGCTACAGAATTTTGGGTGAGGGTGAAACTCTGTTCACTCAATTTTAAGTATATGGTGATGATGGCACCAGATCATCCCAATGGATATCAATAAGAAAGGTCAGAAAACTGAAAATGTCCTCTGTCTTTCTAAATGTTTCCTTAATGAAATCATTTCCATTGACTCTCAGAGAAGTTATACTAAATTTTTCAGTGTGCAAAAGTGTGGAACATTTCATTTTTCTCCTATGAAATCATTTGAATTACCAGAATGCAAATATGTACAACTTTTATCATTTTGGAAGACAAAATTGTAGCTTTGCAACATCAGGAGAAAATGACAAACTTTAAGAATGGTGACTTGAATTTGATCCTCTAAACTCCTGTGCAAGCCCAGTCCCACATATCTCCACAGTACATGCCCAAACACATACATATACATACATACATACATACATACATACATACATACATACATATGTACCTAGAGTTTTCCTGCCTGGCCCATGGTCAGGGCAAATCTCTCTCACCTGTCAATCCCACAGCCACTCAGACCCGACCAAGTAAACACAGAGACTTATATTGGTTACAAACTGTATGGCCATGGCAGGCTTCTTGCTAACTGTTCTTACAGCTTAAATTAATCCATTTCCATAAATCTATACCTTGCCACGTGGCTCGTGGCTTACCAGCATCTTCACATGCTGTTTGTCATCGTGGCGGCTGGCAGTGTCTCTCTCTGACTCAGCCTTCCACTTCCCAGCTTTATTCTCCTCCTTTTCCCACCTATACTTCCTGCCTAGCCAATGGCCAATCAGTGTTTTATTTATTGACCAATCAGAGCAACACATTTGCCATACAGAACATCCCACAGCATACATACATACATACATACATACTTACATACATGCACACACAAAAAAATAGTGCAAAAATTACTCTTAAAAAAGATGAGCAGGATCTGATGCACAGGCTTATCCCAGGCACTTGGGTAACTGGGGTAGAAGGACCTCCAGTTCAAGACCAATCTGAGATACCTAGTGAGATACTATCTCAAAGTAAAATGAAAGGGCTGGTTGTTGATAAAGCATTTGCTTCACATGTCTAAGGTCCTAACTTTGATCCCCAACACAGTAAAAAAAATAAGAGTGAGAGAGAGAGAGAGAGAGAGAGAGAGAGAGAGAGAGAGAGAGAGAGAGAGAGAGAAAAGAGGCTGGAGAAATGGCTCAGTGGTTAAAAGCACTAGTTGCTTTTGCAAAGGATTCAGGTTTGATTCCCAGCACCCACATGGCATCTCACAACGGTCTTTAACTCTAGTTCCAGAGGATCAGAAACTTTTTGCAGACCTCCCTGGTACCAGGTATTCACATGGTACCCAGACTTACATGCAAGCAACACACATACACATAAAATAAAAATTAACACATCTTTTAAAAGGAGAAAGGAAAGAAAACAAATTTTTGTATAGATGATGTATTCACTCCTTTTCCCATTGTTTGTACTTTGGCTCATGGTTTTAGAGGGATTTCAGTTATGGAAAGAAGGCACAGAAGTGAGAGTGGCTCCTTCTGTGGAGGCTGCAGCATAAGGGAGCATGGACCAGGAGGGAGGGCAAGCTGGAACCAAGGAGTGATGGGCTTTCTAAGTCCCTCCTCTAGTAAACTACTTCTGCCAGTCAAACCTCACCTCCATGGAGTTCACAGAATTAGTGTCATCAGGGCAGGTTCAGCAGGGAAAAGCACTTACTGCCAAACCTCATAACCCCTGTTCAATCCCTAGGACCTACATAGCAGAAAGAGAGAAACAGCTCTTGAAAGTTTTTCTTCTGGGGCTAGAGGTGATTACCCAGAAGTTAAGAGAACTTGTTGCTCTTGCATAGGACCTGGAACAACCATCTAGAACTCCAGAACTAGGGGATTCAACCTTCATGGGCAACCAGGCACCCATGTGGTACACATACATCAAATAATACATGTAAGCAAACACTCATACATGTAAAAATAAAATAAGTCTGAAAAAAATCTTAAAAAAGTTGTTATCTAGCCTCCACAATGTACATGACAATGCATACACACCATGTGCACACACATACACCATGTGCACACACACACACACCATGTGCACACACACACACAAGTATAGGGATAGTACTCAAACATCTCAAATTCAAACCATAACATCATCAATTTTTACTTACAAATATTTTTAAAGATTTTATTTATTTATTTATATTTGTGTGTGTGTGTGTGTGTGTGTGTGTGTGTGTGTGTGTGTGTGTGTGTGCCAGTACCTAGGGAGTCTAGAACAGGGTGTCAGGGCCCCAGAAGCTGGAGTTATAAGCAATTATGATCCAGCAATGTAGGATCTTGGCAGAGAATAATTTTCATAACTGCCTCAATAAAGGCCTCAAAAGACAAAGACAAAGGGCAGCTCAGACTTTCCAAAGCCTCACCTTGCTGTTTCTTGGTCTCTTGTAAGGTGTTCCATCCTTTCCCTCTCCTTCAAAACTCCTGTAGTCTTCTGTTTTTTTTTTCTTTGTCAGGAAAAATGCTAGAAGATGTGACTCTAGCCTTAGACTACCTACTGGGACTGAGCAAGATTCTAGTTTCTTCTAACCAAAGTGCTTGCACACACATGGGGTGGGGATATATCAGACTGACAGAGGGAGCCAACTGAAAAGCTTTCAATGGCTAAAGATAAAAACTAAATAAAGTAATACTGATTCATAACTCAAAGCAAAAGCTGAGTATCCCTGTTGTAGAATATTATTTTAAGATGTGTTATATTTGCTTATGTGGAACATTTGTTTAATGATGCAAAGATGTTTTGCATTCTTTTATATTTGTTTAACTCTGTGAAGCTGTTTTACTTGTCTGTCTAAAACACCTGATTGGTCTAATAAAGAGCTGAATGGCCGATAGCAAGACAGGAGAAAGGTAGTTGGTGAATTTTAAAACATGAATTTTTGTGGGGCATTTACCCAACCACCCCCACAGTTCCCCAGAGTTTTCTTGAGTGCGAGCAGCAGGAAATATTAAAGAGAAGGATTTATTGCGGAGATAAACAGATAGAAAATAAAGGATAGCCTCGAGAGGGCCTGGAACCTTTTCCAACGGGCCCCGACTGGCTCTGCCCCAGGGTTTTTATAGAGACGCCAAGGGGTGGAGCAAAAGACCTCCTCCCCCAGCACAGCCAAGTGCAGACCATCTCAGACACCTGCACTCAGGCCCATGGTCCTAATCATCCTCTATGTGGACCTGCTGGGTAAAGCCACGAGGAACCCGAGAACGGGCTCCCACAAATTTTAAAAAGTCTTATTAATAAAAAACTCAGTGCCAGCTATTGTGGTAATTTCTGAAAGACTAGAGAAGCAGAACAAGCCACAGCTAACCTCACCTCACCAACTTTTCATAACCTCACCTTACCAACTTCTCAGCCAATCCTTTTTCCTCAAACTGAATGTCTCTGAGTCCTCATCTGAATGGATCTAAAGCTGAACTGTTGCTAAAAGGATGATAAATGGCGCTGGTTGTGGCGTGTGGCACTGGTTACCATGTGGAAAGGTCATGGTCATGACAGAACCCAGTGTTAGTTTTCAGAGCTTTATTAGGAGGAAAATTGGGGGGGGGAGGGAAAGAGGAGAGCCAGGCCTAGAGAGAGAGAAAGATGGTGGGAGGGGAGGAGGGAGCAGAGCAGATCAGAGCAGAGAGAGAGCAGAGAGCAGAGAGTGTGGGGTCTGCACCCAGCTTTTAAGGCACATACATAGTCACAAGCACATTGATGATGTAAGATGCAAGACCCTGAACTGCACATGTGCAGTCATGTAGCTGGAGTGGCGCAGAATCCTAACATCCAAGACTTTTTGATTATCATTACAAAGTGAGTGAATAGGAATACGACGTCATTTCTCCCAGAAAAACTGCTTCCAGCTGACTTGGTGGATGTTGGTTGGCTCTTGGGGGGGAGTGGGAAGGGGGCCTTCCAAGGTGGACAGGCATCCTGGGATGGTGGGCTGTCCTGCTGCCCTGGAGCCATCCATCCCTATTGGCTTGGCACTCTGGCTGCTTTTGTGTCTGACAGGATGCTGGTGAGACAGAAAAAGCCTGAAGTAGATCTGACCTGTCCAGTTGGATTTAAGCTGGTTTCTGGAGCTTGGGAAAAATTTTGAACATGTTAAGAAGCAGCCATGAGAAAATTAGTGACCATTGTAGTGTTTAGTACTCTGCTTATATTGGTTAGTGTTAATGAGAGAGACATAGAGATTGGAACATGTCAAGTTTTATCAGAGACAGATTATTTAAGGCACCTGTTTCCTTTACTAGTTTAGCATCCAGGAGGCACAGCTGATCAATTGTTGAGAGCACTTAACAGTAATAGATTGTTATATTAAAGTCTGTTTTTGTAGAGCCCAGACACTTTTGGGTCTGGGGGTGTAAATACCTTTTAGCTGTTACAGTTTCTTACTTGATGATCTCTGGACTCCAGTCCTGTGGTGATCCTGTAACCATTAGCTGAGCAATTAATTTGAAGAGGGAACTGGGGTGAGAACTCATTTTTTGGAATTAGGGACAAGGCAGAGATCAGAGCCCTGTCTGTGTGCATGAGGAGAGGATGCACTTCTGGCAGGTCTGCAGTGAGGTACGTGGAGGGAGCAATGAAATGAAAGCTCCTTTCTTAGCTGGGAAATCTTTTCCCATTATGTAGCCCTGAAAGTACAATTAAGTCTGGTGAGGTGGGTAAAGCTGTCCTCCCTACCCTCACAATAAGGAAATGAGGAGGGGGTGAGACCCCCAAACTCCCAGAACTGGGTTAGTGGCTCTGGTGTCCAGAAGGAAAGAAATGGATTGCTTCCATGCTGCATTCTGGGTTCCTTGCAAACAAGCCTGTGTCCAAGCCTAGGTCTGCTGGAGGTCTTTGTCTCTCCCCTGGCCCCTTGGTGCCTGGGTACAGTCAGCTGACCAGTTGTCTTTCAAGGTGGCACTTTGAATAAGGCTCAACTGATGGCCTAGCAGGGCATGCACTAGCCCATGTGGCCTTTTTTTCTGCACTTAAAACAGGGACCCAGAAGCTTTCAGGAGCCAGCATGTGCCAGCACTTGGCAATTCTGTTCTTAGGCTTTTTTCATCTCTCCCCTGATACACCTTAAATGCCACAGCTGAAACTTCTGCCTGTGGGGTCAGGAGCCTTGCTCTCCAGATGCTTAAGCTCTAGCACTTATGCCAGGGAGGTCTGGGGAACAAGAGACAGATTTTACTCTGTGTCTTGAGGTTTTTTTTTGTTTGTTTTTTTTTTGTTTTTTTTTTTGTTGTTGTTGTTGTTTTTTGATGTCTGCTGGCTTGAGGACAGCTTTAGGAAGACCTGCCAGGAGACAGAATATAAACTGATCTCTGGCTAAAGAGCCATCCTGATTACTGTAAACATATTTGCATGGATCCTAGCCTGCTTTCAGACCCACCCATCTGTGCTTCTCAGGGCAGCTTGAGAATGAGTGGGAGGAGTTATGGTGAGTTGAAGTGAGAGACCGGGTTGGGCAGAAGCAGTCCAACCAATACTGGAGAGCAGAGAGCAGAAGTCAGATAGACAGAAGTGGTTGCACACGGCAGAGAAAGAATCAGAAATGGAGGAGAAGGGTTCAGAGCTTCAGTAGAAAGCTTGGGGATAAGGTAACTCTTTTCAAATTTACTGGTATCTGGGGATATTTAAGGCATTTGTCAGGGGAGAAATGGAACCACGAGAAGGAAGCCCCTGTCCCATGGCTGCAGCGCCAAGAGAGAAAAATAAAAAATTAAAATAATGAACCAGGATCAGACTCCAGTCCCAGGTGTCCCTGAGGTAGGAGAAGGATCTATGAATCAGCACAGGTTACTCCCCACTTCATCAAGAGAGGAGTAAGGGCTGGAAGTGTATGCAGCCTGGAGTCCGACAGCATTGACCCCTTCATCAAGGGAGAGAATGAGTCAGGGCCAGCGCAGCCTGAGGACCCCCCAGGGGTCCAGCGCAAGGAATATAGCTCAGGCTGCAGTCACGGGAAACAGTGGGGGAACTCACCAATCTTGGCATCACATGTGGTTGGGGGAGACACGGTGGCAGGGGCGGTCATGGCAGCACAAGCACAGTCCTGAGGCAGTACTGCAGTGGCAGCCAGACCTTGGTATGTGTTTCCAACAACACTCAGCCCTGGGCGCTGAGTGAGCAGAATTTCCTACCCGTGATCTGAATCACGGCACCAATGAAAGAATGATAAATGGCGCTGGTTGTGGCATGCAGTGCTGGTTACCACGTGGAAAGGTCATGGTCACGACAGAAGCCAGTGTTAGTTTTTGGAGCTTTATTAGGAGGAAAATGGGGGGGGGGGAGGGAAAGAGGAGACCCAGGCCTGGAGAGAGAGAAAGATGGTGGGTGGGAGGAGTGAGCAGAGCAGAGAGAGAGCAGAGAGCAGAGAGAGAGAGGGTGGGGTCTGCATTGGACTTTTAAGTCGCGTATGTAGTTGCCAGTGCACAATGATGATGTAAGATGCAAGACCCATTCGCATGCACAGTTATGTACCTGGAGTGGCACAGAATCCTAACAGTTGCTAAAAGCATAAAAGCTTAAAAGCCTAAAAAGCCTCTAGTTCCTGGTCCTCATGCCTTATATACCTTTCTGCTTCATGAGATCTCAAGTGTTGGCATTAAAGGTGTGTGTCACCATGCCTGGCTGTTTCCAGTGTGGCCTTGAACTCACAGAGATCCGGATAGATCTCTGCCTCCAGAATGCTAGGACTAAAGGCGTGTGCTACCACTGCCTAACCTCTATTGTGGCTGTTCTGTTCTCTGACCTCCAGATAAGTTTATTGGGGTACACAATATATCAACCACAAGAGAGACAGACTGGCAGCCAGAGAAAATAAATAGCAGGAGAAATCTGGGAGGAGAGATCAAGAAACTAGAAAAGGAGGAGAGGAGAACTCTAGGGGCCAGCCACCCAGACACACAGCTAGAGCCCAAATAAGAAAGAAAGCAGAGATATACAGAAATAGAGACAGGTAAAGCCTGGAGGCAAAAGGTAGATGGAATAATTTAAGTTAAGAAAAGTTGGCTAGAAAAAACCCAAGCTAAGGCTAGGCATTTGTAAATAACAAGATTCTGTGTATGATTTGTTTGCGAGCTGGGTGGCAGGCCCCCAAGGAGCTAAGAGTAAAGAGCCAAAGAATAAAGACAACCAAGAACATATCCGTAAGTCCACATGGACAGAAATATTAGAATGGATTTTAAGTGAGAACAGAAAACCTCCTGTTTCTACCCTTCTTAAAAAGTGGTTACAGGTTCACATGGTTGCCTAGCTTGTCACACAGCTGAGGTCTGAACTCTGGTCATCATGATTGCATAGCAAATGTTCGTAGTCACTAAACATCTCTTCAGCCCCACCCCACCCCCCCCACCCCCCCCCACCCCCGCCCACTTCATTTTTATAGTTGTTTCTTGCTTCTTTTTTGTTTGGCTGGTTGGTTGAGACAGGCTCTCTTTATTATATAGCTCTTGTTATCCTGGTAATCACCAAGTAGACCATGCTGGCCTTGAACTCACAGAGATCTGTCTGCCTCTGCATCCCTAGTGCTGGGATTAAAGGCGTGTGCCACCACCGCCCGGCTGTAATGACTAAGCCTTGGCAAGCGATGTGAAGCCTACTTGCTGAAGGGTTATTAGAAGCCTTAAGTTGCTCCTGAAAGTGTTCTTTTCCTTTCCTAATTCCTAGCTTCTTGCTTACCCTAACACTGTTTTATTTTATAAAGATTTATTTATTTATTTTTAAGTATGCAGACAGAGGATTGATCCAGAGTTAAGAGCATTTGTAGAAGACCCAAGTTTAGTTCCCAGCACCCACATGTGTCAGCTAATAACCACCTGTAACTCTAGTTCCAAGGTATCTGAAACCCCTACTGGCCTCCTGGGATTCTCTGTCATACATAGTGCACAGACAAGCAGACATACACACATAAATAAAAAGAAATTTTAAAAATGTATGTGTATGCATTCTGTCTACGTGTGGGTGGGTGTGTGCACTTAGGATTCCCTAGTGCTAGAGCTACAGTTGGTGTGAGCTGCTACATATGGATGATGGACACCAAACTCAGGTGTTCTGCAAGATTAGGAAGCACTCTTAACCTCAGAGCCATCTCTCCAGCCCTCTTTCTCTGGATCTTTTATTGGGGAGTAGTAGAAACCTATATCTAGTTGGTAGTAGAGTCTTAAAGCTTGACAGGGCAATGAGACACAAAAGTATACTACAAGAAGAAACCAAACTAAAACCATTTTGGATAGAACTTTGATTTTGGATATGGGTCAAATAAAGTTTAATTTTCCAAGTTCCCCCACCCCAGGTAAGTGACATTACTGACATCCTGGTTGGCAGGGTGAACCATAAGTAGTGGGCAAGCCACCACCACACTTGAATAAACCAACCAATGAGAACTAAGTAAGTGTACCACATAGGAAAATGTTCCTAGGAAAGTCCCTAATCCCCGAATCCTGATTGGTGGGAAGATGTAACTGTAACTTGGAACAGATGTTAGTGGTTTTCAGGCTTAAAAATTCTGTAACATTCTGGCTCGGGGTCTCAGTTCAGCTCTCAAGTCTGTTCTGCAGCCCTGATTGATCAGTAGTGGCTTGATTACAATAAATTTTTGTCATCTACGTTGACTTGGTATATGAGTTGTGTTGGCTCCAAAGTAGAACCCAACAATACAACACACTGTGAACATACATGCATACATGTGCATATACATATGTAAACATATGTATCTACAACAAACTAAAAATGCATTCCTACTGATATCTTCAAGAGAGTGTGTTCTAGCTTCATTTTCTTGATTATGTGTAACCCTTCACTGTAACAGTGAGATCCTGGCTCTGTAGCAGAACTGAATATTCTCCAAAATACAACAATATTCCGACATATTATCTATCACATCTACATTACACAAATAATCTAGTGAGATTAGAAGCCACAAAGGCATCAAAGTTCTCTGTTCAGTGAATTCAAATAAGGACTATTGAACAGAAAGATTAATGAAAAATTCAAAATCTTGAAAATATCAGATGTACTTCCTAATGAGAGGAAGGCATTTGATCCAAGAGCTATGAATCAAGTAGGACACAGTGGTGGCTCCAGCTTTTAAAAGTTTTCCTCCTGCAAGGGGAGTAGAGTGATGCAGGAGTCACTGAGGGATATGAGTTAGTTTATCATCTGGCATTGTTTTATTTTGTTCTGCAAGACAGAGTCTTAGAATGTAGCCTAGGCTGGCTTAGAACTCATGATCCTCTTTCTTTAGTCTTTTGAATGCTATGCGTCCACATCTGGCCTCAGTTATCTCTTTTAAGAAAAGCAATCTCATTTGGGCATGGGGGCACACAACTTTGATCCCAGCACTCAGGAGGCATATTTCTGTGAGGTCAAGGCCAGCCCAGTCTACACAGTGAGTACCAAGCCAGCTCAGGATACATAGTGACACACTGTCTCAAAAAACAATACAAAACAAAATAAAAAAAAGAAAAGAAATCTCATCATAATCTCCATCTTGATGTTTTTGTCTACCATTATAACCCAACTCCACCTGGCATTTTGTTAACATTTATGAGGTTTTAAAACATGCCATATTCTTATATGGCCCAAATTATATGGTGCTTCATGAAAAGTAGTTAATTCTGCCTCAGCAGGACAAAACTGTGGCATCTAGTTTGGAAGAGGAGGTCATATGAGAACTAGGCTAGGGGAAAGGAAGTAGAATTTTGACAAACTGAGAAGATGGAGAATGATATACTGCTACAGAGTGATGGGAACCTATGACATGGCCTCAGGAGAAATGAGTTCAAGCTTCATATTATGAACAACACTATAGCTCATTTGCATGAAGAGATCTAACAGTGCCAAAGAGATGACCAACAGCTCTAAACAAAGGCTGATTCCCACCCTTATCCACCTTTGCTAAAATTTGCTGATTGTCTATCGTTTATTCTATGCAAATCATGGCTTTGCACTAGGTGGCTAAGGATTTTTGAGTTTTAACCCAGGAATTGAATCCCTTCTGTTTCTGGCACCCATTTTGCATCTGATCTCTGTTTGGTTTGATCTTTATGATAAGGCTAAAAGCCTACGAGTGTTAAGCTGCTGGAATCATGAAGGTGGAATAGAAAAACATACATTCTTCAGTGGTAAATGCCAAGTTGTTCCTGTATTAAATCTTGAAGCATTTCTACACAACTACATACAGAACAGAACAAAATCTAATGTGGAACATTAGTTGAAAATGTGCTACATTTGTTTATATTGTGGAACATTTCTTTAATGATGCAAAGATATGTTACATTCTTTTATATTGCATTTGTTTAACTCTGTAAAGCTGTGTTACTTTGCCTATCTAAAACACCTGATTGTTCTAATAACAAGCATGGCCAATAGCAAGGCAGGAGAAAGGCAGGTGGAGCTGGTAGGCAGAGAGAATAAATAGAGGAGAAAAAGAGATAAAAGAGATCAAAAATGAGAAATGGAGGAGAGGAGGACTCCAGGGACCAGTCACACAGTCATACAGCCAGACAATAGATATAGAAATAATATGAAGTCAGAGACTCTACATCCTTTCCTTATTTTAGCCATCCATAAAATATCTGTGGAGTCTAGTAAAGAAAAAGTGGCCTTTGAGTTTCTGTGAAATAATTTAGGCAACTTCCATCACAATCCACATATCAAAGCTAGAGGTCAATGGGGAGTGAACAAAGCCTGGGATATCAAGTTGAGGCAGGACCAAGTCCCTCCCTACTGAATCAAGGCTGAGCAACGTATCCCTCTATAGGGAATGGGGTCCAAAAAGCCAGTTAATGCACTAGGGATCAATCCTGGTCCCACTCCCAGGGTACCCAAAATATGCCCAAGCCACACAATGTCACCCACATTCGGAGGGCCTTGTTCGGTCCCATGCAGGTTCTCCAGCTGTCATTCCAGAGTCTGTGAGCTCCCACTAGCTTGGGTCAGCTGTCTCTGTGGGTTTCCCCATCATGATCTTGACTCCCCTTGTTGCTATAATCCCTCCATCTCTTCAACTGGACTCCACGAGCTTGACCCAGTGCTTATCTGTGGAAATTACAGGTAAAGCAAAGAATAACCATCCTACAATCTACAACCCCAGAGAAGCTAGGTAACAAAGAGGATCATAAGAGGGACATCCATGGATCACCCTAGGAAGGGGAAACAAATAAGATCTCCTGAGTAAATGGGGAGCTCAGGCGGGGGTAAGAGGAGAAGGGATGGAAGAGGAGAACACAAGGGAACAGGATGGTCCAGTTTGGGGAGGGACAGAGAAGGAGAGCAAGGAAAGAGATATCTGGATAGAGGGAGCCATTATGGGGTTAGGGAGAAGCCTGGTGTTAGCGAAATTCCCAGGAATCCACAAGAATGACCTCAGCTAAGACTCCAAGCAATAGCGGAGAGGATGCCTGAACTTACCTTTCCTTGTAATCACATTGAAGACTACCTTAATTGTCATCATAGAACATTTTCTAACTAAAAAATTCTGTATTATTTATTTTACTTTGTATGTATGGCAGTTTTGCCTGCAATATGTATGTGCTTTTTGTGCATGCTGGGCGCTAAAGGAGTACAGAAGAGGACACTGTCCTTGAACCTGGAGTTACAGATGGTTGTGAGCCACCATGTAGGTACTGGGAATCAAACACCAATCCTCTGCAAGAGAAACAAGTGTTCTTAACTGCTGAGCCATCTCTCTAGCCTCCTGATACTTCAGAAGCTGAGACAGAAGGCTCCCCAGTGAGACATTGTGCTGCCCTACCCTACCCCATTGGCTGATTGGTAGGAATAATTCTTGGAGCTTCACACATTCTACTATCAAATGTTTCCTCAGAACAATTTTACATCCTGTTTTGGTTTGATTTGGTTTGTGTTTTTTGAAACAGAGACTCATAGCTGAAGCTGTCCTAGAATTCATTATGTATCTCAGGCTGGCCTTGAACTCTTGCCTCAGTCTACTAACTGCTGCTGATACTATAGATGAATGCCACCACCACCACACACCCTCCATGTCTTTCTCTATATAAATATATTTGCTGTTGTTTCGAATGAGGGTCTTATCCTATAGCCCAGGTGGCCTGAGAGTTATGATGATCCCCCTGCCTCAGCCTTCCAGTTGCTATGAGTATAGTCATGCACCACCATATTTGGTTCTTATATATGTAAATTTGTTCTTTCCACTTTACAGATGAAACCAACTGTATACTTACTTGCCCACAGTCTCATGCCAGTGGATGGTGGAAGCTGGATTTAAAGCTCACACACTTATTGTGGTTGCATACTTTCGAATGCTTTTTCCTTTTTAAATAAACAGTCTAGCTTGGCATGGTGGTGCACACCTTTAATGCAAGCACTTGAGAGGCCAAGGCAGGTGGATCTCTGTGAGTTTGAAGCCAGCCTGGCCTACAAAGTGAGTTCAAGGCCAGCCAGAGTTACAGGATGAGACCCTGTTTCAAGTGCACACACACACACACACACACACACACACACACACACACACACACCTCACACAACAAGAAGAAAATAATATAAATATTGTGAATATTGAGGATGTCTTAGATTATAATATGCAGTCTATTAACTATCAAATGAGTGCACTTGTCATACATAGACACTGAAGAAATGGGAGAGTGTAGACCAGAGACTTCTGTTGGAAAGTCCTCTTGGCTTTGCAAGGCTGAGAGTACAGCAGACAGAAGGAGAAAGTAGCTCTGTATTTTACAGAGAAAGGAAAAAATAAGCATTTGTCTGGGAGATTTGCACACCAGCTCACAGAAGCTGAAACAGGGGGATCTTGAGTTTGAGACCAGGCTGGGCTATGTGTGGGACCCTAGTTAGTCTCAAATAGAACAACAGAGCACAGTGTCTACTGAAAGGCAATGAGAATAAACCTGCCATTTTGTTTGTTCTGGTAACAAAAAGTAATGTAGATATGTGTGGCCAGAACCCAGATCCACATTCACAGGCATTGACCAGCATTAGTTTGGTTTCTGTTTTTCTGGATAGGGTTTTCCCTGGATAGGGTTTTCCCTGGAACTCTGTTTCTAGTAGTCCACACAGTTCAAAGTTCCAATGTCTTTTTCTGTCCCTCAGTCTGCACATTTGGGTATGATGAATAAGAGCTAGCTGAAATCTATTTTGCAAGAGTAGTATTTAGTTACTGTTAATGAATGAATTACTTTGAAGCTTGGTATGTATGATGGTATACTCCTTTAATCTCAACACTCAGGAGGCAGAGAACTCTTCATTCTCTAATACATAGTAGTTAGAGACCCACCTAGGTAACATGAAAGACCCATGGCAAGTCCTCTAACGGGATATTTAACGTTAATAAACCATTTTTTGTGGCTGGTCTAGAATTCACTATGTGCCTAAGCTGACCTCAAGCTAATCTCCTGGTTCAGCCTCCGGAATTCTGGGTTTATAGCAGTGTACCACTACATCGCTATTGTTCATTTTCTTTATACGTGGAAGTTGTTAATGTCTTCCCATTTCTTCTGCATATCATCAGCTCCTTTCTATTCTATTTTCTATTGAGACTAAAAATGAAATTTGTAGTGAGCTTGTCCTTTGAAAAATGAACCTAGCCCAGCACAGTTCAGAGTGGACACTGGACATGTCACTATCAGTAGAAAATGAAGCTCAGTTGCCAACCATGCAGCCTGAAGTGTCCCTGTAGAATCCTGGGTGGTCTCTGCTGAGATGTACCTTAATCCTTCATGTCGTCCACAGAAAGAAATTCAGACTGGCTCTGATCAAAGCTAAGTTAATGAGTTTATTGAGTAAATAGAAACATGTGTGACTTTATCAGTTAAAAAAGATATTACAGAGAGAGATGCATTTAAAGATAATCAGTTGTGAGCTTTAGAATAATAGGCCCAGATATCTTAGAGGTAGCTATATATGTTCTTTTAAGCTATTTACTTTGCAAGTAGGTTTAGATATAAAGAAAAGTATATATTGGCAAACTTTTGGCATGTGCCTTATATCCTTATATATCTTTTCCCGATCCACAAAATTCTGTCCCTGAAGAGACATTTTGGGGGTACTTTGTGCAGCTAGAGAAGATCTAATAGAGATAGAACACACATCAAATCGATCCTTGGTTACCACAGGTCATATGGGTGTTAGTAGGCATAGTTCAGTCCGTTTTTAACAGTCTCATCTGTGATGTTTTTGGAAAGGGCAGTACAGCTTTTCCTGAGGACAGTTCTATGGAAAAGTACTGAGTGTCAACCAGAAGCAGATGGAAATTAGAACCAAGAGAGTGAGGAGGTGTCCTTTCCCATTTATTTACCTTTTCTTTTAAAAAATGTCTTTTATTTTATGCATATGAATATGTTGCCTGTATGTTAGTATGTGCTTTATGTGCATGCCTCCGCAGAAGGGGACATCAGATCTACTGGAGCTGAAAATTTGGTTATGGACCACATTGTGGGGTCTGAGGACTGGATCCGGGTCCTCTGGAAAAGCAACAAGTGCTTGAAAACACTGAGCTCTGTTGTTTTTCTTTCATTCCCCTTTTTTCCCTAGATTGCTACCCTGCCTCAGACAGAGGTGAACTATGAGTGTTAGCTGGGAGCTTGACTGTAAAGCAAGTTCTTAGGTCCTATTTCTCTGTGTGTCAGGCCACAGGACTCCCTTAACAAAGTCCTCAGTTGATTTCTTTTTTATTTTTATTTTCTGGTGGGCAAGAACAATTTGTTAGAGTTTAAAAGACAAACACCTGGATGGGCAAGCTATAGATCTAGATGCTTGGAGAATAGAGAAGATAGGCTGGCATGGAAGTCAGCCACAAGGTGGCAGGCGACTGCAGAGCCAGGAGGAGAGCAGGAGGGGACCTTTAGAGAGAGAGAGCAAGGACACCCAAAGCTTTGGTTGGGAGCTTTTAGAGAAATTTAGGCTCTGGCTAGCATCTAAAAGAAAAAGACAGAAAAAAAGAAAAAGAAATAGTTTGACCTGTTTGAAGAAAGTCTCCCCTCAGCTGCTTCTTTTGTTTTCTTTGTGTTTGTCACCTACAAAGTGACTCTCAGTAGGACAGATAAATGGATAGTACACAAAGTACTGAGTTTCATCACCTTCATACATTGAGTCACATTTTATTCACACTCACTCTCCTTTCATGCTGCCCGACACTGTCTCCCCTTAGGCCAGCTAGTCCCTTAGCTCAGCTGACCCCACTTCTACTTATATGCTCCATTACTTTCTATTTTCCAGTTCCCAAAAGATCTCCACCTCCCTTCCCATGATCTGCTTCTACTATTGTGACTTAGAAACACACTATGTAAATACACACACATACACATCTATTTTAAATCTAGATTCCACATAATGAGTGAAGGCATGTAGTATTTATCTCTGTAGTGTTCTTTCCTACAAACCTTCAGGTGTACATCAAAGAGTGGTATACTTTTATCCACATCAATTTCCATAGTGGCTGCACACATTTATATTTCCACTAGCAGTGACAAAGCATTCCTTTTTCCCAGTGTCCTCACCAGCACATGTTGTCACTTTTTTCCATTGGCAATAGCTATTCTGATGAGAGTGAGATAGAATCTCAAAGCAGTTTATTTTAATTAATAAAGATTTATATTTTATTTTTATTTATTTTTTTTTTTGTGTGTGTGTGTGTGTGCCTGTGTGTGTATGTGCAGATGTCGAGTGCAGGTGTCCACAGAGGCATTGGATCCTTTGAAGCTCAATTTACAAGTGGTTGTAAGTTGCCCAACAGGAATGTTGAGAATTGAACCAGAGTCCTCTGGAAGAGCAACAAGCACTCTCAAGCACAAAGCCATTTTCTGGCCCTATCACAGCAGTTGTAATTAGTATTTTCCTGATGGCTAAGGATGTTGAACATCTTTTCAAGTTCTTATTGGCCATCTGTATTTCTTCTTTTTTAAAATCACCACATTCAAATTTATTGTATGTGTGTGCATGTATGCATATGGACATGAGTATGGTGGGGGGCACCACAGGATGTTTTCAGGAGTCTGTTCTTTTGTTATTTGGGTTCTAAGGATGGAACACAGGTCACAAGCCTGACTGCAAGTTTCTTTACCATATCTAGGTAATAAGTCTTCACTGATTTTTAAAAATGTTTTTATTATAAAGGAAAAAAAAAGAAGACAACATAAAACTAGTGTGATCTTTTTTCACAACTTAAAGTGCATATTTTTTTTTTTTTTTTTTTAAAGATTTATTTATTTATTATGTATACAGCATGTATGACTGCAGGTCAGAAAAGGGCACCAGATCTCATTACAGATGGTTGTGAGACACCATGTGGTTGCTGGGAATTGAACTCAGGACCTCTGGAAGAGCAGTCAGTGCTCTTAACCTCTGAGCCATCTCTCCAGCCCTAAAGTGCATATTTTTATTGAAGGTTTAAAAAGCTTTAAATCAGACAAAGGGATGGACAATGTTTTAGTCTGACTATTATATGTTGTCTTATTCTGTGGTGATTATGTTTAGTCAACTGTCCATAATGTACAATACCGGATTTTAATCATGTTATTTATGAGGGGCCAAAGCACTCATCTTCAGGTAAAGGTGATCAGATTTAATGTGAACTTTCACAGCCCCATGAAAACACAACCATCATATACACTGTAAACAGGTCAGGGCATAAAATCCATCTGTAAACATTATTCTCACGGGGTCAAGCATACAAGGTCTAAGGTAAGGTGCCTGATTTTTCTTTTTTAGACATAATTCTCAAAGGTTTTCTTTCCTTTTCACACACTTCAAATACAGAGACAGTACTGGAACACTTCAGGATCCCCTTGTGACCTTGAATGTCCTTGATGGAGAAAAACAGGCAGAGTTCTTCACAGCTGTGAGGCACCACTACACAAAATTACGGAACTAATCTCTTGTACAGCTGGTAAATCAAGAGTTTAAAAACTGCCTGAGCAATGTCAGTCTAATCTGAGCAGAGACTCCCAAAAGGGCAGGGATGAGGTAGCACACCCGAAGGCTGACCCAGGTGTTTCACAGTCTGTTGCCTCTCATGTGGACCTGAGAACTCCTTTTCAATTTCACTCCCTCTTGATTGCTTATGGATTTCCCAAGTAGAGCTGTGGCAGGCAGGTAATAGTGACTGTCACAAAGGCCCCCCTGACAGCCAGGAAAGCCCTTCTGAGGCTGGTGGCAGAACACCCAGGACCCAGGCCTGTAGGGCAATGTCTGGCAATAGGGTTTGGGGTGCCACCGGCACACATGATTTCCTTTGCACTGCATACAAGTGTCTTCTCTATAGCATAGGTCTTGAACCCACCAAGAAGCTGCTGGCCTGATGGTGTAGTATTCAATGATGAACTTGAAATATCAGCAGGTATGTTTAAGAACCGCTAGATTCCTGTGAGGAGTAACCTGAAGATTTTCACCATGATGTGGTGAGGCAGGCATGCCATGCATTGCTGAGGCTCCAGAGCCACTGGATTTTAAACTTGGTCTCCAAGATGTCCTAAGACATCTACTTCTTCCAACTGGGTGCCTCAACTCTGGTAATGTACTTTCTACCACAGAGGCTACTAGGATGAAAGGCTCCATAGAAACATTTTTCTCCTTCACATGCATTTAAGGTTGACTGGCCTCTGAAGCCTCTTGTGCTACTTGTTCATTCAACTGGGAACACTCCTGCTGGTCTCATCCAGGTGACAGAGAAAGCAACACCCCCAGCAGAGGCTCTTCAGTCTCTATTGTGCACACAGTGATGCTGATGCACACAGGTTCCTTTCTGTGGTCAGGTCTGTGGTTTGTGAGTTGTACAAGCTCCCTATTCATATAACTGGTAGCAGCACTGGAGAGATGGCTCAGAGGTTAAGAACAGTAGCTGTTCTTTTGGAGTTCCTGAGTTCAATTCCCAGCAACCACGTGATGGCTCAAAACCATCTATAATGAGATCTGGTGCCCTCTTCTGGCATGTAGGCATGCATGTTGGCAGAACACTGTATGTAAAATAAACAACTGATAGCGGCTGTAGGCAATTCACTGGCTTGGAGACAGGTGTGAGAAGAAAAGTGCAACTCATCATATTTATCTGTCACTTCTTTTTTTTTGTTGTTGTTTTTTGTTTTGTGTGGGCCCTGGCCCCCCACTGTGAGTGGCAGCCGCCTTGCTTGCCGACCTTGACCAGATGTCCTCCCTATTCAGATTCCCTGCCAGTTTCCTTCTCACCTAACGTTCTACTACCGGAGGTTCTTTGTTCCTGTATCCTGCATTTGGTGTAAACAGCTTAGATGCAAAAATGTAGCAAACTTCTGCCCTCCGGGGATCCGCCATTGTGCTGTAAGCCTGTATTTAAGGTTTCCTCCCTCTTTCAATAAACGGCATTCTACTGGCATTCGGCATTCAGCCCTGGCGAATGACTCGCTGTCTCTTGTCCCTTATTTTTTAATCCACAGCCCCTCGCTCGGACATGGTGAACGGGTGGTGGTAGCGCGAGCGTTATCCCTACAGTTTTTTTTTTTGTTGTTGTTTTTTGTTTTTTTGAGACAGGGTTTCTCTGTGTAGCTTTGAGCCTTTTCCTGGATCTCGCTCTGTAGACCAGGCTGGCCTCGAACTCACAAAGATCCACATGCCTCTGCCTCCCGAGTGCTGGGATTAAAGGCGTGTGCCACCACCGCCCGGCTTATCTGTCACTTCTATGTCACGCCTGTTGCAATTTTTCACAGCTATTTGATGTCCTGGCTCTAATTCTGTGCTGTCTGTATGGAAGCTCCTACTAGCAATGAGAGAGATCCCTGAGATGTACCATCCCAGGCCTGGTTACCCACAGAACAATGGCCAGCTGTGGAGGGTTCTTCACCCGCAGACACAGCCTGCATGGGGTAGATCTGGGTGCCAGGTGCATCAGTGCCTTTTTCAATTTTTGTCATTGGCCTGAGCACCATTAGTGAGCAGCACCCTGCCTACATTTCAACAGAAGCTGTTAATTCTGTCACAAGCTCCCTGGTTCCCTCTGGCCTTGGTGCTTCAGGTACTTGGACACCAACCTGGCTACCACATCAAAGACAAGGATTGGCTCACTCTGTGATCTGCCAGCCTCAGGATTTTCTCTTCCTGTAGGTTCTTCACAAGTTCCTGGAGGAAAGAAGGGCTCAGGTGCACTTGGCACACCTTGTAACTGGCCAGAAATCTTCACAATGGCAGACAGATTTGTGCAGTTTTTCCCATAGATAGCTATCAGAACAGTGGTCTTCTTCTCAGGGAAGGCAACCATCTGTATCACTGACAGAGGCCTCCTCCAGTATAGACATCATCTCCATTGTCACTCACATAATGTACAGAACAGTGCTCAATGCCACATGCAAATGTTTCAGGCTGATAGCACCAGTTTTGATTTCTCTCATCCTTTCTTGGCTTTCTTACAATCCCCTGATGTTTTCCTTCTTTTAGTGGCTTTCCCAATTGATATCCCAGGAACTTTTTATTTTCATAGACCCTATGCTATTGCTACACTGGTGGGCTGCAAAGAATGCATTTTTCTCCTTTATATTTCCAGGTTTGACAACAGCCCAGCTACCAGGCAGCCCTTCTTTACTCTGGTGTACTGTTGCAGACAGCATTCTTTTTGGCTTTCACATTCAAGCTGTCCTCCACAGGACTCTTCCCACTCATACTGAAAAGAACATTTGGAGAAAGCATCCTGAAAGGTTTTCTACATGATGCTTTGACAAGGGAAGCTGAAGGAAAGACCATTAGTTTCATGTAGTTAGCTTTGCCCTTTTCATCACTGACAGTGTTTGGGTGGCTCACAGATGTTCTTAGTGTGTCTCTACTGACTTTGAGAGGGACTAAGGTGCATAACAAATGCCAATTAGAGGGTGGAGAAGCATCAAGGACCCTCAAAGCTATGGCTTTGGCAACTGCATGAAAGATGGTTCCTCTCAGTGGATGGCAACAAGACGGCTGGTCAGGTCTGTGTTTGAGCTTAGCCAAGGCCTGGACTGGGGCTAAGGCAGTCCCAGCCATTGCAAGCCTTACTCATTCACCAAGACTCAGGTGGACCAGGAGCTCTGGGCCATGAGGCAGAGAACTAGTGTGATTTTTGTTACTGCATTTTTGAAATCAATACATCAACATCTGGTTTGAATGAAGTCTCTGTGATACTCAGTGAGTTTTTGGGTGCTCATTCAGTATTTTGATTCCGATTTCACCCTTGATTCTCGAATAGAGTGTGCTTTCTTCCTGAGTGTACTGCTCACAAGTGTAGGTGCTACCATAAAGCAATGACATGAAAAAGACACTATTGTGGTGAGAAGGGCATTTGTCTCTGTGAAGATCAGATAAAAGCCTAGGAAGGGGTCATAACCAGTGCTTCTGTAAGTTGAATGTCAGATTGCTGCTCTATGCCTTCTTTCTGAAAATTGATGGGGCAGCTGGGCATGGTGGCTCATGAGACCCTGAGTAACAGGCAGGTCTCTGTGAGTTTGAGGCCAGCCTGGTTTACATAGAACATTCTGGGCCAGTCAGAGAACAGTGAGACCCTGTTTCAAATACAGTTCTTTTCTGCCCAAAAGTGCCAGACACACACTTGATGCATAAAAATGCATGTGGGCAAAACACAGATACATATAAAAAAAATTTTTAAGTGAGGCACATATATTTATTGTTGCTGAAGGACTATGTTTAGCAGATGTGTCAGGATGGGAAACACTGTTTGCCTTGAGCTTACATCATTTCCCTTTAGTCTGCAATGCTGCTATGATTTGGAATACTGTATTGCTAACTAGGTTTTTACCTTGAAGATCCATATTTAACTAATTTACATGAATGGTAAAATCCATTAAAATGGTGAACCTGAAGCCAGTTTTCAACAACTTCTGCCACAAATTGTGTTTGGCATTGTAAACAACTGCATAACATTTGCAAACCATAACATCTTTGCACATCGGGCCTCCACTTAACCATCTTCAGAAGAGTACTGATGTTACAGCACTGGTGTCAATACTTGGAATTTTTATGCAGTGCTAGGGATGGAACTCAGGGCCACATGCATGAAAGGCAAGCATTCTGTTACCTTAGAGACTTTTCCAGAACTTTTTCTTATTTTTTTTCCCAATATCCTTTACTTTCTTCACATGTTCCTCAATCTTTTCCTTTATTTATCTCCTTGGGATAAAGTCTATATCATTTTCTTTTTTGAAAATTATTTTTAAATGTTTAGTTGGGGGAGCTGGAGAGGAGAGAGGGAAGGAGAGAGACAGAGACAGAGATAGAGAGATCAAAAGAGAGAGCAAGAGAGAGAGCATACATGTGTATTCACATGTATGGGGTGGGGAGAGCATTAGCATGCCACAGTACACGGGATAGTGAAGGACGACTGTCAGGAGTGTTTCTCACCTTTCATCTTGTTGGGATTGGTGTCTGTTGTTGCTTCTGCTCCTGCTCCAAGTACTCCAGGCTGTGGCCTGTGGGCTTCAGTTCTCCAGCCTCTCCTCTGTCTCTCATCTCTCCTAGGTATATTGGAATTACAGATGTGTGCTACCACATCAGGCCTTTTATTTGTGTTTCAGGAAATGAGCTTCTGTGAACAGACTTTCATAGTGAGCACTTTTTTAACAGAGCTCTATGCCCAGCATTGAAATCCATTATTTTCTTTTTAATTTTTTATAATTATTTAAGTTAATTGTGTGTGTGTGTGTGTGTGTGTGTGTGTGTGTGTGTGTGTGTGTGTGTGTGTGTGTACATGAGCAGAGTTCAGAGAAATTTCATGAATTGGTTCTCTATACCTTGTGAATCTTAAGGATTCACACTCAGGACATCATTAGGCTTTGTGACAAGTGCTAACTAGTCAGACCCTAGTTGTCTGTCTCTCTTTTCATATTCTGATTCTCTTATTCTCTCCTTCATCAGCTCATACAGAGTAGCCTCTCACCTTCAATTTTACCTGGCAGTATTTTTGTTTGTTTGTTTTGTTTTTTGAGACAGGGCCTTTCTTATCTAGGTAACCCAAGCCTTGTCTACAACTCACTATTTTAGCTCAGCATTTTTCAAAATCATGCCCCTCCTGTCTCAGTTTTTCTGAGTGCTGAGATTACTGACGCAATCCACAATGACAAGTGAGGGAGACCAGCCCCTTCTTATTCCCCCAGGGTACTCTTGAGCAGGGAGAAATGAGGAATTTGTAGATAGAAGGACATATAGAGAGAACCAGATAGAAAACACAGGATAGACTCTGGAGGGCCTGGGTCCAAACCCACCAGCTCCTTCTGTCTCTACTAAAGGGTTTTTTAAAGGAATGCCAAGGGGTGGAGGAAAAGAATTCCCCCCAGCACAGTCAAGTGTAGACTATCCCAGACACCTGGTGACCTTGCATGTGGTCCAGCCATCCCCTAATGCAGCCCTGCTGTGTAAAGCAAACTCAGATTTCACTAGGAAACTTTTGTGGGCTCCCACAGGTCCCTCCTCTTAATTTTTTAAAGAGCCACTCAGGCTCCATCAGATAGACTGAGGTCTGTCTTAGGTCATTCTCTATGATTATTTCTTCCATTACCTGTCATGGAGATATTCTTTCCATCAAACATACTCTGTCTTAGGCTAGAAGCTATCAAGAGAAAGTTGCCCATCATTAACCCTCAGCCTCTGATAGGAGGGAATACTGAGTTTAACTCAGCTCTGGCCCAGGTTCCTATTGAGCTTACAACCTCCACAGTGATCTCCATAGCTGCCACACCACATCCTCTACAGGAGTAGAGGATGGTAAGATGGCATTTCCTTTTTGGAATGGGTCTTAAGATGTATATAACAGCCTTAGCTATGTGAAGGAAGACCTTTTCAAATCAATAAATTCTTAATGCAAACCACATCTAATAAACTACATCCATCTTAAAGATTTCCTTAGCTTTTTACCAAACTCTGGTTCATTAACTTTAACATAATTCTGGTATAAACATCATCTGTTGGAGACCGACTCCGGACAGCTGTCTTGAATTTTGTGTGACCTTCCTTACTTTATCAAACCTTGCAAAAAACAGGTTCCTGGCCTAACCGCGGGCTGTACAACTTCCTGGAGTACCTGCTAATCAGCCAGCTGCAGGGGCCTGGGACCAATGCGACCTCACCCTTCCTTAGGAATTTTCCATTCTTCTCTCCTTTTGCTTCCCCTGCTCCCCTCCCTGCCTGAAGCCCTGCTTATAAGCCTCAATACCCAGTCAATAAACGAGACCTTGACATGACTCAGACTGACTCTGTCTTCCCTTATGCGCCTGGTCTCCTTTCTCTCTCGCCCCCATTGATCTTTCAGGAGGTGCCTCCTCGGGTCTCCCCAATAACCTGGCCCGCGGGACGGGTCAATCATCATACATATTTACAACTCTCTTAATTGAACTATTATCACTATACATATTTATATTCTTGCAAGCTTGCATTAAACATTTAGACTTACATTCAACATTTACACTTTTCACAAATTTACATTCAACAAATACTTATTTATACTTCTTACAAGCTTATATTCTTAAGGAAATTATTAGCACATCTCTCTTAGAAGAACTATTGACCAAGCTTATATTCTTAAGGAAATTATTAGCACATCTCTCTTAGAAGAACTATTGACCAAGCTTATATTTAAGAGGAAACTCTAAGGAACTATACAGACATCTAGAACTACCTTACACTAGCAAGCATCTAAAAGATTTCTTAAAACCTAGAAGAGATTTTAAAAAGATACAAGCTTATATTCTTAAGGAAACTCTATAGGACTACCTTAGCAAATATACTTCTTAGAACTCTTAGAAAGACTCTTAACAGAACTAACTTACACTAGGTAGAATCTCTGAGCAGACCTTAGCAAACATCTATAAGATATTTCTTAACACCTATAAGAAATTTCTTAGCTAAACCCTTAACAAGACAAGAGATGCACAAATCATTTCTAAAGTTCAGAGTTTATAGTAAAGTTCAGAGTTTATAATCAGCTTTGATATCATTCTGAAAGTTCTTATGACAGTTGGAAATAAGAGCCTAATTCTTCAATGACTCTCCCTCAACCTCAGGATTTAGTGAGTGTTGTACTTTATGCATTCCAGATCTTTTATAAAAACTCTACTGAGAGCTCTCTCAGTTTACAGCAAACCCAAAAAGGAAGAAAAAAGATGAGGAAAAAAAATCTCCTAAGGAACATTCTGTTTCTGAATTGCTTAGCTGGCAACTCAACAAACAATTTCCCATCAGAAGATAATTGTCTAGGTTGGAATGGGGTTCCAGACCTTCAGCCTTCAGCAGGTTCCTCTGTGTACCAAAAACATTGCTGAAACTTCATCCCAAATCCCTCATCAGTCCGGAGGTCTCCTTATTCTCCTACTATTCCCAGATGGACTCTTAATATCAGGAAAATTGACTTAGCTGCTTTTCACTCCAGTTCCTCTAGAGGAGTGTCATTCCTCTGTTCCACACTCCTCACCAAACTCTCAGACAATTTCCCCTGCTTAAGTTTCTTTAAGCTGTATTTTCCATGAGTTCTTTTAACAATGCTGATGTTTCTGGTAGATTTTTATTAGCCCAGTATTTCTTAGCAAGGTTATTTGTTCACCAAAAGTGCTACTGTTCAAAGGAATCAAGAACACAGATGTTTTTTCATAAAACATATTCTTCATCAGCTTACTCTGAGGAAGAACATTTTCATGATTTAATATTTTCACTCCATTAACTTCTCAACCCCTGATGTAATTATTAGCAGCTGTGATATACTCTGACCATGAGTTATTTAACTCAGACTGTTCTCACAAACAGTGCGTTCAATAAGCAAGCATTCTGATTTAGCCATTGTTTTCTCATAGAAAACTTTCAAGTGAAGTGACCATTTGGTGATACAACTAGATTTTTTGAAGTTTGATCTTCATCTATAAAGCAGTCCTTTTTTTTGGGGGGGGGGGCGGGGGGATGTCTGTTTCCTTGTCTCCCTATTAGATTTACAAAGGAATCATTCGTTGCAGGCTGTTTGTTCAAGGGGCAAAGAACCTTTTTATTTGCCCATAAGTTTTTTCATATCTAAAGCAATGTTCATTGTATGGACTACTTTCCCTTGTTTTTTTTTTTTTTTTTTTTAAGGATTTTTAAAGTGGCTTATTGACAAATGTTATTAGCATTTTAAATGTCTCCTGAGAGACAAGCTTTTGATCACCTGTTTGGTTTTTTTGGGAGGTAAAGCCAAGCTTTTTAGCAGCTCTTGGAAAAAAGCAGTTTTAAGCTGAGAGTTTGAAAGTTTTTATCCCAATTTGTCTGCCTTTTCTGCATAGCAGATTGCCTATGCTGTCTAGCTTCTATGCACTACATTTCCCAGGATGCATTTCTCTATGACATCATTATGTTTCGGACTTCATTTCCCATAGTTCTTTTCAGGTCCGCCATTTCCATTTCCTTTGCCCCGGCCAAAGCCAAGTTTCTACTTTCAGCACAGGAGGTCTGAGCAAAGCCTCCTGGTTTTTTACCACGGGAGACTGCGAGATCTTCACTCTTCCCCGAGCTGGTATTGCTAGGCATTGCCCCTTCCTGACACCGCTCCTGGAGCTGAGTGTACCTGCCCGCTTGCAGGCAGCTGTCTCCAAGCCTTAAGCAAAATTCCCTTGGGGCTTGCTTTTTTGAGTTATGAGATCAGTGAAAGTACTCACAACAGAGCTTTCCCCCGGCCTTTTAGAGAGACTGTTTTTCCCAATAGAAAAGAAAGCTTTTCTCGGGAATAGTTGTCATGGCTTGTCTCTACTCCCTGCTACAAAGCCCCTGACACCTCAGATGCCTGCAGCTGAGAGGCTCAGCTTTGATTCTCCTTGCCAGTAGCTCTTCCCCAGGTCCCATAAGGCCCCTGCTGTGGCTTCAGGCTGGAGGAAGCTGTCTCTGCTTCAGCTTTCTTCCCACAACTCTCTTGCTAACCACAGGGAACTTCTGGCTGCTGTTTTACTAGCAGAGAGGATTTGCCATATTCCAAGAGGTTTGTTGTTTCTAAAAGCCATTACAGGTAATTCTCCCATACTGACGTCTCCAGGTGAAATCTAATTTTGCCCTTACAGAAAGAGAAATCTCTGAGAAGCAAAGATCTAAAAGTCTTTTTAGTTTTTTAGAGAGAGTGATTGCTAAGTTTTCCCAAAAACTTCTGTTTTCTAAACTTTTGGCTTCATGGCCAGGAGGAAACTAATTCTTTGCTCGTATCTGCCTCAGGGGAAATCTCTTTCCTCTGCTGCTTGGTCTGAGCACTTTAGCTGTCTCCAGACCAAAAGCTTCCATAGGAATCTTTTTCTGCCCACTTTTTTTTCCTCTGATCTTTCCCCAGAATTTTGCATTCATAACCCCATAATTAGAAAATTAAGGATATGGTTCCTCTGTCTTGCTCCTTACTTTAAGCTATACTTTCCAAGTCTTTTCCTTATTTTTCATAGATAGAAATTTAAGAGAGACAGAAAGAGAGAAGTCTTGATAGAGAAGATTCTATGCTGCAGCCTTATGTTCAGACATACTTCCAGTTGCTTTTTTCATCCTCCTGAGAACAAAACCCCACCTTTACTTCTACTACAACACTGGAGTTGTCCAACTGCTTCCCATGGGGGCATTCTCCCAAACTTTCACCAAGTACTCTGGTTGTCCCTGTTCCCAGTGCCATTTGAGGGAGACCAGCTCCCTCTTATTCCCCCAGGGTACTCTTGAGCAGGGAGAAATGAGGAATTTGTAGATAGAAGGACATATAGAGAGAACCAGATAGAAAACACAGGATAGACTCTGGAGGGCCTGGGTCCAAACCCACCAGCTCCTTCTGTCTCTACTAAAGGTTTTTTTAAAGGAATGCCAAGGGGTGGAGGGAAAGAATTCCCCCCAGCACAGTCAAGTGTAGACCATCCCAGACACCTGGTGACCTTGCATGTGGTCCAGCCATCCCCTAATGCAGCCCTGCTGTGTAAAGCAAACTCAGATCTCACTAGGAAACCTTTGTGGGCTCCCGTAGACAAGCTCACAATTCTTTTTTAAGTTTAAGTGTGTGTATATATGCATGTACATGTGTGGGTTTGTGCATATGAATGCAGTTCCTAAAGAGTCCAGGAGAGGAAATGGGATCCTCCAGAGCTGGAAGTACAAGTAGTTGTGAGTTGCTTGATGTGGGTGTTGGGAACTTGGGTCCTCTGCAAAAGCAGAAAGTGCTCTTAACCACTGAGCCATATCTCTAGCCTCATATTTATTTTTATTAGTATTACTATTACTTCTATGATAAATTGCAGGCTCTGGTAGAGAGAGAGAGAAGAGAATCTAAGAAATCAGAGTTTATGCTATGGTGAACTCATAGTTGGCTCAAACCTAAGATATTAAACTTTACTAATGAAAATGTTCTTGAGCAAGGACTAATAATTGTGGCACAGTTCCTACCACTGGAGAAGTATTTGAGCATTGGCTCATGGTATCCTAATGACACCCTAGCCCTCACTAACAATGTACCTCCAAAGCTGCAGAAGGGCCTGAGGGCAGCCAGATCTGCCAATGATCATTCTACCCCAAACTCAACTCTAGAATTAAGCTGTTTTATACCTTGGGACACATAGATATGTGTTTCATCACTTTCTCCAGATCCTAGGCATATGCACTGAAGCCATATGACCCCCATTTGTTTGTGTCCTACCCTGCTGGAGTAATTTTTCCTTTCCCTATCCATCTTCAGGAGCTTTCCCATAAGCTGCTTACATTGTAATTATTGTCCCAGGCTGCATATAGCAGAATATGTCATTTGGACACTGGAACAGGCATGAGGATCGTAGGATGGTATTATTCCCCTTTTAAGAGAAGAGCTGTCCCTTTTTCAAAGCCAGTATTTGGATTCATCTTGGTATGACTGCAGACATCTTAGATACAAAACATCATGATCAGCAGCACTCACCATAGTTTCTCAGCACATTACTATATGTGATATTACAATGGTATGCTATGACTGTGGCTGGCAGCACCAAGGATATGACTGGAGGCTTTACTAGTACCAGGAGAAGCCAGCTACAGTGCAGTTTGGATGTCATTTTTTTGGGGTGGGGTTAGGATCTCTCTCTATAACATTGGATGTCCTAAAATTTTCTGTGTAGACCAGGCTGGTCTCAAACTTATAAAGATCCATTTGCCTCTGCCTCCCCAGTGCCCAGACTAGAGATGTGCACAGTGTGATAGATTTGCTAGGATTAACAGTGTGCACTGCTCAGTGCCCCCAGTTCTGACCAAAGGGTTAATGACCTAACAAAATGAATGTCAAACAAGCTGAGAAACACCCTCCCAAGTCACCTTATCAATAAGAATACCTGTTTGACAAGAAAGTCAGCACAGGGGTGAGCACACACACTGGCATTATTTGCCTTGAAGCTATAAAGAACAAATCTAAGATAAACTTTCCTCCCCAAATGTTCCTTCTGCCTTATAAAGACCCTGCCCCCCATGCCTGGGTACACTCTCCACTTCCACAGAGAGGCCGTTAAACTTCATCTACTTCTATAGAGGCCAGGCTCATTTTTTTATTTCCTTGAACAACTCAGACCTAACACTAACAACTAAACATCTCCTCTTTCTGGCCCAAATAATGGGTCTCCCCCTGGTCTTGCTGATGCTCAGGATCCTACGTCTGTCAGTAAGTTCCCAATATGTTATACTCCCTGCTATATTATTCCCCTGGCATCTTGAATTCCCACATTGAATACCTAATTCCTGCTGTGTTTTCCCCACAAAATGGGTAGGTTCCAATGAGAATATAGAGAGAAAGCATATGTGTGAATACCACTAGGCATCATGAAGCAATTTCTTTCCTTTTTTGGTTAAAAATATATTATCAGAAAAAAAAGTTAGGTACAATGCAAAGAATTAAGGTAAGAGACTGTCCAGGAGTGGAGGAGGGTGAGGACCATGTTTAACTAAGATGCTGAGTTGAAAGGAAGAGCCAGGTAAGTTCAAAGAAACCAAAGGTTCTCTCAGGGCTTAAAAAGATAATGGGAAGGTGCCATTATTCTACTTGCTATCTCTGGAACAGACACTTCTGACTCATTGGTACTATGGTGACTCTGCTGATGGACAGGACTCCCTTCAGAGTCTGAATTCTAAAGACCAAGAGGAAAACCTCTTTTTTTTTTTTTTTTCCCTCCCGGAGCTGAGAACCGAATCCAGGGCCTTGTGCTTGCTAGGCAAGCACTCTACCACTGAGCTAAATCCCCAACCCCCTAAAGACCAATGGGAGACATAGCTTTGTGCTCTTCTGAAATGTGCTTGTGGTCATTAAGAATATAGAATTTTAACATTATAGAATTCTAGAAAATTGCACTACTGAATTTAAAATATTATGAAAAGCATTTTATTTTCATCCTCGTTATTTTATTCCGCCTTTCCCTTCAATTTCACTCTCATCTCATCCATATCTATTTATCTTAAAATTAGGATGGTAACTCTGTGCAGTGGAACACTCCTGTAACCTCAGAGGGCTGAGGCAGACCAAAAAAATATTTGAGGCCAATATGGACTATGACACTGTGTCAAAAAGGGAGGGGGAGGTCAGAAGGAAGATAAAAGATGGAAGCAAAACCCTCCACTTTTATTTATGTGCATGTGGTAAATGCTTGCATGGGTTTATGTGCAGATGCCTTTGGAGGACAGAGTGCATTGGATTCCCTGGAACTGGAGCTACAAATAGCTGTGAACTAACTGATTTATGTGCTAGAAATCAAACCCAGGTCTTCTACAAAAGCAGCAAGTGCTTTTAACCACTGAGCCATTTCATTAGCCTCAAGAAAAGAATCTTGATGGTACCTGGCTGTTGGCTTCTAGACTATTCTGTTCCTTCTAATGACAGCCATTGCATGTCAGCAAGAACCTAACCTTCTAGATACACATAAGTTCCACTGTGTCCTGTATGATAAAGTAATAAATACATTCCTATGAAACAATGTTTCCCTAAGTGATCACTGCAATATTTACATTGTCTAAATGCAACACTTTAGGGCAAACTTTCTTCTTACTTGTGCTCTTTTTATTTCTAAATTGAGCTCAAGATAAGTTGAGATGAGTGAGATTAGCTGGAAGGACTTTCACGGAGTATGGGGAAGCATTTCTCTTCATTTACCTCTACCTAATTATGATACCTAAGAAAGCCGAACAATAGGAGACCCAGATGTGAAAATCAGGAGTAGGCAGCCATCTGGTGTGCGAGGTGACTGCTAATTGAGAAAATTATGGGGTTAAATATAATATCAATGTGATGACTGCTGAAATTGGCACCAGGGCCAATAAGCTGACTACTGACCAACCTTTGAACTTCTGCTTTCTCAGTCTGCAAGAGTAGACACACTAAATGTACCTCCCCATGGGTGGCCTTTTCTCTTGTAGGAGGGAATGAAGGGTGGGTTGGGAAGAGAAAGAGGGGAATCCTTGGTATGTAAAATGAATTTAAAAAATTCATAATAAAAAATAGACACAAATGGCTCAAGGAAACTAAGGAAAACCAAAGTTTGATCCAATTAATAAGAGGAGTTTTAACCTCAATGTTCCTACCCCACTTCTGATTATCATTTTCCCTCTGTAAACTTCAGACCTTTCTCCCATCATTCCCATTCTCATTTACTTTGGTTCTTACATGTCTTGGTTCAGAAATGTAGGACGTTGGAGAACTCAATGTTAGAATGCAAGTGGAAGGACATGAAAAGCCAGGCAGGAGAAGTAAGTTCTCCAATCCCATCCCAGGACACATCTAACACCAACAAACAAGAAAACCCAACAAACAAAAGCAAGGGGTGTAACACAAATTGTAAAACAGTCTTATTAATAAAAAACCTGGAGCCAGATATTGGGGTGAAAGGTGAAAGACCAGAGGGATAGAACAAGCCACAGCCACAAGTTCTTACTGCTAGGAAATCCTCAGCCCAAGAGGGAGCTACTCCTGTATATTCACACCTATATATGCTCTGTCATCTCACTTCCTCTCTCCACCTAGCTACATCACTTCCTCTTTCTGCCCAGATATATTGCTTCTTGTCTGTCTGTACAGACCTCCAGACCTCCACAGTTAGTGCTGGGATTAAAGGCATGTACCACCACATCTGGCTCTTTTCCCAGTGTGGGCTTGAACTCACAGGGATGCAGATGAATCTCTGCCTCTCAAATGCTAGGATTAAAGGTGTGCTACCACTGCCCAACATCTATATTTAATATAGTAGCTGGCTTTTTCCTCTGATCCCCAGGCAAGCTTTATTTGTTAGAGCACAAATAAAATATCACCACAAAGAGGCTACTTACAAACCAGCCAGTGTTTGGTGTTTGTAGTCAGGTGCACACAAAATGAGAGTTTGTCTTAGACTAGTGGGTGAGTTGGCTATTTGCCCTCCCTCCCCTCCTCTTCTCCCTCCATCTCTCTGTCACTCCACAATTTTAGTTGTCTAGGGGAACCTCACTCATGCTCGGCATGTGCTTTCTGTACTTTTAACGTGTATGTATGTATGTATGTATGTATGTATGTATGTATGTATGTATGTATGTATGTTTTCTCCCCTTCAGGCTGTACTTAAACCTACTATGTAGCCCAGGCAGGCCTGAAACTTGTCATCTTGTGTCAGCCTCTCAAGTAGCTGGGATTGTAGTTTTATACCATCAGGTCCAGTTTAATTTTAGTTGTTAAGGGATATGTTTTCTGCCTTATTAGATATATTCTTTTGGTGTGTCCAAATGAACTACTATTTGGAAGGAGGTATGCATACTAAACATTTTGTGAAAACAAGTTTGACACCATCTCTTCTCCTCTTTTTCCTCCTTTACAAAGGATATTTGTCTTCATTCCCACAAGACAGGGACAGCATAAGGGACTAGGAACAATCTAGCTAAGGGTCTGTTGAATGACGGAAATAGCTTAACATTAGAAGTTTTGAATCTTCTGCCCTTTGTGTTCACTCCTCTGTGGAGTCTCACTGCTTAGTGAATGGTGTTATTGTGTACCTTAGCTCGGTGTGGAGAGTGTTACAGTACACCTTAGCTTGGTGTGAAGAGTGTTTTGGTATACCTTAGCTTGGTGTGGAGAGTGTTTTGGTATACCTTAGCTTGGTGTGGAGAGTGTTTTGGTATACCTTAGCTTGGTGTGGAGAATGTTTTGGTATACCTTAGCTTGGTGTGGAGAGTGTTATGGTACACCTTAGCTTGGCATGGAGAGTATTACAGTACACCCATCATTAGATATCCTCTAAACTGGATGTTGTGACTCTGTGGAGCCTTCTCCAATTGGAATGACTGAAAGATGTGGGGATTAGTGAAATGACAATTACAGATTCTTGTTTAGTTTGTCATTCTGATTTTAGTATTCATCTCAATTTCACAGTCATTTGATCTTTTACCAAGTATAGAGTGTTTTCACAAGCCTGACTACCTGGGGGCCTCTTCCACTGTGCAGTTCATAGAATGTCGGTGCCAAATGCTACTTAGTGTATGCATTTGTTGTCTTTACTGCTTCATGGCTGGGGCAGAGCTGAATGTCACAGCCATCCTTTCAGCTGGTGTGGGAGCCCACAGTGACTCAGCTTGAAGCTAAAGTCCACTCTGACCCAAAAGAGTTCAAAGCTTGCTTGCTCTAGTCTCTTCAGAAGCTGTGAGAAATCTCTGATAAGACTTCTGGGAAAAGTAAAGGGGCTGTGAGAAAGTCCTGATTAGCTTGTGGGAGAACTGATTATTTAGCAAATGCCCAATTCGAGGCAGGCTGCTGACATCAGCAGGTGGCACATGTTTGAGAGAACGAAACCACCTGTTCCTTGATTCAAGGGCAGGCTAGACCGCCTGTGCTGTGCCTTATCCTACCTTAGCCTTTCAGTTTGTGTGTAAGCCGGCTGTGAAGTGAACTCAGGGCTTTTCTGGTACTGACCAGAAGCCCTCCCAGGACTGATTTTCTGTGTCCATCTATTCTGCTGTCTCTGTTTTTTCCTCAGCCTCACACCCTACTCCTACCCTAGTCAGCTTGTCGACTTGCACATGAGTCAACACTATAGGAGAAGGGATGAGTGGATTCTCTTTCCTCTCCTCCAGAAGTTCTCAACACTGAACGTTGCTGTTCACATTCTTTCTGTTTTAGGAAAGAGTCTCACCACAGGTCCAGGCTGGCCTTGAACTCATGATTTTTCTCTTCAGTTTCCTGAATACTGGGATTAAAGATGATACTACTTAAAGCTCTGCTGTTTTTCTGATTTCCCTTTCCACCCCCTCCCCTCTCCTCTCTTCCTCTACCCGTCCCTCCCTTCTTTTTTGACAGGACCTCACTATATCCCTAGCTGACCTGGAACTCCTTATGTAGACCAAGTTGGCCCCAAACTCACAGATCTGCCAGTCTCAGTCTTTTGAATGGTGATATTAAAGGCACATGCCATGATGCTGACAAATTGCTGTTGTTTTTAACAATATGTTGCTATTGAGGAAGCTCAGTATAGTTTCACTTTTCATGAATATCATTCAATGAAAGGAAAGGAGGTAACTGGGTAGAAGGAAGAAGCATGATCTAACTGAACATGTACGGGTGTCAGAGTTTCTATACATTCAAAATTTCACATGAGAGATGACTCAGAGGTTAAAAGCACTGGCTGCTCTTCCATTGGATTCAAGTTTGATTCCCAGCACCCACATGATGGGTCACAACTATCTGTAACTAGAACTCCAGATGATGCAACCCCCTCTTCTGGCTTTTGAGGAACCAGGCATGTGCATAATACACATATTTACATGCAGACTAAACACTCACACATATGAAGTGAATAAACGTATTTTTGTTTTTTGTTTGTTTTTCCGAGACAGGGTTTCTCTGTGTAGCTTTGCGCCTTTCCTGGATCTTGCTTGCTTGGTAGACCGGGCTGGCCTCGAACTCACAGAGATCCACCTGGCTCTGCCTCCCGAGTGCTGGGATTAAAGGTGTGCATCACCACCGCCCGGCGAATAAATGTATTTTTGAATCTAACTTTATTTTCAATTTAGGAGGTGTGCTGGATAATTCCATGTCAACTTCCAAGACACAAGCTAAAGTTTAAGAAAACGTATCCAGGGAACCCACAGAGACAGCTGACCAGAGCTCGTGGGAGCTCATGGACTCTGGACCAACAGTTAGGGAGCCTGCATGGGACCGACCTAGGCCCTCTGCATGAGTGTGACAGTTGTGTAGCTTGGTCTGTTTGTAAGACTCCTAGCAGTGAGATCAGGGCCTGTCCCCGGCACTTAGCTGGCTTTTGGGAACCTCTTCTCCATGTTGGATTGCCTTGCCCAGCCTTTATACAGGAGGAGGAGCTTGGTCCTACCTCAACTTGATGTGCCATGCTATGTTCAAACCCATGGGAAGTCTGATCCTTTCTGAATGGAGATGGAGGAGAAGTGGATAGATTGGGGGAGGGGCGTAGATGGGAGTTGGAGGGGAGGGAATGGAAGGAGAGAAGGGAGGGGAAAGTGTGATTGGTATGTAAAATAAAGTTAAAAAAAGAAATGTATCTAGAAGACTGGGCTATAGGGCATTTTCCTAGTGATTGATGGGGAATGGCCCAACCCATTGTGGGTGGTGCCAACCCCTGGGATGCTGTGTAACTGAAGTTATCTTGTTCCTGTCTGGCTCCCATGGCCCTGCAGCTGGCTGCTTGGACCCAAGTAAACACACAGACACTTATATCAATTAAAACTGTTTGGCCGTGGCAGGCTTCTAGCTATCTAGTTCTTATATCTTAAATTAACCCTTTTCTGTAGATGTAACCAACGGTCTTATTAAATAAGAAACACAGAGCCAATTCAGAGAAGAAAGCCAAGAGGTCAGAGCTAAGAGCCTCACCCTTCCTGATTCAGGGATCCTCTTCAGCCAAGAGAGCTCTCCGAAAAAGACCTACTTCCTGTGTGAATGTCTTTTTAAAGTCTTCCTGTTCTGCCTTCTCATTGGTTGTAAACCCAAACATGTGACTGCCTCGTCACTGCCTGAATGTACCGCCCTCCAGGTCCTTAAAGGCGTGCGCCACCGCCGCCACACACTTGCTATGGCTCTGATAGCTCTGACCCCCAGGCAACTTTATTTATTAACATACAATTAAAATCACATTTCAGTACAAGTAAAATACCACCACATTTCCCCTTTTCTATTTTAATAAAAAGGAAAAAAAAGAAAAAGGTTATAACTAACAAAAGAAAAACTATATATAAAAGTACAATGACTATATACAATATATACAAGTAATAAATGTCTAAACAATGTCTAGTCCATTTGTATTTGACAAATTCAGAGAAAATAATTTCATTATCTATCCTATTTTGTTAAGTCCAAAATGTATCTAATTCACTTTCTATCCTAATTAATCTTCAACTATAACTAACTAACCTTCAACTATAACTAACTAATCTTCAACTCCCTCAGAGACCTAAGAAGGAAATAATATTAGCTAACAAAAATAAAAACAGAAAGTGCATGCAAGCAACTTCCAAAAAATTTGTGAGTTGACAGAAACAGCCAGCTGCCTGGACAATCATCTGAGGTTTCTCCACAGTGTTGGGGCATCATCTTCAGCCTATAGGCTTAGCGTATCTGACAGACTCATTTGTGAAGTAGGATGTACACAAGGTCATCAGTTCAACCTCACATTGGGTGAGAGCAGTCCATGTACCAGAAACACCTGAATTCCACTAGTGTCATGTCATGATTCAGGATTTTAAATTCTGGAAATTGTTGTTGGTTTTTTAATTCAGCTGTCCATTCTTCTTGGCTGTGTATATATGGCTTCATCTCAGCATCCCATTCTTCTCCACATCCCTCTATCAAATGCCAGTTTACTATTGAGAGGCGTGAGCTTAGTTACTCTTCAAGAATAACTGTTTCAGCTGCTGTTTCATTGCACATCAGAAGCCATCGGCCCACTGCCTATTCAGCTGCCTTCGAAGAAAAGGGCACTGTACCTTTTCCGAGTTGCTAAGGCCACTTTAGGGATGGTGCCATATTGTCCTGGCCTCTGAAGATGCCTTTTGATAAAGCCATAACCACACTTGTTTTGGCAAGAATCAGTAGCCCTTTGTTTCATGTCCTGTCTGTCCATTTTGTCAGCAGTTGATTCGAGGATACTTTGTTGTCCAGTGGCTAACTTTCGCCACAATGAAAGTTAACTCCATACACAGTTTCTTCAATGTCCATATTTTCTCTGAAGTAGATTGGTACTGCCAGGAGCCGACATGTCTCATAATCATAACAAAAAAGAAAAATTTTCTAAGTTATTAAAACATTTTAAATGCCATATTCTGTAGATCTCTGAAGGGTTTGAAGATGACCTGTCTAAAATATATCTGCTCAATTTTTAAAACATATCTAATATGACTACAAGTTCTATTGTAATGTCTAACTACTAACTTTCATTTCTTTATATCCTAATAGTTGGTAATAATAATATTCAAGGGTCAGAAAATTGCATTGTTAAATGAACGGTATAAGTACAATTAGAAATATACATATAGCATTTTCTAACAATATCAATTTCAATATATATAATTTGTATACAATATAAAACAATCCAATCCAATGTAAAGTATTTAAAACTAGTAATTGTCTTTTTCTTCTTCTTTCTTTCTCTTTTTTTTTTTAAACAAGACCTTAAATCTAATCTCCTTTGCTTAGCCTTTTTCCTAACCCTTGACAACAACTTGTAACCAACTCCCCTAAACCATGAAAATTATCCCAGACCCAAAACCCATTAAAAAGAACAAAAAACCACCCGCCCCACACCACCTCTTTGGGAATGTGGGCGTCGTATTCTTAAAATTGCTTCCTGCTGGGTATGGGCGAAGTTATCTTTATCCTGAAAGAAAAATTTTAGGTTAATTGTCAAATTCTAGGAAAGGTAACCATATCCTTCATTATCCAGTCTGTGTATAATGCCAAAATTCAGGGTTTATCTCAAGTCCTTATTCAAGTAGTCTTTGAGACTGGATCATCTCAGCTAGTCATCTCAAAATTGCTCTGAGCACCTTGTAGTTCAAAGCTGATCTGTAGATGATGTTTGTCAGCTTAGTGATATTATTATTGTCCACGTGGAATTGTTGTTGTTGTGGGGCCCCAACTTCTTCCTGGAGACTTCAGTTGATGTTAGGCCTGGCCGTGATTTCCTGCAGAAAACTGATAAGAGACTCGAACACAAAGACATATATATGTAGCTAATTGAAGCCTTTTTTCTAGAATTAATTAATACTCTATATGACCATTCATATCTTAAGAAAGGTTAAAATGTATATGTATCTATATATCTATATATATTAATCTTGTAAATTTTGATATAAAATTTATACTTTAAGTAAAGTTTTAAAGAATCAGAATAGAATCAAAGAGTTGAGATTAGTAATAGAATAGTCCCTTAGTTAATTTGGCTTTTCTCCTGTCCCATAGCAGAAGATGGCTCTTTTATTCTGGCATGATACAGGGGGTTTGCATTTTCCTTTTAACAACATGCTTGAGTTTAAAGAAGGAAAGAGCCATTCTCCAACTCTAAAGTCAGCTTTAAATTTTAATTGAACTGGGACTATTAGAAGACCAATAGTGTTAAATTTTTAGAGAAAAGCAGAAACAAACATTTAGGAAGACATAAAATTTTTTAGATAATATATACCCATATGCCGTTTCACTCTGTTTCCTGGGATAGATGATTTGTCCCTTTTCTTCAGTTGTCTCATTTGTCCAGTGTTCTTCAGATTCCTTAACCTTCATTCTCCTAAAAGACAAAAACAAAAACCTTTCCCCAAGACTAATTTTGGGGATGTTCCTTTTTGGCAAGTTATTATCTGATTAAATGAAAAGACATGTGTTAATGGTATAAGTTAGTTTAAATTGGATGTTCATGTTTGTTGAAGAACTATCACCTCCTCTAATTAAGAGGTTTCTCTTGTTCAAATCGAACCTTTATCAATTTTGATGGGACCCACAACTTATCTTCTCCTGTAGAAACAAAAGCAAAACCTCGTCCCCAACGTAACACATACCCTGATTTCCATTCTGAGGTCAGCACATCCTTAAAGTATATAGGCTGATTTAATTCTGTAGTTTTTTCTATTATCCAATGTCTCTCTGCTGTTGTTCCTTTCTCATTGGCATTAAGAAAATTCAAAGTTAATAGAGCATTATGCAGTCTGTTTCTGGGGGTTTTTGTTACCCCTTTCTGTTTATTTAGCATATCCTTTAGAGTTCTGTTTGATCTTTCTATAACTGCTTGACCTGTAGGATTATGTGGTATGCCTGTAATATGCTTTATATTGTAATAAGCAAAAAACTGTTTCATTTTAACAGAGACATATGATGGAGCATTATCAGTTTTGATTTGTGCAGGTATACCCATGATGGCCATAACTTCTAGCAAATGAGTGATTACAGAATCAGCTTTTTCAGAACTCAAAGCAGTTGCCCACGGAAATCCTGAATAAGTATCGATAGTGTGGTGTACATATTTCAGTTTTCCAAATTCTGCAAAGTGAAACACGTCCATCTGCCAGATTTCATTCCTTTGAGTACCTTTTGCCTTACATCCAGCTGGTAATGGCGTTTGATTGTAGAAGGAACAAGTAGGACATTTCTTTACTATTTCTTTGGCTTGTTGCCAGGTTATGGAAAAATCCTTTTTTAAACCTTTACTATTGACATGATGTTTTTTAAGAAATTCTGAGGCCTCCAGCACATTTCCTATCAATAATTTATCAATCTCATCATTGCCTTGTGCTAAAGGGCCTGGCAGACCAGTATGGGATCGAATGTGAGTTATATATAAAGGATGACTCCTTTTCCTGATTGTATCTTGTAATTGAATAAATAGTGAAGTTAATTCTGAAGCATCAGGGATAAATTCTGCAGTCTCAATATGTAATACTACTCTTTCAGCATACTGAGAGTCAGTTACTATGTTGAGAGGTTCTGAAAAATCCATTAATACCAACAGAATAGCATACAATTCTGATTTTTGAACTGAATTATAAGGACTTTGAACCACTTTACTTAAATTTTCTGATTTGTAACCTGCCTTTCCTTGTTTGTTGGCACCTGTATAAAATGTTCGAACTCCAGATATGGGCTTTTCCCGTACAATTCGAGGCAAGATCCAATCAGCTCTCTTTATAAGATCAATTCTATCGCTTTTGGGATATTTGCTGTTAATTTCTCCCAAAAAATTACTGCAAGCTCTTTGCCAAGGTTCACTTTCTGTCCATAATTTTTCAATATCCTCCTTAGTTAAAGGTACAACAATTTCTGCTGGGTCTATTCCTGCTAATTGACAAAGTCTCAATTTTCCTTTCCAAATCAAGTCAGAGATTTTTTCCACATAAGTTTTTAATTTTTTGTTTGGTTTATTTGGTAAAAATATCCATTCTAATATAATATCTTCCCTCTGCATTAATATTCCTGTTGGAGAATGCCTAGAAAGTAAAATAACCAAAATGCAATCCAGCTTTGGATCAATACGATCCACGTGCCCTTCATGTACTTTCTTTTCTACCAAGGCCAATTCTTTCTCAGCTTCAGGTGATAATTCTCTTGGACTATTTAAGTCCTTGTCACCTTCTAAGGTTTTGAACAAATTATGCAGTTCATCATTTTTTACCCCAACAATAGTTCGTAAATGAGAAATATCTCAAAATAATCTTTGAAAGTCATTAAGAGTCTGTAGTCAATCTCTCCTAATTTGCACCTTTTGGGGTCTAATTTTTTGTAGCTCTATTTTATATCCTAAATAATTAATAGAATCTCCTCTTTGTATCTTTTCAGGAGCAATTTGTAATCCCCAGCAAGGCAAAATTTTCTTTACTTCTTCAAACATTCTTTCTAAAGTATCTGCATTTGAGTCAGCTAGTAAAATATCATCCATATAATGATAAATTATAGATTTAGGAAATTTTTTACATATCACTTCCAATGGCTGTTGTACAAAATATTGGCACAAAGTTGGGCTATTCAACATTCCCTGTGGGAGGACCCTCCATTGAAATCTTTTAACCGGTTGAGAATTATTATAAGTAGGCACTGTGAAAGCAAATCTTTCTCTGTCTTTTTCTTGTAAGGGTATTGAAAAGAAACAGTCTTTTAAATCAATAACTATGAGAGGCCATCCTTTCGGTAACAGAGTAGGCAAAGGAATTCCAGATTGTAAAGAGCCCATTGGCTGAATTACTTTGTTAATTGCTCTAAGGTCTGTTACCATTCTCCATTTACCAGATTTCTTCTTAATAACAAATACAGGAGAATTCCAAGGGCTGGTTGAATCTTCAATATGCTGAGCATTTAACTGTTCTTCTACCAGCTCTTCTAAAGCCTGGAGTTTCTCTGTTGTTAAAGGCCATTGCTGGACCCATACAAGCTTGTCTGTTAACCATTTTAAAGGTAGAGCTGTTGATGTCTTTGGAAGATCATCAGTTGTTGTGCCCTGTTCTTGTATAATATGGATGCCTGGTGACCGTTCAGAATATTGCCTTCTAATATTTCTCTCAGAAACATGTGCTAGTTTATGATTTGTTTCTGAGATTGGAGGGATGTTAATCTGAGTATTCCATTGTTGTAACAAGTCTCGACCCCACAGGTTCATAGCTATGTTAGCCACATATGGTTTTAATTTTGCTCTCTGTCCTTCTGGACCTATGCATTCGAGCCATCTTGCACTCTGTTTCACCTGAGATAATGTCCCAATTCCTAACAGTTGAATGTTTACCTCCTGAAGAGGCCAAGTTGGATGACAAAATTCTGGTGCAATTATGGTAACGTCCGCACCTGTGTCTACCAGACCAGACAACAAAACACCATTTATTTTTATCAATAATTTTGGTCTTTATTCATTAATAGAAGTTTGCCAAAAAATTTTCTTTATGTTTTCTCCTGAATTTTCTATTCTCTCTGTTTCATCATCCTGACCAGCATGACTTATTCCAATAGGCATTTGGTTATTTAATTGCTCTGAGTTGGGGTTTCCTCTACGACTTACTGGACAAACTAAGGGTGACTGTGTGAAAACAGGCTTTCTTTCTGTAACCCTATGATCCAATCTTGAAGCAACTTCACTGTTAGTTTCTTCTGTCTGAGTTTTTACAGGTTTATCAAGTTTTTCTAAAGCTGTCATCCTGGCACTTAAATTGACTATCTTTTTAAATAGTAAAATGAGAATAAGCATAGTAATAAAATGCATAATTCGGTCAACATTAATCTTCTCATATAGCTGTTCCATTGTCAGACTGTCTAAAATTGCAAACAAAGCCCAATTTTCTTCCAATGAACAGAGAAAACCCATTTTTTTTTTAAATGTGGAAAAAAATTTCTCTTTTAAATAGTTTCCTTTAAAATATTTGATATGTTAAGTGACTTACCAAGTCCTTGTAGAACAGTACCAATCCGAGGGAATTTCAAAACAGCCTCCTAGTGTCCGAGGTGTGAATCCAGAGAGAGAGAGAGAGAGAGAGAGAGAGAGAGAGAGAGAGAGAGAGAGAGAGAGAACACGCAAGAACCGTAGCCAGAAGTTCTGCCTAAGAACTTGAATCCAGCCACGTGTTCCCGCTTGAGCCTAGTCAAGCCTTGGCTCTGGCTACCTTAAGCTCCAACCACGTGTGTTGGCTTTACAGGCAGGGGCCCTGTTCGGCAGGGCAGGCATGAATTGTCTGTAACACCGGCTTTAAGCAAGTAGCTCAAAGTTAGTCTGGCCTGAGGCCAAGCCGACCTGGGCCCGGGCTAGGGAGCCGGCCGCCCTGGCGGCCGCCCTGGCGGGAAACCGGACCTGCCAGCCGCCCTAGCGGGAGACCGGACCTGCCGGCCGCCCTGGCGGGAAACCGGACCTGCCGCCAAGCCAAGTTAAGCGGTTTTTAATGGATTCTTGTCACGTTGGGCGCCAAATGTAGATGTAACCAACGGTCTTATTAAATAAGAAACACAGAGCCAATTCAGAGAAGAAAGCCAAGAGGTCAGAGCTAAGAGCCTCACCCTTCCTGATTCAGGGATCCTCTTCAGCCAAGAGAGCTCTCCGAAAAAGACCTACTTCCTGTGTGAATGTCTTTTTAAAGTCTTCCTGTTCTGCCTTCTCATTGGTTGTAAACCCAAACATGTGACTGCCTCGTCACTGCCTGAATGTACTGCCCTCCAGGTCCTTAAAGGCGTGTGCCACCGCCGCCACACACTTGCTATGGCTCTGATAGCTCTGACCCCCAGGCAACTTTATTTATTAACATACAATTAAAATAACATTTCAGTATAAGTAAAATACCACCACACTTTTCTATTAATCTATAAGTTGTCACATGGCTTGTGGCTTACCGGTACTTTACATCTTACTTCTCATGGCAGCAGTGGCTGGCAGTGTCTCCTGAATCAGCCTTCCTGTTCCCAGAATTCTCCTCTCTGCTTGTCCTGCCTATACTATACTTCCAGTCTGGCTACTGGCCAATCAGAATTTTATTTATCAACCAAATCAGATCAACACATTCCCAGCATACAGAGTGATCAATATCCACAGCACTGGTGGTCCTGGGTTCTATAAGAAAGGCTAAGAAATCCATGTGGAGCAAGCCAGTAAACAATACCTCTCTACATTAACTCCTGCCTCCAGGTCCCTGCCCTGTTTGAGTTCCTGTCCTAACTTCCTTTAATGATGAACAGCATTGTGGAAGTATAAGCTGAAATAAACCATTTTCTTCCCAAGTTGCTTGGGTCATGGTGTTTCATTGCAGCAATAAAAACCCTAACCAAGACAGGGGCCTAGAGAAATGGGCACCTAAGTCACTCTTCTGAGAGACCCAGACTTCAGTTCTTAGCACTCACATCAGGCAGTTTATAACTGCTGTGACTCCAGCTCCAGGTCCAGGAGATCTGATACCCCCTGACCTCCAGGGGACACCCCAAATACATCCCTCTCTCTTTCTTTCTCTCTCACATACATATATACACTAAAAATAAATCTTAAACATTTTTTATTTAGTTGACACTGTGTCATGGATTTTCATATATTACACAATTGGATCTCCAAAGGAACACTGTAGGATCTATATGGACATAATTCCTAACAAGTAGGAAAATGTAGTGTAGTCATACTTTTTTGCTGGGACTGCCAGCCCACAAATAATGACAAATAATGGAGACTTATTATTAATTGTGAAAGCTTGGCTACAAGCAAGCCTGTAGAGAGTTTTTTTAAATTAGTGATTACTGGGAGAGAGGCCAGCCTATTGTGGGTGGTGCCATCCCTGGGCTTCTATAAGAAAGCAGGCTGAGCAAGCCATGAAGAGCACCTCTCCATGGCCTCTGCATCAGCTCCTGCCTCCAGGATCCTACCCTGCTTGAGTTCCTGCCCTCACTGCTTTTGAGGATAAACTATCATATGGAACTGTGAGTGAAATAAATCCTTTTCTCTCCATGTTGCTTTTGGTCATAGTAGTCTATCACAGCAGTTGTAAGCCCAACTAAGACAGCGCCCCCAAAACATCCTTGGAATATCTGGCAAGCATGAGACTGTCAAAGACATTTCTGGTTTTTAAACAAGAAATAAATTAGTTACTTTTCTTTGGGGTCTTTTTATCTTCAACTGCTTAGCCAATTTCTTCCTCTTATTTTTATATCCCTCCTGTCCCTCTGAAGAAGTACCCCTAATTGCAATTCTGGTATGTGGTGAAGACTGATATGGATTTTTCCAGCTGAATTTGGAGTGTTGGATGTGGATGTGACAGTTCTGGGATACCCCTCTAGAGGGACTATTGAAAAAAATCTCATCTTTCAAATGTGTACAGGAAGTGAAGTCCTTGACTGGTCAGGAAAACAGGAGAATAGAGGCTAAAGACAAGAGTTAGTAGCCTAGGCAGTGTAGAGGACCAGCCCCCACCATTATTTACCCCAGGAACTCTTGAGGAATGAGAGACAAGAGACTTAGTTAGAAATAGAGAGGAGAGAGCAAACAGAGAGAAAACACAGGATGGACTCAGGTGGGCCTGGATCCTTATCCACTGGCCCAGAACTTTATTCCAAAGGTTTATTTATAACAATGCCAAGGGGAAGGCCAAAAGACCTCCTCCTTGCTAGTTACAGTCTTCTGGTACCCAGGCCTGTGGTCCAATCAACCTCTTATGCAGTCCTGCTGGGTACAGCCACTAGGAAACCTAGTGGGCTACAACAGGTCCCTCTTCTTCATATTTTAAAAGAAAAAACTCTTGATGCAACTGCATCAAACTTAACATAATAATTCTAACATAAACAGAACTATGCAAAATTATAATTCCTACTCTCAACCTTCCTACAAACCTACTCTCAACATACAAAGCTACATTCAAGAACCATTTCTTTTTTTTTTTTTTTTTTTGGTTTTTCGAGACAGGGTTTCTCTGTGTAGCTTTGCGCCTTTCCTGGAACTCACTTGGTAGCCCAGGCTGGCCTCGAACTCACAGAGATCCGCCTGGCTCTGCCTCCCGAGTGGTGGGATTAAAGGCGTGCGCCACCACCGCCTGGCCAAGAACCATTTCTTAATAGAACTATACAAAATATATTACTTCACTCAAGTAACACAAAAATATTTTTAAGTTAAATATACTGAGGAATATTAACTCTCCCTTTTCTTTATATTTTAAATTAAATCTCAAGCCTAGTTAGAAAACCTAAAGTTCTCTATAAGCAGTTTCATTTTTCCATAAACAGTTTATAAGTAATCACCGTTGATAGAGTCTATACGCATAAGCAAATTCAAGCTTGTTCCATTGTAATGAAATTATTATTGTCCATTTCATTTCTTAAGTTCAAAAGTTGAAAAAGACTTCTGGTACCATTCCTAAAAGTTCCTCTGAGCATTCCTAGTCAGGGCCTGGCTTGTCAGCTGTCCTTAAGTCTGTGGATAGCTGTCAGAGTCGTAATGACTCTGAAGCAAACAGTTCCAAATACGAAAAGTTCCATAACCAAGACTTTTTTTTTTTTTTTTTTTTTTTTTTTTTTTTTTTTTTTTTTTTTGGTTTTTCGAGACAGGGTTTCTCTGTGTAGCTTTGTGCCTTTCCTGGAACTCACTTGGTAGCCCAGGCTGGCCTTGAACTCACAGAGATCCGCCGGCCTCTGCCTCCCGAGTGCTGGAATTAAAGGCGTGCGCCACCACCGCCCAGCCAACCAAGACTTTTTAGTTCAAGCAAGTCTCTCTGAGACTTTTGTTCTCATTTACCTCTGTGCTCTGCAGTCTGTAGCCTTCCATAACCAGGCCACTTACAGACCAGGCTAGAGAGCTTTACCTCACAGCCATATGGGCTCAAGGCTCCTTCAGCTGCCATGAGCTGAACTGTGGCTTTTCCACAGCAACCCCTGCTTTGGGAGGAAAACCCATTCTGCATCGTTGATGGTTCAAGTGCTCAGCAAACCGGGTCCTGGAATCCTCCATACACTGTCCTGTTGTATGACGAATGTAGCCTCAGGGCAACTCCATGATTGCAGTCACATCCTGCTGCTAGGAGCTCAGGCTTCACTCAGTCTCAGCAGTTCCCACAGTGCCTCAAGCTGGCTGTTCAGCCTGGAGTACGGTTCTCACCTCCACAGCTTCCTGCTCTCCAGCGCATCTCAGCTGCTTGTCTGGCACTGACACCATTCTGCTCTTGGCCTCCAGAAGCAGTCTGGACTCTGCCGTCTCCATTGTTCACCACAGCTCTGCTCGCTGTTCATCTTTCCTGAGGTGATACAAACCGCTGGGCTTTCTCCGCCATTTGCCTTTTTCATGGTGTAGCATCTCAAAGGTTGCACAACCTTACTGTTCACCTTTCCCTCAGCGCAGCATCTCTGCAGGGCTTTCCAAACTGCTGCTTGCCATTAGCCTCTCTCGTAGCTTAGCTTCACAGCTGAAAGCCTGTGGACCCTGGCAGCTAGAGCTGGCTCTTATTTCACTGGCTCTTGGTGTCTGCTGTTTGGGAAGCTATGATGCTTCACGTATCTCAGCAGGTCTCAGCAGTGGACATTACTTTTTGCTGCTGCTTTTTGAAGTTAGCAGTTTCTGGAGCTGCTTCTTGCCATTATTGGTGGTTTCTGGAACTGCCAAGTCCAAAGTTCACCATGGATTCTTATTCCTCTATTAAACCTTCATCATATCCTTACACCTAAAGCCTATATATTCTAAACCTACATTTTTTCAAACTAAATCTATGACCTATTTAAACCTATACTCTATAGGACTACTTTATCTATAGGTCTACTTTATAAACCTTATCTAAGTCTTACTTACGTTCTATAGGACTACCTTAGTAAATATACTTCTTATACAACCTTAGCAAATATACTTCTTATCTTATTTAAACTTACATTTGTAACTAACATGGCCATTTATTACTACATGTCTTAAAGAAATTCTATAGATCTATTCAAACACCTCAAGACTTTTTAATACCTAGAAGAGATTTAGAAAAGATATTTAGGAGAGATTTCTTAACTATTATCACTTCACATATAACAGAACTAACTTAACACTAAAGCAAACATCTATAAGAAATTTCTTAACACCTAGAAAAGATTTTAACTAAACTATTAACAAGACCAGAAGTATTCCAATCATTTAGTCAGCTTTGATATTATTCTAAAAGTTCTTGAGAGATTGAAACAAGATTTGTCAAGACACTTTCAACACTGGGATTCAGTGAATACTGTTGCTATGGAGTTGTAACATTTGTTGCTAGGGGAATGTAATATTTTTGAACAAACCCACACCCCAAAGTCACCTTTCCTGCTACAGAGCTCTCTCAACTGTGCCGGAACTGGCAGAAATGTGCTCAGCAGCAAACAGTTCCTAATTAGAGGTTGTCCCTTTACTCAAATTCATAACAGCTTTCCTGTGCCATAATTTCTGTTACAGCAGAAAAGCTTACCGTAAAGCCTTGTCATAGGCGAGGGTGAAATTATTGTATTGAACTGCCATAAAGCTCTAAGCAAAATCTTTTTGCGCAGCTATTAATTAGTACATACAAGGTACTGTTTCAAATCTGCATTGATACTACATTTCCCAGAAAGCCTTTCAGGTATTCGAGCAAACTTTCCTGCTCCCTTTACAGGGTTTCGTTTTTTTTTTTTTTTTTGGAAAGGGAGATTTTCTTTCTTAAGCTTGCTTTAGGATGCCTGTGCCACTGTATAACAGGTATACCTCTCTAATTAGATCTTTTATCTCACCCAGTTCCTGAGCAGTTTTGCATCCATTTGTCCGAGCTCTCAGACTAAGGCTTATTGCCTAAGGCAAAACGGTTAGGGCTTCACTCAGATCAGTGAGGCAAATCGCAAGCATTTGTTTCAGAAAGGTCCTTTCTCTGATAGAAAAGAAAGCTTTTCTCCTGGATAGCTTCCTGTCCTTTCCTGGCCTGGCTTTTTCCCCAGACAGGGTCCCTGACACTGCCTCACAGCTGCAGGTAGGCTTTACTGCCCTCCAGCAGCCCCTCCCATCAGGAAAGGATCAGTCTGTCTCTGCAGAGGGATTTCTGACTGCTTTTTTTCCCCATTTTTCTTTATTAAGACATTTTCTACTCACTCCACATGCTATCCACAGACCCCCCTCCTCTCTCCTCCCACCCCCAGCCCTCTTTCCCAAGCCACCCTGCATCCCCACATCCCCCAAATAGAGGTCTCCCATGGGGAGTCAGCAGAGCCCAGCACACTGAGCCTAGGCAGGTCCAAGCCCCTTCCCACTTCGCCAAGGCTGTGCAAGGCGTCACACCACAGGCACCGGATTCCAGAAGCCTGCCCATAGACCAGGGACAGATCCCGATCCCCCTGCCTGGGTGCCCCCCAAACAGTTCAAGCCAAACAAATGTCTTCTGTGTCCAGAGGGCCTAGTCCAGTCTCATGGGGGCTCTGGTCATCTCTGCATGTCCTCCCATCATTATCTCAACATCCCTTACCTGCGTATCTCTCCTCTCTCTCATGAATTGGATTCCCGGAGCTCAGCCTGGTGACTGGCTGTGGATCTCTGTATCTGCCTCCATCTGTCACTTACAAAGGCTCTATAATGACAGCTAGGTTATTTGCTAGGCTGGTCACCAGAGTAGACCAGTCCAGGCACCCTCTGGACCACTGCCAGCAGACCAAGGTGGGGTCAACCTTGTGGGTTCCTGAGAGCCTCCCCAGCACCTTGCCTCTTAATATTCCCATGATGACCTCATCTATCATGGTATCTTCCACCCTGCCCTCCCATTCTGTCCCTGTTCCAGCTTGACCCTCCCATTTCCCTACATTCTCATGCCCCAGTCCTCGCCTTCTGCCACCCCCCACACCCAGTTCACTCATGTAGATCTCATCCACTTCTCCTTCGCTGGGAAGGGTCATTCATGTGTCCCTCCTAGGGTCTTTCCCTGTTAGTTAGCCTCTCTGGAGTTGTGGGTTGCAGTCTGGTCATCCCTTCCCTCACACTTAGTATCCACTTATGAGTGAGTACATACTATGTTTGTCCTTCTGAGTCTGGGTTTTCTCACTCAAGATGATATTTTCTAGCTCCATCCATTTGCCTGCAAACCTCATGATATCATTGTGTTTTACTGCTGAGTAGTAATCCATTGTGTATATGTGCCATATTTTCTTTATCCATTCTTCAGTTGAGGGGCATCTAGGTTGTTTCCAGGTTCTTGTTATTATGAATAATGCTGTTATGAACATAGTTGAGCATGTGTCCTTGGGGTAAGATTGAGAATTCCTTAGGTATATGCCCAAGAGTGGTATAACTGGGTCTTGAGGAAGACTTATTCCTAATTTACTGAGAAACCGCCATACTGATTTCCAGAGTGGCTGTACCAGTTTGCATTCCCACCAACAGTGGAGGAGTGTTCCCCTTGCTCCACATCCTCTCCAACATAAACTGTCTTCAGTGTTTTTGATTTTAGCCATTCTGACAAGTGTAAGATGGTATCTCAGAGTTGTTTTGATTTGCATTTCCCTGATGACTAAGGATGTTGAGCAATTCCTTAAATGTCTATCAGCCATTTGAGATTCTTCTGTTGAGAATTCTCTGTTAAGCTCTGTAGCCCATTTTTCAATTGGATTGTTCCATATTTTGATGTCTAGCTTTTTGAGTTCTTTATATATTTTGGAGATCAGGCCTCTGTCAGATATGGGATTGGTAAAGATCTTTTCCCATTCTGAAGGCTGTCGTTTGGTCTTATTGACCGTGTCCTTTGCTCTACAAAAGCTTCTCAGTTTCAGGAGGTTCCATTTATTTATTGTCACTCTCAGTGTCTGTGCTACTGGTGTTATATTTAGGAAGTGATCTCCTGTGCCAATTCGTTCCAGACTACTTCTATCTCTTCTATCAAGTTCAGTGTAACTGGATTTATGTTGAGGTCTTTGATCCACTTGGACTTGAGTTTTGTGCATGGTGACAGACATGGATCTATTTGCAATCTTCTGCATGTTGACATCCAGTTATGCCAGCACCATTTGTTGAAGATGCTTTCTTTTTTCCATGGTACAGTTTTGGCTTCTTTGTCGTAAATCATATGTCATAGGTGTGTGGATTAATGTCAGGGTCTTCAATTGAATTCCATTGGTCCACATGTTGGTGTTTATGCCAGTACCACGCTGTTTTTTATTACTACAGCTCTGTAGTAGAGCTTGAGGTCAGGGATCATGATGCCTCCAGAAGTTGCTTTATTATACAGGATTCTTTTAACTATCCTAGGTTTTTTTTTTGTTTTTCTATATAAAGTTAAGTATTGTTCTTTCCAAGTCTGTGAAGAACTGTGTTGGGATTTTATTGAATTTGTATATTACTTTTGGTAAGACTGCCATTTTTACTTCTTGATTCTACCTATCCATGAGCATGGGAGGTCTTTCCATTTTCTGATATCTTCTTCAATTTCTTTCTTCAGAGACTTAAAGTTCTTATCACACAAGTCTTTCACTTGCTTAGTTAGAGTTACCCCAAGGTATTTTATATTATTGGTGGCTACTGTAAAGGGTGATGTTTCTCTGATTTCTTTCTCAGCCCTTTTTCATTTGTATATAGGAGGGCTACTGATTTTTTTGAGTTAATCTTGTATCCTGCCACCTTACTGAAGGAGTTTATCAGCTGTAGGAGTTCCCTGGTAGAATTTTTGGGGTCACTTATGTATACCATCATATCATCTGCAAATAATGAAAGTTTGACTTCTTCCTTCCCAATTTGTATCCCCTTGATCTCTTTTTGTTGTCTTATTGCTCTAGCTATAACTTCAAGTACTATATTGAATAAGTATGGGGAGAGTGGACAGCCTTGTCTTGTTCCTGATTTTAGTGGAATTGTTTTGAGTTTCTCTCCATTTAATTTGTTGTTGGCTGCCGGCTTGCTGTAAATTGCCTTTATTATGTTTAGGTATGTTCCTTGTATTCTTGATCTCTCTAGAACCTTTATCATGAAGGGGTGTTGGATTTTGTCAAAGGCCTTTTCTGCATCTAGTGAGATGATCATGTGGTTTTTTTTCTTTCAGTTTGTTTATATGTTGTATTACATTGACAGATTTTTGTATGTTGAACCATCCTTGCATCCCTGGGATGAAGCCTACTTGTTCATGGTGGATAATTTTTTTGATGTGTTCCTGGATTCGGTTAGCCAGTATTTTATTGAGTATTTTTGCATCAATGTTCATGAGGGAGATTGGTCTGTAATTCTCTTTCTTTGTTGCATCTTTGTGTGGTTTGGGTATCAGGGTAACTGTAGCCTCATAAAAAGAATTTGGTAATATTCCTTCTGTTTCTATTGTGTGGAACAATTTAAAGAGTATTGGTATTAGCTCTTCTTTGAAAATCTGGTAGAATTCTGCACTGAAACCATCTGGTCCTGGGCTTTTTTTGGTTGGGAGACTTTTAATGACCGCTTCTATTTCCTTGGGGTTATTGGTCTATTTAAATAGTTTATTTAGTCTTGATTTAACTTTGGTTTGGGGTACCTATCCAGAAAATCGTCCATTTCTTTCAGATTTTCCAATTTTGTGGAGTATAGGTTTTTGAAGTATGACCTGATAATTCTCTGGATTTCCTCATTGCCTGTTGTTATGTTCCCCCTTTTCATTTCTGATTTTGTTAATTTGGATGCTCTCTCTTTCTGCTTTTTGATTAATTTAGATAAGTGCTTATCTATCTTGTTGATTTTCTCAAAGAACCAACTCTTTGTTTCATTGATTCTTTGTATTGTTCTCTTTGTTTCTATTTTATTGATTTCAGCCCTCAATTTGATTATTTCCTAGCATCTGTTTCTCCTGGGTGACTTTGCTTCTTCTTATTCTAGAGCTTTCAGTTGTGCTGTTAAGTCACTAGTGTGAGATTTCTCCAACTTCTTTATGTGGGCATTTCGAGCTATGAATTTTCCTCTTAGACTGCTTTCATGGTGTCCCATAAGTTTGGCTATGTTGTACATTCGTTTTCATTGAATTCTAGGAAATTTTTGATATCTTTCTTTATTTCTTCCTTGACCCATTGGTGATTCAATTGGGCATTATTCAGTTTCCATGAGATTGTAGGCTTTCTGTAATTTTTGCTGTTGTTGAAGTCTAACTTTAAGCTATGGTGGTCTGATAAGACACAGGAGGTTATTCCAATTGTTTTGTATCTGTTGAGATTTGCTCTGTGACCAAGCATGTGGTCGATTTTGGAGAAGGTTCCATGGGGTGCTGAAAAGAAGGCATATTCTTTTGTGTTAGGGTGGAATGTTCCGTAGCTATCTATTAAGTCTATTTGAGTCATAATGTCTGTTAGTTCCCTTATTTCTCTGTTAAGTTTCTGTCTGGCAGACCTGTCCATTGGTGAGAGTGGGGTGTTAAAGTCTGCCACTACTAGTATATGAAGTTTGATGTGTGATCTAAGCTTTAGTAATGTTTCTTTTACGAATGTCAGTGCCCTTGTATTTGGGGCATAAATAATCAGAATTGAGACTTCATCTTGTTGGATTTTCCCTGTGAAAAATATGTATTGTCCTTCCTGATGTCTTTCAATTGATTTAACTTTGAAGTCTATTTTATTAGATATTAGGATAGCTACACCAGCTTGCTTCTTAAATCCATTTGGTTGGAAAGTCTTTTCCCAGCTTTTTATTCTGAGGTGGTATCTTTGAAGTTGAGGTGTGTTTCTTGTATGCAGCAAATGGATGGATCTTGTTTTTGTATCCATTCTGTTAGCCTGTGTCTTTTTGTAGGTGAATTGAGACCATTGATATTGATGGAAATTAATGACCAGTTATTGTCAATTTCTGTTATTTTTTGGTGGTAGTGTTGTATGTTTCCCTTCTTTGGTATTTGTTGGTATGGGACTATCTACTGCCTGTGTTTTCATGTGTGTATCTAACTTCCTTAGGTTGGATTTTTCCTTCAAGTGCTTTCTGTAGGGCTGGATTTGTGGAGAGATATTGTTTAAATCTGGTTTTATCATGGAATATTTTGTTTACTCCATCTATGGTGATTGAGAGTTTGCTGGATATAATAGTCTGGGTTGGCATCCATGGTCTCTTAGTATCTGCATAACATCTGTCCAGGATCTTCTGGCTTTTAGAGTCTCCATTGAGAACTCAGGTGTTATTCTTATGAGTCTGCCTTTATATGTTACTTGGCTTTTTTCCTTTGTAGCTCTTAATATTTTTTTTTATTCTGTATGTTTAGTGGTTTGATTATTATGTGGCGAGGGGACTTTATTTTTTGGTTCCAGTCTATTTGGTGTTCTGTAACTTTCTTGTATTTTTATAGGCATTTTCTTCTTTAGGTTGGGAAAGTTTTCTTCTATGATTTTGGTGAATATATTTTCTGTGCCTTTGAGTTGGTATTCTTCTCCTTCTTCTATCCCTATTATTCTTAGTTTTGGTCTTTTCATTGTGTCCCAAATTTCCTGGACATTTTGGGTCATGACTTTGTTGGTTTTAGTGTTTTCTTTGACTGACGAATCTATTTCTTCTACCCTATCTTCAACGCCAGAGATCCACTCTTCCATCTCTTGCATTCTGTTGGTTATACTTGCATCTGTAGTTCCTGTTCATGTGCTCAGATTTTCCACTTCCAGCATTACCTCAGTTTGTGTCTTCTTTATTTACTCCATTTCAGTTTTGAAATCTTGAAAACTGTTTCCCTCACTTGTTTAATTGCTTTCTCTTGGCTTTTAAGGGATTAACTGATTTCTTCCCATTTTTTGTTTGACTTTTCCTCGATTTCTTTAAGGGAATTTTTCATTTCCTCTTTTAAGATCTCTAATATCTTCTTAAAGTCATTTTATGGTAGATATCTTCTGTTTCTTCTGTGTTGGGATGTTCAGGTCTTGATGATGTAGGTTCTGATGGAGCCATATTGGTTTTTATGTTGTTGACTGTATTTTTACACTAGCGTCTACCTATCTCTTTCTCCACTTGGTGTAAGCAGTGTCTGTGTCTGAGAGAGCCTCTCTTGGTCTGATTGATACCCTTGATCTAGTGGGAGCTCTAGGTCTAGTCGATGCTGATGGACTTTTTGTCTTAGGGAGCAGCTCTTAGTCCAACTGGTGCTAGTGGGCTCTGTCTCAGGGAGTAGCTGCAGTCTTACCGTGTGGTAGATGGTGGTAGTCTGACCTGTCTGCAGGATGTCTGCCTGCCAACTGGCCTCTTAGTCCAGTTGGATGCTGGCAGGCTCTGTCTCAGGGAACAGTTGCAGTCTCAGAGGGTGGGTGGGATTTGGGGGAGATGGGGCTTGGGTTACAGTGTCTGATGGGGGATGGGTGAGGGTGTAGGGGCACAGAGCTGTGCCCCTGGGCCCAAAGCCTAGGGGCTGGGGTTTTCAGGTATGAGGATAAAGACTCACCTCTTAGTCCAGTTGGGTACTGGCAGGGTCTGTCTCAGGGAACAGTTGCAGTCTCCCCTTTCCAACTCTTATTTTGAGAGATAATCAGTTGGCAAATGGTAAGGAAATTACACTCTTATAGGCCCCAACCGAAAAGTTTTAGGCCTCCTGAAGGCCTCTCCACCATTGCAACAAACACGTTGCAACAAACCGAATCAGACCGAATCAGGAAAAGCCCAGGTTTAATGTATAAAGCACTCCCAGGTGATTCCTCGGCCCTGCAGAGAGGAGAAGGGGACCAGACAGGAAGAACCATGAGTCTGTTTTCAGGAATGCAGTTTAGATATCCCCTGTGGGAGTCATCCTTGATTTCTGACTGCTTTTTACTGGCTGGAAGAGACAGAACTTAGAAGAAATGTTTTTGGGAACTCAAGTCCTGTCTCACTCATTACAGAGAGGATTTTTCTGACTTGAAAGGAGGGCAGAACTTTAGGTTTTGCTGTTCTAAGAGGTTTGTCACAGGTGATTTCCTGTACTAATTATCTCCAGGTGATTCCTTCTTTTTCCTTTACAGAAAGAAAACAGAGAAAAAGTTCTGAAAGGCTTTTTAGAGAAAAATTAAGTTTCCTATGGTGATATTTTATTTGTACTGAAATGTGATTTTATTTGTATGTTAATAAATAAAGTTGCCTGGGGGTCAGAGCTAATAGCAAGCCATAGCAGAGCTGGGTGGTGGTGGCGCATGCCTTTAATCCCAGCACTTGGTAGGCAGAGCTAGGTGTTCAAGGATACAGTCAACAGACAGTGACGAGGCAGTCATGTGGTTGGGTTTACAACCAATGAGAAGGCAGAACAGAAAGTCTATATAAAGACAAACAGACAAGAAGTAGGTCTCTCTCAGAGAGGTCTCTTGGCTGAAGAGGCTAGCTGCAGCAGGCGGGTAAGGCTCTTAGCTCTGATCTCTTGGCTTTCTTCTTTGCATTGGTTCTGTGTTTCTTATTTAATAAGACGGTTGGTTACATCTACAGTTTCCTAAAAGAGAGAAAGATTACCAAGCTCTTGCAAAACTTCCATTCTCTACACTTTTTGGCTTCATGGCCAGGAGGGAACTAATTCTGAGGGTAAGATGTTGCACTGCTGACGGAGCAGAGGATTTTTGTTTCCATCTGTACCTGCTGAAGGGGAAATTTCTTTCCTCTGCTGCTTTTAAGCATTTAAGCTGTCCCCAGGCCAAAAGCTTCCATAGGAATCTTTTCTTCTACCAGATAAGCTCAAAGAAGAGCTTTTCTCTGCCTGTTAAGTTCAAAGATAGATTCCCCCTCCCCAGGATTTTACGTTTACAGCTAGGTTTATCTTATCCTACTTTGCCCTAAGCTTTTTCTTTTTATATTATTTATGTTTCCTATCTAACTCTAAATTTCTTCCTGTACTATATTACTACATTCTACCTTCCTTATTTTTTATAGATAGAAAAGAGAAAGAGAAGAGAGAGAGAGAGAGAGAGAGAGAGAGAAATCTATATAGAGAGAAATCTAATGCTGCAGCCTTGTGGTATTTCCTTCACCGCCTAACCTATACACTGGAGAATAAAATACCATTGGCTTCATTTTCCAATTCCTTATCATCATGCCTCCACTCACAATGCCCCCTACATCCTGTATAATATTAGAGGGACCAGCCTTAATATTATACATCCCAGGGACTCAGGAGAGAGAACTACTAATGGCGAGGACTATTTTCAAGAGATAGAATCTCAGCACACCGAGCTCTATAGTCCACTTGCTTTAATTCCTCTGGCATAACATCCACATATACACAGCTTCAGTTCTGTTCTCTTGCCTAGCTCCTTTCTTGCCTGATTTCTCTCTGTTTATTTACTGTTCCCTCTTAAGTTCTATCTTAATTCTGCCTCATCTAGGTCCTTTTCACCTTGTTCTTACCCAGCTAGGGCTTTCCCATCTGACTCTTCCTCATCTTCCATCTCGTTCCTCTAGTACTCTTTTCTAGTCCTTCAATCTAGTTCTTTCCCTTCTCAGTTTGTTCCTTGCAAGTTCTTACCCATCTAGTTCTTCCATTCTCTTTTCTCTTCTCTGTCCTCTGTGCCATGGAAGTCCTGGTATATAAAGCCAGGCTTCCAGGGTCAAAGGGAGGGATGATAAGAATCACATTGAGAGGCAATAACTGTTAATTATCATTTGCAACCCCAAAGGGAAGTGACCAATGGGGAAATGAATTAACTAAAGGCTGAATTCGGGTAACATCTAAGAAGAGGGAATCTTATGTGCTCAACTATAGTCTTAAACATGATTAGTATAAAATATTAAGAATCTATAAGTTGCTAGGTCAATGGGAGAAAATGAAACTGTCTTTTTTTCTGTGGCTTGTATCTGTCCAAGCTATCTGCCTTTTTTGTGCAGGGTGGGGGAAAGTGTGCTCAGTCGCTAGGCAACCTGTGTACAGCTAGATGCCTCTGGTGATAGTTAAAGGGAGATCTGGAACCAGAGGTAAGATTTGGGAAAGGAGGAAGTAAAGCTTAGTTGGCACATCCGCCAGGCCTTCTCAAACAGGTAGTCTGGATGCTTAAGTCTGTTCTTAGAGAGTACAGAGGTATCTCTGATAAAGTACTTTCCTCCATCTAGGGATGGACCTGGCCAGATGCTGCCAATGATGATAATTACAGGGAGGCTTGAACTGGGGTTCTGGCTGAGCATAGCTGTCAGCGCAGAAGGTTATCTAAATATACCTAGAAATGGTTAGGTAAGGAGTTAGCAGTCTATAAAGTTAGTAAGGCTGTAAGAAAGGAGGGTCCAAGCTGAATTGTGTAAAGCTATCACTTAATGTCCACCTGACCTAAGTGGTTTCTCCTTGTGGAATTTACCTTAAATCAGGAGACTTTCATGTGGGCTGCTATCACTGTTAGTCCTCGGAAGTTGGGTGCCCACCTGGGTGGTGTCTCCTGTTAGTCCTTGAAAGTGGCTAAGGGAGATAATCTGATTCCAGAGAAAGCCTTTCCCGAGGCTGTTCTCCAAATTCCTGGAATGTGTATATCCAGAGAGTGATCAGTCCACACTGTTAGCCCTTCTAAGGGAAAAGTCAATTGGCAAAACTATGAAGGCACACATGATTTTCATAACAGAATACAGCTGATATATAACAAGCCAAGTAACACCAAAAACTCCTTGGGATTTGGCTTCCTCTGAAGGAATTCCCTGATTCCTCCAGGTAGTGACTTTGCCATAACCAGCTGAGTTCTTACGATATATTCCTGTGGCCTGCAGCACCTACACTCCTTTTACCTAGTCCCTGGTCCTCGTTTGTGGTGCCATCTGTGGAGGACCAGCCCCCACTATTATTTACCCCAGGAACTCTTGAAGAATGAGAAATAAGAGTCTTAGTTAGAAATAGAGAGAGGAGAGCAAACAGAGAAAAAACACAGGATAGACCCGCTTGGGCCTGGATCCTTTTCCACCAGTTCAGAACTTTATTCCAAATGTCTATTTATAACAATGCCAAGGGGTAGTGCCAAAGACCTCCCTCTTCCTAGTTACAGTCACCTGGCACCCAGGCCCATGGTCCAATCGACCTCTTATGCAATCCTGCTGGGTGCAGCCACTAGGAAACCTCAAGAGCTACAACAGGGCAGGGAGTTGGTAGCCTAGGCAGGGAATCAGGAACAGCTAGAACAGGGGGTCTGTCTAAAGTAAAGTTCATTCAAATCTCTCAGTGGGCTTACAAGAGCCTCTATCTGCTGGGATCCTCATTTTTCTTTGGCCTTCAAGGCTGGACTGGACAGTTATGAACCCAGGATCTGTTTTCAGGCATTTTGATAGCTGCTTTGGTAGTTGGAATCACATAGTGATATCCATGTCAGATGACTTCTAGAGAGGGAGAGAGAGAAGAAATTTAGTCATCATTTGATTAAAACTACAGTGGTCTGCCTCTCTTGGCTGCAGGTAGACACTCCAATATTAAGTTAAGCCAAAGTCTGAAGTCTTGTATCTGGGTGGCATTTTTTCTTATCAAGAAGAAAATCATTAGGGATAGTTGTCTAACTAACATTTTATATAGATTTAAATCTAATGTCTCATGAGTGCAATCCTTTAGACTGTTGAACCTGCCAATCCTTTTAGGGTTTATTTTTAATTTTTTTCTTTATGACAAGACCAGTTGAGGATTAGATCTTTATACACAAATCCTTTATTAAAATTATTTCCAGGAGATGGGGAGTTGGCTCAGAGGTTAAAAGCACTGACTGCTCTTCCAGAGGATCTGGGTTCTATTCCTAGCACCCACATAGTGGCTCACAACCATCTATACCTCTAGTTTCAGGGGGTCTGATGCCTTCTTCTGGCTTCAGAGGGTAATAGTCACATAGTACATAGAAATACAGAAATACATGCAGGCACAATATTCATACACATAAAATAAATGAATCTAAAAAATAACTTATAAAAATATTTCCATTTTTATATCCTAACTTTTTTTTAACCCATGGGCTCTCCCTTTCTCTTCTTCTTTTTTTTTTTTTTTGAGATGAGTATCTCTATTATGTAGCTCTGGCTGTCCTAGAACAAGCTATGTAGACCAGGTTTGCCTTGAATGCACAGAAATCTACTTGTCTCTTCCTCTTGAGTTCTAGGATTAAATGAACCACCATAACTGGCCTTGGTTTTCTTTCTTAATGAGATATAGAAATATTAGCAAATCTGTTGTGAGAATTTTCTCCCTGGTGTGTGTGTGTGTGGGGGGGGGGGGGGGATTAAGCAAAGTCCAACCCCTTTTTATGAGGTCCCAACAACAAACAAAAGTTCAGTTTCATTAAAGATCAGTCTCTGTGTGTGGGGAAATAGTTTATTGGGTTTATTTATAGAGTATTGGTGAGGGGTTACTGACAGCAGTGTGGGTGAATTGAAAGTAACCACATTGGGAAGTCTTCATCCAGTAGGGATGATGGCTTTCCCATAATCATAAGTGGAGCCCCCTCTCCCTATTCTTCCAGTTTTTATACTGTAGCTCCTCCTTAAGCCCCAAAGGCCATGTACAATTATGGCAGACTTGCTTACCCTTGGCTGGGAGAGGTGCCTGGCTACTCAGAGGAGTCCTGACCTTGTTCATTCCCTCCTTCTACAAAGGAGCATCATCAGTGGACAAGCAGTAAACCCAGTTGTGGTGACCCTTTATGTTCAGACACAGACAGTCTTATGAAGATGGTAGTTATTTGGCTTGGAGGATAGTACTGTGTAACACCATCTAACAAAAAAGAAATCTGGATCCAAACTACATACATAGGATAATGTAATAAATTAATAAACTATGTGACTTTACAAGTGCCCAGGTAAATCATACACAAAACACAAGACAATAGAAATATTGTGTTTTTTGCTTTTCTTTTTTAATGTTTTATACAGTTCAGAGAATGATTTCTCATAGCCTTGTTTTTATTTTGGGTGAATGTAAGTAGCAGATAGAGAAAAACAGTAGTACACAGTGAATCTTCAAATTGATGTTCACAATGTCTAGCATAACTCAGCTAAGGAATCCTATTGAACTATGATGCTGAAGTTGTTATTACAAGATGTCTTTTTTTTTTTTTGATTGGGTGATAGAAAACCTTCTCTATTCTCTCCATAGACTGTGTCTCAGTCAATGTTCCATGGTGTGAAGAGACACTACGAGCACTGCAACGCATATAAAGGAAAACATTTAATTTGTCTTGTTTACAGATTCACAGGTTTGTCCACTATCAGTATGTCAGGAAACATCGTGGCATACAGGTACTAGAGAAGGAGCTCTAAGAGTTCTAGATCTGGATCCACAGGCAACAGGAAGAAGAAAGACACTGGACCTGGCTTGAGCATTTGAAATTCTAAAGCCCACCCCCCAGTGACACACTTTCTCCAACAAGGCCACACCTCCTAATAGTGACACTCCCTGATGACCAAGCATTCAAGTTTATGAGCCTATGGGGGCGATTCTTATTCAAACCACTACAGACAGTCAGGAGTCTTTAAGTTTATTGTTATTTTTTAGTACCTGTAATCTAGAGAAAATGGAACACAGAAAATAGTAAGGGATGGCACCAGTTTGTTTCCCTTAGCCTGTTTATATCATTGTAACTGGAAAGCAGAAACAAAAGCAAGTGTACCAGGGCCTGGTAGGCAGGAATGAAAGCAGACAACAAGCATGGAACAAAGGAGTCTTGGAAAGAAAGAAAATAATTAATCGAAAACAGAAAAACAGGCTTGGAGACACTGGGCAAAAGGAGCAGACATTAAGACACAGTATAGCCTGTATCTCTAGCATAGTGCCCACACAACTGAAATTCTCTTTTCCTTTTGCTTGTGGTGAGTTAAGCCCCACGATGAAATGAGCCCGTCTTCCATAAGGGCACAAGTCCTTGTGGGATTCATGCATCTCACAGGTTAAATGTGAAGTTATCCTCTTTCCTTTAACAAGATACTCATGGGGCATTTGAAATGGCTCAGTGGTCCAGAGAACTTACTGGTCTCGAAGAGGACTCTGGTGTAGTTTCACAGGGTGGCTCACAACTATAACTCCAGTTCAGGGAACTTCTGACATTTTTGGGATTCCACATGCATGTGATACACACACACACACACACACACACACACACACACACACACACACACACACACTCACACACACACTATTTTTTTTAAAAAAGATATCTGATATAAGAGAAATATCATAGAAATGTTAGCATAGATATAGGAGACAGTAAGTGTAGCCTAGACATACAGATATGAAGTAGAAAAGGAAAGAAACAGGAAGCAAGTTCATAGTCCCAGTTCAAGAGAGATGAGTCCATATATCCTACCACACAAACTGTAACAGTGAACATCAAGTGATATCATGTGAATCTTTGATCTCCCCTCAGTTTATAGACACAAAATGTCCCTAGGAAAGGAACTCCTGAAGGAAGCAGGAGTGAGGAGGTTTGCCCACTGCCAGTAAATGGGGATGTTGCTTTGTTACACAGAGAAACTGGGACAGGGGGTGACCTTAGCAACATTTTGCCTCATTCAAGTGTGGTGTGGGCTGTGAGCAGATGGATCTATGCTCCTCTGTGTTGGCTGGAGTTTCTGAGAAACCAACTCCTTAAAATAGTTAATCCTGATTAAAAACCAGAGTAGCCTTGTGTAGCAATTTTATTCAGAAAAGCAGCTGCTTGGGGCCACACGGTCTAAGGCAATATCAGCTCTCAGCACGTTATTTTCCTCCTTTCCTGGAAACCTGATCCAAGGTCTCCCAGGCTCTCTGTGGAAACATGGTTGAGAAGAAATAAGAGAGAATTCATGCCCAGAGAGGGTTTGGGAGATAGGGAATTAAACTGGATTTTGGGAGGTCTTGTCCACATTGTTCATCCCTCTTTAGTCTAGCCATGAGGGTATGTTGAATGGGGTGGAGGAGCCTCTGGGGCAGTCAAAGCCAAAATTTCCATCTAGAGTAACCTATTTTTATTTATTTATTTATCTATTTATCTATCTATTTATTTATTTGGAGCATTTATTTACTTACTTATTTACTTGTTTATTTATTTGGAGCTTATTTGACCTAATTGTTTCCTCTTTTGGTCCTAGCATTCAATTCTCAACTCCAGAGGAGATTTCTTATGTCTAATTTGAGAGTCCCTAAGCGGTACATACAAACCTTCACTCATTCACTCTCAAACAACCTCCAAAAAACCTGATCACCAAGGAACTTCCACCTTGCTCCTTGAAGTTTCCCTGGCTGCTGTGGTACTTAGCTGGGCTCTTTATCCACATTTCCTAGAAACTTTCTATCTTGGGGTCATTACCCATCCAAAAAAGTGTCGTTTACCTGAGACCCATGTAGCTACAGCAACACATGACATGGATGTGTTTTTTCCATGGGAGGGATTTTGAGCACTCTCCCAAATGGGTTTGAGATGAACCCTCAAATTGTTAAAAACAAAGAATGATTTCAGTGCTGCACAAAGGAACATAGGAACAGAGCAAAAGCAGCTTGGCATGGCAATTCTTTTTGTAATAAGGATGTGCCAGAACACAAACGGGGCTAGCAAGCACACTGGAGCCAACATAGATGCCAGCTTCTATCCTTGATGCAGGTGGCAGTCCTGTGTCATCCCATGGGTGAGAGCCCAGCTTCTGTCACAGGTGGCTTCTCAGAACAAAGGGGAAGAGAAGGTTCAGGAAGTATGAACCCTTGTTAAGCTGACTACCTTTGATTAAAACAACAACAAAAAAATCCCAAAAATCTCTCGATAGGAAAAAAGAAAAGCAGCAATGAACAACAACAACACCTTTCTTACACTAGTACACTGCTGTCTTAGTGTTCTATTGCTGTGAAGACACACCATGACCATCACAGCTCTTACAAAGGAAAACATTTAATTGGGCCTGCCTTATAGTTTCAGAAGTTTAGTCCATTACCATCATGATAGGAGATGGCGGCATGCAGGCATATATAAGGAGCTGGGAGTTCTACATTTTTATGCACAGGCAGTTGAAAGAACTCACACTAGGTGTGGCTTGAGCATATATGAGACCTCAAGGCCTGCCTCCACAGTGACACATTTCCTCCAAGAAGGCCACACCTACTCCAGCAAGGCCACACCTCATAATAGTGCCACTCCCTATGGGTCAAGCATTCAAACACATGAGTCTATGGGGGCCATTCCTATTCAAACCACCACAACCACCATGCTGGCCTTTGACTCCTTTCCAGTTCACAGATCTTCACATTTATTTTTAAAATCCAAAGAAGTACAGAAAGAATCAAATTTCTTCAGAGATTTTCAGAATGGTTAAATACTTATTTCCCCTGCTTTTTGCATCAGCGTCTTCTTTATTTTCAGTTGTCTTCTACCTCCACTGTGTGTAGGAGATTTGGGCTAGGATGAGAAATGAAAAAGGAAGCTAGACAATGGCATCCTTCAGGGAATCACAAATGTCCTTTAATGGGAAGTTTTTGTCTTGGTGCAGCAATTGCTGCTGGCCCAGATCTTCTTGCCAGGTGGGTGAATCGGCAATGTATTTCTGCCTCTTTCCCAGGGGGACCCATTGTCTCCTTGCTGGCCTATGATACCGTGTAGCACACACTGCCTCTACACTCCACTGTCCCAATTAGGCTTTCTCAGTACTGCTGACACCCATCATCAAAAATTAAGTCTTTCTACTCAGCTACAGAATTGTTATTTCCATTTCTAATTGGCAATAGCTTGTCACCTATCTGAGATATCTCTCTGTTTAAACAAAATTCTTATGGTAGTCATCTGCATAAATTGCTCAGTATTTTCCACTGTAGTTAGAATATATCCCAAACTTGTCATGGCCTCTAGCCTCCTGTGATCTGACCCAGTCTCCAGCTCCATGCCCTGCTATTTCCCTCCTTACTGAAGGGTACAGACACATCTTGCCTTTTCATAAACACTTCAAACTCATTTTCATTTGCTGTGACCTAGTTCCTTCTTTTCATGAAGGGATCAACTTGTATAGACTCTGAGAGGGGCCTTGCTACCGGCCTTCTGTGGCCTCTTCCCACCCACACGGCCTCATTTTTATCACATCACTCTTTCTGTTTTTTCTAAAGAAAGATTCACTGTAAAAATCCATGCTTAGATTATTTTTGTTAAATTTGTTTTCCTACTTTCCATTTAAACATAGATTCCATGAGCTAAGGGCCACCTTCATCTGTTTTCCATCATATTCCTCAGTGTAGAAAAGTCTGTATCAGTAAATACTAACTAGGTGAGGATAATATTTCAATACCACAGATTAATCAACATTAGTGGGATTTTTGCCATTGTGCTAAGCAGACAAAGGAAAGATGTTATACAGAAAACATTGTAGGAGTGGAACATTGGCCCTGCCCTCTTCCTAAAATGCCTCCAAATTACTGACAGAGGCAAATGGAAAACAAAGGCATTGTTTCAATTTGCAGTCATTTAGTTACCACACTTTAATTTGATAAGCCACTTCCCATGATATATTTGAAACTTGATTTTTTTTCCTTCTATATTAACTGGGAGTAAATAAAACACAAACATTTTATTTAGCTGCTGGTGGTGGCACCAAGCCTTTAATTCCAGTGCTAAGGAGGTTGGGGACTGAGAATTGAGAGTTCTAGGCCATCCTAGGCTAAATGATGAGTGAGACATAGTCTCAAACATTGACAACAGGGAAGAACAACCAAAAGTGACCCAGCTGGGGTGAAATTGGAGTCAAATACACATGGAATTGGAGAAAATACTTAGCCTGTACTTGAGTCTTGGAAAAATTAATATTAGATCTCTAACAAAATTACTGGACTCACTTCCTTTAGTTCTTAACCTCAAATTTGCCCCAATTCCTTTTCCTATTTTCTTTCCAGTGCTTTAGGAGATGAGTGTCTACTTGTGAGCAGATGCCTTCTTGGGTAATTTGGGGAAAATATTTATTTGGACACTGGCCTAGTTTGGTTGGAGTGATAAAACTGAAAGGGTATATGGCGCTGGTTTGGCTGGCACTAGATCGTCTCCCGCAGTTGGCGGCAGAAGAGTCATGAGCGGAAGTTACCAGCCATGGTTACCAGAGTTAGAATGGGCTTTATTAGAGAGAAGTCGGAATAGAACAGGAGAACCCAGGCCTGGCAGAGAGGAAACAGAAAGAGAAGGGTGCAGAGGGGTGGGGAGAGAGAGAGAGAGAGAGAGAGAGAGAGAGAGAGAGAGAGAGATAGAGAGAGAGAGAGAGAGAGACCTAGAGCAGAGAGAGAGCATGAGGGTGTACGTCCGGCTTTTAGGCTAGGACGCAGTTGCCTACTGATGACATAATAAGGTGCCAGATGAGACCCCAAGCCACACATATACAGAATCCTTACAAAAACCACTGACAAAAAGCATCTTGGGGAGGACAGAGTTTATTTGGCTTATACTTTTACATCATAGTCCAACACTGAGGGAAGACAGGGCAGGAACTCAAGGCAGGAACCTGGAGGCAAGGACTGAAGCAGAAGCCATGGATGAAAGCTACTTACTGGCTTGCTTCCTATGGATTGTTCAGTTTGCTTTTTTTTCTCTCCTGGAATTGCTCTGTAGTCCATGGTGGTCTACTCAGAGATCTGCCTGCCTCTGCTTCCTGAGTGCTGGGATTAAAAGTGTGCACCACCACCACCCAGCTCAGTTTGCTTTCTTTAATGCAAACCAGGACCACCTACCCAGAGGCACTACTTCCTACGGTGGGATAGGCTCTCCCACAGAAATCATCAACCAAGAAAATCTTCCCAGACATGCCCACAAGCAATCTGATGGAGGTAGTCCTTATAGAGGCTTATTTTCATAGGTGTCTCTAGTTAGTGTTGACTAAACCAACCAGCACACAGTCTAACCTGGGTTTCTCAAGCCCTGTCTTTTCATAGGAGTTTCGTGTCAGGACATTGGCATACCTCTGCTGCTACTGTTGTGCATGGCCCACCCCAGGGTTGTGCTGCTAGTACTGTGTGAGCTTGACCCAAACTAGAGTTATCTGAAAGGAGGGAAAGTCAATGGAGAAAATGCCTTCATAAGATCCATCTATAGGGCATTTTCTTAATTAGTGATTGATAGGGGAGGGTCTAGATCATTTTGGGTGGGGCCAACACCGAGCTGGTGGTCCTGGGTTCTATAAAAAAGCAGGCTGAGCAAGCCAAGAATTAGTACCCCTTTGTGGGCTTTTCATCAGCTCCTGCCTCTAGATTCCTGCTCTGTTTGAGTTGCTGTTTTAACTTACTTTGAGGATAAACAATGATATGGGAGTGTAAGCCAAATAAACCTTTTCTTCCTCAACTTGTTTTTTGTTCATGGTGTTTTATCTCAGTAATAGATATCCAAACAAGCTGGTACCAAATAGCAGAGTATTGTTGTGACAGGCCTGGTTGTTATAAGAATTTAAAAATGGTGTGGCAGAGCAGACAAACACACCATTCGACAGGCTCATGTGGAGGTTTATTAAAGGGGGAAGCAAGAGATGGAGGAGAGAAAAGGGTGCAGAGGCAGCAGCCTCAGGAGACAAGAAGTATCAAGAAGAAAGGAAGAGAGGGAAAGTGGGTGAGATCCCGCCTTTTATGAAGGAATGTAGAGCATGTGCATAGAGACCATGTAGCAATGAGTGCGTGATGTCAGGACCCTGAGCAGGCCAAGTACTGCCTGCATACTGGCAAATGCATGCATGCAGGGATGACACATTCTGCCAGGTTACCAAGGGGCAGGCCAGGTATGCCTGAATGCTAACATTCCTCCCTTTCATTTATAATAAAAAGGTGAGAAGTTGGGGTTGGCAGGTGAGGTGGAATGAGGATGCTGAGTTCTCAAGACTGTTTCCTGTTGACTTGGGGGATGTCAGTCACCTTTGGGGGACCTGAGAAATCTGGGGTACTAGTTATGTCTTGGGGTAACTGGTTGTTTCACTGTTGTCTGGACTCTGTGGAACTGGTGTTGCTTGGACACGGCAAGATGCTGGCAAGCAGAAGATAAAGTTATATTTAGGGAAAAACTTTTTCCTTAGATCTTGGTAGTTGATGGAGGAGAGCCCCATGGTTAAGGAAAGGTGGGGAGGCTTAGGCTGTTGATTGACAGTACTTAATTGAGTGTTGCATCTGACCTGTTTGAGGTTGACTCAAGTTGACTCCCTGGAGCTTACAAGAATTCTTTGAGTTTGTGAAAAGATAAGTTTTAGCATTCCCACTGTTTATAATGTGTACTAAAATCCATATTGTAGAAAAGGCAGCATACTTATGCCTTTGGGTCATAGGGGACTCAGAAATGATTCTTGTTGAAAACATTAACACTCCTTTTCCTGGTAAACTGGGACAGATTTTTTTGCATAATGAAAAGCACCTTTTAGGCCTGTAGTTAGAAAACAACTAAAGGGAATTTAAAATCATGAGCTTGTGGCTATTGTCATATAGGGGTAGTGTAGTGTTTAGTGCTCTGCCAGAGCTAGGTTAATAACTTATCAGAATTCTATCGGTTAATGTTGAAATCCGTTTTGTGAGTTTTTTCCTTTTTTGAATCTGGTAGCAAGGTGAACTGTGTCTAGACTTAGTATTAGCTCTATGAGAGCGAGGCCTGTGACTTGAGTTTTACACAGAGAGCTAAGAAGTCAGTTGAAGCCTTGATTGCTGCTACTAAACTGACAAAGCTACTACTAGCCTAGTCTTCAAACAGCATCAGAGCTCTGAGAAGGATAAATTTTACCTGAATTAGCAATTAAAAATGACAGAGACTTACTTGCTGGCTCCCTAGACAGCCACCCCAGGGTCCTCCGTGATCATTGAGGGCAGAGATCTCAGAGTTTGACTGCAAGGTCTGGCAGGTTCCAGAAAACCTGACAGCTGTGGAGTAGGAACTTGGCGGGGTGGTGGTGGGCTTGTCGGAAACTTGAGGCAGTCAATTCCCCAGTGTCCTATTTCCACAGTCTGGAGAGGGTCTTGGGAGCAGTTGAGGTGAAGGGCAGTTTTTGTTCAGTGGTTGGCATTGCCACATTTGAAGCAAGTTCAGGCAGAGGGTCTTCTTTGCCCATCCATCCTCTTTGAAGGAAATAGGGGTGCTGCCAGGAGTGGGCATGTCTCTCTATCACAAAAAAACTTTTTAATTAAACATTTTAAATGCTATATTCTGCAGATCTATGAGCATTTGAGGACCATATGTCTATTTGGTATATCTGAATAGACAAACTTTGTTTCTAGTTACTTGTTTTAAGCTTAACTTTGAAAACATATACAGGGGACTAAGTAAGGTTTATCCATGTAATTGATTATATCAGTACTTAGCATGACTACAATTAAACAACTTGATCATTTAGAAGGATGACTGACTATTTACTTGTCTTCCCTAACAGTCTGCTGTTAAGGCTGTCTCCCGAGAAGGCAAGGAAAAGTGATAAGGGAAATATCCCAGGGTGAAATGGGAACAGGAGAGAGGAGTAAGTTAGGATGTAGCCCATGAGCAGGGACTGAGGGAGGACAGAGGCCAGTATTGTCCTTGACAGGCCATGAGGACCTCTGACCAAATGCCCAACTCTAGGAAGGGACCCTCTTGGGGGACAGGCATTTCATTATAGAATATATATCTTATTTATCAAGTGCCTTATTTATCAAATATATGTTGTCTTTTATTTAAGTACTCTAGAAGCTTGATGTTAAACACTTGGCAAAGACATAGGTACTTAGGCATAAATCTCTAAGTTAGCTGTTGTTAATCTGAATTGACCTTCATAACCTTAAATTTTTTATTATCATTATAGAGTATATTCTAAACAAGAGTTGAATCCTATATACAGTATATTGTAATAAATCTAACTGTATCTTTTTGTTACTATTCAAAATTTGTACTAATTCAAAACATTTGAGAGTTGTTGCTTCTCTAGTCTAGAATGAGATAAAATTAACAGTGAGCTCATTAGGCTCATTAGGACTAAGAAATGTACTCCTTGACCTTAGTAAAAGGTAACTGCTAGCCACATTGCTGTCTACATCATGGTGAGGTCACCAGCCAAGATGGAGGAGAGCCATGTGGTTGCCATTTAAAACACGTTATTTTAAAACAACAGTTATAGGCACATATACACACAGTTGAATACAATTTACATATGCATACACACAGAATTAAAGCTAGCTTACAGTCACACATATAGAGTTAAATCCAAGTCACATATGTGTACATATACATAAACCGGAGTTGAATAATTTTTTTTTTTTTAAAAAGGAAAACTGGTGTGTGCTGAGTGAGATGAATGATGCTGGCTTCTCCAGCTCTAATTCCCACATTGCAGTAGACCTAGACAGGACATTTAGAGAGGGAGAGCAGACAGACACAAGCAGGACTTGGAGCAAAGAGAAAGAAAAAGTGGATAATTCTTTCTTGGTTCCCTAATTGTCTGATCCAAGGAATACTAAGGTCAGACTCACATCCAAGAGAATGGTCAGAGTTGGGTGGCCTCTCCTAGGACCCAATTGTTGGTATTGAATGGAAGCCAAAGCCATCAGTAAACAAGAAAACAGAGTTGCTGCAGGTGGAAGAGAGTGGATCTGTTGCAGGTGGAAAGGCAGGTAGGGTCCCAGTGTGAAGTGGGTATCTTTTGTCCGGCCCTGCCAAGGTATGCCACTAAGCAAACATGCCACATGCAACAGAGTTAGTGCAAGAGGTTTATCAGCAGGGAGAGAGCAAAGGAGTGAGAGGCTGCATTGGAGTGGGGACTTGAGAGAGGCATGCAGATGAGAGGGAAGAGAAGCAAGAGAGAAAAGACGAGGCAAGAGCAGAAACTAGAGACAAGGAGAGGAATTAGAGGCAAGAGATGAGGCAAAGAGAACAAGCTCTACCTGGTAAGCACATGTCACATAGCCGGCAGTCGATAGGTATCTGGTGACAGGTGACTGCTTTGGTGGCAGAGGCAGGCTGCTGCTGCTGCAGAAACCAACACTGGAATGAAAGGGGAAGTGCAGCTTAACAGTCTTTATAAAGAAGAAAGAACAGAGGGAGGGCTTAGAGATCTTATCTTAGAAGATAAGGGAAAGCTTGAAAATAGGGTACCCTTCCATCCATTGGATTGCTGGCAGAAGTTGCAAAGGTCTCATGAAATATCAGGATATGGGGTGCTGATAAGCAGCCATTTGGATTAATATCTAATGATTATTGAGACCAAGTCTGACTGCAAAAGCAGATAAGTTAAACCCTTAAGTTGGGTGTTAGGTATAAAGGCCTAAGGTTTGAGGAGGTTGGAGATATGGTGATAGATGCATTTTCCCATGAGTGAGGTAGAGAATTAAGATCCAATGGCTTAGAATTTCTAATGTCCCAGAAATTAATCAAGGATTGAATTGAAGAGGCACAGACTGCTCAGTAGTTCATCAAACACAGAGCAGGGGTCAGGGCTTTGAGCCTAAGAGACATGTGGGTTGTCTGGTACTAGACAGAGCTTGCAGGTAGGTCCAAGAGGTGAGAAACCACAGTTGAAAGACAAATCCTCACTAGTGGGAAATGACCAGAGGTAGAGAAATGGGACTCACGGATCATGCTGGTGTTGGATGAAGGGGCCCAGTAATCTGTTAGTTGTAAAAGTGATGCTAATGCAGTTCCAGGATTCTGGTGTGCCTCAGACTGCCAGTGTGTAGGAGGGAGTGCCAAAAGGGCCCGTTGAACATGGCACCAATGTTATAATAATTTAAAAACGGCATGGTGGGGCCAACAGACTCACCATGTGACAGGGCCCATGTGGAGATATATTAAGGTGGGAGAATGGAGAGAGGGTGGAGAGAAAGTGTGTACAGAGGCAGCCTCTGGAGATAAGAAGCAGCAGAAAGAGAGGAAGAGGGGGAAAGCAGGCAGGGACTGAGGGGAGAAGAAGAGAGGGAAGGTGGGTTGGGCCCCACCTTTTATGAGGGGATATAGTGTATGTGCACAGAGACCATGTAGCAATGAGCATATGATGCTGTCAGGACACTGAAGAGGCCAAAGTATGGCCTGCATACTGGCAAACACATGCACTCAGGATAATGCCTCAAGGGGTAGGCCAGCTATGCCTCAGTGCTGACACTGGTCATGCTGCTTGTTGGTAGAATGTGAAATTTGTACCTTGGGCTAGGAAAACGGTGTGAACACTTTAAGTGGGGCTTAATGGGCCATACCAGTAGGAGCATAGAAGAGTGCTGAAGGCAATTTGAATTGTAAGGGTCCAGATCAAGAAGTTTCCGATGGTAAGAATATTAATAAGTGGCCTAGAGACCATTCTTGTGGTGTTTTGATAAAGAATGTGGTTGCTTTTTGTCCTTGTACAAAAAAATATGCCTGAAGCTAGATTGAAGAGTTTTGAATTTATGGCATTGGTAAAGGTGATTTCAGGACAACCTAGTATTGACTATGTTGTGGAGTTATTTCTGGCCACTCTTATGCAAGTCTGTAATGAAAAAGAGCAAGCTGAGAAAGGAAAAAATACAAAATGTACAGTTTGAAGAAAAAAGAAATTCCAGAAAGTGTAATGGAGCTAATTCGGTGCTCAAAGTGATAAGAAGTTTAAAGAAAAGCCTAATACTAAATGGAATAAGGGAAGTAGTAATCTCAGGATAAGACCTCATCCTGCTAAGCTTCCAACTTGAGAAACAGAATTAAAAGAAAGCTTAAGCAGTGAAAGAAACCATGGGAAACAGAAAACAAGATGGAGAAAATGTATTTGAATGAGAGAGCCAAGTTCCACTCCCAACAAGCAGAAGAACTTGTTCACTTTGGCCTGGTGGTTCTGGCTTTACAGTCAAGGATACAAGAAAGGGGATATAAAATCTCCCTGCAACACTAAGAAAAGCTGCTGAGGCCAGATGTGTGGCAGAATGTCCTTGCATGGAGGCCCAGAGAGGCCATTGCTTGATGTTGTGAAGGAGAAGCCTGGACTTTCTTGGAGACCCCAAAATGTTGGAGATGCCATAGTGGTGGGATGCCTGTTGAGGAAAGCTGCTAACAAGAAGTGGAACCAGCCTACGAGAGAAGTGTGTGATTGTCAACAAAACTGAAAGGAGTTGGAGATCTGAAGAGTGCTTTGACACCAGACACAGAGATGTAGAGTTTGGGTTTTGCTCAGCTGGGTTTTGTCTTGCTTTGGTCCAGTATTTTTTCTCTATGCTTCCCCAAACCCCAACTTTGGAATGGTAATGTATATCCTGTGTCATTATATGTTGGAAGTATGTGATCTACTTTTTCATTTTGATTTTATAGGTGGTTACAGTTAAGAGATTGCCATGAGTCTTAGAAAAGACTTTGAACTTTGGACTTTAGAACTTTTAAATAGTGTTGAGACTGTTGTAATTTTTCGGGACTTTTGAATGCATTTTTGTGTTATGATATGGATATAATCCTATGGGGATAGGGAATGAAATGTGGTGGTTTGAATAAGAACTGCCACCTCCAGGCTCATAGATTTGAATGTTTAGTCATCAGGCAATGGCACTACTTGAGAGAGATTAGGAGATGTGGCCTTGTTGCAGTATGTGTGGTCTTTGTTGGAGGAAGTGTCTCACTGCGGGTGGGCCTTGAGTTTCAAAAGCTCAAGTCAGGCCCATTGTCTCAATCTTCCTGCTGCCTGAGAGATCCAAATGTAGGACTCTCAGCTACTATTTCAGTACCATGTCTGGCTGCATGCTGTCATGCCTCCTGCCATTGATGACAATGGACTAAACCTCTGAACTGTAAGCCAGCCCCAGTTAAATGCTTATCTTTGTTAGACTTGCCATTATCATAGCAATAGAACACTGACTAAGACAAAATTACCTTCTGGAAGGATTTCTTCAGTGGATAGGCTGTAAATGATTGTGCCTAGGGTGCATTTAAAACTGTGAGTTACAGCTCACATGGCAGGAAGGACCAAGAGGCATTCCCACTTTGAGTGTGATGGGCTCCTTGACAGGATACCAGGAAGCCACAACAGCAGGTCTCTAGTTTGTCTCCAAGCTGTACAAGCTGAATTCTAGTCTATGCTATTTGGATACCATTCAAAATGGGAGCTTAGCCATTGCCATTACTTCTCATATTTGTCTCCATTCTTTTTGTTCCTTTGAAGATTATCTTCCTGTTGAATCTTAAAATCTTACCATGTAGAATGATTATCTACCAAATGTGAATGTCACAATATCCACTGAGACATTTCAGAATTTTCATCCTAATCCTTTTGGTTCCCTGAAACCTACCTGTGGATAAATGTCTCTATAGCACTCTTGTTTTTTGTTTTGTTTTGATCCAGAATTTTGTGTGTCTTGGGTGGCTTCCAAATCATTATGAAGCCAGGGATGACCTTCTATTTCCATTTTCCAAGTGCTGGGACTAGAAGTATTTATGAACACACCTGACTCTATAGCACCTTTGAGAACATGTTCTCTGTGGGTCAGGGATCACTGCAGTTTTCACAGAGTACAGATCTAGTCAAGTTTTCTGGCTATAGCAACTTGGGGACTGAAGCCCATCTACCTATCCTGTATTTGTTGCTGGTGTCTAAACTACTGTCATTGCCTGGTGAGCAGTGGGCATGGACAAGTTAATCCTGGAAAACTATTTTATAAAACACATTGTATAGTTAAAAATTATATGACAGGACTGGGAATGTGGCTCATTTGGTAGAATAGCTTGAGTAACACACATGAAGCCCTGGGTTTAAGCCTCAGCACTGCACAAAGCTGTCACAGAAGTATACACACCACACATTCTACTACTTGGGAGGTAGAGGCAGGAGGATTTTGGTTTTGCAGGCAGCTGACGTCATAGGCACAAAACTGCACAGAGAAACCCTGTCTTGAAAAACAAACAGACAAAAAATACCTCAACACAAAATACCAAATGAAAAAGGTGTGTGTGTGTGGGGGGGGGGGGTTGGAGCTAGGGAAAGTGCTGTTATTTCCTTTGCTAATAAGTATTTATTTTAATTAGAACATTCTTCTTTCTTTATATTTTTGTGGTGCTAGAGTACTGATTTCCTCATTTGTTATGTATTATTTTCATGGTATTTTATGTGGAAAGTAGATGCACAGTATAATCTATGTATCTTCATTTCAATATTTCTGAAAGGCAAGCTAGATCCCCACTCATCCTCCCTCTGTTTTCCCTCCCTCACTCCACTCTCCCTCCACCTGGCTGCCTCAACAACTCTCTTCTGCAACATGGCTTTGTTTCACTTTGATCAGATTTTTTCTTCAGTCCTACTACGTCAACAGACAAGTCTTGAAATATTATATTAAAATCCCTTTTGTTTGAAGAACAAACTAAACCATTTAGGGCTGCAGAGGGAATAAGTGACCTAGGACATAAAGCTATCAGTAATGTTGAAGATAAAGATATTCTGAGCTTTAAAAAGCATATACGAGAATAGAATTCACTAAGATTGCTCTGAATGACAATGGTGCTATTAAGCTAGAATAAAATTATGGTGATGTAAACCTAGGGGTTCTGTTTTTATGTCCTAATTTTATGCATGAAGAAATAGAAGCTGAGAGGGGCCAAAAGCCTGCCAAAGTTCAGGCAGCTGTTGGCAGCAAATGCAAGCAGAAATACAGACTTGGGGATCTGTAGTCAACCTTCTCTGAAGTATGCTGCCTTTGGGCATTGCTATTTACTGAGCCTGGGGATCATTCAGGGCTTCTCTTCTGCCAACTGCTCTTTCTTCTGGCTTAGGATACTGGCTATGAGGGTTTGTTTTTTTTTTTAAGAAAAAAATTTAACTTTTTATAAGAGGTTCATTTCTTTTATTGTATTATTTGTGTGTGTGTGTGTGCATGTGTGTATGTGTGCATGTGCACACATGTATAATGTTCATGTGGAAGTCAAAGGACAATTTGTGAGACTTGGTTTTCTCCTTTTACCACTAGTGTTCTGATGATCAAACTCAGGTCATCAGACTTGACAGCAAGCACCTTTAGTCACTGGGCCATCTTGCTGTCCAAAGATTGTGTTATTTTATGTATGTAAGAATACTTTCTCCCACTCATGTCCAGGCTGTTCATGAGTGGGGGTAGTGAAGGACGAGGGTCGAGGGAAAAAGAGCTTGGGGGAGCGGGAGATCCCAGCTGGATCAACAACAGAGAGGGAGAACAAGGAATAGGAGACCATGGTAAATGAAGACCACATGAGAATAGGAAGAAGCAAAGTGCTAGAGAGGCCCACAGAAATCCACAAAGATACCCCCACAACAGACTGCTGGCAATGGCCGAGAGACAGCCCGAACTGACCTACTCTGGTGATGGGATGGCCAAACACCCTAATTGTCGTGCTAGAAACCTCATCCAACTACTGAGGGATCTGGATGCAGAGATCCATGGCTAGGCCCCAGGTGGATCTCTGGGAGTCCATTTAGCGAGAATGAGGAGGGTTTATATGATCGAGAATTGTTGAGACCAAGGTTGGATAAAGCACAGGGACAAATAGCCAAACTAACGGAAACACATGAACTATGAACCAATGGCTGAGGGGTCACCAACTGGATCAGGCCCTCTGAGTGGGTGAGACAGTTGATTGGCTTGATCTGTTTGGGAGGCATCCAGGCAGTGGGACCGGGTCCTGTGCTCATTGCATGAGTTGGCTATTTGAAACCTGGGGCCTATGCAGGATCGCTTGGCTTAGCCTGGGAGGAGGGGACTGGACCTACCTGGACTGAGTCTACCAGGTTGATCTCAGTCTGCTGGGAAGGCTTTGCCCTGGAGGAGATGGAAATGGGGGGCGGGCTGGGGGGAAGGTGAGGGGGGCGGGAGGGGGGGAGAACAAGGGAATCCGTGGCTGATATGTAGAACTGAATTGTATTGCAAAATAAAAAAAAGAAAATAAGGGTCTTGCATACAGTAGAGGCTTAAGAAATAGTAAGGTATTGGGCATAAGTAAAGCTATATTCTTAAGACAAAAAAAAAAAAGAATACTTTCTCCCTGAAGTGCTCTATTTTATATTTTTTGAAACTCAGTCTTTGTCTCACAGTCCAGGCTGGCCTGAAACGTAAGACTCTCGTGCTTTGGCCTCCTAGAGTGCCGGCATTACAGGTCCATCGCCCCATGCCCAGCACTCCAGGTTAGTTGAGAACACTGTGATCCATGTTCCTCTGATCTATTACCAACACAGTGTGAATAAGAATTCCTGGAAAGAAGCAGGGGTCTGCAACGACTGACTGATTAAAGCTACAGTGATATGAAGAGGTTGGGAAGCTACAGGTCCAGAGACTGCCTTATCTTGGGGTAACTTTAGCACCCTGAATAGTTACCCCTTGCCCACCTCTGTGTCAGAACTCACATCTGTTGATAGTAGGTGAAAAGTGTTGAAATCTATTAACTTAGCAGACCAATAGCTTTCACCAACCTGACAGCTGAGGCTGTCATCAGATAGCATCTTGGACCTACAGAAAAGCTTCTCACATCTTGCTGTAATGAGCTCTCTGCTGCACCTAACAATGCATTTTAAACTGCCCTTGATTTATGACTTTTTTGTTCTGTAAAACGTTGAAACTGCTTTCACATTGAAACACGGAGTTTGGGAGTGAACTAAATCTGTATACATGGGCATCGTCACTCAAAATTGCTCCAGAATAAATTATGCTTTATCTCTTTTAAGACAAGGGCTGTGGTTTTTGTTTGGTTGGTTGGTTGGTTGGTTTTTCGAGGGTTTCTCTGTGTTGTTTTGGTGCCTGTCCTGGATCTCGCTCTGTAGACCAGGCTAGCCTCGAATTCACAGAGATCCACCAGGTTCTGCCTCCTGAGTGCTGGGATTAAAGGCATGTGCCACCACTGCCCAACTGAATTCTTTTTTTGTAATATTTTATATGAATCTGTTATTGACATAAAAACCATAGCCCTGCTGGGCAGTGGTGGCACTTTCTTTAACCACTTGGAAGTGACCCTTGCCCCTGCCCTGCTCTGATGGAGCACTTAAATGGACTTCCTCTCCTCCAAGCCTTGTGTAACCTAGGTTTCCAGTGGGCCTGTTTCCTTTCTCTCTTCTCTCCTCTGTCTCTTCTTGTCTCTCTTCCCTACTAACACTCTGGCTTGCAGACTTTAGACATGGAGTAGAATGATGCTCTGTTATCTGTTGAGAATATATGCTAAGACCTTCAGTGGATGCTTAGAACCCTGCAGGGAGCCAAATACTGTATCATTTTATCCTGTGCTTGACAAAATTCAACTTCTAAATTGGGTAAACTAGGAGTTTAGCAAGCAACAATTACTAATAAAATAGCATAACCACACTAGTACACTGTACTAAAATTGCCAGCATTGAAACTCTTGTACTTTGGGACCATTTTGAAATTGTTGGTTACTTGAACTAAATACCGTAATACATCACAGTCAAGATACCTAAGAGCAGGTACTGCACATGACTTAAATATGCTGGACAAGGGAAGATGCAAAACCTAGAAAAGACAGAGTAGATCAGTGCCAGACTTTGGTGTAGCAAATTCAAAATGTGCAAATTGTTTATTTCTGGAATTTCCTATTTAATATTATAGAGCAGTGGTTCTCAACTTTCCTAGTCCTGTGAACCTTGAATACAGTTCCTTCATGTTGTGGTGACCCCAAACCATAAACTTTTTTTTGCTAGTTCATAACTGTAATTTTTCTACTGTTATGAATTGTTTTTGTTTTTTGTTTGTTTGTTTTTCAAGACAGGGTTTCTCTGTGTAGTTTTGTGCCTTTCCTGCAACTCCCTCTGGAGTCCAGGCTGGCCTTTAACTCACAGAGATCCACCTGCCTCTGCCTCCCAAGTGCTGGGATTAAAGGTGTGTGTAATGTAAATATCTGTGTTTTCCGATGGTTTTAGCTGACTCCTGAAAAAAGATCATTTGACCCCTGCAGTGGTTTGAATAGGTATACCTTCCATACCTATTCATATGTTTGAATGCTTGGCCCATAAAAAGTGACACTGTTAGGAGGTATGGCCTTGTTGGAGGAAGTATGTTACTGTGGAGGCAGGCTTTGAAATATCATATATGCTTAAGCTATGCCCAGTACACAGTCTCTCCTTCTGCTGCCTGTGGATCAAAATGTAGAACTCTCAACTCCTTCTCTAGAACCATATCTGCTTGTATGCTGCCATGTCCCACTATGATGATAATGGACTAAACCTCTGAAAATGTAAGGCAGCCCCAATTAAATGTTTTTCCTTTATAAGAATTGCCATGGTCATGGTGTCACTTCACAGCAATAGAAACCCTAACTAAGACAACTCCCAAAGGGGTTGAGACCCACAAGCTGAGAACCACTGAGTGTAGGCTGTGTTTAGATCATGAGTAATTTATAATCTAGATCATGGTTGACAGCATAGTAACTGAAACAATCAATAGTGAAGTCATGGATATTGGGGGAGTGGTGTCTGCACTGGTCCCTTCTAAATCTATATTTTCAGTTCAGTCTGAAAGAAATGGGTTGTTTTGTTTTCTGTCATAAGTAACCCACCCATTCCCTTTTCCTTGTAAATTTTTCGGGCAATCTTTTAATCTTCCTCACCTGGTAAAACTATTGTATTACCTGAAGCATCCCCTTTCATTTCTGGAACTTGATGGTCTGGAGAGGCCAATTCCTTCTCCTTGTTAATCCCACCAGGCAAGAATAAGACCACTACCACAAATTTTGAGCCAAATTTAAAGTAAGCTTTATTAAATATTGGCCAGGGCGATGGTCACTAACCAGGTCCATACCTGGGATTCCCAGAGAACGGATTTGAGATATGTTAGTCCATGGCTTATAAAGGCAAAACCCACAAGTTTACTCACTTCCTGCCTTCATCTAACTGGAGACAAGCACACATCCTGCCTACATAACTACTGCCTACTTGTAACCAAACACATCCCGTGCAGTTGGGGCAGCCAACCTTGTTTACAAAAGTAAAAACACATGGCTTGTTATCTGATATGAGCAACAGCTCCCAGCATTTCAGGAAGTTATCTGCCCTTGGGCAAGTGGGGCATTTGTGTTTTATCAGTCTCTTAAGCACAGTAATAAAAACTTAAGACATAACTTTAGTCTTCACATCCTTTCCTTCATTCAGCACCTATGTTAGAATAAAAACCAAGCACACTTTCGGCCCCAGTGTGCTTGCTAGCCCAATTTATGTGCTGGCCCATCCTTTGTTGTTGTTGTTGTTTTTTTTTTAAGACTCACCTTGCCAAGTACTTTCAATTTGTTTTGTGTTCTTCTAGGTGACACAGAGAGTTTTCAGTTAGTAAAGTCCATTCCTAGCTTATGCAAACTCCTGGCCTTGATCCCTTGTGATGATAAAGTCCTACAATCCTAGCACTTGGGAGATATAGGCAGGAGGTTCAGGAGTTCAAGGTCAGACCAGGCTATAAGACCCTATAATAACTCAAAACTAAAAAATAAAATAAAATATAAAATGAAATAGCAATCCAAACCAAAATCAAAACAAAGTACTAGCAAACTGTGTCTTTTACCAGTCAGATGGTTGAAATTCTTTTGCTATACTCAGAAATTCCAAGCTCACAAGCAGTGGCTGGACTAGACCTTTGTGTCAAAGACTATGGTCACAGTGTTGGAGCCTTTGAAGTCTAGACCTTTGAACCTAGTGTTCTTGGCCTGTGGGTGTTCAGACCTTCAACCTTTAGGGTTGGCAGCTCCCTGGTACTCTTCTAATGACTATAACCTCCTGCCCCCTGTCCTCAGCCTTTCACAGCCTTCCTCTCCACTGTCCTTTATCATCTCTGGTGCCTCTACTCCATACCATCTCTGTTCCTGGCTTCTCTCTGGAGCTCTTCAGATAACTTCTTGATGTTTCCACTATTATTTCACTGACTCCTTTTCCACTACCAGGTCTGCTCACTCTACGATGGAAGTCAGAACCATGCAACAAAAGGTTACTTCTAGTCCAGACCTTTGAGGTAGAAAAACACATACCTTTGATATGGATCTTGAGGCAGGAAGACATACACCTTTAATTCAAAAATTGAGGCTGGAAGACAAACCTTTATTATGGACCATACCTTCTCCTGGAAGTCTATATAAGGACATAGAAGAAGAAAGTTTTTGCTCTTTGCTTGCTTGTTAGCACATCCATTCCTTCACTGGAATTAGAGCCTAGTCCTTCAGATTCCAGCATCTACTGAAGACCAGCTGAGACTTTCAGCCTTGTGGACTGATCAACTACTGGATTCAAGTGTCTTATAAGCACCCAGATATGCTTTTGGTGGTTCTCAAGTTACATCTTAAAGGGTTTATTTTATCTAAAAAATTTTAGTGTGTGTGTGTGTGTGCGTGTGTGTGTGTGCGTGTGTGTGTGCGCGTGCGCGCGCGCGCATGCACATGACACAGCACATCTTTGGAAATCAGAGAACAATCTTCAGGAAATGGTTGTTTCCTTTCACTATGTAGGTTTTGGGGATTAAACTCAGGTCATACGGTTCATCAGCAAACGCCTTTCCCACAGAACCATCTCACCAACCCTCAAAGGATTTCTAATAACCTTATTTTTCAATAAATGAGATTATAGGGTGGCTTCAGGGGTGCAACCTGGTAATACACAACAGTGGGTCACTCTCAGCACTGCAACTCAGATGGAAAGGTATTCTGGTAGTCAGGAACCAAGGAATACCACAAAGTCTATGTAAGCTAGCAGCTTTCAGCTCTGCTCCAGGGAAAGATTCCCAATGCAAGTGGAACAACTTTGCTCCAGCAGGGGAGGGTTTCCCCAGTGAAGTTGTTACAGCTCTGCTCTACTCTGCTCCAGAGAAGTGTTTGTTACAGCTCTGCCTGAGTAGGGGAAAGCTTCCCCAGTGAAAGTGTTACAGTTCTGCTTTGCTCTGCTCTGGCTTTTGGGAAAGTTGTTACAGTTGGACTCTGCTCCACTGAAAGTGTCACACAGCACAACAAACTTCACACAAAATATTTATTGGGAAGGAAGAATCCAGGAGGGTGGCTGCCTTCAGGGTAAGAAGTAGCAGCAAACTGAGCAGAGTATAGAGCTTATATAGGGTTTTGGGGGGCGGGTGTTACCAAGGTGGCTTGGGATTGTTTTGTTGTTGTTGTTGTTGTTGTTGTTTTTGTTTTGTTTTGTTTTTGTAGCCTGATTCTGAGGCAAGATCAGGTATTGGTGGGATTTCATGCTTAGGGAGCTCAGGAATTGGTGGGATTCTGTGCTCAGGGATTGATGGGATTCTGCAGCTTGATCTGGGGCAAGCTAAGGCACTGGTGGGATTTCAAGGCCTGGTCCTGGGGTATCGTCGGGGCAGGATGTTTTTCCTGGTCCTTGTCACTCTATAGTCACTAGGATTGCACATGGGGATTGTTGATGCAAATCACACAGCTTTTTATATTAAAGTAAACAAGAGATAGCATATTCTGGAGACATTTTGAGTGACCTAAGCCAGGAACACAGATTTAGGACCTGAGTTTGGCTCCCAGCACCTATGTCCAGCAGCTCACCATAGACTAGATCTCTAAGTCTAGGGAGATTTGATGCCTCTGGTCTCCTGGAGCACCTGCACTCACATGTAAATACTCACATACAGAACTAAACATGATAAAAATAAATCTAAAAAAAAAATTTGTGTATTTAGTGATACCATCTCTACTAAGAAAATAGTGTCACCTTTGAGTATTCTTTATAAAAGATGGTGATACCAATATGAAATTTCTGTTATATACAGACAAATTTCCAACTAAGAAGTTATGAAGGAGAACTTATTCCTAAGTACTTTACTCAAAAGCTTTCTAAAGACTCAAATGAAAGGGCTTCTTAAAATTTTCAATTTTGAATTATGATTCTCTGTGTGTGGGTGTTTTTGTGTGTGTATGCACATAAGTGCTGTGCCCAAGGAATCCAGAAGAAGGTGGAAGATTGCCTGGGGCTGGAGTTACAGGCAATTGTGAGCCATCAGATGTGGTGCTGGGGCCAGAACTCAGTACTTGTGCTCTTGACTGTTTGGCTATCTCTGCAACTATTAAATGAAATTCCTTCATATTCTGTCCCTTCTCTCATATCTCATGTGTTTCATGTTCACACATGCCCATAATCAAGTTTAACATTGTTTTTTAAAATTTCACATAATCAGGCCAGGAGTGTTGGAACACACCTCTTTTCCTAGCATTTGGGATGCAAAGGCAGGTATATATATCTCAGTGAGCTTGAGTCCTGTCTGGTCTACTTAGTGAGTTCCAGTCCAGTCAGAGCTACATAGTGAGACCTTGTTTCACTTTCACCCCTAGTTAGATTTATTTGCTTTGTGTCTGTGTACATGTATGCATATGTGTAGGTCAGAGAACAGCTCACTGAGGTTGGTTCTCTCCTTCCACTCTGTGGGTCCAGGGATTGCATTCAGGTCATTAGGCTTTGTGGTAAGTACTTCACCTACTGAGCCATCTCACTAACCCAAATTTAACATTCTTTAAAACTGTTAAATTCAGGCACGATACTTTGGTCAGGGAAACATGTTCAATGTTGTTGTCAATACTGATTGTCATCTCCACAGGATCCAGAATCACTTTGAAGACAAATCTCTGGATGTATCTGTGAGAGATATTCTAGATTAGATTAGTTGAGGTGGGAAGATCCACCCTAAATATAGACAGAACACTTCCATGGGCTGGGGTCATCACACTGAACAGAAAGTAGAGAGTGAGTTGAGTGTGAACAGTCATTGCTGTCTTCTTGACTGCAGAGGCAACATGACCAATTGCCACACTTGCCCACTGCCATACCTTCTCTTCCAAGATGGAAAGTAAGCTGAGATAAACCCTTGCTTCCTCAAGTGGCTTTTTCAAAGCAACAAGACAAGTATCTAACACACTCAGTAGTGGCACCTCCATCATTGAAGTCATGCCAACATCTATCTTATGTCTCCCTAACTAAGGAACTTGTATCAAAGAAGCTTACTAAAATTTTACCCATTTTGCTTATTAAAACATCTTTTTATCTCAAGTTCCTTGATTGTGTCTGTAATGTACTATGTCGTATGTTTTCATTTTTGGACAATCTGTCAATTATTTAGGTTTCTACTGGCAAGAAATAATTAAACGTATTTCTTTTTATTATACAGGTCATTAATTTATTTATTTAAATCTTTACTATAGTGTGTGTGCCTGATGTGTTATAGGGGCAGGGGTACATGTGCCACACAGTGTCTGTGTGGAGGTCAGAGGACAACTTTGTGGAGTTGGTTTTCTTTCTATCTGGATGTGGGCTCCAGGGATTGAATTCATGCTGCCATCTTTACACAGCAAGCTCTTGACTTGCTGATCTATCAAAACTGACTTTTCTCTTCTATTCCCTGGTTGCACATTCACTCACCTGTGCACTCCCTGCTTAGTTCCTAGAATCTTGGTGTATTTACACACATCCATACATTAAATTTAAAAACCACAAATGATATTTGGATATAGGTCTTCCTGTCTTACTTGCTTTTTTCCATGCATATAAATCTATCTATTCTGTGCAAATAAGTCTACCTATTCTTTGTAGTGGCTAAATAGTATTGCATAATATGTGTATTATAGTGTACTTAACTATTACTATTGTACTAAGTAAGCATGCAGACATAACCAAATGTTTTACTATTTCCAAAAAATCAGAAAGTAGAGGTATTAGTTTTATTTTTTGTCTCTTAATCTGATTTTAATATATCTGACATTTGTTTATGTTAAATTATATTAGGTAATAATACTTATTCCTTACAGTTATGAGGATTGAACCCAAGTCCTTGCACATGCTAAGCAAGTGTTCTACCATTGTATCCATCCTTAGGCTTTGGCTTTTGGAGTCAGAATCTTACAGTGTAACTCAGGCTGACTTGAAATGCCCTACAGAGCTCAGGCATGATTTCCCTGCCTCAGTTTTCTGAATGTTGTGACTACATGTGTGTCACTCTGCTTAAATAAGACTACTACACTCTTTTTTTTAAAGAAAGACTTATTTATTTATTTATTTTTGGATTTTTGATGAGGATTTCTACATGTAGCTGTGTTGATATTTTAATTGTGCTGAAATGTGATTTTATTTGTATGTTAATAAGTAAAGTTTACCTGGAGATCAGAGGTCAGCAAGCCATAAACAGAAGTCAGGCAGTGGTAGCCCATGCCCTTAATCCAATCACATGGCAGGCAGAGTCTCTGTGTGGTCAAGGACACAGCCAAGCGTGGTGACATGAGTCTTTAATCCTAGTACCAACCATAGAGACCTGGAGGTCTGTATAGACAGGCAGTGATGAGTAAGTCATGTGACTGGGCTTAAAGCCAATGAGAAGGCAGAACAGGAAAGCAATAAAAACACAAGTCACACATGAAGAAGCTCTCTCTAGGGAAGTGATGTCAGCAAGGTGGTAAGACAAGGTAGTCATGGCTCTTTGCTGGTTCTCTGATCTCGTTGGCTATTACCTCTGTATTTGGCTCTAAGTTTCTTATTTAATAAGACTGTTTAGAAATTTGTCTACATAAACCCAAGCATATTGCTAAAAGAAAAGGTTGAGAGATTCTTCTGTCCCATATCAGAAGAGCCTGGCTACCTCAGTCAGTAGAGCATGAGACTCTTAATCTCAGGGTCATTGGTTCATGCCCCACATTGGGCACCATTTGTAGCTGGAGTTTTCCTGTGTCCACCCAGCTCCTGCAGCCACTCAGACTGTAAACACACAGAGACTTATATTACTTATAAACTGTGTGGCCATGTCAGGCTTCTTGCTATCTAGTTCTTATATCTTAAATTAACTCATTTCTATTAATCTGTAAGTTACCACGTTATGGTGATATTTTATTTGTATTAAAATGTTATTTGTATGTTAATAAATAAAGTTGCCCGGGGGTCAGAGCTATTAGCAAGCCATAGGAAAGCAGAGCAGTGGTGGCGTATGCTTGTAATTCCAGCACTTGGTAGGCAGAGCTGGGTAAGTCTCTGTGTGTTCAGGGATACAGCCATTATTGGATACACATGCCTTTAATCTTAATACCAATCATGGAAAACCTGGAGGCCTATATAGACAGGCTGTGAGGAGGCGGTCATGTGGTTGGGTTTACAACCAATGAGAAGGCAGGACAGGAACTCTATATAAAGACTTTAACACAGGGGTAGCTCTGGTTCGGAGAGGTAGGACCACCGCAGGAGGAAGGGTAAGGTTTTAGCTCTTAGCTCTGACCTCTTGGCTTTCTTCTTTGCATTGGTTCTGTGTTTCTTATTTAATAAGAAGGTTGGATACATCTACATTTGGCGCCCAACGTGACAAGGATTCATTAAAAACCGCTTGGCTTGGCTTGGCGGCAGGTCCGGTTTCTGGCCTGGGCGGCCCGGCTGCCTAGCTCGGGCCCAGGCCTGACTGACCCGCAGCTGGAGCTACTTGCAACTGCTACAAACAACTCAGGCCTGCCCTGCCAAGCAGGGCCCCTGCCTGTAAAGCCAAGGCTTGACTTGGCTCAAGCGGCTATGCTTTCTCTCTCTCTCTCTCACTAGGGATTCACACCTCGAACACCAGGTGGCTGTGAAATTCTCTGGGATTCTACTGTTCTACCCAGACTTGGTAAGTCAATTAACATATCTATTTAAAAGAGAATTTTTTTCTACATTAAAAAAAAAATGGGCTTTATGTGTACATTGGAAGAAAATTGAGCTTTGTTTGAAATTTTAGGCACTCTGACAATGGAACAACTATATGAAAAGATTAATATTGATCGAATTATTCAGTTTATTACTTTTCTTATCCTCATTTTACTATTTAAAAAGATAGTCAACTTAAGTGCCAGGATAACAGTCTTAGAAAAACCTGTTAAACCGGTAAAAATGAATTATAGAGAAATTCAAATTCAGACAGAAGAAATAAATAGTGAAGTTGTTTCAAAATTGGATCATAAGGTTACAGAAAGAAAGCCAGTTTTCACACAATCACCCTTAATTTATCCAGCAGCCGTACAGCAGCTACCTGATGAAGAGAATGAACAAAATACTTGGGTTCCAGTTAAAATATTAGACTTATGAAGATTTAAGGAGGCAATAGCATCTTATGGCATGCACTCCCCATATGTAAAGCAAATGTTAAACACCTGGTCAACTTGTAATAGGATTCTACCAAAGGATTGGCGGGAATTGGCACAGGCTGTTCTTGAACCCGGACAAAATCTCCAGTGGAAAATGTGGTTCAATAATGAGGCTAAAAATATAGAAAGACAATGGAGGGATAGCGGAATACAAGTCTGCCAGGATCAGCTTATTGGAGAAGGCCAATATGCTTCAGTACAAACACAATGTTCATATGATGTCCAAACCCTAGTTCTATGTCGAATGGCAGCTTTGAATGCATGGGACAGAGTTGAAGAACCGGGGAAAAAAAAACTGAGTCATTTACAAAGGTTATACAGGGCCCCAAAGAATCTTTCACAGATTTCTTACAAAGATTGACTTCAGCAGTACAAAAAGTGGTCCCGAATTCAGAGGCTAGTCAGATAATAATTGAATCTTTAGCCTTTGAGAATGCAAATGCAGCATGCAAAAGAATAATCAGGCCGTTAAAGGCAAGATCTGCACCTTTGGAAGATTGGATTAGAGATACAGTTAATGTAGAGGCTTATGACCATGATGATATGTGGGTAGGAAAAGCAATTTCAAAAGGTTTGAGCAATGTTAGATGTTTTGGATGTGGAAAGCAAGGACATTTGAAAAGGGATTGTAAACAGGTCATTCCTAGAAATAATGTTTCTTCAAGGAACACTGGCAACAGAATGCCCCTTCCTTCTGGAGTATGCAGAAGGTGTGGTAAGGGAAAACACTGGACAAACGAATGTAGATCAACAAGGGACAGACAGGGTAACCCTCTGCCTCGAGCTTTGGGAAACTCCCAGAGGGGCCTCAGGCAGGCCCCCACAGTAAATCCAGTTCAAACCATTCCTGCAGTTGTAGAGGAAACCCCTACTCAAAGCAACTAAATAACCAAATGTCTATTGGAATAAATCATGTTAGTCGAGATGATGAAACAGAGAAAATAGGAAATACAGGAAAAAACATAAAGAAAATTTTTTGGCAAACTTCTATTAATGAACAAAGACCAAAACTAACAATAAAAATAAATGGTGTTTTGTTGTCTGGTTTGGTAGACACAGGTGCTGACATTACCATAATTGCACCAGAATTTTGGCATCCAACTTGGCCTCTTCAGGAGGTAAACATTCAACTCTTAGGAATTGGAACATTATCTCGAGTGAAACAAAGTGCAAGATGGCTTGAATGTATAGGTCCAGAAGGACAGAAAGGAAAATTAAAACCATATATGGCTAACATAGCTATGAACCTGTGGGGTCGAGACTTGTTACAACAATGGAATACTCAGATTAACATCCCTCCAATCTCAGAAACAAATCATAAATTAGTACATGTTTCTGAGAGAAATATTAAAAGATATAATTCTAATGAGTGCTCACCAGCCATCCATGTCATACAAGAACAGGGCACAACAACTGATAATCTTCCAAAAACACTAACAGCTCTACCTTTAAAATGGTCAACAGACAAGCCTGTATGGGTTCAGCAATGGCCCTTAACAACAGAGAAACTCCAGGCTTTACAAGAGCTGGTGGAAGAACAGTTAAATGCTCATCATATTGAAGAATCAACCAGCCCTTGGAATTCTCCTGTATTTGTTATAACAAAAAAAAAAATCTGGTAAATGGAGAATGGTAACAGACCTTAGAGCAATTAACAAAGTAATTCAGCCAATGGGCTCTTTACAATCTGGAATTCCTTTGCCTACTCTGTTACCAAAAGGATGGCCTCTCATAGTTATTGATTTAAAAGACTGTTTCTTTTCAATACCCTTACAAGAAAAAGACAGAGAAAGATTTGCTTTCACAGTGCCTACTTATAATAATTCTCAACCGGTTAAAAGATTTCAATGGAGGGTTCTCCCACAGGGAATGTTGAATAGCCCAACTTTGTGCCAATATTTTGTAAAACAGCCATTAGAAGTGGTACTTAAAAAATTTCCTAAATCTATAATTTATCATTACATGGATGACATTTTATTAGCTGATTCAAATGCAGATACTTTAGAAAGAATGTTTGAAAAAGTAAAGAAAATTTTGCCTTGCTGGGGATTACAAATTGCTTCAGAAAAGGTACAAAGAGGAGATTCTATTAATTATTTAGGATATAAAATAGAACTTCAAAAAATTAGACCTCAAAAGGTGCAAATTAGGAGAGATAGACTACAGACTCTTAATGACTTTCAAAGATTATTTGGAGACATTTCTCACCTAAGAACTATTGTTGGGGTAAAAAATAATGAACTGAATAATTTGTTTAAAACCTTAGAAGGTGATAAGGACTTAAATAGTCCAAGAGAATTATCACCTGAAGCTGAGAAAGAATTGGCCTTGGTAGAAAAGAAAGTACATGAAGGGCACGTGGATCGTATTGATCCAAAGCTGGATTGCATTTTGGTTATTTTACCTTCTAGGCATTCCCCAACAGGAATATTAATGCAAAGGGAAGATATTATATTAGAATGGATATTTTTACCAAATAAACCAAATAAAAAATTAAAAACTTATGTGGAAAAAATCTCTGACTTGATTTGGAAAGGAAAATTGAGACTTCGTCAATTAGCAGGAATAGACCCATCAGAAATTGTTGTACCTTTAACTAAGGAGGACATTGAAAAATTATGGATAGAAAATGAAGCTTGGCAAAAAGCTTGTAGTAAATTTTGGGAGAAATTAACAGCAAATATCCCAAAAGCACTAGAATTGATCTTATAAAGAGAGCTGATTGGATCTTGCCTCGAATTGTGAAGAAAAAAACCCATATCTGGAGTTCGTACATTTTATACAGATGCCAACAAACAAGGAAAGGCAGGTTACAAATCAGAAAATTTAAGTAAAGTGGTTCAAAGTCCTTATAATTTAGTTCAAAAATCAGAATTGTATGCTATTATGTTGGTATTAATGGATTTTTCAGAACCTCTCAATATAGTAACTGACTCTCAGTATGCTGAAAGAGTAGTATTACATATTGAGACTGCAGAATTTATCCATGATGCTTCAGAATTAACTTCATTATTTATTCAATTACAAGATACAATCAGAAAAAGGAATCATCCTTTATATATAACTCACATCCGATCCCATACTGGTCTGCCAGGCCCTCTAGCACAAGGCAATGATGAGATTGATAAATTATTGATAGGAAATGTGCTGGAGGCCTCAGAATTTCATAAAAAACATCATGTCAATAGTAAAGGTTTAAAAAAGGATTTTTCCATAACCTGGCAACAAGCCAAAGAAATAGTAAAGAAATGTCCTACTTGTTCCTTCTACAATCAAACACCATTACCAGCAGGATGTAACCCAAAGGGTACTCAGAGGAATGAAATCTGGCAGATGGATGTGTTTCACTTTGCAGAATTTGGAAAACTGAAATATGTACACCACACTTATTCAGGATTTCAATGGGCAACTGCTTTGAGTTCTGAAAAAGCTGATTCTGTAATCACTCATTTGCTAGAAGTTATGGCCATTATGGGTATACCTGCACAAATCAAAACTGATAATGCTCCATCATATGTCTCTGCTAAAATGAAACAGTTTTTTGCTTATTATAATATAAACCATGTTACAGGTATACCACATAATCCTACAGGTCAAGCAGTTATAGAAAGATCAAACAGAACTCTAAAGGATATGCTAAATAAACAAAAAGGACTAACAAAACCCCCAGAAATAGACTACATAATGCTCTATTAACTTTGAATTTTCTCAGTGCCAATGAGAAAGGAACAACAGCTGCAGAGAGACATTGGATAATAGAAAAAACTACAGAATTAAATCAGCCTATATACTTTAAGGATGTGCTGACCTCAGAATGGAAATCAGGGTATGTGTTACATTGGGGACGAGGTTTTGCTTTTATCTCTACAGGAGAAGATAAGCTGTGGGTACCATCAAAATTGACAAAGGTTCGATTTGAACAAGAGAGACCTCTTAATTAGAGGAGGTGATAGTTCATCAACTATCGTAAACATCCAATTTAAACTAACTTACACCAGTAACACATGCCTTTTCATTTAATCAGATAACTTGTCAAAAAGGAACATCCCCAAAAAACCTTGGGGAAAGGTTTTTGTTTTTGTCTTTTAGGAGAATGAAGGTTAAGGAATCTGAAGAACACTGGACAAATGAGACAACTGAAGAAAAGGGACAAATCATCTATCCTAAGAAACAGAGTGAAATGGCGTATGGGTATGTTATCTAAAAAAATTTTATGTCTTCCTAAATGTTTGTTTCTGCTTTTCTTTGAAGATTTAACACTATTTAACTTCTAATAGTCCCAGTTCAATTAAAATTTAAAGCTGACTTTGGAGTTGGAGAATGGCTCTCTCCTTCTTTAAACTCAAGCATGTTGTTAAAAGGAAAATGCAAACCCCCTGTATCATGCCAGAATAAAAGAGCCATCTTCTGCTATGGGACAGGAGAAAAGCCAAATTAATTAAGGGACTATTCTATTACTAATCTCAACTCTTTGATTCTATTCTGCTTCTTTAAACTTTTCTTAAAGTATGAATTTTATATATAGAGTACTAACTAATTTTAAAAAGTCGCATATATAGTCTTTGTGTTTGAGTCTCTTATTAGTTTTTTGTAGGAAATCACGGTCAGGCCTAACATCAACTGAAGTCTCCAGGAAGAAGATGGGGCCCCATAACAACAACAATTCCACGTGGACAATAATAACATCACTAAGCTGACAAACATCATCTACAGATCAGCTTTGAACTACAAAGTGCTCAGAGCAATTTTGAGTCTCAAAGACTACTTGAATAAGGATTTGAGATAAACCCTGAATTTTGGCATTATACACAGACTGGATAACGAAGGATATATTTGCCTTTCCTAGAATTTGACAATTAACCTAAAATTTTTCTTTCAGGATAAAGATAACTTTGCCCATACCCAGCAGGAAGCAATTTCAAGAATACGACGCCCACAGTCCCAAAGAGGTGGTGTGGGGTGGTTGGGTTTTTTTGGTCTTTTAATGGGTTTTGGGTCTGGGATAATTTTCATTGATTAGGGGGGTTGGTTACAAGTTGTTGTCAAGGGTTAGGAAAAAGGATAAGCAAAGGAGATTAGATTTAAGGTTCTTATTTAAAAAAAAAGAAAGAAAAGAAAAATGTAAATACTTTACATTGGATTGGATTGTTTTATATTGTATACAAATTATATATATTGAAATTGATATTGTTAGAAAATGTTTTATGTATATTTCTAATTGTACCGTTCATCTAACAATGTAATGCAATTTTCTGATCCTTGAATGTTATTACAAACTATTAGGAGATAAAGAAATGAAAGTTAGTAGTTAGACATTATAATAGAACTTGTAGTTATATTAGGTATGTTTTCAAGATTGAGTAGATATATTTTAGATAGACAGGTTATCTTCAAACCCTTCAGAGATCTACAGAATATGGCATTTAAAATGTTTTAATAACTTAGAAAATTTTTCTTTTTTGTTATGATTATGAGACATGTCGGCTCCTGGCAATACCAATCTACTTCAGAGAAAATATGGGCATTGAAGAAACTGCATATGGAGTTAACTTTCATTGTGGTAAAAGTTAGCCACTGGACAACAAAGTATCCTCGAATCAACAGGACAAAATGGACAGACAGGACATAAAACAAAGGACTACTGATTCTTGCCAAAACAAGTGTGGTTATGGCTTTATCAAAAGGCATCTTCAGAGGCCAGGACAATATGGCACCATCCCTGAAGTGGCCTTTGCAATTCGGAAAAGGTACAGTGCCCTTTTCTTCGAAGGCAGCTGAACAGGCAGTGGGCCGATGGCCTCTGATGTGCAATGGAACAGCAGCTGAAACAGTTATTCTTGAAGAGTAACTAAGCTCACGCCTCTCAATAGTAGACTGGCATTTGATAGAGGGATGTGGAGAAGAATGGGATGCTGAGATGAAGCCATATATACACAGCCAAGAAGAATGGACAGCTGAATTAAAAAACCATCAACAATTTCCAGAATTTAAAATCCTGAATCATGACATGACACTAGTGGAATTCAGGTGTTTCTGGTACATGGACTACTCTCACTCAATGTGAGGTTGAACTGTTGACCTTGTGTACATCCTACTTCACAAATGAGTCTGTCAGATATGCTAAGCCTATAGGCTGAAGATGATGCCCCAGCACTGCGGAGAAACCTCAGGTGACTGTCCAGACAGCTGGCTGTTTCTGTCAACTCACAAATTTTTTGGAAGTTGCTTGCATGCACTTCCTGTTTTTATTTTTGTTAGCTAATATTATTTCCTTCTTGGGTCTCTGAGGGAGTTGAAGATTAGTTAGTTATAGCTGAAGATTAGTTAGTTATAGTTGAAGGTTAGTTAGTTATAGTTGAAGATTAATTAGGATACATTTTGGACTTACCAAAATAGGCTAGATAATGAAATTATTTTCTCTGAATTTGTCAAATACAAATGGACTAGACATTGTTTAGGTATTTATTACTTGTATATATTGTATATAGTTATTGTACTTTTGTATATAGTTTTTCTTATATTAGTTATAAGCTTTTTCTTTTTTTTCCTTTTTATTAAAATAGAAAAGGGGAAATATGGTGATATTTTATTTGTATTAAAATGTTATTTGTATGTTAATAAATAAAGTTGCCCGGGGGTCAGAGCTATTAGCAAGCCATAGGAAAGCAGAGCAGTGGTGGCGTATGCTTGTAATTCCAGCACTTGGTAGGCAGAAGTGGGTAAGTCTCTGTGTGTTCAGGGATACAGCCATTATTGGATACACATGCCTTTAATCTTAATACCAATCATGGAAAACCTGGAGGCCTATACAGACAGGCTGTGAGGAGGCGGTCATGTGGTTGGGTTTACAACCAATGAGAAGGCAGGACAGGAACTCTATACAAAGACTTTAACACAGGGGTAGCTCTGGTTCGGAGAGGTAGGACCACCGCAGGAGGAAGGGTAAGGTTTTAGCTCTTAGCTCTGACCTCTTGGCTTTCTTCTTTGCATTGGTTCTGTGTTTCTTATTTAATAAGAAGGTTGGATACATCTACACCACGTGGCTTGTGGTTACTGGTACTTTACATCTTGCTTCCTCTGTGTCTGGCTGGTGACTCCTGACTGAGCCTTCCTGTTCCCAGAATTCTCCTCTCCCTTTGTCCTGCCTATACTTCCTGCCTGGCTACTGGTCAATCAGCACTTTATTTATTAACCAATCAGAGCAACACATTCATAGCATACAGAAAGACATTTTCAGCATGTAGCCCTGGGTGTCCTGGAACCTAGACCAGGCTGGCCTTAAACTCAGAGATCCACCTGCCTCTGCCTCCAGAATGCTGGGATTAATGGTGTGTGCCATGTCTTCTAGCAGAATTATACTCATTTAATTATTAAATACTTATAAAATTCTTAATTTTTTTTGCTGTGATAAGTTAATCAGTTAAATATTTTTCTAAAATATTTAAGACATTCTTGCATTTATTTTTTCAATAAACTAGAAATTACTTGCCAAAAGAAGGGGAAATGGCAGGTATTTTACACTCATAGATTAACCTGGGATTGTAACTTCCTAAAATAAAGAAACTCCTACAACAACAGCATATTCTCACATTTCCAGCTTTCTTTGTTATAGATTTCTAGAGATTCCTATCTATACTGTTGCTATGATATTATAGACAGGGACATTTTTGTTACACAATTTTATATTTTGTTGTTCTTACATAGAAAGTTTACATTTTCATTGCATGCTTATATGTTAAGGAAGAAGTTTGTGTCTGAGAACACATGGGATAAAAAGATAAGCTAATGTTAAAATTGGATTGAAAGAATAATTTAGTGAATAATTGTGTGAACTAATATGTAAATGAGGTTCAGGGATCTAAAAGGGTCACACTGTTTATAATGACCGCAGAGGACTTGAGGAGAGCACAGCTTGACCTGATTCTTTATGAAGAGGTGACTTGCTAAGTGATGGTTAGAAAAATGAGACTGAATGTGACCTATGCTTAGGAGGATGATGGCCTTGTCTTAATAGATCAGAGAAGAAACCTTAAACCCTATGAGAATAATAGAGAGAAAGAAGGGGGTGGCCAGTATTCCAGCTCTTTAAAACATCTTGGGTAAGTTCATAATTGATTCAATGAGAGGATTATTTTGAGGTCAGAAAGGTGGCATTCGGACAGCAGAGCTGTAGAATTATTTTAGCACATTGTATGCACCTTGAAACCATGGCAGAAAGCTATTTTGGTAACACAGTTTTACAGAAGAAGGAGTTTTAAGCAAAGATAAGAAATAAGTGAAGAATTCCAAAGATAGGAAACTAAGACTGAAAACAATGAATGTGGAGGAATAGTGGAACATTTAAAATGCTGGCCTCTGACTTCTGAGCCTCCTTCCTCATCCTGAGACTGCAGGAGTAACACCAGGTCTAACAAACATCACACTAATTGGACTTTTACTGATGTTTTTGAAGATCTTTTTTATTGTCTCTTTTGTTTTGGTAGAAGGTGATTAAAGCTGTGAGAATATTTAATTATTTAATAGGTTCATAGGAAATATGAATTTCTAAAAAGTATAATTAGGTTCTAATTCAGCATTCCATAAAGGGTATTTTAGTGTTTAATAAAGGGTAAAGGCATTAGACCTTTAAACTTCAAGATCTCATTGATGAGGAGAAAGGAGAAAATGAGAGTGCTTTCCAGAGACACTGCAAAGAAGTGGTTTCAGTTTGGGAATACTATAGACATTCAAGTTATAGAAAGCCACAAAGCAGACATGCTGTCCATAATACTACAAATCTGCTTCTTTATTTGAGGAAATAAAAATTATTGGATGTTAATTAAAAACACAGGAACATTTCAGTTTCATAAAGCTATCCCTTTGCCATACCACCAAATTTGAATATTTAGGAAGAAGCCTTTGGGTAAAAAAAATGCTGTACTTATAATTTTTTAAAGATTATTTATTTTGATTTATGAGTATATGTTTACATGTGTATATCCAGTGTATCTGCAAAGGTCTGCATAGGCCATCCTATTAGATGGAGCTACAGAGGACTGCTGAAAGAGCAAAACCTGCCATGAACTGCTGAGCCATCTCTCTAGCCCCATAGTTAAAATTTTAGTAATTCAGAGTATATCTCTTTCACACAATAAACCTCATAAATAAAGTTTAAGCTCCAGGGATGGTATGAGAAGTAGATTAGAAGGCAGACGAGATACTATACCCATGTGGAGTAGCAAATGAGAGGAGTCAGGATAACAAAGAGGAGACTCCATTCCAAACACAGAGTGGAAAAGCACTAGGACTCACAAAGGGAGTGTGATAGGGGAGCTGCACAATTCAGAGAAGCATAGTGATACAGCAGAAAGGAGCAAGCAGTATAGCTGCAATTGTGTGCTGTTCTGTAGATGCTCATTATACACATCTACTCTTTTGTGGATTCTGGAGATTCAAACTCAGAGCCTCATGCTTGCGTGGCAGGCAATTTTATCCACTAACTCATCTCTCTAACCTCTATTTTATTTATTTTTTGACTCAAGGTCTCATCCTGTATCCTTGGCTGGCTTAGAACTTGCTGTTACATCATGTAGACAAAGCTGGCTTGCTTTGAACTCACAGAGATCTGCCTGCCTTTGCCTCCTGAGAGTGCTGGGATTAAAGAACTGCACCAACTCACTAAGCTATTTGAAAGTTCTTATTTGAGATATTTCTCCGTGTAAAAGGAATACTGTCTGTGTAGGCAGTCTTTGCAGTGAGGGTTAATTGGACTAGAATTCCTGATAGAGGTTTTGATGAGACACTGTAGTGAGAGGCTCCTTCCCTTAGCTATAACTCCCCATAATTTCCATCTTTCCATTCTGTCTGAAATTGCCCTGCTGAGAATTGATCTCTTAATATTAAGGTTTTAAGAAGGATGAAGGTTCATTTTCTGGAATTACTTTGCTGCTGAACATGAGCACACACCATGACTATCCAGGCATCAAAAGTCTTGTCTTATCTGATCCTAGAAGGTCTGTCCTTAGAGGTCAAAGAGTTCTTTACTGGTGATCTGGTTAGAAAGGATGAGATGTCAAAACCATACAGCAGATTGTTAAGCCTGATTCCAAAATTATCATGAAAAATAGCAGGGCCTCTTTATCTCAGAGTGTCTAAGAGCCATGGTGTTAGCAAACCTTTAAAAAGTAGGGCAGAATGTGGATTAAATTGGGGAATATAAACCTTGGCGCAGGCTCTCCTTGAGCTGCTATTACAATAGCAATGGCTATTGCAGCCCATTATAGCACAGCTGCCTTTACCATCTCAGCCTTTGAGTTGAGGACCAAGACCTCTTGCGCCGTAGAACAACGTACTGATAGCTATGCATTGATCCTATGCAAGCAGAAAGCAGAGAAGAACAGTTTCAAGAGGGAATCCAGTGGCGGAGTAGATTAAAAGGAAAATTGTATGAGGCAATTATTGAGCACATTATCATTTTAAAAAATTTAACTCTTATTGAATTCAATTTCGGTGGAGTAGGCCTTGATGCAGCCAGATGATGTCACCAAACATCAGATGATATTTATGTTTGGTAGGGTGGCTTGAGGGATCCTGAGTTGTCAATATCTTCCAGAATGCACCGATGTGTTTGTACTAGGTTACAGGAAGGCAGAAGAGGCTTAGTTTCATCTTCTAGCTTTTTTACAGAGAAAGGACAAATTGGACCTTATTTAGTTGGTGTTGACTCTGTAGTCCTTTTTCCTAAAGGCACAAGGGACTAGCACATTTAATGTTGGTATTTTGTGCTGTCATGAGTCATGAAGTTGCTTAATAATTTTTTTTTAAATCTGCTTGAGGCAACAGAATCTTGTTTCTCAGATATTTTTAGTGTGTATCTTTTTTTTTTTTTTCAAGATAGGTTTTCTCTGTGTAGCCCTGGCTGTCCTTAAAATTGCTCTGTATACTAGGCTGGCTTAAATCTCACAGAGATCCACCTGCCTTAGCCTCTCGAGTGCTGGAATTAAAGGCTTGTGCCACCACTGCATGGCTTCAGTGTATGTCTTTGCTGAACCTTCTTCTCTGCCTCCAGGGCTTGCTGAAAGCTGCTGTAGTCTAGCTGGGACCTTAACAACATGCCTTGCTTTTCTGTCACATAATGTTACTCCAAGTGTCTTTCAAAGTCATCTCACCTCAATAGAGTCTTAGGTAGCTCTCTTGGAAGCAACAAAGTTGCTTGTGATATGGGAACGTCAATTCTTACAGGACATTCCCTGGACAAGCAGTGTAATATTCCATCTGACACAGGGATGGGCTAAACATACCTATAGGGTTTTCTAACTTATATGGCAAGAAAAAAGATTAAGCTGAAAGAGTAGAGCTGAGCAGAGAAAGCAGCAGCCAAGAAAAATTTCACCAGCAGTACTGGTGGTGGATCCCAGACCAGCCGCCAAAGAGATTTAGCCATGGTGCACCAATGGTACCAGAAGCCTAAGGAGTTTCTTTGTCCTTTAGAAACTTCTACTCAGATAAAACTGATGATGTCTTAAGAGTCTAGCTGTATTAATTCATGTGCTGCTTAGTTTTGTGTCAACTTGATGCAATTAGAGTCTTCAGAGAAGGGGGAGCCTCAATTAAGAAAATAATTCTGTAAGATCAGGGTGTAGGCAAACCCGTAGGGCATCTTGTAATTAGTGATTGATGTGGGTGGGAGGCTCTGCCCATTGTAGGTGGTGTCATCCCTGGGCTAGTAGTCCTGGGTTCTATAAGAAAGCAGGCTAAGAAAGCCATGGGGAGCAAGCCAGTAAGTAGCATTCCTCCATGGCCTCTGCATCAGCTTCCACCTCTAAGTTCCTGCCCTGTTTGAATTTCTGTCCTGACTTTTTTCATTGGTGGACAGTTATATGGAAAGGGAATCCAAATAAATCTTTTCCTTCTCAAGTTTCTTTGGTCATGGTATTTCAGCAAAGCAATAGTAGCCCTAACTAGGACAATCCATATGTACTTACCATATAGACAGAGAGACTATATTTGGTGATTTTGATTTATCTCTGGTGATTTATACCATTCTTTTGTATAAATGTAGAGATATATAAGAGGAAAAATGTGTTTCCTTATAAAGAATATTATTTTATTATTAATGTTCTATGAGCTTGAAGCTTTATATAGTTTGGCTTTGTGAATTCTAATGATATTTATTTAAATTTTTAATTTGGTTGCTTTAAGTTCACATTGTTTCTACAGGTCAAACCACAGTCAAAATATTCTATGCCAAGTGTCAAGTCCTTTTGATTATAAGCAGCATGTAGCTGGTACAAGTCACTTAATTGAATTCAAATAATTTTTTTCAAGAGTTGTGGAGGCCCACAAAGGTTTCCTAGTAAGATCTGAGCTTGCTTCACCAAGCAGGGCTACATTAGAAGATTGCTTGACCATGTGCATGGTTACTAGGGTATTGGAAAGGTTTGCAATTGGCTGTGCTAGGAGGAGGTCTTTGCTCTACCCCTTGGCATTCCTATAAAAAAGCCCTTTAGAAGAGACAGAAAGGGCCAGTGGATAAAGATCTGGGCCCTCCCAAGGCTATCCTGCATTTCTCTTTGTCTCTCACACCTCTATATTTTTATCTAAATCTCTTATCCCTTTCTCCTCAAGAGTACCTTGGGGGGAAAGTGGGAGCTGGTCTCCCACAAAAGGTGCCAAGGAACAAGGAATCTAGAGACATGGCAAAGGAGAAAGGGGGCATCGCAGGTGTGAGGCATGTCAATGAGGAATGGAAGAATAAGGGCAATGGTGTTTTATTCACGGGAGTCTAGTTAGGTGGTAGAATGCCAAAGTTGGAAAGTCAGGTTGCAGTGTATATTTCTTTCTATCTAGTTTTCTTTCTTTTTCTCTCTCTCTTGATTTCTAGCTATAGGAAAGTGTGTAAGAAAAAATTTAGAACAAGATTAGAATTTCTTTAGTGTTATAATGGGACATGAAAATAGTAAGCAAATCTTCGAAGATTCACTTGTAGAAAGATTAAAAAATAGAGGGATTAAGGTGGAATTAAAACATGCATGGAGATTTTTGGAGTTTATGGAGAAACTGTGTCCTTGGTTTTTGATTATGGGACTTTGAATGCAGAATACTGTAAGAGAATAGTGGCAGAAATGAAAAACATACTATGAAGAAAATGGGCCAGAAAAGACTCCTGTAGAAGCTTTTGGCTTGTGAACTTTAGTTTGAGACAGCTTGGAATCAAGCTCGGAAATGCAGGGGGGGAATTTTCCCTGAGGTGGATTCAGATGAAACAAAACCCTCCACTCTGCCAGGAGATGCCTTTACAATACAGTACAATCAAAATTGGTTTCTGTTTGACTGTGAAATTGATTTAAGGGAACAGAAGTCTTGGGATGAGACAAGAGAGGAACTGAAAAGTTTAAAAAGTTTAGTAATTTCATTTATGCAAAATTGGAAGCTCTTCATGTCTCTCCCTCTCAGAAAAGTACTCATCTTTCTTCAGTGAGGGCAAGATCAGACTCCCTTGGGAAGGCATCTATTAGTATGGAAAGATCACCTGCAACAACTATCCTAACGCAACCCCCCCCCCCCCCCCCCCCCCCCCCCCCCCCCCCCCCCCCGGAGCATTACAAACCCTCACTGTTAGTACTTAGTTCTCCTCTTCAGGCCAGCATATGGGAAGCAGCTAGTTGAGGGAAAGAATTAGAAGGGTTTCAGATGTTCCCTATGGTAGAACAGCTAGATGCTTAGGGAAATATCACACAAATCCATGTTCCAATCCCATGTAAACAGCTCAAGGAGCTAAAAACAGCATGTAATCAGTACGGCCCAATGACTGCTTTTACAACAATATCACTAGAAAGCTAGACTCGTTGGAGTCTCTGCCTCCAAATGACTGGAAGGAAATGGCCAGAGCCTGCCTATCAAGTGGAGACTAGCTGCTGTGGAAAAGCAAGTTCATAGAGCAATGCCAGGCCACACCTGAGATAAATCGGGTCCAGCAGATTTCCTATACCTTTGATATGCTTTTTGGAGAAGGCCCTTTTCAGGAGCCAGTCCAACAGTTAAATTTTGATGTAGCTGTGTATGCTCAGGTCAATGCAGCTGCTAAAAAAAAGCCTGGAATAGACTTCTGCTGTCTGGAAGACAGACAGAGGATCTATCTAAAATAAGGCAGGGGCGTGGTGAACAGTTTCAAGATTTTGTTTCCAAACTAATGCAAACAGTAGGCTGGTTAATTAGAGATTCAGAAGCTCGGCTTCTGCTTGTTAAATAGCTCACTTATGAGAATGCCAATGCAGTATGACAGGCTGTAATATGCCCTTTTAGAAAGAAAGGAAACATCTCTGACTATATCTGACTTTGTTCAGATATAGGGATATCGTACAATCAAGGGATAGTTGTGGCTGTAGCATTACAAGGAGGAATAGTCAAGGATGTTCTGTACTAACAAAGACATCCTAGCTCAGGATAAGGGAGAGCTGCTAAACCCCTGGGAGGTTGCTTTTGGTGTGGTTAGATGGGACACCATATTAAGAGGTATCCTGGAAAGAGAAATAGCTTAAGGGCATATAAAGAACCTCGGTTATGCCTGAGATGCAAGAGTGAGAACTATTGGACTAATGGGTGTCTATCAAGGATGGACACACAGGAGAATCAGTTTCAGGGAAATGAATAGAGGGGCCATGCCCCAGGCCCTGACAAAAGAGATCTTTGGGGGTAACTCTGCAGTTAATCTTCCAGCAAAGAAATATATTCATGACCTTTATAGAGCAAGCCCAGGTAGTGCTAGATTAGATCTCAGCTCTTCCATCTATGTGGTTTTGACCCCTGAAATGGGGATGAAGGCCATCCCTATGGGTGTTTATGGACCTTTTCCAGAAGGCATTGTAGGGTTATTATTGGGAAGAAGTAGTGCCACCATGCAGGGGATCTTTATTGCTCCTGGGGTAATTGACACTGATTATGTGGAAGAAATTAAGGTGATGACTCATTCACCGAAGGGAATTTCTGTAATAAAGACAGGCTAGAGACTTGCACAGTTAATTTTATTTCCTCAGATACAAACAAAAAATCCAGTCAAAAAAGATAAAAGAGGAGAAGTAGGATTTGATTTGTCAGATACTTATTGGCTACAAGCTATAGGTCCACAATGTCCAGAACTCACTTTAGTTATAAATGCAAAAAGTTTCTCAGGTCTTTTAGATAAAGGCACAGATTTTTCTGTTATATCTGCTAGTCAGTGGCCTTCTGTGTGGCCAAAAATGGAAGCTGTTACACAACTGAAAGGAATTGGTCAAACTCAGTGTCCTCAGCAGAGCAGCAATGAGCTCTGCTGGAAAGATGAGAAAGGTCATGAAGGAACTTTTTGGCCATGCATTGTCCCTCATTTGCCTGTAAATTTGTGGGGCTAGAATGCTATGTGCTGTATGGGAATATATTTATATAGCCCTAGTCCAGTCATCTATAAGCAAGAAGTTCCTGTCCAGGAATTTATAGAAATATCATCTTTACCCTCTAAAGAAAAAGCTAATATGAATGGGTTAGAAAATTTTTAGGAAGGGTCATAGAGCAGCCTGTACTCCATGCACATCCTATAACTTGGAAATATGATCAGCCTGTATGGGTAGATCAATGGCCCCAACAGAAGAAAAAAATACAAGCTATTTATCATTTAATACAGGAACAGTTGGATGGTAGTCATTTTGAACCTTCTAATTCTCCTTGGAATTTTCCTATTTTCCCAATAAAAAATAAATCAGGGAAATGGAGATTATTACAGGATTTGAGGAAGATTAATGAGACCATACAACCAATGAGAGCTTTACAGCCTGGAGTGCCTATCCCTACTGCCATACCAGAAAATACTTACAAAATTATTTTGTATTTGAAAGATTGTTTTTATACCATTCCTTTAGCCCCTCAAGACTGTCAAAGACTTGCATTTAGCATTCCCCCAGTTAACTTTAAAGAACCCATGAAAATATTCCAATGGAAGGTTTTATCCCAAGGAATGGTTAATAACCCAACACTGTGTCAGAAATTTGTAGCTCAAGCTATCCAAAATGTTAGAAAGCAATTTCAGCAGGTTTATATCATTCATTATATGAACAATATTTTGCTTGCACATAAAAATGAAGAAACTGCTTAACACCTTTGGACAGCTTCAACACTGTCTTACTTGTGCAGGGTTAGTTATTGCTCCAGAAAAAGTGCAACAACAATCACCTTTTCAATATTCAGGACATATATTATACCCTAAAGAATGGAAACCTCAAAAATTAGAAATAAGAAAAGATGGGTTAAAAACTTTAAATAATTTTCAAAAATTATTATGAGACATTCAGTGGTTACAGCCTTATTTGAAACTACCTAGCAGTGATTTGAAACCTTTAAGCGATATTTTAAAAGGAGACAGTGACACAAATTCATCAAGAAAGTTAACTGAAGAAGGCAGACAGGTTCTTTTACAAGTGTAGAATACTATCCAATATCAGCAAGTGTGCTATATTAATTATAACTTACCTTGGCATGCATATATCCTACCCACTAGACATACTCCTACAGCAGTTCTATGGCAAAACAATCCTCTTTTATGGTTACATCTTCTTGTTTCACCAGTTAAGACATTAAATCCATATTATGAAGCTGTAGCTTGTTTGGTACAGAAAAGCAGGGTTGAATCTGGACATTATTTTGGCAAAGAACCAAGTATGATTAGTATTCATTTTATGAAACAGCAAATTGATTGGCTTTTTTCAAAATAATGATTCTTGGGCAATTGCTTTTTCTCAGTTTTGGGGTCAAATTGATAATCAGTTCCCAGTTGATCAATTGTTGCAATTCACTTAAATGCATTTATTTGTATTTCCTAAGGTTGTGGTGAAAAATCCTGTAAAAGATGCTATATTAGTTTTTACTGATGGTAATAGTTGTTTTAATGGGGAAACTGCTTATGTTATCAGTGGAAAAATCTATGTAGTACAAACAACCCCAGCTTCTGCACAGATAGTGGAATTTCAGGCAGTGAATATAGTTTTTCACTTTCTTGTAAGCAGTACGTTTAATTTATATACAGATAGTCAATATATTTATAGAGCTCTTCATGCAGTCAAGTCAAAATATTATTTCAGCAAATTCAAGACACTATTCACCAAAAAAAGCTACCATGCTTTGTGGGTCATATTAGAGCTCATTCCAATCTTCCTGTTCTTGTAGCCAAGGGTAATGCAACAGGTGACAAATTAACATGGATAATTGCCTTATCTCAAGCAGAATTGGCTCAACAATCACATGTCTTTCATCATCAAAATAGCAAAAGTCTAAGGAAATGATTCAATCTTACTAAGAAAACTGCTCAACAAATAGTTAAACAATGTGGGATATGTCCAAAATAGTTTCCTGTCTCTTACTTAGGAGTCGAGGTCTTCTTCCTAATCATTTATGGCAAATGGATGTCATTCACATTTCAGAATATGGCAAATTAAAATATGTATATGCAACCATTGACACCTATTCAGGATTTTCAATGGCTAGTGAACAATCTAGAGAAGCTACAAAATATGTGGTTATGCATTGCTTGAAATGTTTTTCCTATATGGGAATACCAAAAATTGTTGAAACCGATAATGGTCTGGATACACTAGTAAAGAATTTCAGCAATTTTGTACCCAATGACAAATTGAACATAAAACAGGCATTCCTTATAATTCTCAAGAACAAGGCATAGTGGAAAGAGCTTATGGCAGTCTCAAAATACAACTTCAAAAAATAAAGAAGGGGGAAATTTACCCTCAATCACAACCTAATGCACTGAATCATGCTCTTTTCATTCTGAATTTTTTGAATGTGGATGTCTGTGAGCAATCTTCTGTGGATAGATTTTGGCATGATGGCACCTGAGTGACATTTACTCAGGTGAAATGGAAAGATCCTTGCTCAGAATTATGGAAAGGTCCCAACCCTGTTTTGATATGGGGTCGAGGACATGTTTGTGTTTTCTCACAAGATGAAAATGAAGCCAGATGGCTACCTGAATGTTTGGTGAGATGTGTGGAACAGAGAAATGTCAGTTCCAATAATGATCCTCAAGAAGAACTGGAATAAAGAGCAATGGAACCAATGTTCCATTGTTGTTGAGGTACCATCCTGCAGTCTGGGGAATATAGGAGAATAATGGAGCCCCCAGACTGCTGAAGAGTTTTGGATAAAATTTCAGCAATGTTTGTGGCAGTCAGGGGAGCTACAATAAGTTTGGGTAAAAGGACAGCCCCTAGCTAAGAAGCCATCTACCGCAGGGCACATTTCAGTTGGTTCTGGAATGGCTGAGAGAGCCTGGTGGGAAAGGTGACTTTAGAATTGCATTGCTCCAAGGGTTACTGCCCTAGCAAAGACACTATTGCATGGTACAAAGAACTACCTGTAAGGGCAATGAAGCCACTCAGACACACATTAAGTTTTCAGGGCAATAGCTTAGCCGGGAAGCCTCCTGAATGCTGCAGGTTTGGAACCCCACTCCAACTTAGACAATAATGGGAAATGACTGTTGTAGAATTGACAGGTGAGCAGTTCAGAAACAGAATGTTCCTTAGGAGGTTTTCCTCCTCATTCTTCTTTCTTCCTTCCTTCTTTTCTTCCTTCTTTTCTTCCTTCCTTCCTTCCTTCCTTCCTTCCTTCCTTCCTTCCTTCCTTCCTTCCTTTCTTTCTTTCTTTCTTTCTTTCTTTCTTTCTTTCTTTCTTTCTTTCTTTCCTTGCTGCAAACTGAGATAGCTCTCAATAGAGTTTTTAAAAAAAAATCTGGAATACATAACATACTGTTTAGCAGCAGCACTGTTCTTTGAAAACAGTTTATTCTTATTCCTACTTTTCAAATGAAGTCCAAAGAAAATTATTCTCTGTGTTGTAAGAATATGTAAATAGTACTGTTACAAAATCTTTTCTAGGTGTGTGTTAAAGTTTGTAAAATAATTCTATAGAATATAAGTTTGAAAAAAGTATAAAAAAGCTATAGTGATATTCATGTTAGTTCCAAATAGGTATAATAATGTTTATATCAGAATTATCTTAATTTATTTATGAACCATGGTTTGGTAAATGCTAACGGAATTTTCAAGTTTTATATAGTTTATTTGATGCTTTTGCATCAAGAGTTTTGATTTAGAAAAAGGGCTTGTTGCAGCCAAGACTGCTGTAGTCACCTGAAACCCATTCCAAAAAGAATATCTGATATTTATCATCTTCTACTCCTTTACTGGGAGTTGTGGCAGCCTAGGATTCGCTGTGGATGTTCTAACTATTTACAAGATCAGTAGGGACCTGAGTCAGAGCTGAGTTAGGCTCTGTACCGCCTCTTGCCAGAGGCTGGTAGTCAAAGATGGGCAATTTTCTTCCTGATAGTTTCCAACCTAAGACAGAGTATGCTTGATGAAAAATGTATCTCCATGACGGGTAAGGAAGGTCAATGAAGAAGGACCAACTAAGACAGGCACAGTCTATCTGAGGGATCTGGGGGACCCTTTTTTATATCGAGAAGGGAGAATTTGGCCCACAAAGGTTTCCTAGTGAGATCTGAGCTTGCTTCACCCAGCAGGGCTGCTTTAGAGGATTGCTTGACCATGTGTGTGATTACTAGGTAATTGGAAGGGTTTGCACTTGGCTGTACTAGGGGGAGGTCTTTGCTCCATCCCTTTGCATTCCTATAAAAAGAGACAGAAAGCACTGGTGGATAAGGATCCAGGCCCTCCTGAGGCTATCCTGTGTTTCTATCTGTCTCTCTCCTTTCTATATTTCTATCTAAATATCTTATCCTTTTCTCCTAAAGAGTACCCTAGGGAAAAAGTGGGAGCTTGTCTCCCAAAAAGAGTACAATTAAAATAATTGGTTCAGTCTGCAGACACACACTCATCTAAAATAATTCAGCTTTGCCATTAACATTGCTTTACAAACCAAAATGGCTCTTTGCAATATTCAAACCTTCATTTCATGGTTTGTTCCTTCTATAATAGTCTGCTTCTTAGATGATTAAGAATTCACTTTACTAGGCTACAACTTTGAAATTCTTTAAAATATTTTTTTTCTCAGACAGGATCTCACTATATCATATTGGCTGGTCTGACTTTCTCTATGCAAACCAGACTGGCCTTGAACTTACTGAGATCTGCTGTTGATCCCACTGAATGAAAACCACCACCCAAATTAAATACAGTTAAGCAAGCTTTATTTACTATGCATAGGACTGACTCTCCAAATCAGGATTTGAGAGTACAGTATGGGTTAACCTTTTATGCCTCCTTTTATATAGAAAACGTATAAATTGTTCAAAATAAATTATACACTTATTTTGTAACATAAGGATTTTATGTTACAGAATTTTACAGAAGCAGATAGCAGATTTGACAGATCATCTTCACAGAACATCTCCAGTTCCTTTACAGAGTACCTTATCTTTTGTTTTTATTAAGGAAATTTTTTATTCATTTTACATACCAACCACAGATTTCCCTCTCTTCCCTCCTCCTACACCTCCAGCCTTCCCTTCCCCCAATCCACACCCCCATTCCCTCTTCAGACAAGGTATGGTATCCCATGGGGAGTCAGTAGAACCTGGTACATTCAGTAGAGGTAGGTTCAAGCCCCCTCATTCCCCCCACCCCCCGCATTAAGGCTGTGCAAGGTGTCCCACCACAGGGAGTGGGCTCCATAAAGCCAGCTCATGCACCAGGGATGGATCCTGAAGCTAATGCCAGGGGTCCTCTTAGGAGATCAAGCTTCACAACTGTAGAAGGCCTAGTCCAGTCCCATGGAGGCTCCATAGCTGTTGGTCTAAAGTTCATGAGTTCTCACTAGTTTGGCTTGGTTGTCTCTATTGGTTTCCCCATCATGATCTTGATGACCCTAGCTCATAGAATCCCTCTGCTGGCTGGCAACTGGGTCAGTGATGGGTGGGAGTTCCTGGGCAGGATTTGTGCCTCAGGGCCTACATCCTAGAGCAGAATACCTTATCTTATCAGGATAGAGTATAGCTGTTGTTTTCACTCTTTACTCTTTGGGGGTCATGCCACCCAGCTCCCAAATAAATACATGGAGACTTATTCTTTCTTATGAATGCTCAGCCTTAGCTTGGCTTATTTCTAGCCAGATTTTCTTAACTAAAATTATCCCATCTACCCTTTGCCTCTGGGCTTTCATCTTTCTGTATTCTACACACCTTTCTTTACTTCTTACTCTGTGGCTTGCTATGTAGCTGAGTGGCTGGTCCCAATGTCCTCATATCCTTCTCTTGCTCCTTGATCTTTTCCCCCCAGATTTCTCCTCCTTTTATTCTCTCTGCCTGCCAACCCTGCCTATCCTTTCTTCTGCCTTGCTATTGGCTGTTCAGCTCTTTTTTAGACCAATCAGATATTTTAGACAGGCAAAGTAACACAGCTTCACAGAGTTAAACAAAGGCAACATAAGGAATAAAATACATCTTTGCATCATTAAACAAATGTTCTATAACATAAACAAATGTAACACATTTTAAAATAATATTCCTCAACAATAGAGTAGGAGTGAGTCAAGCTCTACTTGAGAAACAGAACATCTCAAAACTCCCTGGCAGAACACTATCAGGGTAGAGTATGTGCCAGTCAAAGGAATTTTGTAGCAAATAAAAACAACTTATTCTAACCTTAAAACAAACTGTCCTTTAAACCCTAAAATGAAATCATACTGGTCCATCACTGTTTGCCTCTTCTTCCCCAGGGCTGGAATTAAAAGGCGTATGCCATCATACTTGGCTCTTTAAAATCTTATACCTAGAGTACTTGATGTGTTTAGAAACAAATAAAAAATTTGATGCCACATCTTAGCTATGGACTCACCTCCCTCCTGTCTTCAAAATCTATCATGGTGCCAGTAGAGGAGTGAACAGATGTAATCCATGAGAACAAAAGATAGATTGATGCAGAGGAGAACGATGGGAAAGTTAAGGCACATGAAAAAGAAAAATCTCTTTCATCCTCCTTGATCTGATTTAAGCCCCACTGAGTCAAGAATTTCGACACAGCTAACTACATTGTTGCAAAACAACTTTTAAAAATCCTTACTTACATTTCTGAGAAATATTTCAAATAAAAGCATTGAAACAGCTTATAAACCTTATTTAACGTCAAAACATGTGTTTATACCCCTTACAGTAGCAGTTCCTTGGAGTTTTAAATCTTATCAGCATGCTTTTCTCATCTATAACATGTATAATGTATTTCAAGTACTTTATAGTGTCATTTACAAAAGAAAATTCTTCAGATAAGAGAAATAAGTGAATGAGCACATTTTAACTAAATTTTTAAGAAAAGGAGGAGTTGACAGATGTGTTGGCCCACATCTTTAATTCAAGCACTGGGGATACCGAGGCAGGTGGATATCTGTGAGTTTGAGGTCAACCTAGTCTACAAAGGGAGTTACAGGACAGCCAGGACTGTAAAACAAGAACCCTTTTTAACAAACAAACAAACAAGAAAAAAAGAGGGGCTGGAGATGGCTTAGTAGTAAAGAGTACTGGGTGCTTTTGCAGAGGACCCTAGTTTGATTTTCAACACCCACATGGAAGCTCATAACTATCTGTAACTCCACTTCTAGCAGATGCAGTGCTCTCTTCTGACCCCTGTGGGCACAGCATGCATGTGGTGCCCTTACACTCAATCAGGCAAAGCACTCACATATACAAAATAAAAATAAATAAATCTTCACAACCTTCAAGGAAAGGTTGGGGACTGAGAGATGATACATCAATCAAGAACACTTGCTGCTCTTACAGAGGACCTAGACTTGGTTCCCAGCACCCACATCACATGTTTTAGTTCTAAGGGATTTTATGCCCTCTTCTGGCCTCTGTAGGCCACAGGTATGTACATGTGCAGGTGAACCACTCATACATATAAAGTAAAAATAAACTAATATTTAAGAAAAAAGATGAATAGATCAACCTCCTTATATGTCATTCAGACTGTCTAATCACTGTGACAGAATATCTGACAAAATACCTTAAAAAGAGTAATTACTTATTTTGGCTCATGGTTTTAGACATTTCAGTCTGTGGATTTGGCTCTGGTGATTGTGGCCATGGTAAGTTTAGCATCATGGCTGTGTAAGCAAGTATTAGAGTAGGTTTTTGACCTCAAGGTGGCAGGATGGAAACAGTGAGACAGAGAAAAGCGTAATAAAATAAAGCCACCAAGGCCATGTCCCCAGTGACCTACCTCAGGGTAGGCTCCCATCTGAAACTTTCTAGAACCTCTCCAAATAGCTATTCATCTGGGGATGAAGCCTTCAAAATCTGAAGCTTTTAGGGAGTTACTTCGTATTCAAACCATATCATTTTCTTTTATATGCTGAGGACCTGTCAAATGTCACTGTGCTTACTGTTCCCTACTATGGGGCAAACTGACTCCTCATGGGCACCTTTGGCAAATCATCCACTGTACCAACACCATTAAACTGGAATCCTGTCTCTGTAGCAAAATGCCACAGACAGGCTTTGTGACTGTCTTAGTTAGGGCTCTATTGCTGTGCATCACCATGAACACTGCAACTCTTATAAAGAAAACATTTAACTGAGGTGGCAGCTTACAGCTCAGAGGTTCAGTCCATTATCATCATGGTGGGGAGCATGGCAGCATTCATGCAAACATGGTGCTGACTACATCTTGATCAGAAAGCAACAGGAAGTGGACTGAGATGCTGGGTGGTATCTTGAGCATATATGAGACTTCAAAGCTCATTCCCACAGTGACCCACCTACTCCAACAAGGCCACACCTCCTAATAGTGCCACTCCTTATGAGATTATGGAGGCCAATTACATTCAAACTACCACAGTGACCTCTTATCCTTCCCCTTCTACAGAACACCAATGAAAACTTCCCTTGGCTTTAGTCATACATCCTGTCAGGGACAAGCATGGCAACATTGCAACAAAACTACAGAATTAAGCCTAGAATTAATTTTCAAAAGGATATTTCAGGCTAAGAAAACCAAGTGTACTTGTTACATGGACACAGATTTTTTTAAATATACATATTTTAAACATGAAAGCTTTATTTTACATGAAGATACTATGTGGATCTTAAATCATTTAGGTTTGTTTGTATTCACTGTCAAATTTTCATCGGAAGATGGTGCACTCCCGACAATAGCTAAAGCGTTAGGAAATACGTGAAAAGCATGACTAGTTTTGCAAGACAGAACCAATGAGTTACAGCCAAACACATCTCAGTTAGAAAGCCAGACTGAGCTGAGCAATTGCACTAGAAAGGGCTGGGGCTGCCAGCTACCCATTCTTTAACTACCTAGAGAAGAAATAATTTTCTCTTAGGTCTAATTATTGAATATTCATATTATCCTTCCTCCAGTACAATGGTGAAGAATTGTGTTCATGTTGACACCAGATTTCTGGCATCTGTCAATGTGTCCCCACTGGTACCTACAGAGCAGAGTTTTAGGGTCAAGCAATCAGTGACTTGATCAGTGACTCCTTGGGTCCTAAAGACTCTGTGACTACAGAGTTTGGAAACCAGAGAGCCTTCACCTGCCTTTACACTACAGGCTGAGTCAGATTATTGCTTCCTTCATATTGTGTTATCTGGAGAGAACTCTGAGTGTGCTGTAGATTGGATTTTAATGAGAAAAACAGAATCAGAGGAAAAGGAGTTATCACACCCTTAGGGCTTTATGGGAAACACTTGCTCTTCCCGTCTGTTTGGCTTCTGTGCCATTGCACTGCATCTTTCTCGTGTTTTGTTCATACAAGATTTAGGGAGAACATGTTAATGAATGAACCTTTGTGAGTGAATTCTTCCCAAGGATTGCTATGTCCAATGTAGCTCCTGCCCTTTAACACTTGTCTGAAGAGTATTTCTCTCAGAGGGTATTATCATTAATATTATTGACCAATAAATGCATAGGAAATCTAGCATTGTAGGGATACTTGAGTTGATTGTGCGAAAATGTGCACAGCCCAGCCCATGAGTTCAGGCAGTCTTCTCTCTCTCCCTCTCTTATTCCCTTCACTCGTTTCCTGTCCCTTCTCTCTCCCCTTTCTTTACATAGATCTTTCATTTTCTCTTTTTTCTCCATGTTTTTCTATGCCACCCTTCCTTCCCTTCATCTTTTCTCCTCTTCCCTTTCTTCAGCCCCATCCCTGCTTCTGTTTCTGCTCTCTCCACCTATTTTTCCTCCCTCTTTCCCTCTCTGCTTAGGTCACAGTCATACCCGCTGTGTCTTCTCCTTCCTCATAGCTGATTTTGTACACAGGACTCAACCTAACAGAGTCCAGGCTATCGGGGGCTACTGTTCATAGGATGTGTACACACTAATTTAAGCTCCTCCACCTCCCCACTTACTACACATACTTCAGCTATAAATTCCTACCTTGAAATTCCAAATGTCCTTGCCTCTCATTGTCACACAGGAATCAGAGAAAACCCAAGCAACACTAACTTTAACTACAAGCTTGTTCTGTGAACTACTTAAAAAACCATGTCCTGAAGCTATTTTCTCTGAAATCTGAAAGAAAGGATCCTCACTCTGCCACATGGGTCTGAACTCTCCTTGGAGGCCCTGCTGTGCTGCTATCTGTGCTGCTGTCTCTCTCTATATCTATCCATAGTGCTAATAACTCTACTAATAAATATCTAATCCCAAAGGACAATCTGTTTCAATGTCTACCTTGAACCCCTAACCTGAAATGTTTCACATTTATTTATTTACTCTGTGTTTTGAGGTATTTTTGAGACAGATCTTGTTTTATGTCACAAGCTGCCCTGGAGCTTTGGTTTGTCCTGACTACTGAGAGCTGGGTACTCACCCATGCCCTTTTCATCTCATGTTTGTTTTAGGTGCTGTATTTCTGCCTTCATTAACTCACTCCTTCCTCCTGTCTTGGAGAATAGAGTACCTGTGCTGAATGAACTTAATGGTCCCTAATCTAACACCACATCACACCTCTGGAGCTGCCGGAAAACAAGGAGTAAACTGGACATGGTAGTGCACACGTGTAATCTTTGCACTTTGGAAGTGAAGACAGCAGGATCAAGAGTCTGAGGCCATGCTTAGCTGTACAACGAGTTCCAGGCCAGCCTGGGCTACAGAAGATCTTGTCTGAAAAACCAAGTCAATCAATAAATCAATCAAACAAAAGAGAAGTGGGGCTTGTTGGTTCTTATCTAGAATCCCAGCACTCTGGAGCCTGAGGTTAGAGGAACATCATGAATCCAAAGCCCGTCTGAGCTACAGAATGAGATCTTCAAGAAACAAAACATACATGAAGAGAACAGCAACAAAAAGGAGAGAGAGCTCTTCCATGGGAGGGACTTGTATTTTCTCTCATGCTACTAAAAAATTTTCTAAGAAGTTGGGGGTGGTGGTGTATGTCTAGCCCTGGAGCCCAAGGCAGAAGAATTGAGAGTTCAAGAGCCACATGGGAAACTGAAATACCTGCCTCAAAATAAGATTTAACCTACATAGGATCAAGCCAGGCAAAATAGATTAGACAGAAACTCACAAGGCCCCACACCATCTGAGAAACAGTTGGTAATTGATGGTTGCTGGGGGAGGAAGAGTAATTTTTCTATGTGGGATAAGGACACTACCATGTTGCCCATGCCCAGTGAATGGCCTCATACCCATGTGCCTAGGGGTAGTCTTTATTGGCCTCAGTGAATTATTTATAAAAATGAAGAGGACATGAAGTTGGGATGGGACATGTTGGAGTTAGGGAGGGAATTGGGTTGGGTCAGATCAAAATGTATACATTATGAGTTTCTCAAAGAATAGATAAAATAAACATTAAAAAGGAAAAAATAAGGAATATAATAAAATTAAAAATAAAAAATGAATAAAATAAACATTAAAAAATTCAGGGCATTTAATGCAGTAGTAGAGAACTTGCCTCTACTCTGGGTTCAACCCCCATCACTGGAGTCCAGTACCCCTGAGTGGACCAGGCCTGTGAATGCTCAGTTTCTGTTGGGAAATGGCTGATTTTGTTCATGTAGATGTAGCTGTGTAGTGAAAGATGATCATAGTTCTCATGAGAGAGCATTAGTGCTCTCCTCCTCAAATTAGCTTACATGATTTTTGGCAGAATATCTTGATCTAGGATCAGAGAAAATCATGGATGTCGTTTCCTAGCAACCTGTTTTCAATTATAATGAGGTTAAGTAACTTTGCCCAGAATCTACACTGTATCAAGAACTGACACCTGGCCAGGATTATCCTAAATCTATTAACTTGAAAAGCCCTGTAAGTTGGGCTGTCTTCTTAGGTGTAAATAAGTTTCATGCTTCAAAGAATAAATGCTACTGAGGCTTTGAGCCTTGGCTGTGTTTGAAGCCTTCTCTGTGGTAGATTATGTGAGCTTTTTCCTCATCATATTCCATTTGCCTGTGTTCACTCCCTCTGCACACATATTTACCAAATGACAAGTCTTGTGCTAAACATCTCTGACTTGTTATAGCACAGTGGGGGAGTGCCTGTGAGGCCCTGGGTTCTATCTCCAGCACTAGAAAGCAGACAAACAAATAATCAATCAATCACACAAAAGCAAGCACACACAGAGCACAAAGATGAGCTGTAAACTGCTCATATTTGGCTCCAACTTCCATGCCTGTTTCTAGCTCTCAATGACATCAAGCGTTCCTATAACACATACCTCTCAGATTTCTAAAACTGAGTTAAGACAAGTGTACCAGAAGGTCAAAGGGGACAGATAGAATGGGAAAGTTCTATAGACAGTCTTGATTATGTTGCCTTTTGCTCCTTAAAACACATGTTCTCTGCAAATGGCAAATGAAGGAAGGTTCTCTCTTTTCTCCTCAAATAGCTGTCAGTCTCAGGTGAGTGTTCCTGTGTGTCCAAGCAAGTCAGTCTCAGGTGTGTGTTCCTGTGTGTCCAAGCAGGTGAGCCTCAGGTGAGTGAGTGTCCCTGTGTGTCCAAGCAGGTGAGCCTCAGGTGAGTGAGTGTCCCTGTGTGTCCAAGCAGGTGAGCCTCAGGTGAGTGAGTGTCCCTATGTGTCCAAGCAGGTCACCTCAGGTGAGTGTCCCTCTGTGTCCAAGCAGAGCAGTCTCAGGTGGGTGTCCCTCTGTGTCCAAGCAGAGCAGCATCCAGCTTGACCTTTCCTCTGTTAACCCCAGCACTAGTTCCCTGTGTGGAAATGGAGAAAGGACAGTGCCCACACCATCTGATGACATAAAATTAGGGTCACTACTTAATAGCTTTCTAATATTGTCACTAATTAAAGACTAAAGTTGACCTTTGTTACCATTGCAGAGGATAGAAGTCTACTTCTGGAAAACATGAGACAAGTCACTGAACCACATGCCTAGATGATTTCCTCTTCCTCTTCTTCCTCTCTTCTCTTTGAAACAGGATCTCACTATGTAAACCTGTGTGACTTGAAACTGTCTATGTATGCCAAGCTGGTCTGCCTGGAACTTATATAGACCCACCTTTTTCTGCCTTGTGAGTGCTGAAATTAGAGGCATATGATACCACAGCCAGGTTAGAGTGACTTCTTAACTACTAGAACATTTCGAGAAGCTGAAATATATGCAATGTGTTATCTTTTTCAGACTTGCTTGCTATATATCTCAGATTGGGCTCATACTCTGCTTTCCTCCATTGTACTCCTACTTGCTGGGGTTACAGATGTGTGCCAACATCTCTAGCTCCAACAGTTAAGAATAGTTTATTTTAATAAGTAGCATTGTATATAAATTATATATAACATTTAAATACATAAAATATATTTTTGCTGTATTTTCATAAGGGCTACATTTACCAATGCTGGGGAATGGAAGCCAGGGCCTTATGCTTGCTGAGCACTTAACTGCTAAACTACAGCTCATTCTTCTACATATTATTTTTGAAACAGAAAAATGGTTTAGGAAACACGTTTCTTTTTAATTAACTGAATTTATCTATATATTGTGTGTATTTGTATATGGGCAATGGGAGTCAAAAGATGACTTATGGGATTCTGAGCTGTTCTACCATGTGGGACCAAGGGATCAAATTAGAATTCAGGTCTTCAGACTTCATGGTAAGTGACTACCTACTGAACCATTTAGCCAGCCCTCATTGTTTGCTTTCTTTTGAGACAGGATTACATGTAGCTCAGGCTCGCTTCAAACAAAACATGTAGCCAAGGGCATCCTTGATCTCCAGATTGTACAGGCCTATCTGTCAAGTTCTGGGATTACAAGGGTGCTTCAACACATCTACTATTGCACATGTCTTAGAATTGGTTTGTCCCCTGAAATACAAATACACATTCTCCAAATCTACAAATGTGTAGACTTTCACACACAGGTTTCTTAAATTTTGATAAGAGTCATAGAAGCTAGCTTAGATGCATATGTTTATAAACTGAAACTTCTAATCCATGAATATATTATGTTCCTCATTTACTTTGGATCTATTTAAATGTTTTATAAACTGGGGACATAGCTCAGTGGTAAAATGTTCACTTAATATGTACAAGATCCTAGAATTATCCCCAGTAACACCAAATATAAAATAAAGTGATATATAATTTATGATTACTGAGATATATAATGACATCTGTAGATAGTTTGAAAAGATTTTGTACAACCTATTTTTAATTACATGATAATTTAAAAAGTTTAATGGCAATTAAAATATTAGTCTTAAGTTGTTTTGCTGATAAGCAATACAAAACAATTACTATAAAATTTATATGGGGTTTGGGAGATGGATCAATGGACAATGGCACAAACATTTGGACCTAAATCTGAATCCTAGCATCATGTAAAAGCCTGATGTTGTGGTGCACCTGTAAAAACAAAGGTGGGGTGTAGAGACAGGCAGACCCCAGCAGCTAAATGGCCAGACACTCTACTGCAAATGGCAAAGTTCAGACTCAATGAGAGAAAACAAAGTGGACACTACTAGGGAAATAGTGGCCACACCTATCAGGTCCCCAGAAGAGTTTTCTACCAAGCAACAGAGAGCCACCAAACTCTTAAGAACCAGAGAGGAGACAGAAACCAAGGAACAGAACACGCATCCAACAAGGACAAGACCAAATATCAGCACCTAGAACTACAATCTTCCCAGTGACAGATATCTAAACAGCAGTGTAAAAACACAGTCAATAACAGCCAGGACAATATGACTCCACTAGAGTTTAGCAAACCTACTAGAGCAGGCTCTGAATATTTCAATATAGCTGAATCACAAGAAAAAGATCTTAAAACAGTCTTTATAAATATGATGGAGGTCCACAATGAAGAAACAAATAAATCCCTTATTCTTAAAGAAATCTGTGAAAACACAAACAACAAGGGGAGGAAATAAATAAAACTGTTCGAGACCTAAATGTGGAGATAAAATCAATATAAAAACCCAAACAGAAGCAAATCTGGAAATAAAAAGTTTAAGAACTTAAACAGGAAACTCAGACAGGACTCACCAACAGAATACAAGATATAGAAAAGAGAATATCAGGCCGGGCGGTGGTGGCGCACGCCTTTAATCCCAGCACTCGGGAGGCAGAGCCAGGGGGATCTCTGTGAGTTCGAGGCCAGCCTGGACTACCAAGTGAGTCCCAGGAAAGGTGCAAAGCTACACAGAGAAACCCTGTCTCAAAAAACCAAAAAAAAAAGAAAAAAAAAAAGAAAAGAGAATATCAGGCATTGAAGACATGATAGAGGAAATGGACATATTGGTTAAAAAAATGTTAAATTAAAAAAAAAAAAAACAACTCCTGGATTAATACATCCAGGAAATCAGGAGCACTATGAAAAGACAAAATCCAAGAATAATAGGAATGAAGGAAGAATAAGAAACCCATGTCAATCGCCTAGAAGATACTTTCAACAAATTCATAGAAGAAATCTCCCCAACCTAAAAAAGGAGATGCCTGTAAATGTACAAGAAGCATACAAAACACCAAATAGATTGAAGCAGAAAACAAAGTCTCCTTGGGATATAATAATCAAAACACTAAATGTATAGAATAAATAAAGTATATTAAAAGCTATAAGGAGCCAGGTGGTGGTCGTGTACGCCTTTAATCCCAGCACTTGGAGGCAGAGCCAGGTGGATCTCTTTGAGTTGGAGGCCAGCCTGGTCTACAGAGTGAGATCCAGGACAGGCACCAAAACTACACAGAGAAACCCTGTCTCAAAATTTAAAAAAAAAAAGCTATAAGGAAAAAAGACCAAGTAACATATGAAGGAAGACCTCTTAGAACTACACCCAACTTCTTAATGGAGAATTAAAAAAAAAAAAAAAAAAAACAAAACTGAAGGACCTGGACAGATTCTTTTACAGACTCTAAGAGAGCACAAAAGCCAGTCCATATTACTATACCCAGTAAAGCAGTCACTGTAGATGATGAAAACATGACATTTCATGACAATACCAAGTGTAAGCAACATCTACAAAGCCACCCCTATAGAAGGAGCTAGGAGATAAGATCCAACCTAAAGAGGTTAACTAACTACATAAACAAAAAACACAGGGACTAAATAATCCCATCCCAGCAAAATCAAAAGAAGGGAAACACACTCATATATACACACACACCCCACCAGCAACAACAATAACAGGAATCAATAATCACTGTTCATTGGTCATTGTTCATTGATAACTCTTAACAATAATGGCCTCAATTCCCCAATAAAAGTACACAAACTAACAGAATGGATGCAACAAGACCCATCCTTTGTCTACATCTTACCATCAAAGAGAGACATCACCTCAAGGTAAAGTGTTGGAAAAAGATATTCCAAGAAACAAGCTGGTGTACCTATCTCAATATCTGACAAAATAAACTTCAAATCAGAAGAGATAGGGAAGAACACTATATATACTTCAAACAGAAAATTCACAGGAGACCATTACAATTCTTAAAATGTATGGTGCAAACACAAGTATTGGTTGTAGTATTAAGGCAACTCCATGTAGTTACTTGCAAGTAAAGCGATAGGTTACAGGGTCCAGGAAAGGTGTAGCACAGTCCAGTGGTGTTCTCTGGAAAACTCCACTTGGTCTACCTCCAGCATCCAGGAACCAGGAACCAAGAGAGCCGGCACATCTGGATCTCAGGTCTTAAGGGCTGTCTCAGCCCTGCCTTGTAGGCGTGACAGTTACCGAAACTCAATGGGGGTTGGAACTTCCAGATCAAAGCTGGAACAGCTACCCACTATACAAAAGGGCATCCAAGTTTGTAAAAGAAGCACTAGTACAACTTAAATCATATACACTGATAGTGAGAGACTTCAGTACCCCAATCTCACCAATAGACAAGTCATTGAGAAACAAAAACTAAACAAATGCTGGAGTGGGGCCAGGTGGTGGTGGCACATGCCTTTAATCTCAGCACTCAGGAGGACGAGGCAGGTGGATCTCTGTGAGTTCAAGGCCAGCCTGGTTTACAGAGTGAGATCCAGGAAAGGCACCAAAGCTACACAGAGAAACCCTGTATTGAAGGAAAAGAGAGAGAGAGAGAGAAATGCTGGAGTGAACTGATGTCATAACACAAATGGACCTAACAGGTATTTATACAACATTTTACCCAAAGACAGAAGACTATACCCTCTTATCTGAACGTCATGAAAGTTTATCCAAAATTGACCACATATTTGGACACAGAGCAAGTCTCAATAGATTTAAGAAAATTGAAATAACACTCTGCATCCTATCTGACCACCATGGATTAAAGATGAATATCATTAACAACAGAAAGCTTACAAACTCATGGAAACTGAACAACTCTCTATTGAATGAAAAACAGATCAAGAAAAAAACTTAAAAAGAAATTAAAGATTTTCTAGAATTGAATGAAAATGAATACACAACATACCTGAACTTACGGGACACAATGAAGACTGTTCTAAGAGGTAAGTTAAAAGAACTAATAGCCTACATAAAAAAGAGAGAGAGAGATCTCATAATAGCAACTTAACAGGACACCTAAAAAGCCTAGAACAACAACAACAACAAAAAGAAATAAAACAGAAGTAGACAACAAGAAGTAATCCATCTCAGGGCTGAAATCAATAAAACAGAAATAATGTGGAGAATCAATGGAATAAAGAGTTGGTTTGTTGAGAAAATCAATATGATTGACAAACACTTATCCTAATTACCTAAATGTCAGAGACAGAATAGTCAAAATAATAAAATTAGAAATGAAAAGGGTGACACTGAGGAAATCTAGGGAATCATAAAGGCATATTTAAAAAACCTGTATTGTACCAAATTGGAAAATCTTAAATAATTTTCTTGATATATACCACTTACCTAAGTTAAATCAAGATAAGATAAGCAATTTAAACATATTTATAACCTCAGTGGAGTAGAAGCAGTCATTTTCTCCCAACCCCTGCCCCCCCCCCCAATTAAAACCTCAGGGCCAGACAGTTTTAGTGAAGAATTCTACCAGAGTTTCAAAAATGAATTAATGCCAATACTTCTCAAATTATTCCACAAAATAGAAACAACAGAAGGGATATTACCCAATTTGTTTTATGAGTCTATAGTTATTCTCATACCCAACCACATAAAAAACCCAACCCCCCACAAAAGAGAGAGAATTACAGACCAATTTCTCTTTTGAACATTGATGCAAAAATACTTAGTAAAATACTCAAAAAACAAATCCAAGAACACATCAATAAGATCATCTACTGTGATTAAGTGGGCATCATCCCAGAGATACAGGCATGGTTCAACATATATAAATTGATAAATGTAATCTGCCATATAAACAATCTGAAGGACAAAAATCATAATCTTATTAGATGCAAAAAAGGCATTTGATGAAATGCAACATCTCTTCACAATAAAATTCCTGGAGAGACTAGAGAGACAAGGGACATATCTAAACATAACAAAGACAATTTACATCAAGCCTGTAGCAAACATAAAATTAAATGTGGAGAAATCAAACCAATCCACTAAATCAGGAAGAAGACAATGTTGTCCACTTTCTCCATATTTATTCAATATAATTCTTGAAATCTTAGCTAGAACAATAAGACAACTGAAGATGATCAAAGGGATACAAATTAGAAAGAAACAAGTCAAAGTGTGTTTATTTACAGATGATTTAATAGTATATATGAGTGGCCCTAAAAATTCCAACAAGAAACTCTTACATATGATAAATACTTTCAGCAAAGCAGCTAGATACAAAATTAGCTTACAAAAGTCAGTAGCCCTCCTATATACAAATGACAAACTGACTGAGAAAGGAATAAGGGAAACATTGTCTTTCACAATAGCCTCAAATAATACAACATAGCTTGGCATAATTCTAACCAAGCAAGTGAAAGCCTTATATGATTAAAAACTACAACAGTGAAGGAAGAATTTGAAGAAGATGTCAGAAGATGCAAAGATCTACATTGATCATTGATTGGTAGAATTAACATAATAAAAATGGCCATCCTACTAAAAGCATTCTACTGATTCTATGTAATTTCCAAAAACATTCTATAACAATTCTTCATAGATCTTGAAAAGACAATTTCCAGCTTCATATAGAAACACAAAAGCCCAGGATAGATTAAACAATTCTGAATAATAAAAGGACAACTGGAGATATCACTATCTCTGATTTCAAGTTGTACTATGAAGGTATAGTATTAAGAACAGCATGGTTTTTAACAACAACAAAAAAATCAGACATGTTGATCAATAGAATCAAATTGAAGACCCAGGAAAAATTTACACACCTACAGACACCTGATTTTTGAATAAGAATCCAGAAACACAGTGGAAAAAAGTGAATACACTTCAATGAATGGCTCCCTCAGGGGAGGAGGTGGGAAGACACAGAGTCAATGGCACAGACACCAGGAGTCAGGTAAAAGGCAAACAGCAGCCTCATTTATTCAGCAATGGGGAGAGCCTTTTATATACCTTTCTCCCAGCACCCAGGCTGTGTCCTGATCTGGTGACATTTTGTGGTCATCTCTCACTTGCTAAGCATGATCAGGACCTCCAACAGTTCCTGCTGCTACGCCCTCAGGCAGACTCCAAGTTGTCTCATCTCTCAGCCTCATAGGCCTTGTCTTCCTACATATCCACCCCTTTTTATTTATTACATGGGAACTCAGTGGGAGTCAGAGTTCTTTGCTCAGGCCTTGTTGACTCTGCCTTAGGAAGGCTCAGCAACTGGACTGTGCCTTTTTAGGTCAGCTTGCCTAACAAGCTCTTACCCATCATTGACTACCAGCCTTTGGAGAATATCCATGCAGGTGGAGAGGATTAGGCAGTAGCCTTTTGAATTTCAGAGAACCAGACATGCATAACCTCCTGTGGAGGGCTATGAGCAGGATGTCTAAGAGCCAGTAAATCCTGAAGAGTCACCTTAGTCACTGCCCACTCTGTTGGATGTGCTGCAGGAGGCATATAAAGAGAATAAGGATTAACAGCATCACCCCATCAATCAAAGCATATGTGAGCATCCAGGAGGGATCAAATAGCCTTTTAAAGTTGTCCCAGACCTTAGTTAAAAAAAATCTGTCTCCAACGACATTGCCAGGACCCAGGTCATATTGAGATGAGATATTTGTTCCTGAAGTGGAATGGAGTAATTAAGGGGTTGAGGCAAATTGCCTGGAAGCATGGATTGCAGACCAGTCTCTTGCAGACCACCCAATTGCAGACATGTTTCTTACTAATTCTGTTTCTTAGGCATTGGACAAGAGAGAAAAAAAAAGGGGGGGAGTAAAGTAAAGGGCTTCCTCCACAGACCAGGTGCCCTCTAATATTTTGATAGTCAACACCAGGTCCATAAAGGACAGGCCTAGGGAAGAGCTGGTGGGAAATATCACATGGAAAGCAGGAGAGTTAATTGCCACTGACAACAGAGTGAGAGACAAGGGAACCAGAGCCTATAAATCCTCTGCTTTTGAGGGATTAAAAGAGAAAATGGTGGTGAGTATGTACATTACCCATCCATGGCCAATTCTTCATTGGTAGATGCGGGCTGGTCTGTAGTGGGACACACATCTCTTGTTGGGAACCATATTGACGTAGTTGTACTCTAAGGAAAAACACAAGCATACTCTCTCCCACAGGTCAGTAGGGAGGCTGGTGGCTGCCATTGGTAGGAGATAGGATTTTTCTGTCTCACTAGGGTTAGAGGCGTGCCCTGGGGCAGGAACACTCAATGTTTATTTGCTGGACTGAGTCCCATCTCATCAAAGCTGAGAAAGTTTATATGGAAAAGGACTTCACTTAGGGCCAAATTGGGTTCCCTTTTTGCCTCTGATGAGATGGTCTTGGCCAATAGTTCTTTAAGAGTTCTGTTGGCTCTTTCAATGAAGGCTTGTCACTGAGGATTTAGGAGATGCCAGTGGTGTGAGAGATCTTCCAGGATCTCAGGAAGTTATTAAATTGTTGAGAGGCATAGGCAGGGCCATTGTCAGTCTTTATAGCCCAAGGCACCCCCATGACCAACATGGCCTACCTAAAGACCTTAAAAGCATTAACTGTCTTTTCCCTAGAAAGGGCACAGGCACACACAAAGGAGGAATACATATCTACTATTACATGAACATATCTAAGATTAGCAAAATGAGCATACTGCATAATGCCCATTTGCCACATGGCATTGGGTGCCATGGGGGTTGACCCCCACACATTAAAATGGAACCAAAGGGGCAAGAGGGACACAGGTAGCACATGACCAAGACAAATGTTTGCACTGGAAAACTGGCAGCTTGGGGAGAAGCCTATGCAGGTTCTATGGAGACAGGTGACGTTGCTAGTGAACAACCCTGGCTTGTTCTAGGTCTATATTAGCTGTTAATATGATGGTATCTGTAATCTCATTTCCTTGGGCCAATATTCCTGGCAATTTGGAGTGCGATCTAATATGTGATAGTTACCAGGGCTTAATCCACTGATTTTAGACATTTTGTATGAGTAGCATAGTGCTGGCAAGGTGGTCAGAGAGTTTTTGACTTGAAAAATGCCAGCACATGAACTACTTGTATAGCATACTGGCTGTCAGAAAAAATATTAATGGGCTCAGTCTGGTACTCCACTAGAACATTAAGGAGGGCCAATAGCTCACCCAATTGATTGGAACCAGGTTTAGGGATAAGATATATAACATCTTTGGAGCCAGGACTCTAAATAAGAACACCATATCTGTTTTTATTGGAATCTGAAAAGGCCAGAGTGGTGTGAGGGATGGGAGCAGAGGAGGGCACTGCAAGGGGCTGTATCTTTGTTAGAACTGTGGGAAATTCTGCTAAGATCTTGTTTTTGGCAAATGATTGTCAATAGTTCCTATGAATCCTGCAACCATTTCCCAGAACTAGATATAATCCACCCAAAGGAACTGGATATTCTTTAGAGAAAAGGGGAAGACAAGATCTGGCTGTTATCTATATGTTCTCCATGGCAGCATTCATGCCTTAATTTTGAATTGGAAGTACTGATAAAACTTAGAGTTGACCTTGTGAGGGTCAGAATGGGCTTGGTGTATCCATAGAAGAGGCCTAGATTGCCGTAATACTCCCTAAAATCCCCTAGGTGTCCAGAGGACCATTGCCAATAAGGAACTTTGTGATCATGGCGTTGCAGACTGGATGTGGCTAGAATGGCCAAAATCTTTTGTAGCAAATCTTTAGGTTCTTGGTTAAGACTAACCTTAGTGGAAGGACAGGTGGGGCTCTCCAACAATGAAAAGAGGTGTCTCATCTTTTGGTCAGGGATGGGCAGAAAGGGTTTAAGCCAATTAACTGTGCCACATAATTGTTGTAATTCTGAGAGTGAGTACAATTCCTTCATTTTCAATTTAAAGGAAAGGGAGCAGACTTGCTTAGCAATGGAAAAGCTTAAAAAGGCAAAGAGGGGAGGATACCATTTGAACCTTATCTGACACCATCATCAGATGTAATGACACCAGATCTTTCAGCACTCTTTCAGCAGTTCTTTGCAGATAGACTGGATCTGGATGTGACTGAAGGAGATCATCCATGTAATGGATTAAGAGGACATCCTTGAGAATATTTATCAAGGCCTGAGAAACATATAACTGGCAAATTGTGGGGCTATTATTCATTCCTTGAGGTAAAACATTCCATCGATATCTCTTGGCTGGCTTATGCATATTAAGTTCCCATTCTGTAAAAGCAAAGTGGTCTTGATCCTGTGGAACCAGGGGTATTTGAAAAATGCAATTCTTAATATCTAAAACAAAAATATAATAAGATGGAAGAATAGAACTAGGGTGGGGGAGGCCGGGTTGTGTGGACCCTAGTTTTTCCATTTGATTATTAACTGCACAAAGATCCTGTGGGAGATGTAGTGTCTTGATCTCTTGGGAATAACAGATATAGGGGTATTATGTTTACTTGTGGTTGGTTCTATGTGCCCCATCTTTATCTGTTCCGAAACTAGTTCTTTTAGGATTGACAGCTTGAGTTTAATTATAGGCCACTGTTTCATCTAGATATCTTAATTTGAGAGCTAGGAAGTTCAATGATGGTAGATTTCTGAGGGTCAGTGGCCCTTAGAATTGGGAATGTGACTCATGTGTAGGATCATGGTTTGCCAAACCTGTCTTTTCATGGATCTGAAGGTCATCAAAGAAAGCTCTATTATCAGTAGTTAGAACAGCATCCATATCCTCCAAGATGCCCTTGCCTCAGAGGTTTCTCATTACTGTAGAAAGAATAGGGTGAATGGCTCCCTTGTTGCTATGAAGGTCTTTCCAATGGACCAGACAGGTGGTAATTTTTGAAACTTGTTGGTCACCTACTCCACTAATGGGAGGGCTAGATCTAAATTTCCAATAGGGGAAGCAGAGTGCCATTTCTGTTAATATGATGATGTCTACACCTGTGTCCACCAAGCCTTTAACAGCTTGCTTATCAACATAGATGGTCAGCATTGGGGAGTGTGACAAAATGAGCAGTGTCCAATATATTTTTGGATTACCAGAGCCTCTTCTTACTGGCAGGACTGAGGAGCACCCTACCTGGAATTTCAAGCAACTGATGCTTTGTCAGGATATGATTTGTAATCCTTTGTCCATTGAAATCCTTTATTGTATCTGGGGCACTGGGTCCTGGGCATTGACCAGGGCAGTCATCAGTGCACACAGGACTCAGTAGACTATAAAAAAGGAAAAAAGACAGAATGTTGTGATGGAGTAGGAGTAAGCATAGATCTGGGAGTGTTGCTGGGTCTTAACAACTCCCTTGGGGGAGGAGATGAGAAGGAACAGAGTCAATGGCACAGACATCAGGAGTCAGGTAAAAGGCAAACAGCAGACTCATTTATTCAGCAATTGGGAGAGTCTTATATACTCTCCTTCCAGCACCCAGGCTTTGTCCTGATCCAGATGACATTGTGTGGTCACCCCTCGTTGGCTAGGCAATGTTACTAGGCCCTCAGGCAGACTCCAGGTTGGCTTATCTCTTGGCTTCATAGGCCTTATCTTCCTAAAAATGAATGATGCTGGTCAAACTGGATACCTTCATAAAGAAGAATCCAAATAAATCCATATTTACTTACCATCCCAGCACAAAACTCAACTCTCAATGAATCAAAGACCTCAAAACCAGATATTCCAAATCTGATAGAAGAGAAAGTGTGGGCTAGCTTTTACTCATTGACACAAGAAAAGACTTTCTGAACAGAATACTGTTAGCACAGGCACTAAGATCAACAATTAACAAATGGGACCTCATGAAACTGAGAAGTTTCTGCATGGCAAAGGACACAGTAGTTTGGATAAAGCAGTGGCCTACAGAGTGGAAAAAATGTTTTACCAACTACACATCCAACAGAGAGCAAATAAGAACTCAGGAACTTAGATATCAAAAAAACAAATAACCCAGTTAAATAAAAATGAGGTACATATCTAAATGAAGAATTCTTAAAAGAGTGGGAAAAAGTCTGAGAAACACACTAAAAAAATGTTCAACATCCCTAACCATCAGAGAAATTCAAATTAAAACTACTTTGATATTTCATCTTCTATCTGTCAGAATAGCTAAGATGAACAAAACAAGTGACAACTCATACTGGTGATGAGGTAGAGTAAGAGGAATACTCATCCACTGGTGGTAGGATTTCAAACTTGTTACAGCCACTACAGACATCAGTGTGGCCATTTTTTAGGAAGATGAAAATTGATCTGTCTCAAGATCTAACTATACCACTTTTGGACATATGCCCAAAGGGCATTTTATCCTACCACAAAGACACTTGTTCAACCAGATTTATTGCTACTCTATTCAAAACAGCCAGAAATTGGAAACCATCTAGACACCCCTCAACACAAGAATGAATAAAGGAAATATGGCACATTTAATCAATGGAGTATTACTCTATCATCAAAAAATGAAATTATCTTTGTTCTGGGCTGCCACTGGAGGCCATGTGGATGTCTGAGGCCCTTGCTACCTCCAGAGTACAGGTGAATATCTGTGTTACTGCAAGAGGCCACATTAGTGTCCATGGTCTGGGTTGCTTCTGAAGGCCATGTTGATGTGAGTGACTTGTATTGTTGCCCAGGGCCATGTTGGTGTCCATGGCCCTGCTGTAGCATGGGGCCATGTTGATGTCCATGTCCCTTGTTACCACCAAAGGCCATGTAGATGTCTGTGATCTCTGCCACTGCTTGAATACATGTTGATGCCCATGGACCATGCTGTTGCCAGAGATATGTTGATATAAGGGGCCTGTGCAGTCATCTGAGGCCATGTTGATGTCCTTGGCCTGTGCTGCCATTAAGGGCTATAATGGTGTCCATGGCTCATGTTATGGAAGAGGGCCATGTTGATGTCTGTGGCCTGTACTGTTCCCAGAGACCATGCTGAGGTCTGTGGAACATGCTGATTCTGGAGACCATGTGGATATCTGTGCTCTTTCTGACTGAAAAAGGTAACAAAGCTACTTTTGCAATGGTATCAGTGACTGCAGACACACAGCTGAGAAAGAGGGACATAGAAGGCTTCTGTGACAACCTTTACAATCCCACCCAAAGTAACAGCCTAAACAGGAAACCATTGAAGAGAACTCTTAACAATTGTGATAAGGATGTTGAAGTGTATCTCTCCACAATTGAGGCTTTCTTTCAGGGGTGTGGGTGGTGAAGGACCAAGTTTTTTAAGGGGCTCAATACTAGGAGTTTGATTAAGCTCCAGTGAATATATAAACAACAAAAATTGGACTTGTGGTTTCTTCTTCTTCTTCTTCTTCTTCTTCTTCTTCTTCTTCTTCTTCTTCTTCTTCTTCTTCTTCTTCTTCTCCTTCTCCTTCTCCTTCTCCTTCTCCTTCTCCTTCTTGCAGAATATTTAAGTATGCAAAGATGTGTTGCATTTGTTTATGTTGCAGAATATTTGTTTAGCTATGTAAAGATGTATTGCATTTATTTATGCTGCAAAATATTTGTTTGTGTAAAGATGTGTTTCATTTGTTCAATTATGTAAAGATGAGTTGCTGTTTTACCCTGCCTACCTAAGGCATCTGATTGGTCTAATAAAAAGTTGAATGGCCAATAATGAGGGAGGAAGTGTAGGCTGAACTTCTGGGCTGGGAGAGTAAATAGGAGGAGGAACTGAGGCTTGAAGAAGAAAGGGAAGGAGAGGGAGACGACAGGGGTCAGCCAGCCAGACATTGAGGAAGCAGAGAAGAAGGACATACAGAATGAAAAAAGGTAAAATGTCCTGAGGCAAAACATAGATGAATAGACAAAGGTTAAATTAAGTTAAAAGACCTAGTGGGACAAGCTTAAAGTAAGGCTGAGCTTTGATAATTAATAATAAGTCTCCGTGTCTTTGAGAGCCAGTTGTTGGTCCAAAGAAATGACTGACTACATCTTCTTTTCTTCTGTTTGGGGGACCACAAGGGTTGGAGGCAGACCTGGGAGGACTGGTAAGTGGGTGTGATTGTGGTGCATGATGTGAAATTCACAAATAATAAAAATATAATGTTGGAAAAAATACAGAACATTGACATTAAAAAATGAAATCATGAGATTTGAAGGCAATGGATGGAACTAGGAAAAAGTAATCCTGAGAGAGGTATCCTAAACCTGGATAAACAATTATGGTATGTATTCACTTATATGTTGATATTAGCTGTTATATCAATGGTAACTAAACTACAATCTGTAGAACCACAGAGAATAGGTATAGAGTAAAAGAGGAGAGGGAACAGATAGATCTTGTTAGGAAAGGGAAATATAATAGATAATTATTTATGGATGGGGACCTAGAGCAGGAGGATCAAGTGTGGAATGGGGAGGGGAGGAGGTATTGAGGCAGGGACTATGGAGAGAGACAACTAAAGTTAATGAGCAGTCGAGGAATAGTATGGAAACCTAATACAGTAGAAGTTCCCTAAAATATATATGTATATGAAGGCAATCTAAATAAAATCACCAAATAATGGGGGAGATAGAGTCTCAAATTGACATCTCTTGTCACCATATGAAGTGTCCAATACCAGGATTGGGTTATGTCTAATTGAGTTGTTGCCCAAAGGAATCCCATGGGAGTACTCAAACAACCCAGGCTGATGCCAAGACATTAGGTATCTCGCCACAAACTGACAGTAAGGCCCCATTGCTAAAAACGGCTACATAACTCTTTGAACATGGAGAAGTCAAGCTGGTGCCTACATAGATTCTTCACCTCTATGTTCTGATGTCTGGCACAGGAAGGTACTCTGTATACTACAGAGAAACTCTAAGCCAGTCACAAACTGTTTGAGCTACCATGGTGTAATGCCTGTAAGATATGCTAGGACAATGGTGGGACAAAGCTTGTAGGAGTAATCAACAAACAATTGATTGTACTCAAGGCACAGTTGTAGCTGGAAATTTTCCTGTGTCCTGCCTGGTCCTGCAGCTACTCAGACTCAAGTAAACACACAGAGGCTTACATCAATTGCTAGCTAGCTCTTATATCTTTTGTTTTGTTTTGTTTTTTGTTTTTTGAGACAGGGTTTCTCTGTATAATTTTGGTGCCTGTCCTAGAACTTGCTCTGTAGACCAGGCTGGCTTTGAACTCACAGAGATTGCTTGGCTCGGCCTCGCTATGATAGGATTAGAGGTGTGCACCACTGCTGCCCAGCTCTTATATCTTTTTTTTAAAAAAGATTTATTTATTTATTATGTATACAGTGAGTGTTCTGCCTTCAGGCCAGAAGAGGGCAGCAGATCTCATTGTAGATGGTTGTGAGTCACCATGTGGATGCTGGGAATTGAACTCAGGACCTCTGGAAGAGCAGCCAGTGTTCTTAACCTCTGCAGCTCTTATATCTTAAATTAACCTATTTCTATTAATCTACAAGTTGCCATGTGGCCATGGTTTACTGGAATTTTCTCATCTTGCTTCTCCTGCCAGTGGCTCACAGCACCTCATTCCTCTCCTTTCTCCTCCCACTATCTCTCTTGGATTTCCCTCCTGGCTCCATTCTGCCCTGCCAAAGACCAATGCAGCTTTATTTATCAACCAATCAGAGCAACACATATTCACAGCATACAGAAAAACACTCCACAGCACTTCCCCTTTTCTGTCTAATCAAAAAGGAAGGTTTTAATTTTAACCCAGTAAAATTACATTTAACAAAACAGTTATCAAGCAAGAATTACAGTTACAGTATCTAGTCTATTTATATTTGGCAAATTCAAGAAAATATTCTATTTATCCTATATTTGTGAGTCTAAGGTTTCATGTATAATTTATCTTTTATCATAGCCAAGGAAAATTATAATTATAACTATCTATTCTTTAACTACATCAAAGACCCCAGAAGAATATAATATTACCTGAGTAAACAGGAAGTGCATTGCAAGCAACTTCCATAATTCTAGAAATGACAAAGACAGGTTAGCTACCTGGACAGTCACCCAAAGTTCCTTTGCAACATAGGGGCATCCATCTTCAGCCTATAGGGCTAGAGTCTCTCAGTTGCTTTTCCTTGTGTTCTGCATAATGTCTGGTAGTCTCCTCTTCAAAGCAGGAACCTGAAGGGCCATCTTGCCTTGTTTTGGCAAAATTCAGTGGTCATTTTCCTATGGGTCCTGTATGTCCAGTTTATATAACATCCTGTCAAGTAGTCGAGGCAAGAGCACTTTTTTGCCCAGTGGCTAACTATTGCCTCAAAGAAAGTAAACTCCATAATGAGTTTCTTCAATGCCCATCATCCTCTTTGAAGTAATCAGTGCTACCAAGAGCAGACATGTCTCACTGTCCAGAAAAATCTAAGTTCTTAAAACATTTTAAAAGCCATATTTTGTAGATCTTTGAAGTATTTAAAGATTACCTACCTAATTGAAATATACCTTTGTATACCTAAAAAACTTAACTAATATGACTATAAGTTTGATTTCATAGATGAGTATTAATCTGTTTCTTAATTATATTTTACACTTTTAAATGAATTGCATAAACATAATACCTTAAACAAGAGTAGAAATATACAGACAGTATAACAAAATTAACTTTAAATTTGTATCAATAAACTAAAATCTATAACAATGCAAAACATTTTGAACAAGTTGTTGCTTTTTAAAAATAGATTGAATAGTCCACACTTTTATTCTATCATATCTATATCCTATATTTATACATCATATTCCTCTCTCTTCTTTTAGAAAGAGATTGCATTTATAATCAACCCCCTTTAAAAAATAAACATTTATGAACAATATTTTGGAAATTTGAGAGTAGCTTCTCCTGCTACTTCCAGCTGATTGGGAGTACTGGCAATCTTATGGGGATCCTGAGAAAATTCAGAATTATAGTTAAATCATGGCTGTAGTAGTCTGTGAGGATAGATCATCTCAGCCAGTTGCTTTGAAGCTAATTTTGGATATTGGATCATCTGGGCCATGGTATCATCAGAGACCTTTCAGGAGGTCTTGGTTGATCAAATCATATTAGCCTGGAAGCAATCCACAGGTTCTTATCTTCTATGAAAACAAAAACAGAGCCTCTTTTCCAAAGCAATGTATCCTTAGAGACAAATTTTGAAGTCAAGATACCTTTAAAATAGACATATTGGCTTAACTCAGCAGCTTTTATAATCAGCTGTCTCTTTCCAGTTAAAAATCTCAAAGACAACATAATCCAGAGTCTCTGTGTAATTTCCATCTTTATTTGGCTTATTATATTTTTATATATTATTCTATTTTTTAAGACTTTATTTTATTTTTATGATTATCTGTGCCCTTTCTCTCCCCTCTCTCAAGCCTATGTACCTTTTTACATATAATGCAAACTGTTTAGAGTTTTATTCCATCTGCTTCTGTCTTATTATGAATCTATAATCCTTCTCTGACCAGGAGAGATTTTAAACTACTAAACTGTCTTTGGCTGTTGACTTCATCCCCCTCAGCTTCCCAACATGGCAGAGGTACATTTACTGCCAGCTTTGGGATCCATGCTCACCACTGAGTCTGGGAAGCAGTGGGTCTATGCCTCCATCCAGCAGAGGTAGCCCAGAAACTTTTTTGGGGGTATGTACTAGCAAAAGCTAAATCCACCATGCAGTGTGCTGCATGGCTTGGAGACACCTCTGTGTACTGCTGAGGGAATATGCCATGCTGCTTACCTCATGGCGGCTGGTGGCTAGCTCCATCTCACAGGTAGCTATCAGGAGACAAGTCTCGGTGCTGCTAATGGCATGACACTGTGAGACTAGGAAACCTAGTATGGCTCCGTTTCTGTGCATTCAGAATCTTTAAGCTTTCTTAGGTCTGTGTGGATCAGTGTCCAACAGCAAGTGCCAAAGGTAGCTAGAAGTTTTCTTGTGTCTTGCCTGGTCATGCAACCACTCAGACCCAAGTAAACACACAGAGGCTTAAGTCAGTTACAAACTGGATGACCTATGGCTCAAACTTCTTGCTAGCTAGTTCTTATATCTTAAATTAACTCATTTCTATTAATCTATAAGTTGCCACGTGGCCATGGTTTACTGGAATTTTCTCATCTTGCTTCTCCTGCCAGTGGCTCACAGTGTCTCATTCCTCTCCTTTCTCCTCCCACTATCTCTCTTGGACTTCCCCACCTGGCTCCATCCTGCCCTACCATAGGTCAATACAACTTTATTTATCAACCAATCAGAGCAACACATAATCAAAGCATACAGAAAGACATCCCACAGTACACACTCCATGATATGGAACCCCTACCCAACATTGCTTAGTTGTCCAAGAACCAGAGACTAGGTAGCCCAGGGACTAAGGTAAAACCAAATGATACTTGTCTTAAAAAATGTAGTGATAAAATGACTCCTAATGATGTTCTGCTATGCTCATACATTAGTACTGCAAGAAGCTGAAGCCACAGGCCATACAGTTTGTAATCAATATGAGCCTCTGTGTGATTATTTTACAAGTAGCTTCAGAACCAAGGGTGGGAGAGATTTGTCTGGACCTTGGGGCTGGGTGGGACCAGAGAAACTTCTGTCTACATTGCATTCTAATTCTCCACACTTACCCATATCAGTTGTTGGAGTTTTAACAACACAGGTGCAACTTGTTGAAGTTTCAACACAGATGTAGCTCCTTTGGGGATACCCAGTCCATAGTTTCCCTGTTGGTCAAACATCTCATTTTGTGAAAGTAGCAGGTATAGTCTCATGGCCCATGTGACTACAAACATTAGTGGGAGTGTAAACAGGCAGCCACCGTGGGAGGTGGTGTGAAATGACACCTCAAGTAAGTAAGACATGGGCATCGCTGAGATTATGTGAGATCAAGCAGGGCTCCCTTTTTATTACTTATTTATATTTTATTTATGTTTTTACTTATTTATTGTTCTCTTTCTCTTTGTGCATGCGTGAGTGTGTGTGTGTGTGTGTACATGCACACAAAGGTCAGATAACAGTTTGTGGGAACTGATTCTCTCTTTTCACCATTTGGGTCTTAGGGATCAAACTTAGGTCGTTAAACTTGGTGGCTGGCACATTGCCCACTGAGCCATTTTTCCAACCCCAAGGTTGCTCTCTGTAAGCCAAGCTTGCCAGTAACAAATGGAATAATAAAACCCTGAAACAATAGAGGCCACGGTGGCTTTCTGGAACCAAATGTATATAAGTGTGAGGATGAGAGGCAGATGGCCAATATGGACTGCTTTGCAGAGAATTATATAGGTGGTTAAAAGACTCCAAAACATCTAAGAACAAACATATATGATGAGTATACTTTTTTCCATTTGGACTAGGTCTCACTATGTAGCCCACGCTGGTTTGAAGTCATGATCTTTCTGTTTCAGCTTCTCAAGTGCTTGGAGTAAAGTCCTGTGCCATCTTGTCTGCCAGTTGTTTTTTTTATTTTGGTGGTACTAGGAATTGAACCCAGGTCCTCAATATGCTAGGCAAGTACTCTCCCACTGAGATACATCCCAATCTGTATATCTTGTTTCCACTTGCAGAAGTAATCAAAGATGAGCAGAATAAACCAGAAAGCCACAATTGCTCAGTGAGTTTCCAGACCTGGGCAGACTTTAGACATGTATCCCACTGACTAACTGAGAGGTTGGATCCTCGGAGGAATGGCCTGTCTCATCATGGCAAGTACAGATGGAGATGATTCCCATAGTTCCTCCCCAATGGCTGTTTACTTGGGCAACTTTGCACTGGAGAAGGGAGCTATATGAACATATCTGTAGCAATTCTTGTCCAGAATATTCAACTAGAATTATATATATAAAATCCCTGGTGCTCAAAGATTTGGGAGCTTCCTGGGATAGGAGGGAAATGTTTTGCTAAAGAATGCTGAGTGGGGTGCAAAAAATGTGCTTTAAAAAAGGAGGGGAAGTAAAAGTGAGTGTAGAAAAGAAAATTAGATTATCTTGAGTTTAACCTAGGCTGAAATCACTTTTATTTTATAAAAGGTAAAAGTGAGATATAGCAGAGACTAGCAAAGTACAGTAGCTTAAACATTTATTATTTGCCTGTTGTTTGGAGGAAAGAGTAAAAGGAATAATGGGCTAGAGTTTTCCTGAGTTGCCAGGTATAAAATGAAACCATAGTAAACCTGTTTTATGCTATGCCATTTAATGATGAAGGATTAGAGAGCATTAGAAAATGTAAATAGATTATATGCCATTGAGCACTTGATAATTTTGCCATTTGAAGGGACTCTAACCAATTGCCTAAGGACACTGAGGGATAGTTCATTAAGCATTACAAATGCAAAGATAATATCATATTAGGCAACACATAATACATCTGCATTTATATACTTATGAAAAACAGATTAGAATGATACTTCTAGTTTCTTCCAAACCAGCACCACAGGGCTCATTCTGTTCTTCCTTGGTGATATGTTTGTAATTCTACCCAGGTATTATAACAGTAATAAAATGAATGAATGAAGGCTGGAGAGGTGACTCAGTGGGTAAGAGAGCTTGTGGCATCATCATGAAGACTGTGGTTCAGATTCCAGCACCTGTGGGTATCAAATTCATGACTGTAATCCTAGCTCTGTAGGAGGCAGATACAGGAAGATTGCTGGGACTTGCTGACTTGCAGCCTAGCTGATAGCATGCAAGCCCCAGTTTTAAGGAGAAACCTTTCCTGAAAGGATTAGATGGAGAGTGACAGAAGAGGACACCTGGTGCCATTTTCTGGCCTCTATGCTTATACACAGACACGTATGCCAGCACTCCCTCATGCACATATACACAGATGTACACACACACACACACACACACACACACACACACACACACACACACACACAACATGAACACAAGTATGTAGCTAAACCTTTTAAAAACGAAAGGAAGTGAAGGTAAAAATATTATGGTTTGGATCCGAAATGTCTCCCATAGACTCATGTTTCCCATTTGGAAGGCTTTGGAGCTTCAGGAAGTGGAGCCTGTATAGCAGAAGAATGAACTGAACAGACAGGAACCCCTGGTGGTAATACACTCCCTTTGTACCTTCCTTTCTTAAGGTTTTTGAAAATTCCTGATAATGCCCATTTCCCCCCACTAGCTTGTTGGATCTTCATTAGCTTCACTGATATTTTTTCACTAGAAAAGTATTAACAGATACTGTGATGATAGAGAACTCATTGCTCAGTCATGGTTGGCCATTAAACATCCTCCTTTATGAATACTACTGCATAACTGGAGAGAGCAATATTATAATGTCATGCTGTTATAATGCTGTGCTATGTCAGGTGTGTAAGAAAGTCTAATTGCACAGTAATATGCAGCACCAGTAACAGAATCTCCATTTACCAGTAAGGGCATAGACACTGAGGTAAGTTACAGAAGTTTTGAGGAGCACACCAGATGAGATTATATCCTTGACCTTTGCAAAGCTGATAATTTTCTTTTTTGAAAATATTATGCATGCATGTACATTGGTTATATCCATCCCCCACTCCTTCCGTCCAGCTCCTCTGCCCTTAACGTATCTCCCATTTTTCTCTCAATTTCATGTATATTAAAATAATAACTGTATTACTTACTTTACTTACTTTCCTGTTGCTGTGGTAAAACACCATGACCAAGGCAATTTATGGAAGGAAGGGCTTATTTGGGCTGTTCCAGAGGGCGTAGTCCATCACAGCAGCAAGCGGCAGCAGGAACAGAGACTGAGAGCCTTTCCCACCTCCACTGTGAAATATTAACTCTCTTGGTCCTGTGAATGTCTTGTGTGGGTACAGTTTCTGTGGGTTTATATGTGTAACAGCTGTGTCATGTCTAGAGGACAGCATTTCACATCACTCTTCTCCAGTTACTGTATTCATCCCACTTGCCTCTTCCTCAGTGTTTTCTGAGCCTGATGGCGGGTAGCAGGGTTTGATATGTATCTTCCATCTGACAGCTTATTCCCAACACTGTGGCCAGTTATGAGTTTCTGCATTACCCACTGCACTCTTCAATAAGTAGCTTCTCTGCCCAGGTTTAGAGCAGCACAGATCTACAGAGATGAACATAAATATTTGGAGGGGAGTTTGACAGCATGACAGTTTAGCACAACACCAGTGGGGTAACTTCCTCCCTACACAATATCACCTTTTAACTCCTCAATTTGTGTGTGTACCAGGGCAGTAACTCTCTTTTTCTTTATTAAATGTATTCTTTGATATTTTAAAAAATATTTGGCATAAAATTACATAGTTGTGGTATAACTGACATATATAGGATATGTGATATATATATGTATATCCTATAACTGACATATATAGGATATATGATATATATGGATGTCATATAACTGATATACATAGGATATGTGATATATATATATGTATATCATATAACTGACATACATAGGATATGTGATGATCAAAATCAAGTTAATTTGCATTTTCCCATCTCATTCATGATTTTTTATCTTCAATAACTGCTGAGTATTGCTTATGTCAATCTGTGTCAGAGTTCATTAAGCAGACTTGTGAACACTTGCTACCCTGTAGCTCTCCTTAGTATGTCAAAGAGTTTTTAAGTTACACTTAAAATCTAGTAGGATTTCTGTGGGCCTCTCTAGCACTTTGTTTCTTCCTATTCTCATGTGGTCTTCATTTACCATGGTCTCCTATTCCTTGTTCTCCCTCTCTGTTGTTGATCCAGCTGGGATCTCCCACTCCCCCAAGCTCTCTTTCCCTCGACCCTCACCCTTCACTACCCCCACTCATGTCCAGGCTGTTCATATAGATCTCATTCCATTTCTCTGTCATTGGGCGATCCCCGTGTCTTTCTTGGGGTCCTGTTTTCCAGGTAGCCTCCCTGGTGATGTGAGTAGCAGTCCAGTCATCCTTGTTCCACATCTAGTATCCTCCTATGAGTGAGTACATACCATGTTTGTCTTTCTGAGTCTGGGTTACCTCACTCAAGATGATTTTTTCTAGATCCAGCCATTTGTCTGCACCTACTCTGGTGATGGGATGGCCAAACACGCTGTCGTGCTAGAAACCTCATCCAACTACTGAGGGATCTGGATGCAGAGATCCATGGCTAGGCCACGGGTGGATCTCTGGGAGTCCAATTAGCGAGAATGAGGAGGGTTTATATGAGCGAGAATTGTTGAGACCAAGGTTGGATAAAGCACAGGGACAAATAGCCAAACGAATGGAAACACATGAACTATGAACCAATGGCTGAGGGGTCACCAACTGGATCAGGCCCTCTGAATGGGTGAGACAGTTGATTGGCTTGATCTATTTGGGAGGCATCCAGGCAGTGGGACCGGGTCCTGTGCTCATTGCATGAGTTGGCTGTTTGAAACCTGGGGCCTATGCAGGATCGTTTGGCTCAGCCTGGGAGGAGGGGACTGAACCTACCTGGACTGAATCTACCAGGTTGATCTCAGTCCGCGGGGGAGGCTTTGCCCTGGAGTAGGTGGGAATGTGGGGTGGGCTAGGGGGAAGGTGAGTGGGGCGGGAGGGGGGGAGAACAAGGGAATCCGTGGCTGATATGTAGAACTGAATTGTATTGCAAAATAAAAATAAAAAAAAAATTTTTTAAAAAATCTAGTAGGAAAGTGTTACCTGAGACAGGGCTTTCTTTAAGGAAGTAAGTGTTTATTTTGAATCACAGATTGAGGGTATCATAGCAGAGAAGGTAGGGAAGGAGGAGAGTACCAGGATGCAAGGAGAGAAACATGCATGCTTGGGCCCACTATGGCCTTTCTCTGTGGTCCTGATCAGCAGTCCAGGAGAGGTGTTGCTGGTGTTTAGGGCGTGTCTTCCCACTTCAATTAACATAAGCAGTAAGATCCCTCACAGGCATGACCAAAGGCTGAGACAAGAGTCAAAGAATTATAAATAAACTGTTTTACATTCAAAACTGATATCTGGCTTTCTGGGGGGGGGGGGGGGGGGGGGGGGGGGGGGAAGGTAAGATGGCTGGGTACATGCCCTCAATTAGGGAGGCAAAGGTAGGCAGATAGAACTCTCTAAGTTTGAGGCAGGCCTGGTCCAAATAGTTCCAAGTCAGCCAAGATTATATAGTGAGAACCTGTGTAAAATGATAACAATAATGATAATGATAATAAAAGTACAGTTTTTAAAATGTGTTTGGTAGTATGTATAAGTACTTACTGGCAAATGCTTATTGTGTAAAAAATAAAATAGCCATTTTCTCACTGATTATTCTGAGACAACCTATCAGAAAGGTTACCCCGAATGAGCCTGATTGCACTTGTTTTTGTTTATTTTTTGTTTGCTTTTTCCCTTGGACAGGGTGGTGGTGGTGATGATGGTGGCGATGATGGTAGTGGTGGTGGTGGTGGTGGCAGTGGGATGTTGGGGGTCCTGTTATGGAGCTCAGGATGGCCTTCAACTTTAAAATTCCTGTGCCCAAGACTCCTAACTAGTGGCACTGTAAGCCTGCAAGTCCATTCCCGTATCTTCCCACCACTCCCTCACTCATTTCTTGTGAATCAACCCTGATGCTCACACATGAGCTAAGCAACTGCTGTACCACTGAGCTAGTGACTGTTTGGGATCAGTTTAAATGGTTCAATCAGATGGTATGAGATGGTTATAGTCATAATATTATGATCAAATAAATGTGAACACTGTGTGTGGTGTGCTTTATGACCTTGGAAATAGGAAATGGGAAGCCCAGGCTGCATTCACTTCTTGCTTTGGCCCAGCATGGTGAAGATACCCTGTGAAACTGTGCATTAGTGTTGACCTGAACCAGACATAGCACTGATAGGCAGCAGGCTCTCCAGGGTTCTAGATGTCCTGCTGCCTCCCTTCCCAGAGAGCTTTACAAGATCAGACTCTGCTGCCATGAGCACCAGGATTGAATTCTCAGAAACATTTCAAGTTTCTCTAAACTTGACTGACATGGTTTAGCCCTTGCTAAGCCCTTGTTAGAAATGAAAGAAACCCTTCTCTATCCTTTCACCAACCAGCAAAGATGTGAATAATATTCAAAATGCCAGTTCTTATACCTCAGTACTTTGTACCTATTTATTATAGCATTTTTATGTTCCTTGACTTTAATCTGGGGATGCCTATCTGGTCCATTGTTTGCAAAGGTCAAATGCTTATATAAAATAGTATCATACAAGGATTACTGCTATTGATATTAATAGTAATACTTTTGTGGCTATGATTTGCTATGGAGATTACATACTTGGGGTACATGAAGTGATTTCTGAAGAAAATAAACTTAAAGAAAAATTTGTCATGCACTTAAAACAGATTTTTGCTTAGTAGGATTTTAATGTTTAATAACAATGTAATTAATATAAAATGCTCATGATTATTTATTAAATCTATTTCATTTTTGGTAATATAAGAAACAATAATAACAGAAAAGTGTACAAAGGAATCTTTCACCTGACACATTGAATAAAGATCTAGGCACGAGAAAGGGTGAAGAATGAATGAGTAATGTAACATGGGTCTTTGTCAGTGTGAATGGTAGAGTGATGAGTGCTTAACTGTGCAGCTGTATGAAAGCAAATGTACTTGAATAACATGTGCATAGGTGAAAGCACCTCTGTGTACACTGAATGACGCTCCTCTGACTGGATTTCCTATTTGGGTCAATTTTATACTATATTGTGAAGGTCCCTGCAGACATCATGGCTGGAAGTGAAATGATCCTGGCAGAGGCAAGAAGGAAAACTCAGTTCAGCCCACTTATTTGGGCCAGTACAAACTTTGGAAGTCTGATGCCAGATGGTTTCTTGCCAGTGTATTTAAACACAGTACAATTTGGAAAAAGGTTTCCAGGAAACAGTTATTCCAATTCCAGGTGCAAAATTAAGTATAAGGATTGACTACATAGAGCCTCCTTTGCAAAGTACATGTTACCATGAAGGTGAATTCTGTAGCTAAAAGGCCTAGATTGTAGTGTGGTCTCTGACAGGGATAGCATAGAGGTCAGCAGGCTATAAAGAATATATGACATCTCCCCTAAGGATGAGTTCTATTAACTTCGAGCTGAAGATAAAGATCTAGGGAGGGAGAGTCTGAGATACACGTTCTGGAGGATTTGGGTGACTTCTGGCTCTACAGAGAATTATTACGCCTCTACCCAGTTGTTATCAACATCCACTCCCAGATTCCTGAATGGAAAGCAGGTATTTTCTCCTTTGAGGAGACAACTCTATGTGATTAACATTCTTGGTTTCCCCAATGATCTGTAGGCACAAGGATCTTTGTGCTCCCAAGACTATATTAGTGTACATATGGGCATGTGTGCATGTGTGTCTGTGTGTGTAAATGCATGTTGTATGTGTGGGCATGTGTGATGGTCAGAGACATGGAGTCTTTGATTGAATAGGAAGGGAACTGTTTCTCTCTGTCTACCTTAACATAGGTACAGGAATTGAACTTGGGTTTCCAGGCTTGTGGGACAAGCACTGTATTTGCTGAGCCATCTTACTGGCCCTAGATGATACCTAATATAGTGTAATACCAAGGTACTGCTGCAAAGACAGCAAACATTATTATTTTTCCTTATAAATAGAGAAATGAATACTTAAAAACACAAAATCTATGGACTTCCACAGTCTCAACAAGGTACTGGAGTGCCAGAGAATTCAGTGTACAAGAGTGTCTTAGTTAGGGTTTCTTCTGTTGCTGTGAAGAGACACCATGACTCCAGCAACAAAAACATTTAACTGGGATTGGCTTACAGTTCAGAGGTTTGGTCCATTATCATCATGGTGGGAAGCATGGTAGCATGCAGGAAGACATGGTGCTGGAGAGGTAGCTGAGAGTTCTACATCTTAATCCACAGGCATCAGGCAAAGAGAGACACTGGGCCTTGCTTGAGCATTTGAAACCTCAAAGCCCATCCCCAGGGACATAATTCCTTCAACAAGACCATACCTACTCCAACAAGGCCATACCTCTTAATGGTGCCATACTGCATGACCTATGGGGGCCATTTTTATTGAAACCACAAACAAGTTCTTCAAGAAATAGGTTCTACTACCAACAAAGTAAAACCTCAACAATAAGACAGATTAACTTGCCAGTGGGAGTGAGGGCAAGCAGGCAAAAAGTAAAAGCTTCTAGCACAACAATTAGGGTGTTTGGCCATCCTATCACCAGAGTAGGTCAGTTCCAGCTGTCTCTTGACCATTGCCAGCAGTCTATTGTGGGGGCATCTTTATGGATTTCTGTGGGCCTCTCTAGCACTTTGCTTCTTCCTATTCTCATGTGGTCTTCATTTACCATGGTCTCCTATTCCTTGTTCTCCATCTCTGTTGTTGATCCAGCTGGGATCTCCCGCTCCCCCAAGCTCTCTTTCCCTTGACCCTCGCCCTTCATTACTCCCACTCATGTCCAGGCTGTTCATGTAGATCTCATCCATTTCTCCATTATTGGGAGATCCCCGTGTCTTTCTTGGGTTCCTGTTTTCCAGGTAGCCTCCCTAGTGATGTGAGTAGCAGTCCAGTCATCCTTGTTCCACATCTAGTATCCTCCTATGAGTGAGTACATACCATGTTTGTCTTTCTGAGTCTGGGTTACCTCACTCAGGATGATTTTTTCTAGATCCAGCCATTTGCCTGCAAACATCATGATGTCATTGTTTTTCTCTGCTGAGTAATATTCCATTGTGTATATGTACCACATTTTATTTATCCACACCCTAATTGTCATGCTAGAAACCCCATCCAATGACTGAGGGAACTGGATGCAGAAATCCATGGCCAGGCCCCAGGTGGAGCTCCGGGAGTCCAATTGGTGAGAAAGAGGAGGGTTTATATAAGCGAGAATTGTTGAGACCAAGGTTGAATAAAGCACAGGGACAAATAGTCAAACGAATGGAAACACATGAGCTATGAACCAATGGCTGAGGAGCCCCCAACTGGATCAGGCCCTTTGAATAGATGAGACAGTTGATTGGCTTGATCTGTTTGGGAGGCATCCAGGCAGTGGGACCGGGTCCTGTACTCATTGCATGAATTGGCTGTTTGAAACCTGGGGCTTATGCAGGGTCGCTTGGCTAAGCCTGGGAGGAGGGGACTGGACCTGCCTGGACTGAGTCTACCAGGTTGATCTAAATCCTCGGGGGAGTCTTTGCCCTGGAGGAGATGGGAATGTGGGGTGGGCTAGGGGGAAGGGGAGGGGGCGAGAGGGGGGGAGAACAAGGGAATCCATGGCTGATATGCAGAATTAAATTATATTGTAAAATAAAATAAAATAAAATAAAAGTAAAAGCTTCTTTTTCCCATGTCTTTTTATGTGGGCTGCCACCAGAAGGAGTGGTCTAGACTTATGGTAGATCTTTTCACCCTAAATGGTTCAATAAAGAAAATTCCTCATGGCATGTCCAGGTGCTTGGGTTTTACAAATTACAGATATAATTAAGTTGACATCAATATTAGCTACCACTCTCTCCTTAACTCAATAAAAGAAAAAAAATGACTAATTTGCCTTGATTAGGACTTGGTTAGTTTATATCAGTCATCAAACAAGAAAATACCCTACACTTTCCAACAGATCAATCCTATGGATCCATTTTCTCATTTAAGATTTCTTCCTGTTAGATGAGTCTAGCTTATGTCAAGTTGGGATAAAACCCAAGCAGCACAGTTGTATTAAAACATTATTAATCTTGATAGTATAGTGTTTTAGTGCAGTTACAATTCTCTACATCTTGGGCTATAGATCAGTGCATGCCCCAATCCCAGCCTGGTTGTATTACTCTAGACATGGACCTGTGTCTCATACTTGAGTCCAGTCTCTCTGGAGTTGTGATCCTCCCCTGTTTTGGTTTACGTGGAAGCTCCTGACCTCATCCAGTACTTGATTTTGCTCCAGTTTGTATTTCCTTTTTCTAGACTTCACCTTGATGACTTCTTGTGTTAGTCTCTACAGTGCCATCTGGAATGCTAGAAAATGAAAGCATTAGGAGGTACTTGTATTAATTCTACGGGGGAGTTGAAGAGCTGACTATTTACATCCATAGGGCAAGGAAGGCAGCTTGATCTTAGTGTCCGGAGTGAGGCTGATGTCTCTGGGCAGAGTCCTGCTTCCTTGAGGAAATGCCAGCTCTGACCTTTCACCAGATTGAATCAAGCCACACAGATGATCTGGGATAAGCTCCCTTACCTTAGCCATGGGACTGTGGATGACAATCACATCTGTAGGGAACCTAGATGAGGGTGGAATAACAAAGCTATAGCTTGACTGTGTTAGTGTTTAAAGCTCTCTATGCCAGTCCTCATGAGTTTTGATGAGACAATTCCAATGTGGAATTCTCTGAAAGTGCAGTCACACGTGAAGTTCAACATGAATGTGTTGATGAGGATTTTGTTTGGTTTGTTTTGTCACCTTGACACAAGCTGAAGTCACCTGGGAAGTGGAAACTTCAAATAAGAAAAAAAAAAAAAAAAACTTGAGAAAACCTTCAACACATTGTCCTGTAGGCAAGCCTGTGGGGCATTCTCATCATTAATTATTGACCTGGGAGGAACCAGCTTGCTGTCAGTGGTGCCATCCCCAGGCAGGCAGTCCTGGGTTCTATAAGAAAGCAGGCTGAATGAGCCATGAGGAGCAAGCCAGTAAGCAGCATTCCTCTATGATATCTGTCTCAGTTCCTGCCTGCAAATTCCTATCCTGAATTTTTGCCTTGGCTTCCCCTGATGATGAACTGTAATGTATGAGCAAAATAAATTCCCTGAGTTGCTTTTGGTCATAGTGCTTTGTAAGCAATAGAAACTAAACTGAGACAATGAGTAACAAAAGAAGTTTTTCAAAGCAGGGTTTGTACTCGATGTAAACTTGCCTGAAGTCTCTTGCAATATCCTCACAAGTGGTGTTTGTTTTAACAATGCAAGGGGCAGCAATATTATTTTCTCAAACTTTATATAGCCTTCTTTAAATGTAGAACACATATAATCAAAGCTTCAAAATTATTTGATAGGCGATTCTGAGTCTGCCCTCCCCACCAGAGAACAGGTGGGGAAGAAAGGGGAGGTAAGAGCTTTGTGCTCTCTTTCCACCCCCCAATCAGATTTCAAACTGTGTCCTGGTAGCCTCTTTTGCATTTTCTGCCTTTGTCCCTAGAATCTGGTGGTTTCCAGGAAACCCCAGACCTTGCAGCTCATGCCCCTCTGTCCAGTTCTGCTAATAGACGACAGAATACAGCAGCCCTATGTAAGCCTTGCCCAAAGTTCAGCAGACACTCTCCTCTCATCCCTTCCCTCTATCTATCCTTCCTACCGCCTCTTTCCCTCTCTATCCTATCCCTTGTCTTTTCCAAATCACTGTCTTTCTATTGGCTATTATTGTTGTGACCTTGCCTTGTACATCCCATGCTTCTCAATGTATATTTGTGCAATGAACATGAAAAAGAGGTGGCCTGGGCAACTGGCACTTCTGAAGCCTGAGTGGCAGCTGAGATAGGAAAAGACCACAATTTCAATTTACCAATGCTCTTGTATGGGAAATGAGCAAGAAGTTTAAGCTATAAATACTCTTCCTGAGTAATTAAATAGAACAAAAGATAATAATAGTTAGCACAAAATGCAATCACATTTTAATAGATTCTGAAAATTAAACAGGCTTTCTGACAATACATCTTAAAACATTCACATTGCCCACATTAGAGAATCATAATTCCTGGTGGCTCTGAAATGGCCCAGTCCTTTGAATTTTACAAAATTTATTACCATGAAGCCTGAAAATGCTTTCCTTGGTGTTAAAAAAAATCAAATATAGTTCCTTTTAAACACCAGATGCTGGAACTTGCAGTGATTTAATCCCACTTACTAGGCATATAAGCTATCCTGGCAGTAGACATAGACTCCTATGATAGAGACAAAAATTTTTATTTCAGCACAGTAAGTTACTTCATTGGCACTGGTTCTCTTGCCCTCTAAGGACAAAGTGGGTGAACACTCCAGATGTGCATCCACATGTAGAGTAAAAGAGGAGCCAAAGTAGGGGAGCAGAGAGTCTGAGAGCAATGAGTCAGAGAGTCTGGGCTCATGGTTCAGAAGGAGGCATTATCTACCACTGGGGTTGGAACCTAGGGCCTTGCACATGCTGAACAAATACTCTAGCACTTAGTTACACTCCAGATCAGAGTCTTGTATTCTTGATAGACCTTGAAAGAGCCTGCAGGGATGCTAATATCTCTGGAACACAGCCTTTGCCAATATGTGTCAGAGAATTCATATTTAATGTAACAAGAGTGCCATTATTCGCTTACTGAAAGTATATGTTATTATGATCAGATAGAAGATAGTACTGCAAATAGAAACTTGGTGATCATAAAATCTAATATACCAATAATATACCTAAATATAGAGTGTGAAGAAGTGATATTCTGTATAAACGGGATTTTTGTTTTGTTTATATTTTGAGATAAGGCCTTATGTAGCATGGGCTGCTTTTTGTTGTGGAATATTATTTTAACTGTGTGAAGGTGTATTACATTTGTTTATGCTGCTTTTGCTAGCAAGGTAAAGAAGTGTTACATTTGTTTGATTAAATAAAATTAATCTGGGGTCAGGAGCTGAGTCAGCAACTAGCTGACAGGAGGTGGTAGGGAGGACCTAAGTGTAGCAAGGGTTCTTTAGTGGGGGACAACACCTTTTCTTGGGAGACACAAGCAAGGAGAGAAGGCTAGCCGTTTACTATTCAGCCTTACAGAGCTATGAGGATTTCACCTCAACCTTTGAACCCTGAGTTCTATAAAAGGACAGAGATTTACATAAAGTTTCCTTCAGCAACTGTGGTAGAGCTGGTGCCTGGGGAGCAGAGTTTCACCTGGTTGTGCCTGTGTGGCCAAACCACTGCTGGTAGCTGCAGAGTCGCAATTGCCTGTTGGGACAGCAGTTGCTTAAGGTGCAGCCACTGTATTGAATGAAAAACAGGTTTTAAACGTACTAAGTAGGCAAAACCCACCTTGAACTCCTGTTCCCCCTCATGCCTCCAATTGGGAAGTGTTGGGATTACAGGTATGTGGCATTATACCCAGCTTCACCAGAAATGTTGATCACCAGTGCATCACAGTGAGTCAAGTGAAACTCTCAATAGGACACACTTGTGACCTATGAAACACATTTCTTTCATGATGTTTTAGTTAGCTCTCTGTTATTGTAAGAAGATACCTGAGATAATACAAGGAAGAATAGAATGGTTTGCCTTGGCTCAGTTTCAGAAGTTTTCAGGGCATGATTACTGGGGTCTGGGGTAGCATAATACATTATGGAAAGAGTGCATGGTGGAGAAGGCATGTTTATCACAGTGTATCTAAGAAGCACATAAAAAAGATAGGAAAGTGCCAGCATCCAAATATTCCAGTCAAGGATCTTTTACAAATCACCTGACTTTCTTCCATTTATACCCATGCCCCAAAGCTTCTTCTACCTCTCACGAGCTCCAAAAGTTGGTACCTTGCCTTCAATGATTCATTTGGCAACATACATGATTCACACTGTAACACACACTGTGCATGATTTTTCTGTAAAACTCATACTATTCTACTATGGAAGTATCTGTCATGATTACTGATGGAATTTAGTTATTAAACTTGTGTTAGGAACACAAAGGTTTTTGTGCTTACAGGTAGCACTAGGGAAGCCAGGAACATTAAACATTCAGCATTGTCTTTTCAAAGAAAAACATATAGAACCATTTTTATACCCAGACAGCTTGGAATGGAGGTTGCTAATAGCCTAGGTAATGCCTGCACTATCTGTTTGGCAAGGCCATAATCTGGCTCTCCTAAGTCCCCACAACCAAACCTGGAGGTGGCTAACAGCCCAGATGTCCTCTGCACTATTTGTATGACCAAGACCACACCAGATCCTCCCCTAACCTCTTATGATAACACACGTAGCCTACCTTAGGACCCATCTTCATGGAAGAAGTGACAAGAAATGACATACTTTGAGAAGAGTTTTGATGTAATTAAATATGCCTAAAATAAACTGACTGAGGTCAAACTTCAGAAATTTGAACCAACACCAGCTACTGAGTCGTGTTGAACTGGATTTCCTTCTTGGCTTCACTACTCTGCTGGCCCTGGTGTTTGCAGTGACCCCACAGACTCTTAATTCTTATTACATTTATTTATTTGTTTATTCATTTATTTGTGTGTGTGTGTGTGTGTGTGTGTGTGTGTGTGTGTGTGTGTGAGAGAGAGAGAGAGAGAGAGAGAGAGAGAGAGAGAGAGAGAGGGAATAAAGGTCAGAGAATAACTTATGCGAGTCTGTTATCTCTTTCCACCATATGGCTCCCAGGGATATAACTCAGGTTGCCAGGCTTAGCAACAAGCACCTTTGACTGCTGAGACATCTTACTAGCGTTTGTGGGACTCTTTACTGCATGTTGCAAATCATACTAATGATGCACATTTAGAAGAGACTGAATTAGTCCATCTCATAAAGAGATGCTGCATTCGGTAGGCAGCATTGGTCAGAGTTCTGGGTACCTATTCTGCTATGTATGTGCTTAGAGAAATATCTTAAAGCATATACATGTGTGAGAGGGCCCAAGAACCAGGTGAAGATGCTAAAACTCAAGAAAATATGCAATGAGCAGCAACCCACCTATAAGATATCTTACTACATGGCGCCTGGCAGAAGTCACACAACTGCCATGCGCTTGGCTTAGCACTGGGAATAGGTGTTATCAGAATCCAAAAGTTCAGTCAGAGTTGCCTAGAAAACTAGGTTGCCATACTGCTATACCTGATGAAGAATCTTCCCTGCACATCTACTTCTTCTTCTCATTGCTACAACTAATTTGCTAACTATGTAGTATGATTATGGAAGCTGGGCCTCATATAGAACCTAGCTGCAAAGGTCTTAGGAATTGAGGTTAGTTTTGCAAGTGTAACTCAGTAGGACAGGCTAGGAAGGTAGCTGGATCAGCTGAGCCAGTCTCTTTGCTCTATCATGAGCAGATAAAATATATGTTACTACTTTAGCAGGCAGCTTGAGTGAGTTGTTGAAGGAACTGCAGTGATAAGTACCAGCTGATGCTGAGTGTGCAGAAGTCAGCCCTGCCCAACTGAAACGTGACATGAGCCACAAATGTGATTTCCCATCTTAGTAGCTGCATTAACAATAAGAAACAGAAAATTAATTTTCTTATTATATTTAACCCACAATGCCCCATATATGATTCGTTTTAACATGAAATAAATAAAAAAATTACTGAAGTGATTTATATTACTTTTTTCATACTAGGTTTAAAGCCTGGTATTTATTTTCCCATTAAAAATTCTGTCAGTTTGAACTAGCACCTTTGAAGCAATTCCTGGCCTCAGGGGTCTAGATCACCACTCTAGATAGGTGCTATATGTGAACTGTGCTGGGAAATTCAGAGTGGGAAGCAGTGAGCCTTAGGCAGAGCACCTGAGTTTGAAATACTGTGAGAACTTACTGTCACTGCTTATTTCTTTGCTGCTAGTAAATTCAGTTTCTTGAGGCTTCCCATGTGGATGGAAGACCAATAGTTCTCCAGAAAGGTCTCAGGTACTGGATAGGGGATGCTGAGAGTCTCAGCTTTGTGGATGGGACAGCTACCTCATTCTTGGTCTACAGGGTGTGAGGCAGTCATTGTTGGGGTATCCTGAGAGTATCAAGTGAGCCAAGTTAATACCTCCTCTTTCAATACAGATTCATTTCGTTGGTTCTGTTCCTCTAGAGTCCTGATGAATACAGAGAGTATCCTCTGAAGTTCCCAACTTCACATTTGCAGCAGCCATGTGTGAACAGTGTAAGTTCTCTACATCCTCTTCAGCCTTTGAAGTTGTCATTATTATTTATCTTAGCCATTCTCTGTGGTGGTTAGTGACATTTACTGCAGCTTTAATTTGCATTTCTCTAATGGCTAAAGATGTTGAACACATTTCCATGAGATTATTGCCATCTGCATATGCTTCTCAGTGAAATATGTCTTTGTGTCTTTCAACACTTTTGAACTTGATTATTTCTTTACTTTTTGCATTTTGAAAGTTGTTTTCTTAAACATATTTCAGATGTTTGTCCTTTTTTGTGTATAGTATTATTAGAAATATTCTCTTTGGACCCTCCTTGTTACCTAGCCTCTCTGGGGCTGTGACTTGTAGCATAGTTAGACTTTACAGCTAATATCCCTTTATGTGTGAGTACATACCGTGTTTGTCTTTTGGGGTCTGGGTTACCTCACTCAGGATGATTTTTTTTCTAGTTCTATTCATTTGCCTTCAATTTTCCTGATGTCATTGTTTTTAACAGCTGAGTGATATGCCACTGTGTATATGTACCTCATTTTCTTAATCCATTCTTCAGTTGAGGTGCATCTAGGTTGTTTCCAGGTTCTGGCTATTACAAATAAGGCTGCTATGAACATAGGTAAGCAAGTGTTCTTGAGGTATAACTGAGAATCTTCTGGGTATATGCCAAAGATTGGTATTGTTGGGTTTTGAGGTAGACTGATTTCCAATTTTCTCAGAAACTGCCATATTGATTTCCAAAGTGGCTGTACAAGATTCCACACTCACCAGCAGTGGAGGAGTGTTCCCCGTGCTTCACATCCTCTCCAACATAAGCTGTTACTTGTATTTTTGATCTTAGCCATTCTTAGAGGTGTAAGATAGAATCTCAGAGTTGTTTTGATTTGCATTTCCTGATGGCTAAGGATGTTGAACAATTCTTTAAGTGTTTTTTCACGATTTCAGATTCTTTTGTTGAGAATTCTCTATTTAGCTCTGTAACCCATTTTTTAATTGGATTGTTTGGTATTTTGAGCTCTAGTTTCTTGTGTTCTTTATATATTTTGGCAACAGCCCTCTGTCAGATGTGGAGTTGGTGAAAATCTTTTCCTGTTCTGTAGGCTGCCATTTTAGCTTATTGACAGTGTCCTTTGCCTTACAGAAGCTTTTCAATTTCAAGAGGTCCATTTATTAATTGTCAATCTCAGTGTCTGTTCTACTGGTGTTCAGTAAGTTCAGGAAGTTGTCTCCTGTGCCAATGCATTCGAGACTACTTCCCACTTTCTCTTCTATCAGGTTCAGTGTAACAGGATTTGTGTTGAGGTCTTTGATCCACTTGGACTTGAGATTTGTGCAGGGAAATAGCTATGGATCTATTTGCATTCATTTACATACTGACATCTAATTATGCCAGCAGCATTTGGATTTCCCTGGGAAGGAGAAATAGGAGAGATCTCCTGGGTAAACTAGAGGTGGGTAGGGATGGGAACATGAGGGATTGAGTTGGGGGTGGGATAGAGGGAGCCAGTAATGAAAGAGATGTCTTGATGGGGGAGAATTTCAGGATCAGATAGAAACCTGGTACAAGGCAAACTTCCATGAATCTATAAGAATGATCCCCAGCTAAGACTCCTAGAAATAGTGGAGAGGATGCCTGAACTAGCCATTTCCTGTAATCAGATTGGTGACTACCCTAATTTTCATGAGAGAGAATTGTCCAGTAATTAATAGAAGCAAATGCAGAGATCTACAGTCAAGCACTGGAGCGAGCTCTGGGAATCCTGCTGAAGAAAAGGAGGATGGATTGTATGAGCTAGATAGGTCAAGGTCATCACAAGGGAACCCACAGAAACAACTAACCTAGGCTCATAGGAGCTCACAGACACTGGACTGACAGCTAAGGAGCCCACATGGGACCCACTTCTAGGCCCTCTACATATGTGTGACAGTTGTATAGCTTGGTCTACTTGTGGAACTCCTAGCAGTAGGAGTAGAGCCTATCCATAATGCTTTGGCAGGTTTTTGGGAGCCTATTCCTCATACTGGGTTGCCTTGCCCAGCCTTAAGACAAGGACAGAAGCTTAGTCCTACCTCATCTTGGCATGCCATACTTTGCTGACAGCCATGGGAGGCTTACCTGTTTCTGAACAGAAACAGAGGAAGAGTAGATTATTGGAGGTGGGCAGTGGGAAGGTGGGATGGAAGAAATAGGAGAAGAGTAGGGAGAGGTAACTGTAGTTGGATGTAAAATAAATGAATAGGATTAATTAAGAAAAACAACCTAAGATCCTGCCAGGTATAGTGACAGTGACACACAACTTTAATCCCAGCACTCTAGAGGCAGAATCACGAGTGTCTCTGTGAGTTCAAGGTCAGCCTGGTCTACAGAGTGAGTTCTAGTCTAGCATAGGCTATATAATAAAACCTTATCTCAAAAATATCAAATTGAGGTCCTAATGGGAGGTTGTCAGGTTTTGAAGGCCTGCCCTAGGAGGGCTTTGTGGGACTCCACTCCTTTATTCTTTGCTTTTTCTCCTTCAGGAATGGAGAAATCTAAAACTGTTAAGCCCGAAATGAAAGTTTTCTTTAAAAAAAATATTCTCAGGGCTACAAAGAAAAATACTACCCCTCTGATTGAAATGTCACAGCAAGGTTATCTGTGCTAATCAGCAGGATGACAGCTCTCAGAAGCCAGGCAACAAGTATACCTGGCCAAGGTGGCATCCATATTCCTAACTGAAGGGGCGCTTGGCTGTTCCTCACTGGCTGAGGTTCAATCTCACAATTTACACCAATCAGCTACTTTAAAAACATCACCAAAAATGGAGAAAGGAAAGGATGCAGAGGGTGGAGGGATGGAGTGTCTTGACAGTTGAATCATTTCAGGATGGTTACATCTGGCTGAACTTATTACTTTCTTTGGCAAAGGGATGAGAAAGAAGAGGGAGAAAGATATAAAAGGAACAACCATACAATTGTTTTATAGGAAGGGCTAAATCTCTCTATAATGAGCTGCCATGAGTTGAGTAGATAATTCTGGAAACCTGTGAGTATGCAGGAGTGAGGTGAGGTAAAAAAAAATCAATTCTTCACTACCTCTTATGACATACAAATACTTTTCCTCATGCTTATAAGCTTATGTTTTAATTATTTTTCACAGAGCAAATTTTTGAAGAAATCCAATTTATTAATTTTTTTCTTTTTATTGATTAATCTTTCTTTTGGTGTTCAAGAGTTATTTTTTTCTGATAGTAGGTCTCAAGATTTTTCTTCTATACCTTTTCTCCTAAAATTCATATAATCTTCATATTTTACATTTTAAATTATTATTAATTATTATTATTACTTTTTTGTGATGGTAGGGATGGAATTTAGGGCTTCATGCATGTTAAGTAAGTGCTCTTCTGCTGGATTAAAGACCCTGAGCCTATGCTCATTCATTTTGAGCTATTTTTCTAAAGTATAAAGTTCAGGCAACTGTCCATATTCTTTTGTCCATAGATACCCAGTTATTTCTGCCTATGCATTGAAAGTATCTTTATTAAATTGTTTTTAACTAAAATCTTGATTGGAGATGCTGGGCAAGTTTGTTATTATATTGACTTACCAATAACTTGCTCTCCTAAAGCCCCGCAATCTTGAATGCTAAAACTAAGAACATGACTTCAAATGAGGTCAACTGCTTCCTCTTAATTCACTTTCAAATTGTTTTAATTATTCTTTTTATATATTTGATATATATTTAAAGATTTCTATAAATGCATCTCTTTGGCAGGATTTATACAGGGATCATATTCAACCCTTCTCATCAGTTTGGAGAGAATGGACTAATGTTGAAAGTGTGTGGTGTGTCTTGTAATATCTCAAGAGCTCTTTTCATCTGTGCTGTTGGAGTTTAGATTTTAATTGTAATTTTAATTTCCTTAGTTTCCTGGGAAGAACTGATTACCCAGACATTGAGGAAAGGTATGTTTATTGTAGCTAGAGAATTTTCTCTCCGGGTCCCGCCAAGACCCGGCTCTCTGACAGCCCACTTATAAAATAAACACACAGACACTTATATTATTTAAACTGTTTGGCCTAATGGCTCAGGCTTCTTGCTAACTATTCTTATATCTTAAATCAACCAATTTCTATTAATCTATAAGTTGCCACATAGCTTGTGGCTTACTGGTATCTTCACATGATGCTTGTCATGGCAGCGGCTGGCAGCGTCTCTCTGCCTCAGCCTTCCACTTCCCAGAATTCTCCTCTCTCCTTGTCCCACCCATACTTCCTGTCTGGCTACTGGCCAATCAGTGTTTTATTTATTATCCAATCAGAGCAACACATTTAACATACAGAACATCCCACAGCACTTCCCCTTTTCTTTTTTATTTCAAAAAAGGAAGGTTTTAACTTTCACATAGTAAAATTACATATAACAAAACAGTTATCTAACAAGAATAACAGTTACAATGTCTAGTCTATTTGTATTTGGTAAAATTAAAGAAGATATCCTATCTATCTTATATTTGTGAGTCTAAGTTTTCATATCTAACTTATCTTTTATCATAACTAAGGAAAATTGTAACTATCTAGCTTCAACTACATCAAAGACCTCAGAAGGATATAATAATACCTGAGAAATGGGAGAAGGATGCAAGCAACTTTTGGGAGTCTTGTGAGAGTAGACAGAGACAGCTGGCAGCCTGGACAGTCATCCAAAGTTCCTTTGTAAAGTTGGGGCATCTGTCTTCAGCCCACAGGCCTATAGTCTCCCAGTCATTTTTTTCTGTGTCCTGTAGAATGTCTGGCAGTTTCCTCTGTGAATCAGGAACCTGAAGGACCATTTTGCCAAGCAAAGTTCAGTGGTCACCTTTCTATGGGTCCTGCATGTCCAGTCAATCAAGCAGTCCAGGCAAGAACAGTTTCTTGCTCAAATGGCTATTTTTGCCAAGGTGAAGATAAACTCCATATGGAGTGTCGTCGATGCCCATCTTCCTCTCTGAAGTAAATCAGTGCTGCCAGGAGCAGACATGTCTCACTATCCAGAAAGTCTAAATTTTTAAAACATTTTAAATGCCATACTCTATAGGTCTTTGAAGTGTTTGAGGATTACCTACATAATTGAATTATATCTATGTATACCTAAAAAACAACATGACTATAAGTTTGACTATCATAGAAGATGAATTATTAATCTGTATTTCTTAATTATCCATTACAATCTAAATGAGTTATATAGACATAATACCTCAAATGAGAATAGAAATATATACACAGTATAACAAAATTAAGTTTAAACTTGTATCAATAAACTAAAATCCATAGCAATATAAAACATTTTAAACAAGTTGCTCTTTAAAAGTATATTTAATAATCTACCCTTTCATATCCCCTTTTCTTCTTTAGAAAGAGATTGCATTTATATTTAACCTGTTTTTTTAAAAAAAAAAAATGGTTTTCCTTTGTCCCACACCAGAGGGCTCTGATGATTTGGGACACAAGAATCTCTTAACCTTTTCTTTTAGCAATATGCCTGGGTTTAGAGAAGGAGTGAGCCTATTCCATCTCCAAAGCAAGCTTGGTATATTTGGGAATTTGAGTGTAACTTCTCTTACTACTTCCTGCTGGAGGGGGTGCTGTATCTTATGGGGACACAAAGAAATTTTTAGGATTATGGAGTAGTCCGTGAGGGTGTATCATCTGAGCCAGTTGTCTTGAAACCATTCTGGATGTTGGATCATCTGGACCATGGTGTCATTGGAGACCTTTTAGGAGGTCTTGGCTGGTCAAACCTGATGTATCTTAATCTGGAACAAATCCATAGCCTCTGGCCTTCTGTGGAAACAAAAGCAGAGCCTCCTTTCCAAAACAACATATCCTTAGATCCAAATTTTGAAGTCATGGTATCTTTAAAATATACATATTGGCTTAACTCAAGAGCTTTTGCAATCAAATGTTTCTCTGCAGTTAAAAATCCCAAAGACAACACAATCCAGATTCTCTGTAATATCCATCTTTAAGTGGCTTATTTTTTATACTACCTTTATTGTCTCTTTAAAGACTTTATTTTTAAAAACTGTCTATTTCTTTATATAACTGTATATATTTTTTTGTCTATCCTTCAAGCCTACATACATTTTTACACACATTGTAAAGCATTTAAAGTCTCATTCCATCTGAATCTGTCTTATTGTGTAACTATTGCTTTAAACTGCAGCATTCTAAGATTAAAACAGCTGCTGTGGCTGCTGGCTCCACCTACCTCAGCTTCCCAACATGGCGGTGGTACATTTACCACCAGCTCTGGGAGCCAACAACTCTCAGAAGCTGTGGGTTTTTACTTCTGTCAAAGCAGCATGTAGCCCAGAAACTTTTTTTTTTTTTTGTACTAGCAAAGGCTAAATCCACCACACAGCAGCGTAATGTGCTGCTTGCGGACACCTCATTCCCACCCTACTGCAGGTCAAGTATGCATGCCACAAACCCGCCATATAGTAGCTCAAGCATGCAGGCTGGAGCTAACTTGAGAGAGACAACTAGGAAGCTGTTTTAGCTCCGTTTTAGAATTGTCTTTCTCAGGTTTTAGGTGGAAACTCGAGCTGTTGGGTGCCATTTGTAGCTGGAGTTTTCTCTCCGCATCCCACCAAGCCCCAGCAGTCCAACAGCTCACTTATAAAATAAACACACAGATGCTTATATTATTTAAACTGTTTGGCCTAATGGCTCAGGCTTCTTGCTAACTATTCTTATATCTTAAATCAACCCATTTCTATTAATCTGTAAGTTGCTACATGGCTTGTGGCTTACTGGTATCTTCACATGATGCTTGTCATGGCAGCGGCCGCGGCATCTCTCTGCCTCAGCCTTCCACTTCCCAGAATTCTCCTCTCTCTTTATCCCACCTATACTTCCTGTCTGGCTACTGGCCAATCAGTGTTTTATTTATTAACCAATCAGAGCAACACATTTAACATACAGAACATCCCACAGCAGTTTATATTTTATTCCATGACTCTGTAAAATTTTCTTCTGGGAATTTGTTGTAGATTCTTAGAGGTTTTTTTTTTTTTTATGTGGATGGTTAGCCATCTCCAATAGCGTACTTTTCATTTGAACAATTATTTATTTTATCTTATTTCCCCCCATTTGTTGAACTTGTTATCGCTCCTAGCACTGTGCTGAATGCAATAGCAAGATCAGACATTCTTATCTTGTTCACTATAGCTCTTTTCTCTTGATTTGACAGAACCATCACCATCACTAGGCAGAAAAGCTAAAGTGACCTACGGAAGATCTTGTCCCACATCCATGTCAAGAACCCAAAACAATGCTGCTGATAGATAAGTCTGTAGTAGTGATATTGAGGTTGTTAACACCCCCTCCGTGAACATGGGGAAGGGTCACAAGGCTCCCACCCAAAATTCCAGTCACTACACCCTCCTACCCCAGGTGTATACAATCTTGCTGGAGCTGCCCATTGGGCATTGGGGTGGTGGTGTTAGGGGGACATATTTAACACTACTGTATCTTCTTTATGGATTGGCACTATCATCATTTTATAAATTCCCTTTCTATATCTCATATTTATTCTCTGAGGGCTACTTGGCCAGTGTAGGGTATTACACACCTGTAATTCAGAATGTGAGCAGCTGAGGCTGAATTCAAGGTGAGCTACATAGTGAATTCACATTCAGCTTGTTCTATAAGTGATACTTGATTTCAAAAGCTATAAATTAATTAACTAAAAATAAATTCTATTTGGTTTTCTATTATGGGGCCTCTCTTCCTTCCCTCTGGTTGGTCCTTGCAGAATCTTCCTTCTGTCATGCTCTACTGTCAGCCTGCATACCATTATGGTGGTATGTACATATTATATTTGAAGATGGCAGTATATAAACATATTTTTGAGGATTATCATTTTTTGATCATATATACAAACCGCAAAACATTAACTACAGCAGGTAAAAATAAATAAATTCATACCACATATTTCAATTAAAATACAATACATAGGAATTTGGGTATGTAAAATATGGCATACCAATGAGAATTATGAGAAGGAGATTGCTTTATCTTCAAATTTGATATTCAGACTTTATAAAATAAACCTAGTGAATGGATGGAAAGAGTTGAGATTTTCAGGTCTATATTTTTCTTCTCTAGTGATAAATGTTTATGTATAATTTAAAAATAAGATAATTATAAATAAATTCAATGGAAATGTTTTTAAGACTTGTTAATTTTTGAGAATTTTATACAAACATAAAATTAAATATGATTATATTTACCTGTTTTATCCTTCAAGTCCTTCCAACACGACCCCTTTCAAATTTTATTTCTCTCATTTTTCTTGATAACTCACTAAAGTGCTGGCCCTTATGTGCACTGACGCAGGGCCATCCACTGAAGCATGGAAAACTGATCATTGGCCACATTCTCAAAAGGAGATTGATTTCCCATCCCCCGGCAGCTGTCCACAGCCTAGAAATCATCTACACCTGTGCCAGAATTGAGACTGCATTGATGCTGTGACTTCACAATGTTTATAACCATGTCAGATTCAGAAGACAAAATTTCACAGCACTCTTGTACATCTTTTGGCTCTTGAATTTATTTTCTCCTTTTCTGGCCTTTGCAGTTTCCTGAATTCCCATAAACTCATAAAGACACAGACAGACAGACAGACAGACACACACACACACACACACACACACACACACACACACACACACACACTTAAAAATAATAAATAAAAATTTAAAGGGTTACAATTTCAAGATTTGAACACTTATAGATAGTCAGACCCCTTGATGCTTCCCCTTATGTTCTTCTGAAACCTAAGTTATAATGTTAAACATTATAAGGACACCTGTCCTATGAAAGCTGGATGAGTGGTCCTTTTTCTGCCCTTACAGCAGTCAAGACCACTGAAAGCCCTCAGTGAATTCATCACTTCCAAGTCAAACTCCAGCCTCCCTAGACCCACATTTAAAAAGACCCTGCTCACTGAGATGCATTTTGTTCTTCCATAGAGAATCATAGTTCTCTCTTCAGGAAGATCACATGATGTTGAATTAGATGTTTTGAAACATCTCATTTTGGTTCTTCTCCTTTCTTTGAGGGTCATAGTCATAGATCAGTGCCTGTGTATATCCTATAGGATGCAATCACTGCTATTGTTCCTTGTTGGTCCATCAGTTTTACATAAGGACAAATGGAAAGAAGACTTCCTGATTCCCCTCAAATCATTAGGATTGAGAACAATCTCTCTAACTGTTAGATCTGCTTCTTTCTTCCATGCAAAACAGGATCCAATACTATTCCTCCACCCTTCCCATGAGCAAGACATTCAGACTTACACCTCTCCCTCACCTGTGGTCCAACAAAGCCTTCACTCTTATTTTTTTCCTGTCAAGAACTTTCTCTCCTTGCCTGGTTCCCATGTCTAATTATAACTCTTTCATGAAAGCGGTGAAGCTCTGTCTTTTGTACCTCACCTCTAGTCAGATCTGTTGCCCCTTTCTAAAAGGCCCAGCTACCTCCTTGAGTTTGCTCTGTCTCTCTTGCCCATTCCCCTACTTTTCTATTGGTTGCCTCTTCACTAGCTAGCTAGCTGTCTCTCAGCTCCCTCCTAGCACTCACTTTGTCTTTCCTTTTTCTCTTCTCCTAGGACCTGCTTGCTCTGTCTCCGTCCCTCTCTTTGCCTTGCTAGAGCCTGCTGTTTACATCTAGCAGGCACATCAGCATGGCTCCTGGCCTCTAAGGTATTGCAATTCTCCCTCTGGCAGAGTTCCTGTTTGTGAGCCCTTTCCTTCACTCTGCTTCTGAAGGAGGTTTCTTTTCCCTCTTGCTCTGTCTCTCAGCTGGCTCCTGTCTCAGACCATGGAGGAGCTTTGGCTGCTGCTCTGCCCCTACCCCCATTGCCACCAGGCTAGTGTGATAGGAGAGGCCATGATGCAAGTCTCCTGGGTACCATAAGCCCCCAGCTCCAATGCCGGCTGCTTACTGTTTGCTGCAGCATGCCCAAGCCCAGGCTCCTTTATCCCAGGTTGATGGCACACTAGATAGTTTTTGTTCTGAGAGTGAAAATAGATGAGCACAAAAACCATAAACAAGCTTTATGGAAAAAAACTAATTAAAAACGTCATATTCAATAAATAAGATATATTTGATAAATAAAGTTTGTACATTCCTAGGGTCTATTTAGGCTAACAGGAACTGACTTGAGGAAGTATGTCTAGACTTTGTCTTTGCCATATTTGTTGGTCTTTAGTTATTTGGATAAACTGAGTCATACAGAAAACTATGTTATTCTATAGTGGTATACTATGAAAGAATCAGGAAATTAAGGTTTCCAATCTTTCTGTGGACTATATTTATGTTTTTTTTTAAATTCTCAGTCTCTCTGTGGGCTGCATTTATGATTTAAAGTTTTATTTTGATACTAAAAGAGCTTCAATTAAAAAATTATAATTTCTAAGGTACAAACTTATGAAAAATAAAATTGTAAAAGCTTCTAACTTACTCTAAACTATTGAAGATAATTAAGACATGCAAGTTAATGGTCAGTCACTGTATAAGTGATCAAATTCTTGTGCTCAGGGACTATGGTTATAGTCACACTAAATACAAGTATAATTCATTTACAGGGACAAGCTTCTATATGTTCAGTCAAGGTTAAATCTGAAGCTTCATGTGTAAGGTTGTCCCATAACTCCTTAACGTTACCTTCTGTCACTAGTCTATGTCTGCCTCAGCATATTTCCTCTTGGTTGACAGACACCATCCAGGAATCAGCTGAGGACTACAAACTGTTCCAAAGCAACCTATACCATGTTAGGTCCAGTTGGTCCTACCAAACTGGAGCGCCCTGGACTTGCTGAAAGATGGTGTAAACCAGTCCCTTCTGGCCTCTGACCAGCATTTCAGGCTTTCTATGCCTCAACAACTATGTCCTAATTTCAACTGAGAAGCAGTTACAGAAGAGAATACACCATCCCTTTATCATCAACAATAGATTGAAATGTTAGGCCCAAAGGAAACTGATTTCCCTCTACCAAAAGGAATTGCTTCCCTTCTCTTTGGCAGAAGGGACAAATGGTGCATAGACCAGGGCTTATGCTGGCTTCCAGGATCCTTAAGTGTCACTAATAACTGTGAAAAATCAGAGTTACAAAAACACACAGAAAGGAGTACTCAAGATGGGGGCTGAGATATGATTAAACAGCTTACTTCATGAAAAGTTTTTGTACCCTAATATTGGGCCTCTCCCCTGATGTAGTAAATCAGATCAGCCCAAATTAATAAGTCTAGGTTTAATCTGAGCAAAATATTCCTGAATGGTCCTAGGAAGGAGAAGCCACAAGGGGGAACTACAAGGGGAAGTCCATGGGGTAGACCTTAAATATCCTCTGGGAGTGGAGCTGCTGCTTGATGGTCTTTCTCAGGAGTGGGGTTTGGAGAGGGCAGCTCCAAGGAGATCCCCAACATCCCGAACTTTTTTGGGTATATATGGACACAGGTTCAAGTCTGGCTACTTCCTGCTGGCAAGGGACAATATGGGGAGGGGACTTGGGAGTCAGTGAGGTCATGGTCAGCAGGAAGTATGGGTGAAGAAGTATTCAGTTATCTACCATCCTGGAGACCTCAGGAGCCTGTTTCTTGAGGAGGCAGAGAAGGCAGGTTGCTAGGGGGGAAAAACCAGATTATTAACACATGCTCTGTTAATGGGGCTGGCCGTGGGGAAAAAAATGAAACTGAGATGTGCCTTGGTTGTACAGAAGAGGAAAGGGTGAATGAGCCAGACAAAAGAGCAGATACACCCTTGAGTTTGGAGAGGTGGCACCAGCACTGATGTCCTCAGAGCTTGGGGAAATGGCATGCTAAATTGAGGAATGGTATGTTTCGGGAATACCGGAGCCATCACATCTGCTGTTTTCCTGGAGGTTGGGAGTATATCCATCCCATAAATGTGTCCATAAGAGTTAAGAGACAACAGACCCATTTTATGAGTGGACATGTAATTAAAATCAACCTGTCAGTACTCACCCAGTTGGTTCTCAGTTGGTACAGGGGCTGGGGTATCTGGAGGCCTCCCTATAGGTTGGTCATGGCACAAGCCTGGGTGGGCCTGTCTAGGGAATGATCAGCCTTGCCAGATTCATTGATACTGTAGCAGAACTTTCTCTAGGAACCTGCAAGTGTCTATAAAACAGCTGGAATAGATTCACATCTTTGTGTCATAACAAAAGGCTATGGCTTTGGGTTAAAAGTATGAACATTTTTTTGTAGGGTTTGATTCCCTGAAAACTGTTTGTAATCAGCGCTACCATGAAGCCTGTGAATGAGGCACACCTGTCTCACATCCATGGGAATGGTCAGAGGCAGGTAGCTCCAATAGAGACCGAAGTGGCATTGAATGGAAGGCAAAGCTGCCAGTGAATGAGAAAGCAGGAGAAAACAGACTTGTTACAGGTGGGAAGGAACAGATCTCCCATAGGTGGAGGCAAGTAAGTGGGGACCTTTGTCTGGCCCTGCCAAGGTATGCCACCAAGCGAACAAGCCACATACAGCAGAGCTAGTGGAGTTAATGGAAGAGGTTTGGGGGAGGAGGAAAGGAAAAGAGTAGAAGAACACATCAGTAGGGGCAGGCTTTGATCGCTCACAGAAGTCATAAATGTCCAAAAAAAATCACAATTCCCATGGAGGAGAGGGGGAAAAGGAGTCACTACAGCCTGTAGCTGTGGGTGTCCTCGGAGATAGAGAGAGGACAGAATGAGGACCAAGCCATCGAAGAGGATTGTCACCACACGCAATGGGAGTCGGGCTTAGCCTGACTAAGCCAAAGGAGGCTCATCACCTCGTACTAGGATTTTTGAGGTCAGTGAGAACAAAAACCGAGCTCCAAGAGGGATCTCATCCATAGGAAAAGGTCAGGAATTGTGTCACAAAAGCCAGAAGGGCCTAAAGGTGCTGTGAGCAGCTCTGGAGGGAGTGTAACAACCCAAATGAAACTTGTGTGATTGCTGTTTGTGAGTGGGGTGGTGAGCAATGGGGTGAGCCACAGCCTGTAGTGGGTAGTCTGGGTTCAGGATCCTGGCACGAGAAGGGCTGCCAGGAGGGCCTGTCTGAATCATGGAATCAATGTTAATGTTTTGAAATGATGCACAAAAGGCCTTGGTGGATTTGGATCAAGGTGCCCTGCAGTGTGTGTCATGCCCTATGGCATAGTGGATGGCAGTATGGCATGGTGGAAAGTTACTCACAAAGCAGACGAGACATCCATGTGAAGAGTTTATTTTGGGGGGAGGGAAGAGGGAATGGAGGGAAGGAGAAAAGAGAGAAAGAGAGTGGGAGAGAGAGAGAAAGAGGGGGTGCATACTACCTCTGGCAAAGGGGGAGAGAGAGTGCCAAGGGAGAGGAGTTTTTTCTTAAAGGGGACTTTACATATGAGATGTCAGGATGCTGAGTGGGTCCCCAAGGGGCAGATCAGAAAACTAACAAATACACTAGTCATCAACAACCATCAAATCTGAGAAGGATAAGCAGAAATGAGACAGCTTTCCAGCTACCTAGTCAATTCCAGGTTTCTCTGTGGTCAATGGAGGGACAGACATCCCAGAGGCAGTACCTGTCTTCAGCTGCCCTGTCCAGAATATCTGACAGACTTTCCTGTGGGGTAGGAATTTAGAGAGAGTGACCCACCCTGACCTGGCAACATGAAGTAATTGATCCCCCAGTGTCCTGTTGTCCAGTCTAGGCAGGGTCTTGGCACTGGTTTAAAGTGCAAAGCGGTTTCTTGCTGTGCGGCTCGCTTTGCCACATTTAAAGCAAGCTTCTGGGTAGAAGTTCATCTATGTTTCTTGGAGGAGGCACAGGAGGCCTCTAGGATCTGGTATGTCTCTATTTTTATTAAAATGCCATATTCTCAGATCCCAGAAGTGCTTGAAGATCAGGGTGTAATTATCTGTTAGGTATGTCTGAATTAGACAAATGTTGTTTAATTAATAAGCTAAATCTGGACATGCAGTTTTCCCAATTAGTTACAGCTTACCAATGTTGGTAAAAGCAAGAAGATTAGAAGGAATATCTCAGTCTCTAGTTTTCAGCTGTGGTCCTTAGCTATAATGATAAGGCAAAATCAAGTTAGCATTGTAAACAATTTAGTGTTTTTAAAACCCATATAAGGGAATACTCTTATGCTATAAAATCTGGCTTTTAGCAAGACACATCCCTGTACATGAATGCATGGAGGTGCAGCTTTAATACCTTGTTAAATCAGCATTGTTTTAAATTCTATCTTTCATAAACCTTATTTTTAGGACAGGACAGGAATTATCATTTAGAAAAATATATTTGAGATGTAACATCTCCTTGGTGGGACCAGTCCATGTGGTCACCCTCACTAAAGACAGCAGTGAAGTCATAACCTCTCTCTTTAGCCTTAGCCAAAATGGTGACTGCCCACATATTATAAGGTATTGACAGACCGTGTGTTGTTTTGCAGAGCAGTTTAAATCTGGAGTTACAAGTTTTACAGATTTTAAACCATATACAATTTTTAGTTGGTTTTTTTTAAAAAAATAATAAGGTAGAACATCATAAAATAACTTTTTACATCATATTCGGCAAAGCCCAGAGGCAAATCCTGAGCCCAGACAGTGAGTTATAAGCATAGCTGAGACACAGGGAACACGTACACATTCAAAATCAGTTAAAAACAAGCATACTGTGGCCACATTTCCATACATACACAAAGTAGATGAGACTTTTTAACAGGAAGATAAATAAGACTTTCAGATGAAGCAGCCCACCATGGCCAGGTAGAATTTTAGCATAGTGTGGTGGGGAGTGCATCGGGAGTAGCAGCAGGCTACCTGAGATGGGAGCAAGCTGGAACAGGAAGTGGAGGGTTTTGGGAAAAGAGATTTTTTAGAGAGAGAAGGTGTAGAAGCAGAGTTTCATGGTACAGGGATGGGAGTGGCATGGGAACAGACCAACAGCAGCACGGGGGGGCGGGGCAAGACCCATGTAGAGAACACAGCTGGCTGTGGCTTAGACTGTGGGTCTCCCAGGCTGTTGGGGGAGGGGGATTGAACAGCCCTGTGCTGGGCATTCAGCCTTGGTATAGGCAGTCAAAGTCAGAGAGGAGTCAGGAACACAGAGCAGGGGGTAGCTGGACAGGAGAGGGGGATAGCCACGGCTGCAGGGCGGTGGTTCTGCCAGCAGGAGCGAAACAAACAGCTATATGGTTGACGTGAAGTAGCTGTGTCCCCAGCTTTCATTTAGATGCTGTAACAAATAGAATGAGACATTTACAAAAGAGCCAGAGGAGGCAGGAACAAGCAAGGAGAGTGGACAAGCAGGGAATGGGGGGAGGGGAGGGGCAGAGTGGCAGAAAGACAGTGAAAGTAGGAGATGCCAGGCAAGCCAAGAAGCAGGGGTGTTGGGGGGATGTAATGTTCATAAACCTGGCTGGGAGTGGGGGAGAGCTCATGCATACAGTGTGAGCTAGACCTGATTTGGATAAATCTCCTAGCAATTGAGGATCGACTTAACTCACAAGCAACCATTCACAAGTCTTTGACTAAAGCTTGATGCATCCATTGCCCTAGCCTTTTGAGTTATGTAGAGGAAGATCCCCAGCCTGGATTCCCAGCATCCCAGGCATCCAAGGAGGATCAGATTGAGTGGGAACAGGTTGGGGTGCCCCAGGCATGGCCATGTCTTGGAAGGGTACCCCAAAATCAGGGGGGTGGTCCTGGATCCTACAGGCAGTGACTTGGAAGGGAAACTAACCAGCTAAAAGCTAATCTACTCCAGTGGAGAGTGTGTGTAGGTGATGGAGTGGTTTTCCCATGTGGCCAGGGGCCAACAGGGAAAGCTTGGCTCTTCCTGGCCAATATACCAAATGAAAAGATTCAATTTATTTATGATTTTAAAGCCAAAATGGCAATTGTGACATATATAGAAAAGCAGCTCTGGACATCTTCAGCAAGTAAGTGTTGTTTACAAAAGCAGAGAGATATCAGTTAAGTGGTCAGTTAATTCTTATAAACTTTAGGTCAGGGACACATGGTTATTTATTAATCAGTGCAATGTTATTCATCAAGTGGTGCTATTTACCATTTGAGAAAAGCCATGAGGTACAACAAAACCCACTATAAGAGTTTATTAAGGGAAGGGAACAGAAGGGATGTGCTTAGGCCTATGGGAATTATCATGTAGGAAAAAGGCAGAAGGATAAGTGAGACCTGATTTTACAGGTTCTGTGTAGCTAAAGTTTTCCTGTGTCCTGCCTGGCCTGCAGTCAGGACAAATCACTCTTACCCACCAGTCCTGCAGCCGCTCAGACCCAAGTAAACACACAGAGGCTTATGTTAATTAAAACTGTATGGCCTAATGGCTCAGGCTTCTTGCTAGCTAGATCTTACATCTTAAATTAACCCATTTCTATAAATCTATACCTTGTCATGTGGCTCATGGCTTACCGGTATCTTTACGTCTTGCTTCTCATGGTGGGGGCTGGCAGCCTCTCCTCACTAAGCCTTCCTGTTCCCAGAATTCTCCTCTCCCTTTGTCCCACCTATACTTCCTGCCTGGCTACTGGCCAATCAGCACTTTATTTATTAACCAATCAGAACAACACATTCACAGCATACAGAGTGATATCCACAGCAGTTCCGCCTGCATATGTGCATATGGGCTTGTGCAGCTATGCTACGTATGCACACAGATTACGTTATCATGCAGCACATGGATTACGAAGGATGTAAGGCCCTGGGATGGCTAAGCATCTTGTCTGGCTACTGGACAGCACATGTGTGGTCATGTAGCTGGGGGAGTGGCTGGGAATTTTAACATTCCAAACTCTTTGTTTATTATAAAAATGGTGGGTGAACAGAAATGGGGCACTGTGTTTCCTGAAACTGCTTCCAGCTGACTCAGTGGGTGTCAGTTAACTTTTGGGGATAGGTAAGGGGGCTATTGGGGTAGCCAGATGTGCTAAGGTAGTGGATTATCCTCTACTGCTTTGGGGAATCATCCATCACCTTCCGTTGCTTCAGGCTCTGGGACTGTTTGGGTCTGAAAAGGTGCTGGCAAAGCAGAAGAGGGAGCTTAAAAAAATTTACCTTGAGAGGGTCCCTGAGGGGTCTCAGGGTAAGGGAGGGGAGTCCTGGGACCAAGAAAGTTTGAATTATACTTATTTGAAGTGGATCTGACCTGTCCAGATGGATTTAAGCTGGCTCTGGAGCTCAGAAGAATTTTTAAACATATTAAGAAGGGAATTTAAAGGGATTAAAATCTTGAGCTGGTAGCCATGATATTATAATGTTTAGTATTCTGCTATCAGAATTTTATTGGTTAGTGTTAGCAAGAGAGAGAGAGAGAAAGAGAAACCTGGAACTTGCTTTTAATATTCACCTGAGATAAACCTTAAGGCACCTGTTTCTTTCATTAGTTTAACATCCCGGAGACACAGGTCATCAGTTGCTGAGGGCATTTAACAGTAATAGATTGTTATATTAAAGTCTGTTTTTTGCAGAATCTAGACCCTTTTGAGTCTGGGGGTAGCTAGAAGGAGGAGGAAAGTTGCTGTTGACGAGTCTGGAGTAAGGCAAATGGGGGAGCAAGTGAAGTAAAAGCTCCTACCTTAGCTAGAAAATCTCTTCCCATTAGGGACACAGGACAGGTTGGCACAATTAAAAATGTGTGAGTGAGAGGGATACCCCTGAAAATATAATTAAGTGGTGGGATCCAGTGAGGTAGGTAAGGCTATCCCCTTACGCTGACAATAAGGAGATGAGAAAGAGAGGTGGGACCGTAAAACTCCCTCAGGAGTAAGTGGCTCCAGTGTCCAAAGGAAGGAAATGGATCACCCCAATACTATAATGGCTACCCTAGGCTCCCTTCAATCATCCATCACCAAGCCTAGGCGATTGGCTGGAGGGTGGTATTTGTTCAATGTCCCCATGCCACAAGGTGCATGGGGGCAGTCAGCTGACCAGTGTCCCTCTTGGTGGCACTTTGGACAAGGCCCAGATGGTGGACCTCATGGGGCAGGGCAGGCATGAGCCCAGTGGCCTTCTCTACCACACTTAAAACAGGAACCTGGAGGGCTTCAGGTGGCCAGTTGGATAGTGTGTGCTGGTATTTGGCAGTCTTGTCATCTCTCCCATGATACACCTTAAATGCCACCACTAAAACTTCTGCCAGTGCGGTCAGAGGCCCTCTCCCTAGACACTTAAGTTTTGCTCTGATGTCGGGGAAGCTCTGTAAGACAAAGTGGGTCATAAGGAGCTGTCTGCCCTCTGGGCTCTCAGGATCCAGACTGAGATCTGTAAGACAGCCTTTGTAAGCCATTCTTAAAAGTGAGAAGGATTTTCTTCCTTATCTTGAATTACATTTTTCAGCTTTTCATAATTTACTGGTTTGAGGGCAGCCTTATGAAGGCCTGCCAAGAGGCAGGTTATAAACCAAGCCCTAACTAGGGAGTGACTTGGGGTATTATAATCCCAGTGTGGGTCCTGATCAGGAACCGCCTCGGCCCCATTAAGATGGGCAGCACTAGTTTGATGAAGCTCATCTGCATGTATCTGAGCCTGCTCCCAAATTGTGCTCCTCAGGAAGTAGGGTATTAGAAAGTATTGGAGTACACGGGTGGGAGAGAAGGAATCAAGAAGGGAGGGTTTAGAGTTGAGATAGAAAAAAGCTTGGATGTAAGGTAACTCTTTCCATTTGCCCGTTTGCTGGCAGAAGTTAGATAATTCCTGTAAAATATCAGGGTCCAAGGAGCCATTAGGTGGCCATTTTTTATTGCTATCTAAGGGATTTAGGCCATTTTTCAGAGGAGGAGTGGGATTAATAGGAGGAAGCCTTATTTCCCATGACCACAGCAGACAGAAAAAAATATAAAAACAAATGTGATCCAAGACCATAATCTCAGTCATCCCTGAGATCAAGTCAGGATTGGTGATTGGCACAAGTCATTCAATGCTTCGTCAAGCCAGAGAATGAGGGCCAGGGTGTACGTAGCCCAGGATGAGGGTCCGACAGCAGAAGGAGCAAGTCATTCAAAGTGAAAGAATGAGGGTGGGACATATGCAGCCTGAGGATGCAGCCTGAGGACGGGGGTCCAACAGTGAGAGTGACATCTCAGATTGCAGTCATAGGAAATGGCTAGAGATTGAAGCCTATCTATCCTGCCTGGAAAGGGAAAACTCACAAAAACAGCCAGTGTTGTGTGAAGCAGTCCAGTGGCTGGGCAAATGGAAAAGTGGACAGTTGTAGATAGAGTAAACCTCAGTACAGGGTCCCGGGTGCAGAGCACCAGGAGGGCCTACTTCGTCTCAGCACCAATGTTATTTATTAAGTGGCGCAATGTTATTTATTAAGTGGCGCAATGTTATTCATTAAGTGGTGCTGTTTACCATTTGAGAAAAGACATGAGGTACAACAAAACCCACTATAAGAGTTTATTAAGGGAAGAGTACAGAAGGGATGTGCTTAGGCCTATGGGAATTACCATGCAGGAAAAAAGGGCAGAGGGATAAGTGGGACTTTATAGGTTCCACATATGCGCATATGGGTTTATGTAGTTATGCCATGCCATGCCACACATGCACATAGATTATGTGATCACACTGCTCGTAAATTACATGATCATGCAATGCATGAATTACATAGGATGTAAGACCCTGGGATGCCTAAACATCTTGCCTGGCTACTGGACAGTGCATGTGTGGTCATGTAGCTGGGGAATGACTAGGAATTCTAACACACATTACATAAGATTTTTTGAAAGCCTCACTGACAGTGAATTAAGACCCCAATATTGGGCCTCTCTCCTGACTCAGTAAATCAGATCAGGCCAAATTAACAAGTCCAGGTTTAATGTGAGCAAAACATTCCTGGGCAGTCCCTGGAAGAAGGAGAAGCCACAAGGAGGAACCACAAGGAGGAACCACAAGGAGAAGTCAATTGGTCAGACCTTCAATACCCTCTGGGGGTGGAGCCGCTGTTTGATGGTCTTTTGGGGGCAGAGTTTGGAGAGGACAGTTCCAGGGAGATCCCTAATGCTTCATGGTTACTCAATTTTACCTGGATAAAATGGGTGTTTATTTTTTCTGTTTTGCCATTTTATGCAACCTAATGTTCATTTGTGGATATCAACGTTTACCCTTTTATGTTTCCCTCTGCCCCTGTCAGTCAAAAGAAAAAGACACTCCAGATACTAGGGGCCTGTAGTGGGTGCAAAATCCTGGTGATCACAGATAAATATTTGAGAAAACAGGATTGTTAATAATGTTGAGATCTCTCCTCAATGGAGAAAATAAATACCTGTTTTCCATCTAGAAAGCTGGGAGTGGATTTTGTTAATGACCTGATGACCTTTGCAGTCTTCTACAGCCAGACTTCACCCAAATACCTCTGAATCTTTATCCCAGACTCTTTCTCCCTAGACATTTATCTTTATCTTTGTTTTTAAGTCAGTAGAACCTATCCTTAGGGGAGATGTCACATGAACTGTATAGTCTGCTGACCTCTATGCTGTCTCAGTCAGAGACCACATTAGATGTTAGGCCCTTAAGTTATAGAACCCATCTTCATGGTTACATGTACTCTGAGTTGAGTTTTGATGTAATTATGCCTCCTTGTGCACTGGGGATTGTACTATACCAGAAAACCTTTTTTTCCCAAAATTGTACTGTGTTTTACTATGCTTACAGTAACCCACCTGGTGTCAAATCTAGAAGTTTGAACCAGCACTGGATATGTTGGGTTGCACCAACCTTTTCTTCTTGCCTGTAGTGGTTCATTTTCTTGCCATCTATGACATTTCCAGGGACCCCCACAGAAGTCCTAAAATTAAACTCCATGGATTATTTTTTGATGATTTAATTCATTCTCCTAGGACCATTAGGGGATGTAGTAGGCTACAAAACTACAGTTATATCATTTCATTAAGGTATTCCCAAGAATACTTTAACTTCTAAAACTATGTTAGGTAAAATGGTCTCTGGTCACTTAAACTAGACATAAATTCCTAGAGTTAAATTGACCTCTGGAGCATTCAAAAATCCCTATATAATGTGTCTCTGACCTAAAGGTTATAAGAACTAACTGAGCACTTAGCTGATATCTCTCTGCTTTTATAAACAACACTTGCTTGCTGAAGATGTCCAGAGCTGCCTTTCTATATATATCATGGTTGCCATTGTGGCTTTAAAATCCCAAACAAACTGAAGGTTGAGGCTGCCTCCCATTACTCTGCCTCGGAAAGCCTCACTGGCAGTGAATAAAGACTCCATATGACTTGTTCAGGCATCTCAGGAGTTATCTCTTAGGGTGTCCGATAACAGATAGAGCTCTTGCATAGCATGCACAAAGTCCTGGTTTCAACTTTCAGCACAGCATAAAGTATCATATTTGTCTTGGTGCTTCAAAATTCTGTTCCTCATTGTTAGTTTTAAGATTTTTAGTATTTGTGTGTCAATGTGTTTTGGATGGAAGTGACTGTTGGGTTCACTCTGTTTCTTGAATTTGCAGTGTGTTTTCCAAGTTTTGGAAGGTTATAAGTACTGTGCTGAGTGCTTATACTATTTTCTCTTCTGGGGACTCTGGTAGTGGGAATTGGAGATTTCTTTGTTATAGTGTCACGAGTCCTTCAAGCTCTTCCTCCTTCCCAACAAAATACTTTTGTGTCATTTGTTATTTCTGTGTCAAAAGCAGTGAGGACAGGAACTCAAACAGGGCAAGAACTCATAGGCAGGAGATGATGCAGAGACCACGGAGGCATGCTGCTCATTGGCTTGCATCCTATGACTTGCTCCTGCTTTCTTATAAGACTACCATCCCAGAGGTGGCCTCATCCACAAGGGGTTAGCCCCCTCCTCAACATCAATAACTAATTAAGAAATATCCTACAGGCTGGCATACAGCCTGGTCTTACAGAGACAGTTTCTCAGTTGAGGCCCCCTCCTCTGATGATTCTAGCTTGTATCAGGTTGATGTAAAACTAACTAGCACAACTGATGCTTTTTCAACTTGACATATAAACACATCACTTTCCAATTAGAACTTTTCCTTTCTCTTTTATCCCATAATGGCATATTAATATCACAATATAAAAGATAAATAGCCGGGCGGTGGTGGCGCACGCCTTTAATCCCAGCACTCGGGAGGCAGAGCCAGGCCGATCTCTGTGAGTTCGAGGCCAGCCTGGGCTACCAAGTGAGTCCCAGGAAAGGCGCAAAGCTACACAGAGAAACCCTGTCTCAAAAAAAAAAAAAAAAAAAAAAAAAAAAAAAGCAAAAGATAAATAAAAGTCCCACAGTCTTTATAAATTCGAGCATATTAAAAGTGAAGTCTCTTTAAAATATCTAATCTCTTTTAAAAGCCCAAATCTCCTTTAAAGGTTCCAAGTCTCTTTGCTGTGGATTCCTTTAGAAATCAAAATTAAGTACTTTCTTCAAGAGGGAAGAACAAGGGCACAGTCACAATATGAATAAAGCAAAACCAAACTTTAACAGTGTAAGGAACTCAATGTTCAATTATCTGTGATTCACTCATGATCTTCTGGGATCCTCCATGGGGTTTGGATGACTTTTCCAGCTCTGCCCTTTGTAGCACACACAGCTTGTCTTCTAGTCCCTAGCTGCATCCACTCCCCTGTTCTTGGTGGTGATCTCGTGGTGGTAGCATCTCCAAAACTGCTGGGGTCACTTGCCTCAACTGGGCTTCACTTTCACAAATAGCCTCTCATCACAGACTCCAGTATTGCCACACAGTGTCAACCTTCAGCTGTTCTTTCTACTTCATGCCTTCAAAACCAGTATCACCTTGATGACTTTTACACTGCCAAGTTTGGCTGGCAGCAGGAGATACAACCTTGGCTGTCTCTGGATCACAGCTTCTGAGGAAACACTTCCCAGAAGACATTACCTCAATGATGTTGTTCTCTTAATCACAACTGGTTCTTCAGCCCCAGCTGGCCAGCATCCATTGTCTCAGCAAAGCAAAGGTTTTACTTTAGTGGTTCTGGTATCTTACTAACTGAAGCCATGTCTTGAGCTTCATTTGACCAGAAGCCACAGATTCTTCACACAAAAGGCCCATTGGAGTCTTTGTTTCCTCTAAAGACTTCACAAGCCAGGCCTCCATCATCTCCACTGTTCTCAACATTCCTATCTTCCAAGCTCCTACAGAATAGCTCACTGATCTCTCAACACTCAATGGCTTTTCTAGCCCAAAGTTCCAAAGCCCTTCCACAATCATCCCCTAAATAACATGGTCAGGTCTGTCACAGTAAGACCCCACTATTCTGGTACCAACTTGTCATGAAACACATGACCAAAAGAAACTTGGGGAGTGCTGGCTAGTTTATGACAACTTGACACAAGCCAGAGTTGTCTGAAAGGAAGGAACCTTAATTGAGGAAATGTCTCCATTATATCCAGCTTCAGGTCATCTTCTTTATTAGAGATTGATGAAGGAGGGCCCAGCCCATTGTAGGTGGCACCACCACTGAGCTGGTAGTCCGGGGTTCTATAAAAAAGCAGGCTGAGTAAGCCATGTATGTTGAGCAAACCAATAATCAGCACCCCTCCATGGCCTCTGCATCAGCTATTGCCTCCAGATTCCAGTCATATTCGAGCTCCTATTCTGGCTTCCTTTAGTATTGAACAGCAATGTAGAAGTGTAAGTGTAAACCCTTTCCTCCCCAATGTGCTTTTTGGTCATGGCATTTCAAAGCAGCAATAGAAATCCTAACTAAGACAGGAAAGAAAGTGATTATTTCACGCACAGTTCCATATAATAGTTCATCATCAAAAGCAGTGAGGACAAGAACTCATTAAGGGCAGGAAACTGGAGACAGGAACAGGTGCAGAGGTCATGGAGGAGTGCTGTTTACTGGCTTGCTTCCCATGACTTGTTCAATCTAAATTCTTATAGAACCCAAGACTATCACCTGCTTAAGAGTAGCCCTACCCATAATGGACTGGGCCCTTCTACATCAATAACTAATAAACAAAATGCCCTACAAGCTTGCCTACAGCCTGATCTTAGGGAGACATTTTCTCAATTGACATCCACTCCTCTGATGACTACAGCTTGTATCAAATTGTCATAAAACTAGCCAGTGAATCATACAAGTTGGATCATTTGCTATCTGATCACTTGCCTTCCACTTTATTAATTCCTTCCTTTTCTCTTCAGTTTTGTTTTCAAGCACATCCATTACATTTTAATTTCATAACTGCATTTTCAATGCTAAAATTGCCATTTGGTTTCAACAATAATGTTCCAAGAATTGCTCAAAGTTAGTGAGTATTTCAGGTGAAGGGAATTAAAAGGAGACTGTGAGTGGTGTATGGCCCACTGTTGGGGCAGTGGTTGATATGCAAATTCATCTTCTGATGCTGGAAAAAGTGTTATAAGGTAGGAAGAGCCAGATTATCACACATCTTAAATGTGTTTAAGAAATTTGAAATTGGGTTGAAATACTGGGAAAACATTGGTTTAGAGTAGAATTCAACCTTTTTGTATGTCCACATGAACTTTGATAATCTAAATTGATATTTTACTTTCTTAAAATAATGCCTTAAGTACATAAAATTGAGACTGAAGAAATGGCTCATTGGTTAAGAGTGCTTGATATTCTTGTACAGGACCTGGATTTGGTTCCCAGCATCCACATTAGTCAGCTTATGATTGGTACTCTCTTCTGCCCTTGTCAGGTACCAGCATATATGCCCCCTCCCAACACACAATTAAAATGAAAATAAACATATAAAATAATATACATATAATTATATAAGAAACAAATTACAGTGAAAGTTTCCAACACATGTGCTTTGTATTGTTAGCAAGCCCACAGCTGCTTACACTCTCTATGTTCTACATTTGTAGCTGAAGAAATACTATACGTAAGCTATAGGTTAGTGAAAAGCAAATTTTGACTTTTTCTCTCCATCTCAATTCATGACTCTGGGTCTTACCTAGAGTCAGTGTCTGTTTTTGTTTGTCTCAGGTTAAAAACTCTGTGGGTAATTTGGTTTGACATGTCATCAGCTCATTATTCTTAAGCACAACAAAGATCTAGTCTAGATCAATATCTGTCACACTGGCATGCCAAAAGCCACCCCATTGTCTTGCAAATTGACAACCTGAGAAGCCTAGAAAATGAAGAAAGCATGAGGCATCTGGATATAAGAGGCTCTGAAGTACAAATCAGATGAAATGCCATATGTAATTTTTTCATATTTTTATTAAGCATTCCTTCCTTTAATTTTTTAAAACATCAGATCTTAAGGTAAAGCACAAAAGAATGAAGCTCATAAAACAGCATGAACGCATACAGTTTATTTATTCCAAAACTAAATGAACTTACCAATGATGTCTGATAACTCCAGGCATGCCATTAAGAGAGAGAAGAAAAGGTATATTTTGAACCCAAGCTGAGCAAGTCAGTTACTGAGTGAATCATAGTAAGTAGCCTTCTCTAGTTGTTACCTAGACACAGGGATTTAAACTGATGCTTCCCATCCTTTGGTGACTCACAAAAGTTAAATAAAAACAGAAGCAAGCAAATTTAGCTAATTTGATGTTACATTTGATCCTAGAGAATGGGTTACTTCCTCATGACATGGATGTTTTGGCTCTAACTACCAAATTCTCCAAGTTGAAACAACCAGAGTCAGGAGAATAAATATCTGTGGGCCACATAGATATGCATTTGCTGTTTATATAGCTCACAGATTTTATGATTAGTATTAGTATGATTGAAGGCTTAGGGAATATTACATGTATGCTTATAAATTAGCATTTTAGCTGCTATCTTAGAGTTTCTACTGCTGTGAAGAGATACCATGACCACAGCAACTCTTATAAAGGAAAAAAATTAATTCAGGGCTTGCTTGCAGTTTCAGAAGTTTAGTCAATTATCCTCACGGTGCAACACAGTGATGTACAGGCAGACATGGTGCTGGAGAAGTAGTTGAGAGTCTTGACATCTTGACTCTCAGGCAACAGGAAGTGGTCTGTCTCACTGGGCATGGTTTAAGCATATATGAGACCTCAAAGCCCACCTCCACTATGACACATTTCTTCCAACAAAGCCACACATACTCTAACAAGGCCACACCCCCTAATCATGCCACTTCCTTTAGGAGCCATTTTCTTTCAAACCAGCACAGCTGGGGAGTATTGGTTTCTCAAGACTGAATTGTTTTCTCATTGCTAGCTAGGGTTTACTGAAGGCTTACTATTCCCCAAGACACTGTTCTGATACTTTACATGGACTTGACTTTCTTGATTCTATAGTGTCATTAATTATCCTATTTCATAGAGAGTAAAACCCAGGCAACAAATGCTTCGGTGACTTTCTCCACACAGCCCATTGAAAGTGGACTTGGAAGGACATTTAGAGTTGAGTTTGTCCATCTGCCCATCTATATAACCCCAGAACCATCATTTGCTCTTTCTTGCTGTCTGTCTCCCACTCACTCTCATTGTAAGAATGGATAGAATCCAGGACTTGTATATGCTTGGCAAAACACTCCACCACTGAGTCACACCCCTGTGTTATTTCATAACAGCTTGTGAAACTGGATAAGAGTGGATAAGTAACTGATTGATAAATGTTAACAATTTTCCCTACATTTACTTCCAAAGTGCAATAAGATGAAGTCACAATTTATGGACACAGGAATTCAATAGTGATGGATGTATATTGAAGAACCATAAACATGTGTTGTTTCATTCTTGACAGAAACATGTGCTAACATCAAATCACAACCAATGGATCTGAAGTGAACATGAGTTGGTCAATGTCTAGATAAGTGACCTTTGGCTTATTTGAGTAGCCTGCTAAATTATTTGAGTTCTGTCAAACTGCACATTTTGTTAAGAAGCAGATAATTGACATTTGAGAAACTTAGATTTCTTACCCTCTTGTCTGTCCTTTACTTTTGTATTCTTCTGGAGGAGATGACCCACTTATGCTCAGGCCCTGACTCACTGGCCCATCCATTTGTGAAACCTCCTGGATGCTATTTCACAGGTTTCTTGTTCTATTTCTCCTCAGTTTCTAGTTGTTATTGTTAATTGACTCTCTATCACTGTGGCAAATACCTAATGCTTATTTTGGTGCATGATCCAGACCATACTTGCTTGGCTCCTTTGTTGTTAAGCCTCTGTGGGGGCCAAAACCATAGTGTGTTAGTACTTGTGTTAGTGCCTTAGCAAAGCTGTGCTCTTCCTAGCAGCCAAGAAGAAAGGGAGGGAGGAAGGGGTCCCAGCCCAGCATCTCAACACACCCTCAAGGGCACACTGTTTTCCCTAGAGTTCACTTACTGTTTCATCACAGATGGGAATATTTTTTAAAATATTTATGAAAATTTGTAGGTTAGGGAGTTCTTTGGGATGGAGTCTCACTTTGTAGCCCAAACTAGCCTTGAACATGTGATTTCTGTCTCTGTGCTGGGATTGCAGATGAATGTCACCATGGTCTTTTTTTTTTCTCTCACCTTAAAAAAATATAATCACGTTGAACACATTTCATCACTTTCCATTTGTACATATTTCTGAAATGCAGTTCTTTTTAAACTGTTTCCATCCTAATGTTCCCATGTCAGCTAGAGGCATGATCTATAGAATGACTTTCTGAAGCAGTTTTCCAAGGGGAATTCCAGGGGTAACAAATGCTGTAAAAAGTGTCTCAGTGGGTGAAGGTGCCTGATACTGAGGATGATGATCAATCTCTGGAACCCACATCATAGAAGAAAAGAACTGGCTCCCCCAGTGACTTACACACACACGTACATACACACACACACACACACACACACACACACATACACACACACACACACCACATGCTATAACACTCACATACCCAACTAACCTCCAAAACACTCAATAAATAAATGTAAAATAATGTTTAAAAATTTAAATTAGTGAATCACAAATGAATAAACATTTTAAAAAGATTTAACTTACTTTGAATATAAAGTATATTTATATGTGCACATTTCAAAAGAAAACAGTAGACTTTTTAAAAAGATTAATTTTAAATAATTTATGTGTGTGTAGTCACATGTATCTCAGTACCAATGAGAGTCATCAGAAGGTGTCAGATCAGTTACAGATGGATGTGAGACACCTGACATGGGTGTTAGGAACTGAACTCTATGAGAGGAGCATGTACCAGGGTACCACCTTTGCAAGTCCCATTAAGTGTTTTACAGAACAGCTTTGCTGAAATGAAACTTATAGACCACACAAAATCATGACTGTATTCTGGTTGGAGAAAAGTTGCAACTAGAAAGTATTGTAATGACCTGAGTATCAACAGCACAGTGATTGGATTCGAGACTGTATGAGTACCTTGAGGTTTCTTTAACCTGCAAAAAGAATTTTTAGATATGAGAAACTTAAAGTGTTTCAATTTTATTGACCTGTACTTTATAGTTTCTGCCTTTGAAAAATACTTTGTGATTGAAAGGTTAGTTCCTGACTGGTGGCAGTGGCACTATCTGGGGAGGTTTTGGAGACTTTAGGAGGTAAGCCTAGCTGGAGAGTCTGCTCTTGGGAACTGTATCTTGCCCCAGGCTCTTCTCTCTACTGTTCTCTCTGGGTTTTTTTTTGGATGCCATGATGTTGACTGCTCTTTTCTGCCACCCCTCTCTATCATGATGCTGAAATTGTATACTAAGTTACTGTTTCTTCCCTTGTGTTGCTTATATAAGATATTTGGTCACAGCAATGTGAAAAGACCTAATACAGAAAAGAACATTTGTTCTAGAACTGTACATGTAGAAGATCATTGCTTTGCCTAAACCTGATCATGTGGTCTTAAAGTCCATGGAGTGGGGATTGTGGGAAGAATTTGGAGAAAGCTCACAATTCTGTAAGCAGAACACAGAAGGATGTGTTGATGGGAACTCACAACACCTAGACGCCAATGGCAGTGTGCATGCAGGACCGTAACTTGGAGGCAAATGTGGATTTGGAAAATGAGTATTGTAATACCAGAGCATTAATCGAAGATACCAAAGCCTCGTCTCAAGGCTTTGGAACTAGAAGCTGAAAGAGAAGTAGAAGAGCAACATAGATTCAAGCCAACAAACTTTCCAAGGATGAAAAGCTACAGCAGCTGTTGGCCTGTGTTCCAAGTGCAAAGAGAAGACTAGTCTGAAAAAAAAAATCCATGAATTCTATTCTCGAGTATATCTGTATTTCCAACAAGATGGTTGCACTGCAAGGATTTTATGAAACAACACTGGAAGCTTTGAAAACTGTAAGACTGACAAACACAAAGCTTAGAAAATTATATTTAGAGAAGAATTATATTTATAATATTATATTTAGGGAAGAATATGGAAAACTTCAACAAAGTTTATGCCAGTTATATAAGTCTTGTCAGAATGATGATGGTGAAGATGACCTGAAAAAAGGGTATCCAGTTATTAAAAACATAGGGTTTAGAAATTCAAAATTATATAACACGGAAAAATAACAAACCCTTCACATTGAATCCATCATCCCTCAACCACTGATTGTGGAATCCTCAGAGAATGTGGTATAAAATGTAGGTAAGAGAAAGTCATTTGAAAAGACATACACATTTTTTTCAGCCTACAAAAATTATGATGAATCAGAAAGTCCAAGACATAGTACTTGTTTAAACCTTTGATCTTAGCAAATATGCTAATGAAATCAGGAATAGATGCATTTGACTCACAGGAGGATAATTTGTATAAATATGTATAAATTTGTATAAATATGATCCAGAAGTTCTAGCTGTGATGGTTTTGTAAATGTCTGTTAGAGTAATGACATCACTAAATTTGAAAAAACTCTAAGAATAAACCATAGCAACATCATGGATGATCCACTCATATAAGAACATACTGCACAGCTTTTATGAAACAACAGAACATAAGTGTTCATAAAATTAATTAAATCTTGCACCAGAATACATAGCTATATTTCTAAGGAGTTAAAATACTAGTGTAGCAGATGTGGAAAGCTTGCTCCTGCAGTACATATTGGATAACAGCGTTCATGGCCAAAATGATCCAGTCAACCAACTTGTTGAATTGGATTGTCAGTAGAGGGGTGGTACATCATGTTCTACTGCACAAGGTAAATTCTCTGAACTAGGCTATGGTCAGGAAACTGCCTTAATGGAGAACAAGCTTTGCAGACATGCTTAAGGCACCAGTGCCAAGGTATGATTCAAGAAGGGCTGGAGGAGCAGAACTCCTGTCTGTGGCTGAGTCTTGAAAATGTGACAGATATGCTTTGTTGATCAACTGGTTTGCGTTTTGCTGCTGAATTATTCCAAGAAAAATAGCTTACATTTCCAAAAGAACAAAATTCTGTGGAATTTATACTGTATTGACATGCTCCACACTTGTGGCACTATGATATTTTGTCATGAGGAACATAACCAGAGAGATGATCTGTGTATGTATTTAAATACACTGACATGCTACTGTTAATTAAGGTTTGTTTGTTTTATTGATTGATTGTTTTTGTTATTTGATTTCTTTTTCAGACAGGGTCTTACTTTGTAGCTTTGACTGGCCTGGAGCTGGCTATGTAGACCAGGCTGACCCTAAACCCCTAGAGATCTGCCTAGCTAGGCCTCCCCACTGCTAAAGTTAAAGGCATGTATCACCTGTCTGCTCATTAGTTAATTTCGACATATTTACCTGCAGAAATTCTTTCACAAATGACCTGTGGTAGTTTGGTACTCATACTCTTTTGAACACTTCTTTTTTCCATGTATAAATTAAAAATATTTGCTGCAATTTGCAAAATATCAATTCTTCAAAAAATGTGTAGATGCCTTTATGTTCCTGTAGTGAGTAAAGCCTAGTAAACTATAATTATAGTAGCATACTGTTTCTCAGGGCTCATGCGGCAAAATAAATAGTGAAGCTCAGAAATTACCTGCTTCTTGGTGATTTTTATTACATTTGGTATTGTTTTTATTTTTTAGTACCTTAGACATTTCAGATTATTTTGTCTTCAGTTAAGATTTTAAAAACAAAAAACCATTTTTCTTTGTTTTTGTGATAGGGCCTCACTATGTAGCTCTTGCTGGCTTGAAATTTGGTATACAGATCAACTTGGCCTCACACTCACAGAATCCACCTGCCTGCTGAGTACAAAGAAGCTATGTAGATTGCAACTGAGGCCATAGAGTTAGGATTGCCCAGACCCATTCATGCTCATATCATGAAACCATGTGCCTGGATGCCAGACAGAATTGTAGAACTTAATGTTTGCCTTGCTGGGTCTGGTCTTGCTTTGGTCTGACCTTCTGTGGGATTGATCTTGTATGCTATTCTTCTGTTCTTCTCTTTTGGAATAGGAATATTTACTCTGGGCTTAGGCACTTGGACAATGTTAAAAGTGATAAGACTTTGGAATCTCTTGGAAATGGACTAAATAAATTTTGTGTTAGATGATCATCAAACGTTGGGTGTCAGGTAAAATGTTCATGCTTGAATATGCCATGTGCTTGGCCTGCAACTGTGGCCCTAACTTAGAAGGTTCTGAAGCTTTAGGAGGTAGGTCCTAGGTGGAGGAAGTGAGTCACTAACAGCATATTCTTGAGGCTATATCTTTGGTCCCTCTCTGCCTGTCAGTCAGCTCCCTGGCCACTGTGATGTGAACTGTTTGACCTCACCAAACCGTCTCTACCATGGTGTACCAAAATCCCAGAAACCACTAGCTAAGCAAGTCCTTCCTCTCTTAAGTAGTTGCTGTCAGGTTTTTGTTTATAGAAAACAACAACATCATTCACTCATTTATATAAGATATGGTTTTCAGAAAATGTTATGGGAAGCTTAAGCCATTAAAAACATTGAGGTTTTCTTATTCTAGACATCCTTTCGCCTTCCTTGTAAGTTATATGTCAAAAGTTACATTTGTGTTAGGCATCTTTTTCTTACTATAACTCTATACCAAAGACAAACCAACTCTACATAGAGAGCTTTTCTCCACAGATTTGGAGGTTCAAGGGCAGAGTGATGGTCCGTTCTCAACAGTGTCACCTCATGGTAATGGCAATGGTGGGAGAATACAGAAGCAAGAAACTGCATTTCAACACAGGAGTCGAGAGATCTGAGTGGCACCAACTTCAGTTTATAATTACCCTTTCCTCAAAGCTAAAAAGGAGCTACATGAGAACTAACTTTTCTGTAGTTTGGACAAGTGCTCTCTGAAAGGCAGTGTTAGAGTCTCCCCACAGTCTGTGCCACTACAGTGAGGGGCTGATATCTTAAATCCTACAGGAAGACTGTTAGGAGACTTCCCTTGAAGGAACATTGGCACAATGGCTTCTTCTTTCTTTCTATGTTTCCTGGCATCCTTGAAGTGAGATACCACATTTGCTATGCACTGTCCATTACAATGCATTGCCTTTAAGGCCTAACAATAACAGTAACAGGGACAAACAATCGCATGTGGTGGTTTGAGTGAGAAATGCCCCCATTGACTCATGTATTTGAACACTTGGTTCTCTATTGGTGGTGCTGTTTGGGAAGGTGATGGCATTTTAAGGAAGCATTTCCCTGTGGGTGGGCTTGGGGAGTTTGTAATCTAGCCCCACTTCTAGTTTACTCTTTCTGCTATCTCTGTGAAGTTGGGACATGAACTCTCAGCTTCCTGCTCCTGCCAGTATTCCTGCTCATGCCATTCCCACCATTATGAACATATAAGCCTTCTGGAGTTATAAATCAAAATTAACTATTCCTTAAGCAGCTCTTGGTTATGACATTTTATCACAGCAATAGAAAAGTAACCAGTTCACGTGGACTGAAATATGTGAAATCATGAGCCCAAATGAAGGTTTCCTCCTTTTAAGTATGATATCTCAAGCATTTTGTCGCTTGAACAGCAAGCTGATAAACACAAAATCTAGTGACTCAGAAACCTTCCACTAGGCCCCATCTGTTAAAGGTATCACTGCACCATTGTTGCGTCAATGGCACCATTGTTGAAAACAAACTTCAAACACACAGACTCTTGCGCAGCCACATCCAAACCACAGTATATTTCCACAAACAAAGGTGTTTCATGTAGCTGTATGAAGAAAAAAGGGGGAGAATTTGTTTCTAGTTTAGTAAAAGAGAATTTATATAGTGAATACATATTAGTGTATGTGCTTTACATTATACATATTAAGCACCACACCCACTTCCAGCAGTCACCAGGATTTGTGACAGCATTATTTTAAGTGTATATGGTACTTTGAATGTGATTGGCCCCCATAATCTCATAGGGGGTGGCACAATTAGGAGGAGTGGCTTTGTTGGAGTGGGTATGGCCTTGTTGGAGGAAATGTGTCACAGTGGGGGTGGGCTTTGAAGTTTCCTATGCTCAGGATACCACCCAGTGTCTCAGTCGACTTCCTGTTGCCTGCAAGATGTAGGACTCTCAGCTACTCCAGGACAACATCTTTCTGTATGCATGCTCCCCATCATGATGATAATAGACTGAACCTTTGAAATTGTAAGCGAGCCACCCCAATTAAATGTTTTCTTTATAAGAGTTGCTGTGGTCATGGTGTCTCTTCACAGCAATAAAAACCCTAAGACAGTATGAGTGCGACTTTAAGTGTGAGTAAGGACATTAGAAGGGAGGAAATAAGAGAATTGCTGCCTTTATAGATACTCTGAAATCTCCAGAGTGTAAGAGCACCATGGAATTTGTGCATTGTTGTCTGCCCTTTCCTCTACATCCAAGCCTTTCTCCCTCTGCTCTATCTGTCTATGTCAGACATACTAACACCTCCATGGCTACATCAGGAGCCTGACCATCTCTGAGTCAGGTATCAGAACCTCTAGTGCCTCATGGAAACTGCATGTGGATGAGAATGCAGTATGACAAAGAAGAAATACTGAAAAAATATTTTGGAGATCAGTTCCTACTGAGCACCATTTTAGTAAAGATCATCTTAAAGAGTAGATTTAAGAAACTAGATTGTCACCATCAGAAATGGAGATGTCAGGGAAGGGGAAGAAAGAAATATCTATGAAGCAAATCCAGTACTTTGATTCAACCAATTGCATGTGACATACAACATGCAAATAAAATGTCTTAAAATAAGAATGTGTATTCTTATTTTAAGATGTTGGCTTTTTAAGATTTTAAGATGTATTCTTATTTTAAAAATGTTGGCTTCCCAACATTTTTCTAAAAGCATGCACCAATTGTGATTCACACCAGTTGGGATCGACTAAAACCCAAGCTGCTGGGTACTTTTATGAGGGACTTTCTTGATCAGTCTATTTAAAGCAGGATGACCACCCTAAATCTGGGCCAACATTCAGGAAGAAGGAAACATTTTTGCCTGCTTGCCCTCAGTCCCAGTAGAAAGTTTATCTATACTGTTGCTGTGGCCAGTATTAACTCCTTCAGAATTCCAACATAGCCTGAAAAACAGCAGCTCTCCAAGAATGCAGTACAAGATTGGGACTGCTGAGACAGCCAACCTCAAGGAAAGAACAACAGACTGGATTCTCAGCCTTTATGTCATCAGACAGTCATTACTAAACTACTCAGACCATGTCCTGTGGGGCAGTCTAATAAATCCAATATGGATATGTGTGCACACACATATTCATTGCATCAGTTAACATTTATTTAGAGAACTCTAATACACCAAAATTTGATAAATAAGAAGAAAAGGTTAAAATTCTTTTTCTTGGTTTGCATTTGAAAAATATGCAGGCAAACCCAGCATTTTAGGGAGGTCAGGAGTATTCCATTTATTTATATGACAGTTTGAAAATACTGAGACGTTGAGTCTATCTATTAAAGAATGTAACTTTTCTCCAATAACTGAATTCATAGATGAAATAAAATATTTGGAATTCTTATGTATCAAAATTTTTGTGTAACTGTATAAAGAAAAGATGGGGAGACACTTGCGATGGAAACAGGGATAGGTTACAGTGATGAAGTAGAGAGGAAGTGGAGAGTGTAAGTTAAATCAATAGTATATATATAAAAAAAAAAACCTCATGGAAAACCATGGATTTGCAAACTAATTTTAAAAACAAGTTGAAAGAGGAGTTTCAGTTGATATACCTAGCACTAGTAGGTAGTTTCCTCAGAAGCCAGAGGTTTAATAAGCAAAAATTCCAATGTCAACTGTGGGATACATCTTTGTGAGTTATTGGTCCGGGAGGCCCCAGAGGGTCCTCTCCAAACAATACAGGTCATTGTCATTGCTCTTGATTGTTGACCAGAACCAGAAGGTAGAGTTTTTTTGCTGAAGACACCACATACTTGGTTGCAGGATACAGAGAAATCCAGCTGGAAGTGAGATGAAAGATTTCTCCCCACTATCTAACTTTTATATTCTAGGAGTTGCTGTGCAGACATGGGTGAGAAAAACAACCAGTAGTCTCACCAAGCTGTGGACCCTGCATGCTACAATAATGTTTTATGCAATAATATAATGGGCAGGTGGTCCAGGGTTCTATTATTAAGCAGGCTGATCAAGCCATGAGGATCAAGCCAGTAAGCAGCCTTCCTCCGTGACTTTTGCATCAGCTCCTGCCTCCAGGTTCCTGACCAATTTGAATTCCTGCCTTGGCCTCCTTCAGTGGACTGTCATTCAGGATATTTAAGACAAATAATGCTTTTGTCCCCAGGTTGCTTTTGGTAATGGTGTTTCATCATAGCAATAACAATCCTAACTAAGATAGGAAGTGAAAGGGGATCTAGGAGGAGTTGGGGGCAAGGGTATGACTATGATGAAAAATACTGTATTAAATTCTCAAAGAATTAATAAAATCTTTAAAAAATAAAAATTTTATTTTTGAAACAATATTTTTTGGGGGGTGGGGGCTGAGGATCGAACCCAGGGCTTTGCGCTTGCTATGCAAGTGTTCTACCACTGAGCTAAATCCCCAACCCTTGTTTTTTTTTTTTTTTTTTTTTTTTGAGACAGGTTTTCTCTGTGTAGTTTTGGTGCCTCCCCTGGATCTCGCTCTGTAGACCAGGCTGGCCTTAAACTCGCAGAGATCCGCCTGGCTCTGCCTGCCGAGTGCTGGGATTAGAGGTGTGTGCCACCACAGCCCAGCTGAAACAATATTTTAAAAGACAGGAATATTGATTTCATATAAGTAGAAAATAGAATGGTAGAGAAGCAAGTTTGGGGAGAGAAAAGGGAAAAAAGTCATGAGGACAATGGGTACAAATCCACAGATGGTTGGAATCAGTCCTGGTTTTGTGCTGCACAGTTCAGTAAGTATTAAAATTATTATGTTTTGTACTTAAAAGTAGGCAGAAAAGAGTATATTCTTAGCAAAAAAAACCACAATGAAACATGAGGTAATGGGTATACTAATTACTCAAGAACATCTGAAATTCTTATATCAATTAAAAGCATCATTTTTAAACTAACGGGAAAAGGTATAATAGTACCTTCATTCTAGTTCTGTATAGGAGCATGCTTTCTCTTGCATTGACACATTTTACCCTCCCTTGTGTGCTCCCCTTGCCTTACATCGCCTCATTCTTTGGGGCTCAGTTCCATGGACAGCTCCAAGTGGGCTTCTCCAGCCCTCTACTTGCCACATGTAAGCTCCTGCAAGATCTGGAAGTAGCTGCTGAATGAAAAAATGCTGTGGTTTGGAAGTGTTCCCTAAAGGTCCAAGTGCTAAAGGTTTGGTCCCTAGCACATGGTCCCACAGAAGCAAGTGGAACTTTGAAGTAGAGACTAGTGGAAAGCCTTCTGGTCTTCAGGAACATATCCTTGATGAGGATATTAGGTCTCCACTCTTTCTCTTCTTTTTTCTCACTTCCTACTAGGAGATGGAGACTTCTGCCATACACTCCAACCTACATGCCACAAAAGTCATAGGCTAATAGTATTTTCACCATAATGGAAAGCCATGTAACATAATGAGTTCCAGAGATCTCATCAGTCATCTGTTTACTCATGTGTATGTGGGTATGTGAATGTTTTATGCACAACTGCCCCCATTTAATATGCCAACTCCCTGATGAGGTCAGCACTCATAGCTGTTTTTAGGAAGAGATCAAAGGCTGTGTTTCTACTTCTAGCTCATTCTCTTTCAACATGATACTCTATTCTCTCTATCTTGGTAGAAGCTTGTTATTAAGTTCTTAACTATTCTAGGTGGTCAATAAACATTTAGGTGACAAAGGTTAAGCTACAGGAAAAAGGCAGCAGCTTTATGTTTCTTTTGTTTTTCAACTTGTTAGTCATGTATACACATAGTTCTATATTTTCATAACCACAAAGTCTTTCTACAGTGACTTGCAAGATGGAGAACAGCACTCTCTCCATCAATAATGATTTGTGATTTCAATATGTGGTACATTGTGTGCCAATACCAGATGTGACAAAACACTCTGAGCCTCAAGTGATCTTTGCTTGGCTTTAGCCAAGGCGTTGGAAAGAAAAGCTACCAGCAAAGAGGCTGTCCCTCCCCTGCTCCCATGCCAATCCTCCTGCTCAGTTTCCCAGAAGACCTGTGCCTGCTTGCTGGTGACTTGTTTTAGAGATGTTGGCATATGCTGAAAGCAGAGATTAGGAGTTAAGTCTGAGTTGTTCATCTTCTCCTTGAAAATTGTATTTGATTGTTTTGCTGCCTTCTCTGTTATCCCATCCTACATTTTATGGACAATAAACTTTGGAGAAATTTGGTGTGTGCTATGAAGGGATTTGGTGTTTACAGAAGTGATTAAGGATAAATTGGGGTCATATAGGTGAATATTAACTCTACCAATCTATCTCCTTTAGGACATTAGAGACAGAAGTAAAATATGCCAAGGGGTAACCATATGAAGACAGAGGAGAGAAGGCTGAAATTGCAAGCCAAGGAAAGAAGCCTAGCAAGAATCACTCCATGAATGCCTTATTCTCAGACTTCAAGCCTCAAAAACTGAGAGAATATGTTTGTGTTTCCTTAGCAACTCAGACTGTGGACATTTGTATTTAGCAGCCCTGGTAAAGCGTGAGTGCACAAAAGAACACTCACAGTACATAGAAAGCTTTGCTAGACTTACAATGAGTTTTGAAGAGATTCTTGGATGTGTATTTCTTTCTCGGTGCTGTGATTAAACCATGGTTTTTGCCATATATATCACATATGTGTGTGTATGTGATATATATGTTCATATAGATTATGTATGTTATATATATGAAAAACATGTATTTTAGAAAGCTCTCACAATATACACCAGGATGGCCTGGGACTCAAGATCCTTCTGTTTCAGTCTTCTGAGTGCTTATGTCACCATGCCTTGATTGTTTGTTTTTGAGACAGAGTCTCATTATGTAGCTCAGGTTGAGGTTGCCTTGAAATAGTAATCTTCCTGCCTGTTTATAAGTATGTGCCATTACATCAGCTTTGAGTACTTTTACTTTTTCTTTAATACATGAAAGCTAAGTAATTTTTCAGCAGATAAGTTAGAATTTAGGCTTCCATCAAAAATATTTTTTTCTAATAATCTAAGAAAGAAATCTTATTCCTTACATAATGATAGCCACATCTGTCTCAGGAGTGCTAGAACCCACTGGTGAGAGTTCACATGCAGAGTTTCCAGTAGATCAAAAAGGTTTTGGTGATTAGAATAAAAATAGTCCCCATAGGCACATAGATTTGAATGCTTGGTCAAGAGACACTATGACCAAGGTAACTCTTATAAAAGAAAGCATTGGATTGATGGCTTGCTTATTATAGCCTGAGAGGTTTAGTCAATTATCATTATGGCAGGGAGCATGGTGGCATGTATGATAGTAGACTGATAGCTGAGAGTTGCATCCTGGTCTGCAGGCTGAGAAAGAGAGCCTGGACCTGGCATGGGCTTTTGAAGCTTCAAAGCCCACCCCCAGCAACATGCTTCCTCCAATAAGGTGACATCTACTTCAACAAGGTCATACATCCTAATCCTTCTAATCCTTTTAAATAGTGCCACTACTTGGTGACTGATAGTTCAAATCTATGGGCCTATGGGGACCATTCTTATACAAACCACCACACAGACTTTCCAAAGATGAAGAGGACTGATAGCAGCAATGAGTTTCATGTTCTAAAGTGGCCAGAGAGCAGCTGAGCATATGGGTGAGGGCAATAGCCATTCTGACTGAAAATGATTCAACCAAAGGCAGTTCAATAGAAGGAATAAGTGAAAAGCCCACTGGGAAGGTATCAATGGGAAAGGCAAGGCTTCCTGGTGGAAAATGCCATGTCTTAGTCACCTTTCCACTACTATGACAAAGCACTGTGATCAAGGCAACTTTCAGAAGAATGAAGATATTCTTTTAGTTACTGGGGATAACAGTTTCAGAGAGTCCATGACTATCAATGGACAGGGAGCATGCCAAGAGAGGAGGCATGGCACTGGAGAGGGAGCTGAGAGCTATATCTTGATCCACAAGCACAGGCAAAGAAGGCTAACTGGAAATGGTGTAGGCTTTGAAACCTCAAAGCATGCGCCAACTGACACACTTACTCCAAGAAATCTATACCCTTCCAGAAGTTGTTAGGTACCTACCAAAGGAGGCTACTTGGACAATCAAAGCCATCCAGTGACTATGCTGGATGTTTGGGACCCCAGTACAGTCCTGAAAGTTTCACAGGGTAAGCTTTTAAGCAACAACTCAGTTAGCAAGAACAGTTAGCCAGAAGCAGAACTGAGAAGCCAAAAAGCAAGGTTAGTACATTTGGAGACTTTCCCAGAGCACAGACTTTGAAGGATTAGGTATTTATTCTCATTTTGGCAGGTGTTGCTGCCTGCCTGCTTGGTTCCAAGGCCTGAATAACACTTCCTACTTGTTCTTTTTCACTGTAGATCTGCATAAGAATGATTACCAATAATCTTGTGACATGGTCAATGCTAGATTGTCTTAAAGTCTCATCTGCCAGTGAAACTAGTTCAAAACTCTTCAAATTAGCCTCAGGCAGATTCATAGGACAAAGGAAAAAAGCAACTATGTTCTTTGGCAAAATTTCACAAGAATTGTGCTTAGTCCAGTTTCTAATATCATTTCCCTCTGAAACCTCTTGAGATAGGCCTCCATAGCCAACACTGCTCTCAGCACTGTTGTCTTCTAAGCTCGTACTAGGATGACTTGTAAAACCTTGCTTACTGAATTTAACTGCTTTCCTAGTCCAAAGTCCCAAAGACTTTTACATTCTTCCAAAAAGCAGCATGCTCAAGCCTGTCACAGGCCAGCCGACTCCCTGATAACAATGTCTGTCTTGGTTACTTTGCTACTTCCTGGGCTAAAACCAATCTCTAGACTTCTCTCAGTACCCTACCTACCCCAACCCACAAGCCCATTCCCAGGCTACATCCAACTTTCCAACCAGCAAGATCTACCCATACACACCAGACTTGGACCAAAGGGAACATCCTGTACAGCGTTCTAGCCCCCTCTGTTCAGCTGACTTCATTCCACCTAAGCCATTTCCAATCTCAAGGCCTAACCTGCCTGCACATCCTCTCTTCAGCCCCAGCCTGCTCTGTCCACGTCAGACTTAGAACTCACAAAGGAGTCCATATACCCAGATATCATTGCAAAAATTGCAACAATATGAAAGTTTGATCCAGTATCATCTCTCAAAAGCTTACCAGTCCAAGAAAAATAGTTGTCAGTGACAATTACTCTTGCTGGCTGCAAGAATATATTATAGAGATTCATCTGTGTATTAAAGCTATACTTTGACCGGCCAAGGGTATGTAAAAAAGCAAGCCATTTATTATGAATATTTGATGTTATCCAGCTTTTAGTATTTCAGCTGTCTTCTGCTATGAAATTCTTGCATGCCCAAATATTCCCAGACCATTTGGCAAACAGTTCAGCTCCTAAGACCTGCTGAACTAGTTTAACTAACTCCCCCTGCTGAGTCTAGGAGACAAGTTGGCTGGAGATGAAGAGCTTTGCTTCCTGTGCAAATGAAGCTCAGACCATCTCCTTCCTCCATGCCTAGGGGCATGGCAGAGAGACTGACAATAAGACCGTTTTACATAATCAGGTTCTATAAGGACTGGAGTGGAATTCCAGAGGTAGACACAGAACCACAGACAGAGGAGAGGAGGAGTGAAGGGTGAGGCAGGAACAGAGGACACAGAACTGCGTGGCCAGAGAGAAGAGAGGAAGACAGAGGTTCTGTAGAGGGTAAAGCAGATCTCATGTAGAGCTTATCAGGGCCAGGGGTAAGGAGCCAGGCAGGATATAGACGGAGGACAAAGGGACAGAGGAGAAAGACCAGGTCAAAAGCATAAGAGTTTACTAAAACTATGAGGACAGGATAATTGGGCACAGAGGGGAGCTGAATGTGAGGACAGGGCTGAAACTGTGTAGATAGAATTGGCTTAGAAGAATAAAATGAATGGACTAAAGAACTCAGTGTATCTAGATTCATTCTCGTGCTGCTGGTAGTGTGCTTTCGGTGCCCCCTGGAATAGTATAATATTAACGCTGGTCCTTAATATTAAAATTGAAATTTAAATTTACTTTAAAATTACCAAATGAACTTTAGGACACAGAATTTATAAGTATAATCATAAGTTCCATCAAAGAATCCAAGAAGTTTAAGAACATACACACACACACACACACACATACACACACACACACACACACCAGCTCAATGAAATGAAGGAGAAAAACTTAAGGGGAATAAATGCTTTAGTAATACCCAAGAAAACAATATATGGCTGGTGAAAATGATGAAGGCAATAAAAGACTTGAGAATAGAATTTAATTAAGAGATAGAAACATTGAAGAAGACTCAAGCTGGAACGAAGATGGAACTGAAAAACTGAATAACTCAACTACGAAACTCACAAGATGCATGAGTCAACCAGAAGATAAAATATCTGGACTTGAAGGTAAAGGAGAGGATCTAGACCAAGTAATCAATAACTATGAAAATATTAAAAATATAAAGAAATATGCACAAAATGTGGAACATGATGAAAAAAACAAGCTCTCAGATTATATATATATATAATCTGAGGGAGAAGTATTCCAAGCTAATGGTATAGACCAGATCTTCAACAAGATCACAGAAGAAAACATCCCCAAACTAAGGAAAGACACTCATACAAATAAAAGAAGCACACAGAACACCAAATAGACAAAATTAAAGAAAATCCCTATAGCATATCATAGTTAAAATGCTAAGTATACATTAACAAAGAAAGTATATTGAAAGCTACAAGAGAACAAAGACAACTCACAAATTATATATACAGGAAAAAATCAGAATAACAATTGATTTCTCAGTGTAAACTTGGAAAGTCAGAAGAGCCATGAACAACACTTTCCAACTCATAAAAGACTGTGAAGTCCACCCAGGACTAATATATTCAGCAAAACTGTCTGCCATAACTGAAGGAGAAAGAAAACCTTTCAATGACATAAATAACCTAAATTTTTTTATCCAACTACCAAACCTAAAGAAAATACGGGAAGCAATATTTCAAGCTAAAGGGAGAAATGAATATATCAAGGAAGCTGTGGGAAGAAATACAAATGTATAATTGCTAAAAGTGAAAGTACCACTGAGAACACAAACAACAGCACCCAAAATCAAGAACATGATGATTATAATTGTCAGATATATTTCAGTAACAACATTAATGGCCTCAATCTCCAATCCAAAAACACAGGCTAACTGAATAGATCAAGGAATAAAATCCATCTATCTCTTGTCTAAAAGAAACATAACTTTGTTTTAAAAAAAAAAACACTGCCTTAGAGTAAAAGGATGGATAAAAGCACTACAATCTAATAGGACAGGAAGCAAGCAGGCATTGCTATCCTATTATGTGACAAAATGGACTTCAAACTAAAACTAATCAGGAGAGTTAAAGGAGGACACTTCATTCTCATCAAGAGAACAACTGACCCCAAGAAAACATTACTATCCTAAACACATATGCACCAAATATGGAGCACTCAATTTAATAAAAGTAAAACAAAACACGCAGAGAAACAGACAACACCAACAAAAACAAAAACAAACACAAAAAACTGTGACTGGATTTAAAGACACAGATTAACATAAATCCATTAATAGTATGTCTTTTCAATACCCCGCTTTCTCCAATTGACAGGCCATCTGGCCATAAAATAAACAGAGAAACATCAGAATAAATTGACATTATACATCAAATAGACTTACATATATCTACAGAATGTTCCGCCCAAACACTGAAGAATACACATTCTACTCAGAAGCACATAGGAGCTTTTCTAAAATAGACCACACCTTGGGATACATAACAGATCTTTACAAATTCAAAAGATTGAAATACTTCCTTGTATCATATCTGCCTACAATAAAATTTAAAATTGACAGCAAAAAAATCACAAACTCATGGAGATTAATTAACTCATTACTGAATGATGAATGTGAAAAAGAAGGAATCAAGAAAGAAACAAAAAAAAATTTTTGTAGAACTAAATGAAAAGAAAACACAATACAATAAAACCTCTGAGATGCACTGAATGAAGTCCTGTAGGGAAACTTATAGTTGTGAGTACCTACATTAAAATAATTAGAAAGAGCAAAACTAAATGACTTAATGATACAACTCAAAAATTTGGAAAAACAAGAACAAAGCAAACCCAAACCTAGCCACTGAATAAAATATCAAAAATCAGAGCAGAAATCAATAAAACAGAAGCAATATGAAGAATCAATATATCTAAGAGCTGGTGTTTTGAGAAGATAAACAAGATTGACAGACTCTTGGCCTGACTAACCAAAGAAAAGGAAGAAAGGATCCAAATGAGCAGAATCAGAAATGAAGAAGGCAGCATTGCAACAGACACCAAAAACATTCAGAATACTATAAAAGAATATTTTAAAAAATCTGTTAAACTGGAAAGCATAAAAGAAATTGGTGAATTTCTAGATTCAGCTAAACCACAGAAATTAAACCAAAAATAAGTCAACAACATAGAAAAACCCATAACAAATTAGGAGAGTGAAATAGGAGTGAAAATCCTTCCAGGTAGAAAAAGTCCAGAGCCAAATTGATTCATAACAGAATTCTATCAGATTTATAAAGAAGATCTATAGTAAATTCTTCTTAAACTATTCAAAAGAAGAAAGAGAGAGAGAAAAATAAATAAATAAATAAATAAATAAATAAATAAATAAATAAATAAATAAATAAACAAACAGGAGACACACACTCAAATTTCTTCTATAAATCACTTATTATTCTAACACTGAAACCAGATAAAGACACCTAAAAATAGAAAAAGAAAGAAGACAATAAATAAACCAATATTCTTGATGAACACAGACTCAAAAATACTCAGTAAAACATTTGTAAATAGACTACATCAGAAATATTATTCACCATGACCAAGTTGGCTTTATCTATGAAATGCAGGGATAGTTCAACATATACAAGCCAATAAATGTATTAAACCACATAAATGGACTTCACAGAAATCACTTGAGCATCTCAATAGAGGCAGAAAAGCCTTTGATAAAATCTAACATACCTATACTATAAAAGTACTAGCGAATGTAGGGCTAGTGGAAACATGCCTCAACATAATACATGAGAAACCTGAGGGAATACCATCTGAATTAGAAAAAAAGCTTGGAACAACCCCACGGAAGATAGCAATGAGACCGGACTGTCCACTATCTCTACTCATTTTCAATATTATATTTGAAGCACTAGCTGGACCAATCAGGCAAGGGAAGGAAATTAAAGGGATATAAATGGGCAAAGAAGAAGTCAAACCACCCCTGTTTGCAGATGACATGATACTATACACTAGAAAGATCACAAAAATTGTACCAGATAACGTCTCAAAACTATAGACAAATTCAGGAATGTATCAGGATACAAAACCAACTTGCAGAAATCAGTAGCTTTCTATACACCACCAACAAATATATGAAGAAAGCAACCATGGCCACATTCCCATTCACAATAGCCTCAAAGAAAATAAAAAAAAATCTAGTAATAAACCAAGGAAGTGAAGGACCTTTACAATGAAAACTGAAACCCTATGAAAAAGAGAGACAACAAGAAATGGAAAGACATCCTTATGTTCATGGATTGGTAGAAATAAGATTGTGAAAATGACCATTTTACCAAAAGATATTTATAGATTCAATGCAATCCCAATTAAAATCCCCATCTCATTCTTCACTAAAATAGAAAAAAATTTTTTTTTCCTAAAATCCATATGGAAACACAAAGACACTCAACAGCAAAAACAATCCTGGACACAAAGAACAATGCTGGGGTGGGATTACTATGTATTCACATATGGAAGAACAGAAGTATACCTATCTCTCATCTTGTTATAAAATCAGTCTGAGATGAATCAGAAACTTTATTCAAGACCTGGAACTCTGAAATTGCTGGAGATCTCACTTCAATATGGAAGCATTGGCAAAGACTTTGTGCTATGGTTCTGATAGTTTGAGAGAGAAATCCAGACATTGCCTAACAGAACAGCATGAAATTTAAATGCTTCTCTGAAAGGAACAATACATGGATTTAAGAGACAGACTATAGAATGGGAGAAAATCCTTGCTAGCTATGCACTAGATAGGAGTGGATATTGAAAATCTATAAAGAACTAAAAAAGATTAAACACCCAAAGAAAAGTATCCACTAATAAATGGATAAATGCTTTAAACACACAGTTCTCAATACATATAAATATATGAAAAAAGCCGAGCGGTGGTGGCGCATGCCTTTAATCGTAGCACTCAGGAGGTAGAGTCAGGTGGATCTCTGTCAGTTCAAGGCCAGCCTGGTCTACAGAGCAAGATCTAGGACAGGCACCAAAACTACACAGAGAATCCCTGTCTCAATATATATGAAAATGTTCAATATCCCTAATAAAGAAGGAAGTGAACATTAAAATGACATTTAAATTCCATCTCATCTTAGTCAGAATGTCAATCACCAAGAAACAAAATACACATGATGGCAAGGATGTGCAGACAGAAAAACGATTTCATATTGCTTGTAGCAAAGTAAACCGTGGATATCCATATGGAGGCTCCTAAAAACCCTAAAATTAGAATTCCTCTGTGACCCAGACATTCCACACCTGGGATATTGCTGTGGATATCACTCTGTATAAATAAAATGCTGATTGGCCAGTAGCCAGGCAGGAAGTATAGACAGGACAAGAGAGAAGAGAATTCTGGGAACAGGAAGGCTGAGTGAGGAGACACTAAGAGTTGCCCCATGAGCACCAACATGTAAGATACTGGTAAGCCATGAGCCATGTGGCAAGGTATAGATTTATAGAAATGGGTTAATTTAAGATGTAAGAACTAGATAGCTAGAAGCCTGAGCCATTAGGCCAAACAGTTTAAATAATGTAAGAGTCTGTGTGTTTATTTTATTTTATAAGTGGGCTGCGAGATTGCTGGGGCTTGGTGGGAGCTGGAGAGAAACTCTCCAGCTACAGGATATACCCAAGAGTCTCAGTCTGGAGCTAAAGAGATACTACTTGCACATCTGGCCTTATTTCAACATCATCCACAACAGCCAAGATAAATAACCAGCTTGGATGCTCATTAACAGATGAATGAATATGGCACACACACACACACACACACACACACACACACACACACACACACACACACTGCAGTTCTTTGTAGCTAAAAAGAAAAATGAAATTATTGCATTTACAAGAAGTATACAGACCATTAAGAGAGGTAAGTCAGATTGAGAAAGATAAACATCAGGCTTTCTCTTGGCAAAATCTAGATTTAATGTCAGTCAATAAGTGTACATGACAGTATGCCCCGGCCAGCGGGGTCCTCAATGGGGACCTAAAGGGAGGGCCGGCAAATGAGAGGGACAAGAGACACAAAGAATGAGATCAAGACAGGATCAAGCTCCAAAATTTAATTTTTTCTCTTAAGGCATATATAGGTAGGCAAAGGGGTTGCAAGCAGGAAGGGACTTAGTTATGGGGGTTGCAAGCAGGAAGGGACTTAATTATGAGGGTTGCAAACAGGAAGGGACTTAATTATGGGCCGTTTGGCCAACAGGGAATGTTGCTCTGAGGGTTATCTATCTACTCTTGCCTAACTGCCTAACTGCTTAACTGCAGCTCGTTCACCTGATATCTGAGAAGGGGTTCTGGTATCCATGAGAAGAGGTTCTGGTGCTATGGAGACTTAAGCAAGGCCTGGATCTAAGAAAAGAGGAGAAGCCCAAATATGGCAGCATGTGTGTCAAGGATCACTTAGGCTTATGGTTCCTGTCAACAGCAGAGCAAAAGACAAGTGGGAGTATTTGGGGGAGAAGGGAATAAATGGTTAAAAAAAAATGACATGTATGTGTGAAAATGTTATAATGAAACCTATTGCTTCATTTGACAATTAAAACATTAAAAAATCGCCGGGCGGTGGTGGCGAATGCCTTTAATCCCAGCACTCGGGAGGCAGAGCCAGGCGGATCTCTGTGAGTTTGAGGCCAGCCTGGACTACCAAGTGAGTTCCAGGAAAGGCGCAAAGCTACACAGAGAAACCCTGTCTCGAAAAACCAAAAAAAAAAAAAAAAATTAAAAAATCTTTAACAGATAAAAATAGATCTATGGAAAATCTCACCATTTCCCTACAGTTGCGCTTTCAAATTTGGATATTTCGTTATTGAGAGCCACTGGTAGTGAAAGTCCATGAGAGTTTACAGCAGTGACAACTAGAGCTCAGAAGGTTAAACTATCAGAACTAAGGGTTCTGTTAGAGGAAACCATCACACAAGGTGTTATGGAATTACTGCCTTTTGAATAAACTGGCTGCCTCCTGTTGTAAACTTCTTGTGCAATAACAGCTATGATTCTCCCCATTTACCATGCATCTCCATGTTATGTGTACATGTACTCTCACGATTGCATCTCAATCTTGGGCACAACTTTCCCTATACATTTGGGGTAATTGGACAACTGTCCCAGCTGTGTTTATCTTTCATTAACATATATCTGGCCAGAGCCATTCTCCAGACAAAAGTATTTCAGCAAAGAGACATTTTTCCAAGGACAAAACTGCACATAGATAAACATTAGCTCATCTCACTCACAGATAGAAAAAATAACCACTAACAATTAAATCCTCAACCCCTTACCTTCAACCCAGGTTATTTACACAAGACCCTAATTTAAGAGATTTACTGCTCATGTTCCCAGGATGAAGTTTTAGCCATTTGCTAGATACTGAGTTAAGACCCAAGGAGATTGCCTCTAGGCCAGGCAGGCAATAGGTGCCAAGCTTCTTTCTTGTGCAAATTGAGTTTTTATTCCTCCTCAGCCAGGTGCTATTCCTAGATTTTCTCCTCAGCAATTACTCTGAGTGAAAGTGCTTTTACTAACCAAATACTACACACTCTGACATAGGTTGCTTAGCCACCTAGCATATGTTCCCCTCCCTATCAGAAAGCAGCTGCAGCTGGGATGAGTGGGAAAAGTGGAGCCCAAGACAGTTTACTTTCTTGTGACTTACTGACCCCTAACATTTTACCTAGCCATTTCTAGATTATAGTATGAGCACATAAATTCCCTAATTGGTCTTAGCCTTTAGTTGACCCTACCAGAGAACTACTCTTTAGTCACTCCCCTTTTGGGTTGTAATTGGAAGCTGACAATTAATTGCTTTATGTGTGGGTCCTTATCACCTCTCTCTGCGACCCTGAAAACTTCAAGCTTCACATTGCTTTACCAAAGAATTATTGTGTGGGTATATATACTGGTTCTCTGAGAGCACTGGGAGGACTGATGGAGAAGAACAAAGATGAGGACAGAGATGGAAAGAACTAGGTAGGATGATGAGAGAACAGCAGAAGGAACTGAGAGCAGGAGGGACTGAGAGCAGGAGGGAACTAGAGGAGCTAAGTAAGAGAGCAGAAAAGAAACTGTGCAGATAGAATCGCCATAGGAGAATAAAGTGAATGGACTAAAGAACTCAGTGTGCTTAGATTCATTGAATATCCCTCAGATTAGAATCCTCAGCTGGTTGGTAGACTCTTCCGCAGACCCTGGGAGCAAGCAATATAGGCTGGACCTATTATTGCTTGCGTTATTTCATTCTGTGTTTGTCTGTCATTTATAATAGAATGGCATTTAATACATGCTACTGCACTCTGTCTCCCAGCTTCTTCCCTGGAGTGACACATCTGTCCTGCTTTTAATGGTATCTCAGTCTTTTAACTGTTACTCAATGTTTTGCCCGTGACCTGGCTTCTGACTTCTGCACTTCTGCCATTTATTTCTGAGCTACCCTTCTAAGCAGAACCCAGCTCTGATGAGATGTCATTAGTTGATTATTAGTCAAGATAAAGTTTGCTGTGGTCTGCTACAAGTAGTCCTAAGTGCTGGTGGCTTACACGGTGAATTTTTATTGCTTATCTATATAAACTAGGCTATCATTTTATGAGTGGCTCTCAGGATGGTGTGTATGGCATCTTCATCCCGTTATAAAGAGTCTTCCATGATAATCATGGCTGAGAATCAAAGAACACAGATAACTTTGTACCCCCTCAGGATGCCAAGGCAACTTTATTTTTTAATGAGTCATGGGGCAAAGTTCTCACTTACATATGTGTGAGGTGTCCAGGGAGTTCTGTTTATGTTCAAGAAAACAGATGTGCTGTCTGCCAGTGTTCTCCTTGGGGTAACATTCTGCTGAACTCCATTGTGAACTCCAATGTTGAATAAAATAAAATGTTCATCTTTAGCAAGTGAATCCAGTTACTAAATTTAATATTTTAAAGTAGTTGTACATGTAGCCAGGGAGGCTAGCATAAAATATCTTTCAAGCACAGACTATGTTTGTGATTCTCTTATCAACTGAAAGTCTTTGTAAGAGATGCTTAGATATCAGTTTCCTGCTATACCAGCATCCTAACGGTCAAATCTAGGTTTTCTGAAAGGGTTGTCATGGCTACAGGTTTTAATCATCATCATCATTACTATTATTATTATTATTATTATTATTATTATTATTATTTTGACTATTCAGCACAGGAAGTTTTGGAAGAAAGTGTATTTTGTTGGTTATAAATTTGTATTATAGTTTTAGAACCAGTGCATTATTTTTCCTGACAATGTTTTAGGATGTACGACTGTGTTAGTTTGTTACTGTAACTCATACTGGAGACAATCAACTTGAGAGGAGGAAGGTTTACCTGAGTTCACAATGTGGGAGTTACAGTCCCTGGTCAGGTTACTCCCTTGCTTTTGGACCTGCTGGGCAAGCACAGGGCATTGGTAGAAGAAGATGCTTATTATAGGCTTGGAAGGAAAGCAAGGGAAAGGGGCCTGGGCCTCACAGGCCACTTTGAAGCTCACTCCCAGTGACTCACCTTCCTTTCACTAGGCCTCTTGAGTTTCTATGACTCTCCAGTAGTGACAGACATGGCTAGGAATCCATCCTCTAATGCAAGGTGGACATTTATCATCAAAATTAGAATATTGTTTATATTTTACTTAAGTTGGTAGAAAATATTTCCTATTATTACCACAAGAAGGAATATAAAACACATTTATTAGCCCAACTTTACCCCAGACTGTATACTAACTGAATAATAAGCAGGATAATGTGGCTAGCAATATGAAGAAACTTCTCCAGGAAATAAACTTGGCTACCCATTTGTTACACAATAGGTAATATGCAACATTTAAGGAGATAATAACTCCCACAAACAATAAGAATACTTTATGACTTTGAGGCTAGATTTTCACTTTCCCCCTATATTCTCTGACGTTATTAGTTTTTATATTCTTACCAATGTTACGAGCATAACTTACAAAACACATGAAACCATGTTGTGTCACTCAAAAGTCATTTTATGTGACTTGAAATAACATGATACCTAGTCCAAGACAGGCCTCGATATGCTGAAGAACTAACCTCAAGTTGATGTTGAGATGCTAACAAACCAGCCCCAAGTTTTGAGCTCTGAGAGCACAAAGCTATTGTTTAATGATAGAAAATTTGGAATGTTGGGAATGGTCTCCAGGATTGCACAGCAATGCTTCTGAGACAGGGCTTCTCATGTTGTCACTCATTGCAAGAGGACTTGAGACTCCATGTGTGGCCCCAGCCTCAGTGATCTTGGAACTTCTGCCACTTCTCTGGGCCCAGAAAGGCCCACCTGCCAGTGTTAGCCATTGGCCAGTGCTCTAAAGGACCCCTGGACCTCCATCAGTGCCATCCTCCCAGCCTGCCACAGCTGAATGACTTTCACAGACATGGGTTAAGTCTGCAAGCTTCAGAAGCATCATCTTCAAAGATTTCCTAGTGCAGTCCTGCAGTGTAGTAGGCTACTGAGCTACAGTTATGCTATCCTGTAAAAGTATTTCCAAGAATATTTTAATTGCTGAAACTATCTTGGATAAAACCCATCTCTTGTCACTCAGACCAGCTATAAATTCCTAGAGTACACTAGTCTCTGGACCAGCTATAAGCTAGAGTAAACTGGTCTCTGGACTAGCCATAAATTCCTATACCTTGTGATCCTGACCTAAAGGTTAACTGCCTGACTACTTAACTGCTTAACCTTACTTGCCTTGTATTTCCCGTGTAATCAATTTTACCACCTAAACTAAAGCACAGCTATAATTTAAAGTTATGTACTCTTCCATGTGCCTGATACGGAGAGCAATATATGTGTTTTTGTAGGTGCCCTATGATAGTCACTTGTTGAAAACACACATGTCTATATGTGTTTCTTGTGCTTTTTCTTGGCCTTTCTTTCTTCTGTTTATTTGTCTTTTTGTTTTTATTTTACTATTATTTTTAGATGCCTGTTTGTAATGTGAGAAAGAAAGGGTGTAGATTTGGATGGGAGGAGACGTGGGAAGGCTCTAGGAGGAGTTGGGGGAGGGGAAACTGCAATCAGAATACATTGTTTAAAACACTACTTTCAATAAAATAAAACAAATGAACAAACAAACACACACCAAAATTGGTTAGCAGCCTTAAAATACTATCTACCACAAATGCTGGAAGCCATATATCAATATTGATTGATAACGTGTTTGTTATTTGAGTCAGTTGGAGTCAGTGGCTTAATCCTTTATTAAATTCTGTTAAATATTTTTGTGAAAGTGTTCCTCATTCCTTCCCCATGTGATTCTTTCTGTGTTGTTCTGTTACTACAGAGCAAAGCCCTTTGTTAGAAACACACAGAGTCACACACCCCCTGCATACATATTATGTACACACAGACAGATATTTTGTGTAACTTAGAAATTATTTTCTGAATGCTATCATATAAGATAGTATTTGGACAGCCAAGGATTCAGATACACAACAGACAGATTACTGACAGGTAAATATTTAAGAGACACAGAGAAAGAGGTGTGGAGAACTCAAATCTGGGCTTACTCTTGGTTAAATTACTCCAAGGGGAAGTACTTTTAGTTTCTTTTTCCTAACATGACACTGACACATTTTGTCTCCTCTGAGGTTATTACTAATGCTCTCAGAGTTGGGAAAGGCATAATGAATTGAGGGCTGTAGAAGCAGAGGCCCAGCTTGAGCAAATACTGCAGATAATATGAACACACCCGTGCTGTTCATAATGGGCTTATACACAAGCATCACCTACAAAATTCTATTTGAGTCTTTGTTGTTAGAATTTGAATACATAAAGCAGTGAATCAAGACGTTATTTCAAAGTTTTATGATTTTTTTCCTCTCTCAACCTGCTGAGAAACGATTTAATTAGATGTATTAGTCACATCTCTGACATAATGTATCAGACACTCGGTGTTAAACCAATCTCCACAAAAGGTCACCTTTTCCTGTCAATATCCTCCACAGGATACACTCTCAGCATAAATTTTAGAACTACACATTCAGAAGGCTCCATCATAACTTACTTAGATGCTTGTGAGAGAAGTTAGAGATGGGTGTTTTTCCTGTGCTGGGACTCAGTCAAGGTTTGCACGTGCTAGGTGAGTGCTCCACTACTGATGTACACAGTTCTGTTCTCTCTTTATATTTTCTGTGTGTGTGTGTGTGTGTGTGTGTGTGTGTGTGTGAGAGAGAGAGAGAGAGAGAGAGAGAGAGAGAGAGAGAGAGAGAGAGAGAGAGAGAGAGGAGTATGCAGTGTTTGTGTGTGCTAGTTATTTAGAGGAGCTCTTACCCTCCGAAGAAATGTCACGAAACACGACAGAATCTGCTTAACAAGAGTTTTATTAAGATAAAAGGGACAGACGAGTGCTCAGGCCTGTGGAGAGACACGTGTGTGGGAAAGAAGAAGGGGGAGCTGGTAATATGGCGCAGGCTTATAAAGGCTGCGTGGCGCATGCGCGTACACAGGTCAACGTAACTACTCCACGCCTGCGCAGATCACATGGCTGCATTGCACGCTCTTACGCAACCATGCAGTCACGGATCCTGGTCACACAAGATGCCTTGACCCGGAAATGGCTATTTTGACCTGGAACTGGCTAGGAGGAAGGGTCCAGGTCCGACGGGCATGTGCAAACACGCCCAACCATGGGGGTGTGTTGTGAATCCATCATCGTGTACATGTACATGCACATACACGTTTGTGCACGTGAGTGTGGAGGCCAGATATTGATGAGGCTGTCATCCACTATTATTCTTCCCCTTCTCTTTAATTTTCTCAACCTTTATTTTTATTTTATGTGTTTTGCCTGCATACAGTGCTTGAAGAGGCCACCGACTGGTGCTGGATTCCCTGGGAATGGAATCACAGACAGTTGTGAGTCACCATGTAGGTTCCGGGAATCAAATCTAGGTCCTCTCAAATACCAACTAGTGCTCTTAACTGCTGAGCCACCTTGCCAGCACCTGTAGTGGGTAGCTATACGAGGTAACCCTTTACTGGCGGGAAACGCCTCAGGGGGCCTCTTGCAGGCCCCCAAATCAAATGTAGTACGAACATTCCCAGCCACTGTGGAAGAAATTCCTCTCCAAGACAACTGAATAAACCAATGCCTAATGTAAAAACCGATACTGCAATGGATGATAAAACAGCTCTGATGGATGGATCACAGTTTACAAAGAACACTATAAAACAAATATTTTGGCAGACTTCCATAAATGATCAAAGACCAAAGCTTAGAATTCGAATTAATGGCCTGGTTATGGAGGGACTGGTAGACACAGGTGCAGATGTGACTATAATTACACCAAAATCATGGCATCCAAATTGGCCTCTTCAAGAGGTAGATGTCCAACTTTTAGGGATTGGCACCCTATCTCAGATAAAACAGAGTTCGAGATGGGTTGAATGCACAGGGCCAGAAGGACAGAGAGGAAGGCTGAAGCCATATGTAGCAAATGTAGCAGTAAATCTTTGGGGCCGAGATCTGTTACAACAGTGGAATACCCAGATTAAAATTCCTACACTTTCAGAAAAAGAATACAGACAAATGCATGTTTCTAGGAATAATATCATCACATGCTATAAAAATCAGGCACCAACCATTCAGGCTGTTCACAAACAGAGCACAACTGCTGTTGAACTCTCAGAAGTACCAACTGCCTTACCTTTAAAATGGCTAACTAATAAACCTGTCTGGGTTGGACAATGGCCTTTGACAAAAGACAAGCTACAAGCTTTAGAACAGCTGGTTCAAGAGCAGTTAAATGCTCAACACATTGAAGAATCTACCAGCCCTTGGAATTCTCCTGTATTTGTTATTAAAAAAAAGTCTGGCAATTGGAGAATGCTGACAGATCTGAGAGCTATTAATAAAGTAATTCAGCCAATGGGCTCCCTACAGACTGGGATGCCCTTGCCCTCTATGCTACCTAAAGAATGGCCTATAATAGTTATTGACTTAAAAGACTGTTTCTTTACCATACCCTTACAAGAAAATGATAGAGAAAAATTTGCCTTCACAGTACCTAATTATAACAATTCTCAGCCAGTCAAGAGATATCAATGGAAGGATCTCCCACAGGGAATGTTAAACAGCCCTACTTTGTGCCAATACTTTGTGCAGAAACCATTGGAGATAATTCGTGTAAAGTTTCCACAATCCATAATTTATCACTATATGGATGATATCCTATTAGCTGATCCAAAGTTAGATACATTAGAAAGCATGTTTGAAGAAGTAAAGAAAGTTTTACCTCGCTGGGGACTGCAAATTGCTCCTGAAAAAATACAAAGAGGAGATTCTATTAACTACTTAGGATATAAGATAGAGCTACAAAAAATTCGACCCCAAAAGGTACAGCTAAGGAGAGATCGATTGAAGACTCTTAATGATTTTCAAAAGTTATTAGGAAGCATTTCCAACTTACTGGGTATCATGGGAATACCCAAAGAGGGACTACAAAATTTGGCTAATACTCTAGAAGGGGACAAAGAATTAAATAGTCCAAGAGAATTATCAGCCGAAGCTGAGAAGGAATTGGCCCTAGTAGAAAAGACAATTCGAGAAGCACATGTGGATCGTGTGGATCCAGAACTTAAATGCATTCTTGTCATATTCCCCTCCAGACATTCCCCAACAGGTATTTTGATGCAGAGGGAAGATATTATATTGGAATGGATATTCCTACCACGTAAACCAAATAAGAAATTAAAGACTTATATAGAAAAGATCTCTGATTTGATTCAAAAAGGTAAACTAAGACTTCGCCAGTTGACAGGAATGGACCCAGCAGAAATTGTAGTACCTTTAACTAATGAAGAAATTTCATCACTATGGAAAGATAATGAATACTGGCAGAGAGCCTGCAGTAACTTTTTGGGAGAGATTAACAACCACTATCCCAAAAGCAAGAGAATAGAATTCATAAAGAAGACCGAATGGGTCCTTCCTCACATTGTACGGCAAAAGCCAATTTCTGGAGTCCTCACATTCTATACTGATGCAAATAAATCAGGGAAAGCAGGATATAAATCAGGAGACCTAAGTAAAGTGGTACAAAGTCCATACAGCTCTGTACAAAAGGCAGAACTGTATGCCATTCTTATTGTACTGAAAGACTTCACAGAACCCCTCAATATAGTCACTGACTCTCAATATGCAGAGAGAGTTGTTTTACATATTGAAACTGCTGAATTTATTCCTGATAATACAGAATTAACTTCATTATTCATACAATTGCAGGAAATCATCAGAAAAAGGGAACATCCTATATATATAACACATATCAGATCCCATACAGGTCTGCCAGGACCTCTAGCACAAGGTAATGATGAGATTGATCAGTTACTAATAGGTAATGTGCTAGAAGCTTCAGAATTTCATAAGAAATGCCATGTAAATAGCAAAGGTTTGAAGAAGGATTTCTCCATCACTTGGCAACAGGCTAAGGATATTGTGAAAAAATGTCCTACTTGTTCCATCTATAACCAACTTCCATTACCTGCAGGGAGCAATCCAAAAGGTATATAAAGAAATGAAATTTGGCAGATGGATGTGTTTCATTTTGCAGAATTTGGAAGATTAAAGTATGTACATCATACCATTGACACCTATTCAGGATTTCAATGGGCAACTCCTATGAGTTCTGAAAAGGCTGATTCTGTGATTACACACCTATTAGAAGTTATGGCCATCATGGGAATACCTGTACAAATTAAGACAGACAATGCCCCAGCATATGTCTCCAATAAAATGAGACAATTCTTTGCTTATTACAATATAAAGCATGTTACAGGTATACCACACAATCCCACAGGCCAAGCAGTCATAGAAAGATCCAATCGAACTTTAAAGGATATGCTAAATAAACAGCGACAGGTAACAATGACTCCTAGAAATAGATTGCATAGTGCTTTATTAACCTTGAATTTTCTCAATGCTGATGAAAAAGGAACAACAGCTGCAGAGAGACATTGGACGACAGACAAAACTCCTGAGCTAAACCAACCGGTTTATTTCAAGGATGTGCTGACCTCAGAATGGAAACCTGGATATGTTCTACGTTGGGGAAGGGGTTTTTCCTTTGTTTCTGCAGGAGAAGAGAAGCTATGGATACCAACAAAATTAATAAAAATTCGATTTGAACAGGAAAAACCCCTTGATGAGGTGAAGTAAAAGATCATCCACCAATGTGACATCTCTACAAATTGTAAGAAAAATTTAACAATCAAGGTTGGGGTAGGGTTCTGTTTTTGTCTTTCCAGGATAATGGAAATACCCATCTTCCAAAAATCATAAGGCCTTGGATATCCGGATGTTTACAGCAGAAAGAAAGAATCTATTGGTACCAATCTACGCACGGTAAAATCTCACTGTCTAACATCTATCTCTCTATCAATCTAGAAAAGTTGTGGTTCCAATTCAATTATAAGCCAAGCTGGCTTTGGAGATGGAATTGGCTCACTCCTTCTCTAAACCCAAGCACATTGCTAAAAGAAAAGTTTGAGAGATTCTTCAGTTCCATATCAGAAGAGCCCTCTGGTGTGGGACAGAAGGAAACCAATAAAAGGGACCATTGTCTTCTAGATTCTAATTCTCTGCATGCTTACTCTTGATTTCTCAGAATCCTTTCTTACATGCTATGTCCTCTTTAAATCCAAATCTTCCATTTTGATAACAAATAAGTTTTTCTAATAGCAATCTCAGAAGTCTCCAGAAGGAAGATGGGGCCCCAAAAACAACTCTACCCAATCCTGAATGATGCCATGGTAATCATCATCATACTACACTTCTTACCGGAATTTCAGACAATCTTACCCATTACTCTAAGACTTACTGCAGAACCTACAGTTAGTCTAACTGAGATTTAACTATCTGAGCTTTCTCACAGTACCCAACAGAGATAACATCACCCCCTAAACAGCAGGAAGCAATTCTAAGAAAACAACGCCCCTTCTCCCTTAGGTTTCATAATTCTCAGGGTTATGGATGATGGTTATAGGGTTGGGGGTGGAAGGAAATATTAAACTCAGTATTCCAAAAAAAAAAAGAAGAAATGGAATGGATAGGTATAAGATATTATGGTAGATTATTATGTATACTAGTAAACAAATTTAGTAAAATAGTAGCCTTAAATAATTTGCACTGTAATTTGCACTGTTATGGGTTCTTATATGTTGATACAAATGTAAACTATTTTTATATTCCTGTTTAAGATAATTTGTATATTGATACAAATATGGAACTATATTTGTTATAATGTACATATATTTCTACTCTTATTTGAAATACTTGTATATTGATACAAATGTAAATTTATATCTGTCATACTTATGTAGGTTCTACTTCTGTTTAGGATATTCGGTATATTGATATATATTTAAGATTATTGTCATATTGCATATCGCACTATATACTCCTACCTCTGTTATAACATCTTGTCTATTGTCACAATTTGGAAGTTATTATTCTTTACCATACATTTGCTTATAGACTGTTTACCTTGTTTACGTGAAGCCTTAGTCCTTAGGTTATTTCGGTAGATAAGACTTATAGATTTATAGTCACCTATGCTTGTCATCTCTATAGTTACGTTAGTTAGGTTATCCAGATTTACAGATACATAGGTCAGATGGACAGGTAATCTTCAAACACTTCATAGACCTAGAGAATATGGCATTTAAATAACTTAGAATTCTGTTGATGTGAGACACAATTGCTCCTGGCTGCACCAATTTGATCCCGAGAGAATGTTGGGCTTCTAAGACATTTCCATTTGGAAGTTTGTCTTCTTGGCACAAAATGGCCTACTGGGCAAAGAACTGCCCTTGCCTCGACGGCTGACAGTACTAATGCAATGCTATCCTTTCTGGACAAGTGGGACAGAAGGAAAGCGACCACTGTACTCTGCCAAGACAGGGTAAGATGGTCTTTCAGAATTCCTGCTTCTGAAAATGGTCTGTCAGATACTTTAGGCCTGTAGCCAATTTGAATGCACCAACAATGCTGAGAAACATTAGGTGACTGTCCAGGCTGCCAGCTGTCTCCGTCTACTCTCGCAAGATTCCCGAAAGTTGTTTGCATCCATGTACCATTTCTCAGGTACCATTATATTCCTTCTCAGGTCTTTGATGGGATTGAAGACTAGCAGTTATAGTTACAACTTAGTAGATAGAACATATTAAGTATTAGATTCAGGTTCTTTAGGATAGGACACCTTTTGGAAGGATCTTTGTAACATGCCATTTACCTATGCTCTATACTTCTCTGGACTTTAGTATGTGTTTCTTGCTTGATATTGTTTGCATTGGTTGTACTTCCATCTTATCTAGGTCATTATCCCTCATTATTCCTGGACAATATTTGATAACCATTCCTTTGTATATAGTCTTGTATTAGGTTAGAACTTTCTTATTTAGACAAAAAGGGGGAGATGTAGTGGGTAGCCATTCCAGCTTTGATCTGGAAGTTCCAACCCCCATTGAGACTTCGGCAACTGTCACGCCTACAAGGCGGGACCAAGGGAGGCGCCGGGGGACCCGAGATCTGGATCGGCGGGCGCTCTCTCTGTGGCGGGACCCTGGACTGGAGAGGTGGACTGAGCAGAGCTCCAGAGAACACCGCTGGACTGTGATACACCTTCCCCAGACTCCGCGACCTACCTATTCCTTAATTTGTAAGTTACGCCATTAAATAAATCTCCTTTTAACTACGTGGAGTGGCCTTAATAATTTCACCAATAAGCACCCCTTACCCTTATCTGTTTAGACAGTGTCTTTCAGTGAGCCCAGAGACTGGCTGACCAGGAAGGTGTAGACCTACCTGCCTTCTTTCCCCAGGACCAGTCAACAATACGCGTGACCCTCTGTGCTCTCCCACCCCCATAATTGATTGCTCATGTTCCCATTCCCACCTGCTCTCAGTCCACTCACGAAATCTCTTCTATTGCCCCTTCCCAGGGAGATCTAGGTGTCTCACCATGAGCTATCCTTGTCACCTAGTCTCTCTGGATTGGTGGATCCTTTATTTCACAGCTAATACCCACTTGTGAGTGGGTAAATACCATGTTTGTCTTTATTGGTCTGGATTATCTTACTCAGGATGATTTTTTTTTCTAGTTCCGTCCATTTGCCTTTACATTTTCTAGGTCCTTGTTTTTAACAACTGAGTAATAAACCACTGTGTAAATGAACCAAAATATGTTTATCCATTCCTCGATAGAGGGGCATCTAGGTTGTTTCCAGGTTCTGACTATTATGAGTAATGCTGCTATGAACATAGTTGAGCAAGTGTCCTTGTGGTATGATTGAGCACCCACTGGGAATATGCCCAAGAGTGGTGTAGCTGGGTCTTGTGGTAGATGGATTCCCAGTTTTCTGAGAAACTACCTCACTGACTTCCAAAATGGTGTACAAGTTTGCACTCCCACCAGCAATGGAGGAGTGTTTGTCTTGCTCCACATCTTCTCCTGCATGAGCTGTTGCTTGTGTTTTTGGTCTTTGCCATCCTGAGAGGTGTAAGATGGAATCTCAGAGTCATTTTTATTTTCATTTCTCTGATGGCTAAGGATGTTGAACATCTCCTTACATGTTTCTCCTCCATTTGAGATTCTTCTGTTGAGAATTCTCTGTTTAGATCTGCACCTCATTTGTAAATTGGATTATTTAGTTTGTTGATGTCTAATTTCTTGAGTTCTTTTCTTTTTTTTTTTTTTGGATTTTTCGAGACAGGGTTTCTCTGTGTAGCTTTGCGCCTTTCCTGGAACTCACTTGGTAGTCCAGGCTGGCCTCGAACTCATAGAGATCCTCCTGGCTCTGCCTCCCGAGTGCTGGGATTAAAGGCGTGCGCCACCACCGCCCGGCTTGAGTTCTTAATATATTTTGGAAATCATCCCTCTGTCAGATGTTGGATTGATGACGATCTTTTTCCATTCTGTAGGCTGCCGTTTTGTCCTATTTGTGGTGTCCTTTGCCTTACAGAAACTTGAATTTCATGAGGTCCCATTTACTAATTGTTGGTCTTAGTGCCTGTGCTATTGGTGTTCTGTTCAGGAAGTTGTCTCCTGTGCTAATACATTCAAGATGATTTCCTACTTTTTTTTTTCTATCAGGTTCAGTGTATCTGGATTTATGTTGAGGAGTGCAGAAGGGCAGTTAAGGAGGGCATTTCAGGGTCGAGTGGAAGCCTGATGCAGGGGAATCTCCCAGAAGTCTATGGGGAGCACCCCAGGTTAGACTTCTAGCAACAGTGGATAAGTAGCCTGAACTGGCCCTCTCCTATGACTAGACTGGTGCCTGGCTGTGGCAGCATTCCTGCTGAGCTGCATCTGGCCTGGCTCTGGAGAGTAGCACCTAGCCCTAATCCATCTTTTGTTTAGCAGACACTTTTTGTTTCCCTTGTTGCCCTCTATGTGAATCTTGTCTAGGAGTTTCTCAAGGATTCAAAGGCCTATGCAAAACTTGATTCAGGAAACCCGGAAAACCGTGGTACCTGAGAAATCGGGAATTTGCACTTGGCATTGTATTGTTGGGAGCCCCTTTCAGGTTGTTTTGAGCATATGGAAATTAACTGACTAAACTGTATGGAGAGAAATAAAATTGGCCCAAGGCGAAAGGAAAGTGCTTCAGTCCTTCAAGGCTGGACCCCCCTGCAGCCGTCAAAGGCTAAATACATTCTTAAGGTGCCTTTGTATTTTCCTTTTGATGGAACTGCATGAACCCACACACCTGTGTCGTAACACACAGTTACACCTGGCCCAACTGCCATCAGAGAGGCATCATCCAGCAACTGATGGAGGCAGATGCAGACCCACAACCAAACATCATGTGGAGTCCTGGAATCCTGCAGAGGAGAAAGGAGTGTAGGAGCCAGTGGGGTCAAGAACACCGTGGGAAGCCTCACACAATCTACTAACCTGGGCTCATAGAGGCTCACAGAGACCAAACCAACTATCAGGGAGCCTGCACGAGACTGACCTAGACATTCTGCATGTATGTTACAGTTGTGTAGCATGGTCCTTTTATGGGACTCCTAACAGTGGAAACAGGGTCTGACTCTGATTCTTTTACTGGCTTTTGGGACCCTACTTGTCACACTAGGTTACCTTGTCCAGCCTTAAAACATGGGGAGGTGCTTAGTGTTACTGCAACTTGATATGTCATTTTTATTGATACTTATGGTAGACCTGCCCTTTACTGGATGGAGGAGGAAGAGGAGAAGATTAGGGGATGGAAGGGAGTAATGGAGGAGACAGACTTGGAGGGGAGGATGATGGGGGGAAGCTGAGGCTGGGATAAAATAAACAGATGAACAAAAAAAAATGTGTGACCAAATTAGCCTTTTCAATGGATGCTGAGGATCCAAACTCAGGCTGTTATGCTCACAGTATAGGCATTTACATATTGAGCCACTGTTGTGCCCCATGCAAGTTTTATTTAAAAATGATCTTTTTGAGACAAGGTTCAGAGGCCAAAATCGCTTCAAACTCTGGACCATCCTTTCCTAGCCTTTTGAATATAGGGGCTAACGGGAGTATTTTGGGTGGAAGTATATTTCATCAATTTCTCATGATACAATTATATATTTTTAGATGAGAGGATAAGTACAATCTAATAAATAATGTGGTGGAAATAAATAAAAAAAAACCTTGCCTTCCTTTTTACAAAATAAGCTAAGTAAATTTAAATTCTTTTCCTGGAAATGAGGCTGTTAAGCACAGGATGAGACATCCTTTACAGATGTAGACATTTTGATAGTGTTTCAGGCATAGGTTGGAATTCTTCCTCTGACAATCTGATATACAAAGTAAAGAATTTTGTGAAAGTTTTAATAAGACAAATACTGTTTTAATATAGTTTAGTATTTCTATCACATTAAGCAACTCTTTTCCTAAATCTTTGATTTATTGTGTACATTATAAACATTAAAAGTTTTGCTGATTTGCCTTAGTGATGGCTCACTGGCCAAAGGCCACCAAAGGCCACCAAAGGCCACCAAAGGCTACCAAGTCTGAAGACCTGAGTTTAATCCCTGGGATGGACATGGTGGGAGGAGAGAACGGATGCCTTCAAGTTGCTCTCTGACCTCCACAATAGTACACACATGCACACATACTAAATAAATGTAAGATTTCAAAGTCAGTTGATCAAAAACTGAAGCAAAGAATCTTAGATGTGGAAACAGTGGGTGGAAACTGTTTTCTGAATTGGCACAGTACATGAAGTATCAATTTGCCTTTAGGATATATAGATATTAAAATAGCAATTTCTCTTTTGACTTATGAAGCGAAAACTTCTAGAAATGACTATGGCATCCAAAAAAACACACTAGGAACTAGAGGTGCTGAGATGTGTCTAAGAGTCTTTGTGTTACCCGCTGAAGTTCACAACTATGCTGTGGGATTAAACAGTTTCCTTGGAACAGAATCCATCAACATTGTGAAACTCCTTCATCTTGAACCACTTCAGTTTAATTTCCACAGTAAGTGTATGAATTTAGACAAATATGTAAATTTAAATACAACCAATATTTATAAATACACTATATGAATATATTTAATATTCCTGTAGATACCTTGTATTGTAAGCATTTTTATGACTTGGATATGGAAGAACATTTATTTAATTTTAGTAACATTTATGTATTTATTTATTTATTTTTTGGTGTGTGTGTGTGTGTGTTATGTGTGTGTGTGTGTGTGTGTGTGTGTGTGTGGCTGTTTGTGCCTTGGAGTGTGTGGAGGTCAGACAACTTTTGGGAGTTGGTTCTCTCTTTTACCATGTGGGTACCAGGGACTGATCTCAAAGCCTCAGGGAAGCTCTCTTTCCTTTACTGATCCATCTTGTCAGCCACAGAAAGTGTATTTTTTAAAAAAGAGACTTATTTGCTTCTTGCTTTATTAATTTTTTGATTTTTTTTTAATGGATGGCTATTTGAGCCATGCCCTGAAGCACCACCCCTTGTGAGGCAACAGGTAGCTGTTACACCTGCCTATGACCTTGAGGTATATGCCCCTGGGGCATGGCCACTGAGGTACCCTTAAGACCTGGGATGCATGTTTGCTCTCTCTCTCTGCTACCTCATGGTTTTGGATGATGGTATGGACCAGGGCAGAGCTCACCAGAGAAACATGTTGGACCATGTCTCATCCTTGCAGGATCCTGCGACAAATTCCTTTATTCTGTCTTGTGAGTTAACCCCCAAATAATTTCCTTTGGTCATTAAGCAGGCTCCACAGATTGCTAGTGTTATAATCCTGTTAAGATTTTGCTATACAATGCACTCAGCCTTGATTTTCCAATATGTCTAGTTCATTTTCCCATGCACAGCCATTATAGGCATTCAAGCTGCATCTGGTTCTAGTTTATTTTAAACAAGAGCTATTTAGTTAAGTTAAAAATTATCGTGTGATAAGAGAAAGAAAAGAGAGAAATAAGGGTTTTTTATTTCTCCCACACAAACGTTTTTGGAAATTGGAGCATATGAACAATTCTATGAGGTTTGGACATGTTAAATTTTTATTTAATTTAATTTAAAACTAAGTAAAGTAGAAAATGTGGGAATGGTTGAACATTTGGTTTTAGCTCTGCTTTAAATTTTTCTGTACAAATTGTAACAGATAATAAGGAGAACCCACGCTGAGAGTCATCACTTTCTAATCACTGTTGAGGGATTTATATGCAATTTAATTCATTACGAATTGAGAAGTAGCCTCAGTAACACATAGGGTGAGGGATGAATTTTATCTCAAGGCCTTTTACCATCACCACTTCAGACCTCTCCATACATGGACTGATTAGAGGACTATACATACCACTTTTCTAATTTGTGTATGATAGGAAATCAGCAAAAAATATCTTCAGATATTACCCTTCAACAAATCCTTTTGCAACTTTAATAATGTGTTTCTTTTAAGTGTAGAAAGTTTCTAATAAGTAACTAGGTAAATATTTTGCTTCATGGATTAAATTCTCCCTTTAGCTTCAGTTTGTAACATATAAGTATGTGGATTTGAATGTGTACTAAAGGTTTCAAAAGAATATGAACATGAATTTTTCTCATGGATCTGGCTAACCATGCTCTCACATGATTCATAGAAATTTTGTAAACTATTCATTTTATAATATAGGATTAAGTAGCTGGGCAGCGGTGGCGCATGCCTTTAATCTCAGCACTCGGGAGACAGAGCCAGGTGGCTCTCTGTGAGTTCGAGGCCAGCCTGGTCTACAGAGCGAGATCCAGGATAGGCACCAAAACTACACAGAGAAACAACAACAACAACAACAACAATAATAATAATATAGAATTAAGTAAATAAGTCTTCTTTCTCTATTTTTAGGAGGGCTTGAAGAGCATCAGGAATAAGTACAAAAATGCAAAAATAAGTGTTGTACATTTCAGAAGAGTGAGGGACTCACCATCAGATGAAGAACATTAACAATGTCTTTCTGTGTGAGTCAGTCCATCATTTTACAACAGTAAAATGCTCATGCTCATACACCATCAATACTGGGGCACTCCCTCAGATAGTGAAGTGTTCAGGCCACCTGTGTATCTCTATGTTCTGAGAAGTTAGTAAAACACATAGAAGTTTATCCATTTGTTCTAGATTTTCCAGTTTGGCTGAGTACAGGTTTTTAAAGAACATCCTTATGATTCCCTGGATTTCCTTGGTGTACGTTGTTATGTCCTCTTTCATCTCTAATTTTATTAATTTGGATTATCTTTCTCTCTACTTTTTAGTTAATTTGACTAAGAGATTGTCAATCTAATCAATTTTCTCAGAGAACAACCTCCTGGTTCCATTTTTTTGTGTATGTATGTGTAGTGTTTTATTGATTTTAGTCCTGGGTTTGATTATTTCTTGCTGTATATTCCTTTTAGATGCTATTTCCTCTTTTTTTTCTAGAGCTTTCGGGTTATTGTTATGTTACTAATATGATCTCCCTCCAATTTTATTTTTCATGTAGACTCTTAGTGTTAAGAACTTGCCTCTTAGAACCACCTTCATTGCGTTCTATAAGCTTGGGATGTTGTCTTTTCATTTTCATTCAATTCTAGAAGGTTTTTTATTTCTTTTTTAATTACTCTCTTAATCTATTTTTCATTCAGTATTGAATATTCAGTTTACATGAGTTTGTAAACTTTCTATTGTTGATATATAGCTCTAATCTGTGGTGGTCAGGTAGGTTATTTCAATTATGCAGGGTGTTATTTCAATTTTATTATCTCTTTTGAGATTTGCCTTGTGTCCAAGTATGAGGCCAATTTTGGAGAAAGTTCTATGAACTGGTGAGAAGAATTTATATTCTTTTATTTTTGGGTGAAATATTCTATAAATATCTGCTAGATCCATTTGGTTTATGACATCATTTATCTCTAGCATTTCTCTGCTTAGTTTTTGTCTGGATGACCTGTCTATTGGTGGGAGTGGGGTACTGAAATTCCCCACTATCAGTGTGTGAGGGTCAATATATAATTTAAGCTGTTGTAGTGTTTCATTTATGAACTTGGGTGCCCTTGTGTTTGGTGCATAGATGTTAAGAATTGCCACATCCTTTTGGTGAATATTTTTTCTTTGATGAGTTTGTAGTGTCCTTTCCTATCTCTTTTGGTTAGTTTTAGAATGAATTCTATTTTGTCAGATATTGAAATGGTTACACCAGCTTGTATCTTAGGTCTATTTGCTTGGAATATCTTTTGCAACCTTTTACCCTGAAGTGATGTCTATTCTTGATGTTAAGGTTTGATGTTGTGTTTCTTGATGTAGCAGGAGGATGGATCCTGTTTTCATAGCTGTTCTGTTAGTCTGTGTCTTTTTATTGGGGAATTGAGACCATTGAGAGATATCAATGAGCAGTGTTTGGATGTAGTTGACCTCTTCACATTGAAGTTTTCCTTCTAGTGCCTTCCCTGGGGTGGATTTGTAGATACATATTTCTTGTATTTGGTTTTATCATGGAATGTCTTTCCCTCTCCATCTATTGTGATCGAAAGTTTTGCTAGGTATAATAATCTGGGCTGGCATCTGTGATCTCTTAGAAACTGCAGCACATATGGCAAGGCCCTTCTGGCTTTCAGGGTCTCCATTGAATAGTCAAGTGTTATTCTAATAGGTCTACCTTGATATGTTATTTGGTCTTTTTCATTTGCACCTTTTAATATTCTTTGTTCTCTGTGTTGACTATTGTGATTATTATATGTCATGGGGAGTTTCTTTTCTGGTCCAGTCTGTTCAGTGTTTTGCATTGCTTCTCATAGATAAGTATCCCTTACTTTAAGTTAGGGAAATTTTCTTCTATAATTTCATTGAAAATGTTTTCTCTGACCTGGGTTTCTTCTCCTTCCGCTGGTCTCATTATTTATATATTTGGTCTTTTCATAGTGTTCCAGATTTCCTGGGTGTTTTGAGCCTGTATTTTTTATTTAGACTTAACATTTTCTTTGACTGAGGCATCCATTCTTTTCCTTTTTTTTTTTTTTTTTTTTTGGTTTTTCAAGACAAGGTTTCTCTGTATAGCTTTGCACCTTTCCTGGAACTCACGTGGTAGCCCAGGCTGGCCTCGAACTCATAGAGATCCGCCTGGCTCTGCCTCCCGAGTTCTGGGATTAAAGGCATGCGTCACCACCGCCCGGCCCATTCTTTTTCTATCTTTTCTTCAATATCTGATATTCTCTCTTCCATCTCTTACATTGATGAAGCTTGCCTCTGAGGTTCCTGTTTGAGTTACTAAATTTTTCATTTCCAGTTTTCCTTCTGTTTGGGTTTTCTTTATTGATTCCATTTCTGTTTTTATATCTTCAACTGTTTTTTTTTTTCATTTCATTCCACTATTTGTTTTAATAAAGAATATATTCAAATTCTATTTAAGGGCTCCTAACAAATTCATAAAGGTTATTTTGAAATCCTTACCTTGTGCATCAGCTATATTATGTGTCTTATGTCCTACTGTAGGGCTTTAGTGGACACATGTTGTCTTGGCTGTTATTATGTTTTTACCCTGGTTTCTAGGCATCTAGGTTTGGGACAAAAGTTTTGTCTTTGTTGGATGGATGTTCCATTTGTTGATTTCTGTTGTTCTCTCTAGTTCTTAGGATAGTGAGGTGGCTGTTTGTTGTGTATTAGGGAATGTTTCTGAGATTCTGCCAGGTGAAGTTACTGGGAGTTCTTGGTCAAATGCATTTCTGGGTATTGACATTGATGAATGTGGATGGGCTAGAAGCAGGGACTTAGGGGGTGCACAGGAAGGAGGAAAACATGGTGTGCTATCAGGATCCCCATAATTCTCTAGGAATGAGGACAGCAAGATGGTCTGCTACAGAGCTGGGGATGGGTCTGTGGGATTAGATTTGGAGAAGAGGGAGAGTGAATATAGTCTACGTGTTTCCCTGCCTGGTCTGCGTGGCAGGTGCCCAGGGAATGCCTGTAGAATTTGGCAGTTGAGACAAAGGGATGTGGTAGTGAGGAAGGGGGTAGAGGATCTCTGTGATCTGCTGGAGATGGGACAGAGAGGAATGGGAAGCTGCAGCTGGTGTTCTGCTACAGAGCTGGGGTTGAGACTAGGGGTTTAGATATTGCTGAGAGGAGGAAGACTGCATATCACCTACCTGCTTCCCTGGCTGATGTCAAAGCTCTAGATTTTAAAGTAGAAGTATCTGGAGAGGGCAAAAGTAATAAATAACATCATGTAGAAAACACAATCATGGTGAAATGGGCATAAAGCATATTTGATTAAATATTCTCTCAGATGAATATTAGTGTTTCAACCCCTGCTTTGCCAACTAATTTTAAAATGTAAATTTAGTTCCTACTGTGTTTATCTAACACCATGACACCAATTGCCAGGAATTTACAGCTTATTCAGAGACCCACACATGTAAACAAGTTACTTTACACAGAAGTACAGTTGTGACATCAGAGAAATAAAGTGGAGGAGGTATCAGAAGCAAACATACATACTGAAGTACTGTACCACCCAATTTGTTCTTCCGTTCATTTATGCAGCTTCTAGATCTCAGGAAATGCCATAGAACTTAAACCAGAAGGGATAATAGTATCTTTCTAGTTTTGCACATCCTTTTTTCCTTTCTTCTAAATTGTGTTTTAAATATTGTCTTTGCTATTTTGCATAGTTTTCTCCTGGGAAAAGCAGAGCATTAGCATAGTCATTTAGGTAGACCAAACAAAATGTTTTATATGTATTTTTTCTACATTTCAACCTAGATTATAGAAGCATTATTTCAGCTTTGAGTTAGATTTATTTTGAAGCCAAAGAGAGAAAGGACAAAGAATGGAAGATCTAAAAGAGTCTATTAATTTTTCTCAGTTAAATCTTGAGTGGCTGCACTTCATGAGGCTCTTGAAACTGCTGGAGGATAAAAGCCTCAGAGAGGCTCTTGACAGCATCTTCCGCCCTCCCTTCAGAGCCCAGTCCTCTCCTGCTGGGGTGGGTCCAGGACATTAGAGACTGGCCTCCAGGGCCCACACCCACAGCCTCCTTTGCACCTTGGCTTCCCCTGGCTTTTCTGGTAGACACCAGCAGGAGGCCAGAGGGCAGGATGCAAATGGGGGTGTTTTCTCATGGACTCATTCCTGTGCAGCAAATGCCGTGCCCTGTCCTGTCATACAGGTCTGACCATAATACGATCTTGCTTATTCCCTTCAGACAATGTTCACCCCTCCTGCCCTGAGGCTGGTTCCATAGTGCATTACTTTCCTTTTTTCTCCCCCCTTCCTCCCTCCCTCCCTCCCTCCCCCCTCTCTCTCCCCCCCCCCTCTCTCTTTCTTTCTTTCTTTCTTCTTTTTTAAAACTCAAGGCAGGGTCTCACTATGTAGCTTAGGCTGTTCTGGAGCTCACTATGTAGACCAGACTGGCCTTATGGAGATCTGCCTGCCTCAGTGCTGGGATTAAAGGCATGAGCCATTTGTCTTTAATGGTGCATTTTTTTCTATCTTTTGTTATTTCTCTAGGTGTTACCTACCTTTGTAGTTCTTTTAAAAATTCTTGGAGTACCCAGAGTTTCAGGATGCTACTGGATTATCATGGGATGGGACAAACTGTATAGTGTATTTCAACAAAATCTCTGACAGATGATCAATGTATAAATTGACTAAATTGAGATTTTAAAGAGCACCTTCCTTAGTAACAAAGAATAAAGAGTTGACCAATTATAAGGGAAAACTCTAGTTCCTCAGAATTTTATTTCATTATAAATTTATGTATTAGATTTTGTATTTAACTAAAATAAACTTTGCCCACTTAGAAGCTTTGCTAGGAAAATCATAATGTATGAATGTAAAATATGATATCATGCTAGTGTAACATATGTAACTACAACTGAACCTTACAAGAATATCAGTTCATACTTACTAACAAATGAATATGACAAAAGTGAACATTATAACTAAAAATAAAAATGTATTCATAATAGGATTAAATTAAGTTAAATTTAAATTAAATTTCATTACAGAATTGAAAATGCGCACAATTTTTAAAACTGGTCTGTCTTCTGCTTGAAGGTTGTATTATCCTTGGCCTGCAAATGGAAGAGGTTATTATAACATAGCCCATAGTCTTCTATGAAGACCCTAACTGACACATCAAAAATAGACTGGAGAGATGGCTCAGAGGTTAAGAGCACTGACTGCTCTTCCAGAGGTCCTGAGTTCAATTCCCAGCACCCACATCGTGGCTCACAACCATCTGTAGTGAGATTTGGTGCCCTCTTCTGGCGGGTAGGCATACATGCAGGCAGAACACTGTATACATAATAAATAAATAAATCTTAAAAAAAATAGACATGTAGCATGGATCTTAGCAGGTCTTATTAAATAAGAACAAACCTGGAGCCAAGTATTGGGGTGAATGCTGGAAGATCTGAGAAGCAGAACAAGCCACAGCTACCTTACCTTGCCATTTTCCTCAGCTGATCCTTTTTCCTCAGACTGGAAGCCTCTGAGTCCTCATTCAAATGAATCTCAGTCAAACTGATGCACAAAAGCCTAAAAGCTTAACCAGGCTCTAAGTTCCTGGTCCTCATGCCTTATGTACCTTTCTGCTTTCTGCCATCACTTCCTAGGATTAAAGGCATGAGTCACCATGCCTGGCTGTTTCCAGTGTGGCTTTGAACTCGCAGAGATCCAGATGGATCTCTGCTTCTGGAATGCTAGGATTAAAGTCATGCTAGGATAAAAGTCATGTGTGCCACCATTTTCTGGCCTCTATATCCAGTGTCTGTTCTGTTCTCTGACCCCAGATAAGTTTATTAGGGTACATGATATTTTGGGGAACACAAAACATGGACTTAAAACAATCTTGATGCAAGAAGGTTAGAATGGTAACTACCATTTTAGCAGCACCAAGAACTGACATTTCCAGCAACATTTTACGAGGGAACTAGAAGTGTTGGTGTCTGGGACAATATTAGGCAAACTGGCTGATCTTATTGAGTCTAATTTCTGTGCCTCATTCCATAATTTTTAATTCTAAGAATTTTCTCTTGTGCAGATTATTATAAGGCATCTTGGGTGTTACATGTTGTTCCTTGTTATTCTGTAGAAATAAAGGAGCAGTAGCTCAGGGTTTAAACAGGGAGCAAGGGGCATGGCCAGGCTCTATGGTCTCTGCTAGCCACTCTGTGACCTGGATCAAGTGGCTTACCTACTTCAATGCCTTACTCTCTGCACAGTGGTTCTGATGACTGAATGTGTTTGGGATTGATGAACCACTTTAGACAGTACCTGGCATTTCGCAAACATTCAATACATGTAAGTTATCTTTTCTTAAACAGGGTTTTCTTGTGGGCTAGCTTCAAACATACCCCATCTCCTCTTAACCATAACAGATGGTAAAATGAAATATTCCCTGGAGCCAATCACCAAGGATGCAAGATTTCTTGACTATTTCTTTTTCTTTTTTTTGACTATTTCTTAATCACTAAATAATCTTGAAATAATTCAATCTTTAGAAAGAATCCAAACAACCCTGACTCACTGTCTTAGGTTGACTACAGATAGGAAGGTGCTACAGGCCTCAACTTGTAGGCTGTTTCCTTATTTACCCCACGGAAGCCCTTCAGTTTCCCAGGATAGACTTGCATACTGCTGATTTGGTGTCCTATAAGCACCAGTGCTTACTTACCGAGCCAGGGTTACCTGATTATGGTCAGAGGGAATGTCATCTATCAGGGACACGTCAGAAGGGTCACAGCAAGAATAATGCTGTGACAAGTTTATTGTAAGCAATCAGGCATTTTATACCCTTATCAGAAACAGAATATAATGGCGGTTGCCAGGAAGAATACAATTGTAGTTTCCAGGATACAATGATGTTTGTAAGCTCTACATGATTAATGTCTAAGATTAATTGTTCTGCCAGGCTTCTGTATGCTTTGCTGATTTTTAGGGAACACAGAGATAAAAAGGAAGCCTGTACACCCCACTGCCTAAGGGAGTGTCTCAGTTTCTCAGGGACTAAAAGGCACACAGTACCCCAGGATCCACAGACTATAACTTGAAAAACCTATGACGTGTGCCTCTTAAGGCAGCTAGACCAGGCCAACTCCATCATTCCCTGCAGTGTCTGAAGACAGCCTGGTCTGGTACTCAATGTGCTACAGTTGGTAGTTAAAATGCTCCCAGCCCACCCCCCCTTCTCTCTTTTCCTCCCTTCCCCAGCCTTGCACATGCTAAGCTGCTGCCCTGTCACTGAGCTGTACCTTGACTCGGTCTGGTTTCCAGAATCTGTGCACTATCTTGAAGAGCAAAGGTCATCTAAAGAGAACCCACTCAGTGAGCACAGCATCAGAATTCTCAGACCACAGCAGGAAGGGGAAATATTGTCAAGAAAAATAAAATCTGAGTAGAAAATTGCCATGCAGATGCAGTGGTTATCATGCCATGCACACCATCTCCTGTTCTCAGTACTGTATTCTAAATACTAATCTCCAGGAATTATCAATAATAACTCCGTGATACTATAACAGAGAACAGATAAATGACAATAGCCTTCAGTCCTTTATTAAAGTTCTGTGACCTTTAAGCTACAGAAACTTGGGCCATACATAAATTGCCAGCTAGGCGAGCTGACTTGGTGCCAGAGCTAAGCTGTAAAAATGGCTAATTTTAAGGGCAACCACAAAAATGACTCAGCTGGTTAAGAAAGGTGATGGAGAAACCATGAATAATGATGTGACACTAAATGCTTACACCTCTAAGTGTGCACCCCACAGGGAACATATCAACTGTGATTTAGGAGTGATCAGATGCAGCGTGGACAGCAAATGCTTCTCCATTAGCGGCCATGGACCTGAAAATGAACAGGTGTTCTTTGGGTTGAAATAATGCTGAAATACTTCAAATAACAAATGTTCCCTGATATAGCTTTCGACCAACCCAGTGGCATTCTTTGATGTGTTTTGGGGTTTGTCCATTTATTAAATGCAGCCTGAGTACCTCCTATGTGCCTGTCACTAAGAGTACAGAGATGACACCTACACTCTTGTCTTGTACCACTCAGTCAGCTTAGAATCAAGCATCGGATGAGGCTAAGGAAGGATGTGCAGATGAGACCAATTGTCATAAAGATGTATGAGGAGTTAAGTGTGGTTGATTGGCTAAAGTACTTGCATTCTTTTTTACAATATGCAATTAAACTGATACATTTTAATCAATGAGAAATGAGATTAGATTTCAGTTTGATAGATATTACTCAGGAGAAAGGCTGGGAAAGCAGATATATCAAGGCAGTTGTTGTCTAGGATAGGTATGGTGTGCATGTCTGGCTTAGCAGGAATACAAAGAAGGACGTGGACTCAAGTGGGACTCAAAGTCCAGGTTGAGCAGTTCTAACTAGAAATGAGTGCCACAGGGAAGGTCTCTAGTCAGTCATGTCATATGTAAGTTGGTGCCATTTCAAAAAAATTATGGCAGATTTGAGGGATGGGAAGAGTGGCATGGACAGCTGAGTGAAAGATGCTTGTGCATGCAAGGAAAAGTATCAGTGGGTGCCTAGATAAAAATATATGGACTACGGGGAGAGATCTGGGATGGCTGCAGACATGGAGGAGACATCACCAATACAAAGAGGCAGCTGGACCTAGGTGTGTGTGCAACCCATTATAGTTTGGACTCCACATGGTCCAGACAGACCATGACAGCATCAAATAAATAACAGTGTAGGTTTTGAGTGAAGGGTGCAAGCATGTTTTCCAGTGTTTAGTGAAAATATTTTTCAGATGATGTTTTGATGTTACTAGAGCTCTTAGAATTCAGTGCTGTGTTATAAAGCCCCATGTTCTCTTTACTACTATTCTAAGTAATTCTAATTTATTTACCACAGCAAAAAGGGATATCATATTCTCAGCAGTCACAAGGGACTGTTCTTTATCTACTTGCTAGAATTTCCAATAAGAACATCTCCTTCCTCTTTAAAAGTTATACAAGTGCATGATTTATTCATTATGTCCCATTCGCATTCCTAGAGATAAGTTTTGTCTCTGACTCCTGCACTGTGACATGGTAAAATGTTCGTAAGGGCTTTTTTTTTTTAAATAAAATTTTGTAAATTTAAATGGTATAGATTTTGATTTTCAGTAATTTGTGTACTTACCAAGTACAGTTCTTAAGCAAGAAATACAATCAGTATGTCCTGAGGGCACAACTCATTTTTTAATGATAAAGTTCAGACTTCAAAGTCTAATTGGCTATAACAAGATCATGACCAATATTAAGGGAAATTATATTATTTAAAGGTATACTCAAATGAGCAAAATTCAGCTTCTAAATCATTTTTAGACAAAAATCTTTATTTTGACATTTAAAGAGAGCCCTCCCAGTTAAAACCTGAGATGGTGCTCTTATAACAGAGATAAACATGTGGACTCTTTTGGCTTTATTACAAAGACATTGAAAATTGTGCTATTCCAGAAGGATTGCATGAAGATGACTTTTGAATGCATCCTCAGTCTTAGATGTAGGTGAGGCCTTGCTAATTGTTGTTTGTTGATGCTTGTACCCTCATAAAATATTTTTTCAAGTAAAGACTTTGTTCATTTAACAGGAAAGGTGAAATAAAAGTATAGCAGTTGAACTATTACTGATAAATAAAATCATGGAATACTATAAAAAATATCCAAAATTATCCTCTCCAAACATAGCATTTAGTATTTCCATATATTTATTAATGAAGTGTAGCTAGCACTTTAAAGCCCTGAAATTGAAAGCTAGTGGTCAGAGGCATAGATAGTTGATATTTACATGCATGCATATTGTATTAGATACTTTTCTCATTGCTGTGATAAAATATTTTGCAAAGGCAATATAAAAAGGCAGAGCTCATTGTGACTTATAGTTGAAGGTAGCTGGATATTATAGAAGGGAATGCATGGCAAGTGGACTATGAGGCAGCTGGTTGTACTGTGACTGAAGTCAGGAAGCAGAGAAGGGATGTCTATGCTCCACTCATGGTCTCTTTTTTATTGGTACAGACTCCACCCATCAAATGGTGCTACCTGGAGTTAGGGTAGTTTTCCAGCCTCAATACACTCAATGTAGAAACTTCCTCAAAGATGCCTGAGGCTTGTCTCCTAGGTGAGTCTAGATCTTGTAATGTTGAAAGTTAATATTTACCATCACACATATGAATAATGGTTAAACATTGTTGTTAACATTACTGGATCGAAGGAGCCTAAAAAGTGGGTGAAGCACACTTCTGTGAGTATCTGTGAAGATATGTCCAAGAAGCCTGGTGTCTGGGCAAGTGAACTGAGTGCTAACTTTCTGCCCTGAATGCAGACAGCACCATCCAGCATGCTGTGAGACCAGACGGAACGGAGGAAAAGAAGAGGAAGGCAGCCCCACACACTCACTTCTTGAACAGGTGTGTTTTCTTGCTGTTGCCACTGTGTTCATCAGACTCTGGGTTTTTCACTCCTGGGAGATAGGATTGAATGAATACTTGAAGGTACCCAGGCCTTCAGTCTTGTATCATTGCAACCTGCTCACTGCCCTCTCAGTACCTCTTTTTAAAATATAATGTTTTAATTAATTCTCATATTACATATAAATTGACTTGACTACATATAAAGGGACTTGATGAGTTCATTTAGTACTGCTCGTATGTATGTGGATGCCCACAGCCTGGTAGCAGGTCCATGAAGGTATTGTGACTCTGAGTTCATAAAAATGTACAGCGGCAACTGATATCCACAGAACACATTTGCTTACCTGATTGCTGAGAACCTCCTCTGCAGGGGATGCTTGATAAGTGTTCACACAAGAAGGATATTTGTTACTTTTCTTGTTTAGGTGATAAAACATCCAGTAACAGCAACTTAAGAGAAGACCATGTTGAGGGAATATATTCTGTTATGACAAGGATGGCATGGTGTTCTTGGTAGCAGGAGCTGTCAGCATGACAGCTTAATGGATCATGATGAAGAGGGGAATGGAAGCAGGGCTAACCTACAATCCTCAGAGTTTGTACCTAGGCCTCTAGCTAGGCTCTACATCCCAAATGTTTTACAACAGTAGTACCAGCTGGGGACCAAGTATGCAAACACACAAGACTGTAGGGGAGAAGGAGGAAGGACATTTTAGATCCAAACCGTCCAGATGATGTGGAGGACAGTATGTAGGACTGGTCAGCCCTGACACCAGGGGCTCATGCTCCTCTTGACCGGGTGCTGGACCCTGGAAACAAAACCCTGCAAAGACAATGAAATGGCACTTTTGAAGACAGCTGTGAAGACTGATCTCTCTCTTGCTTGCATCCCTCTCTCTCTTCTTGCCTTCCTCTTGGTTGAGAAGAGGGTTACCTGCCTGAGAATAATGGTCAATCACTGGCCAGTTGCCAGCAAGGGACTGAAGTATTCAAATTTGGAAACTAATTCTTGCAACAACCAAATAAGTGAGCCTCAGAATTGATCCTTCTCTGGGAGATAGATCTTGGAAATGGATCCTTGCCCAGAGATCCTTCATCTGAGGTCCTGATTGACACTTATGTGTTCCTGAAGCAGAAGGACCCAGCCAAGCCAACACCAGGTTACTGATTTAAGCCACTCAATTCTAGGTGATAATTATTAATAGTTATACAGAAGCAAGCACCTCACACAAAAATATCATCTTTATCTATGTCCACTTTGGAAGACTTACACGTTTCTCCTCATCCAACTCCCCATCACTGCTCTTCCCATCTCTTCCCATCTCTTGGTCAGCTAGGGCCCACAAATAAATGCAAGTGTACCTTTCCTAGGAAACTTCATCTTTTTCTATTTTTTAAAATGTCACTTACAGGAGTAGATAAAATCCTTGCTATCTTTTTAGGGGTCCTTCAAATCTCTAGTGTTGTCTTCAATTTTGTCTTGAAAATTTTTACCTGGAATTTCTTCACCATGAGCTTAACAAGTCCAAAATATTTATTTACTTCTATGTTCTACATGCTGTTACCTTCAGTTCTAGGCCTTTAAACTAAATTGTTTAAAAATTTTCCTGTCATTGATAAATAGTACCATCATCTCCCTAGTCCTTAGAACAGAACTTTTAAGAGTAATGCTACACAGGAGGCTGTGCTCTGTTCTCTCAAAGCAGGGCTGTATTCTTTCTCATCTTGTCTGTCCCCCAGAGACTCATTTCAAAGCCACACCCGTAATGACACCTTCCATAATTTTCTCCAATTGCCAAGAACAATTCCTTCTCATGAGCTTCCAAAGACTCTTCTGAGCATTAGTTTGCTTTTGTTACAGTGCTGTGTTCTGCATTACATTTTCTAAAGTTTGTTCTGAGGAATACCAATCTGTTAGAAGCATTGTTAGGTAATGAACTCAAAGAATTCTGCCCCCTGTCTTTTATTTTATTTTATTTTTATTTTACAATACAATTCAGTTCTACATATCAGCCACGGATTCCTTTGTTCTCCCCCCCTCCCGCCCCCCTCACCTTCCCCCAAGCCTACCCCCTATTCCCACCTCCTCCAGGGAAAAGCCTCCCCCGAGGACTGAGATCAACCTGGTAGACTCAGTCCAGGCAGGTCCAGTCCCCTCCTCCCAGTCCGAGCCAAGCGACCCTGTTTAAGCCCCAGGTTTCAAACAGCCAACTTATGCAATGAGCACAGGACCCGGTCCCACTGCCTGGATGCCTCCCAAACAGATCAAGCCAATCGACTTCCTCACCCATTCAGAGGGCCTGATCCAGTTGGGGGCCCTTCAGCCATTGGTTCATAGTTCATGTGTTTCCATTCGTTTGGCTATTTGTCCCTGTGCTTTATCCAACCTTGGTCTCAACAATTCTCACTCATATAAACCCTCCTCATTCTTGCAAATTGGACTCCTGGAGCTCCACCTGGGGCCTAGCCGTGGATCTCTGCATCCAGTTCCCTCAGTCATTGGATGGGGTTTCTAGCACGACAATTAGGGTGTCTTGGACTGCCCTGGTTTAGATGAACATCTGGAGGACTCCAAAAGGATCTCTAGTAGAGATCCTTAACTTACCCTGTTTTACCATTTTCACATGTTATCTGCTGTTATGTTGCAGAATGCTTTTGCTCTGTATAATACCTACTTTCTGTGCCTTATATGTGTGTTGAGCATGGTAGTTTTTTAGTGATTATTGGAAGTGCTGAATGTTCAAGTGCACATCAAATAACATCTTATTGATATTTCCTTTTAGGCAGCTCTGCCAAACTTCATCTGGACCATCATGAACTAAAGAAAATAAACTATTGAACTGCTCCCTGAAAAGGTTGATCAAGAAATTGGAATTTCTGGAGGCCATGATCAGTGGGAAAAGTGAAGGTAATGAATAAACTACACCATAGAATTTAAAATGGAACAATTACCAACATTGGGAGATATTATCTCTGGCTCATGGAAAACCAAAATAAGAATGATCAGAAACTCAGTATTCAAACTAAATATGACATCATTGATTATTCTAAATAAAGCTCTCATGAATCAGGTCATTCAGAGACACACTCTACATCTTATGACAACTTCAATAATGCGACTGTTTTTTTGTTATTTGGCTATTGCAGTGCATGTAGGCACCATATGCTAAGAATTTAAGTCTCCAGATGCATCAGTCAAGATGCTGGTCATCTGCTTTGTAACACAGCAAAGGGAGCTGTTCTCCACTGGGGTCTGATTAATAGATGCAGTGGCCTCTTTGCTCTGTTTATTGTTTTCTGTGGTGATCAGGAGCACAGTGTGCAGAAAGTGGGAAGTACAGTCATCTGTTTAGTGTCATGAAAAACATTTCATTTTGAAACAGTAATAACCAAGCAGCTCTAAGTGGCTTGATTCCAAACACTCAACACAGATGAATAGTGCAACTGACTGCATTATGTGGCATGTCATACAAGAACATCTGAGCAAACAAAACCACATTGTGCATGCACTTTTGTTCTATGACCATGGGATGGACAGACTGTTGTCCACATAAAAGGACATGCGGCACTTGACCATTCTTTCATTATATTATCTTTATAAGCTATGTGTAAACAACAACAAAGAAAAAAATAAACAAACAACTGCTACCAGAATGACCTTTTATCTCTATTGGCCTCCAGCTTAAATTCTGTAACACAAAAATGATTAATTAATCAGTAAACACAATAGTTGACCACCTGTGACTAATTCTATAGAAATAAAAAACAAAACAAAACCAAACAAACAAAAAACAAAACAGAAAGCAATTTGCACAGATTGTAAAAGGTCATTTCCTTACACCCGAACAAGTCTTTCATCCTAAAGCTCTTGCTATGAGGTTTAAGTCTTATGCAAAAAAAGGGATGATTTGTTGTGCATTTCTAAGTGTCCTCCTGAAGCTTGGTCACCAGTTGGACCTTCTAGGAGAGGATAGAACCTTTAAGAGTGAGCCCTTAGTGGAAGAAAGTTAGGTCATGGAGGGATACAGGGACTCCCAGCCCCTTCTATCTCTCAGTCACTAAGGAAAATACTTATCCTAAGGATGGTTGATTGATTGGCAAATGTTTCCTCCCCTTTGGCTTACATGAAAGAAATGGATTAAATTCAAATTCAAAGTGTAAAACATACTAAGATTTATTTAATATTTGAATCTGACTTAGCACTGAAATGGATATAGTAAAGCACTTAGAATTTGACATTGAAAATTCTTAATTCATAAGCAAATGTAAAATTTCATCCTTGGAATTTGTGCTTTGGCTTACAAATTCTAGTATAGTAAAACCAGAGAGATATGACAACTTATATGATTCAGGATGTCTTCTTGTGTTTCTAAATATAAATTTACAGTGGTGTATCAGCTTAGGAACTTAATCACACTCATAGGTTTTTGAAAAGCCCTCCCAGTTTTAGAAAATTCTTGCTAGACTTTTATGTTGTAGATAACTCTTAGGTATACAAAATAATTGAGGGAGGTTCAGTGGGTAAAGGCATTTGTTGTCAAGCCCAATCTCTGGGATCCACATAGTAGAAGGAGAGAACAGACTCTTAACTGTCTCTTGGCCTTCATGCTTTCCATGGCATGCATGTGTATGTATGTACACACACACACACACACACACACACACACACACACACACACACACAAAATATAGAGGATCATTTTATGTTTTACCCCAGAAAATATGGAGAATTCTATATCCCTACCCTGACTTCTTCAGTTGCTTGTATGGTAGAATCTTGAGTTAATGGTGCATGTATGATCATTGATAAGCCAGTGTTGATACATATCATTAACTAGAGTCCGTAATTTACATTACACTTGGCTCTTTTCATTGTTTGGTTCTACAGAGAAATGCAAGCTGCAAATCCCCAGTTACAGATAGTTTCACTTCCTTTAAGAAAATCTTCTAGACAAAACCAATATAGCTTTCCTGGCTCCCATCCAGCAATCACTGATCACAAAAACTGTCTGTGTTACTTTATCTTTCCCAGAACACGATACAGCTGGAACCAGACTGAATGGTGCCTTCTTCACATAGCTCTTTTGCTAAACACTAGTCCCTCCATGACTTTTCATTTGCATTTGCAGAACCGGCCCCTTCACATGCTCCAGAAGATCATAGATGGGGTGGAAGGTGGGGTGGGCCAACTCATAGCCCTGATTGTGGGCCTGAGAAGTTTTAGGATTGGTCAGCCTCTCCGCTTTCATTTCCCTCATGGTAACCGTAAGGATGAGCATTGCCCTGGCTCCTTTACCCTATGCAGTGATGAGATAGTGGTGGGACCAGCTCTCCTGCTTTCATACCCCCAGGGTCAAACACCCCCATGCTCAACCACACCTACACCACCAGGGCTAACTCTACTATGTTGCCCAGGTGAGGTGGGGAGCTCTCCTGGGGTGCTTCAGCTATTGAGAGGCAGGACAGCTCTCCCACTTTCATGCCCTCAGGGCCAGCTCACCCACATCTCTGAGAAAGGGTCAGCTCTACTGTGCTGCCCAGGCAAGGTATAGGACCTGCTCTCACAAGTGCGGCAGCTACTGAAGGACTGGGCCAGTTCTTCCTACTGTTACAGCCAGTGAAGGGCTGATCCAACTCCGTGCAGCCTTATCTGCTTTGCCATAGGTGGTAAGAGGAGCCAGGAACATCAACACAGCCCATGGCTGCAGCAGGGTCCCAGACCCAGACATGGGTCTTAGCAGAAGCCCAGGCCCGGACATCACCATGGCCTTGGGTGGCAAGCAGGCCACCTACCTCAGCCAGCTTCTCACCACCTTCACCTCTTCAGATGTGCCTCTCTCCATAGGATGTGAACCATTCTGTCTCTCTCTTCTCCATACTCTATTATATATTTGCTCACCATAATAGTGTCTGATCACCCAGCACTGCAACGTGCCAGGCGGGTCATGTTTTTTCCTCTCCGCCCAGGGTAAGCTGCCCCAGGCAGGCAGGCACGTGGGTCTCTTTCTTGTGCTCAGTCTTAACAGTGCTGAGCAGGATCATGTTTTCTCCTCACTGCCTGGGGCAGGCAGTCAACAGTTTTATTATTTCTATCCCTGTAAACCTGTGGCAGAATGTTTAGGATCCAAGCTATCTTTGTAACTCAGTCATGTGAGCTTGAGAAATATGTGGCACTCCTTATGAGCAAAGTGCTCTGTAAATGCCGGGTAGGTTAGTTGACTGAAGGTACTCTCCATTTTTATCATATTCTTGCTGATGTTTTTCGGGAGAGGGTGGTTATCTGTTCTTTAAAAGGAGGGAGCTTGGTTCTGGAGAGAGGACTCAGCTGTTAGGAGCACTTGCTGCTTTTCCAGAGGACCCAGAGTCCGTTCCTAGCTCCTACATAGTAGTTCTTAATTGTCTGTAACTCCAGGAAATCTGACCTCATTTTCAGGCCTTTCTTGGCATCCACAGGCTGCACATGTATAGGCTGGCGAACACTCATGCACATATGCAAATAAATCATTAAAAATTGAGCTTAGAGAGGATTTGAAGCCTCCAGCTATAAGAGTCAATCTTTCTCTTTGTAGTTAGCCGATGTTTTTTGTCATATATTTTTATACTCTGTTGTCAAATACATACATCTGAGATGGTTACATCTTTTTGGATAACTGATCCTTTCATCATCAGGGATCAAAAAACCTGCTCTATCTGAAATCGGTATAGTTATTTCAGTTTTCTTTTATTATTGTTACACAGTTATCATTTTCTATCCCTTTGCTGTATCACTTTACATAAATTAAATTATCTGGGCCGGGCGGGTGGTGGCGCACGCCTTTAATCCCAGCACTCGGGAGGCAGAGCCAGGCGGATCTCTGTGAGTTCGAGGCCAGTCTGGGCTACCAAGTGAGTTCCAGCAGAGGCGCAAAGCTACACAGAGAAACCCTGTCTCGAAAAACCAAAAAAAAAAAAAAAAAAATTATCTGTGCCTTTATACTTAAATGTGATTTATATATTTTACTTGGTATATTCAACCTATTTTAATTTTAAATTATTATTGCTATAGTTATATTAGTATCTATCATGTTTATACCTGTTCTCCATTTATTTTTTTGGTTATTTCTTTTTTCTTTTTCTTTTGTCCACTTTTTCTTTATACTTCTATTTTATGTCCTTTCCTAGCATATGCTAATTACAGCTTAAATGTTTTGTAATGGTTGCACTGGAATTTAGAATGTGTTTAAATATATATACAACTATGTAAATCTATTTTCAATCACATGTACTCAATCACATGTTCAATCATCAGTATAAGTGTCTTATCACACTGTTTCTAGTTCTTCTATCCTTTACAAAATTTGTCATTAATTTTACACGTGTAGAAGCTATAGTCATATTCAATATTGTTAGCATTGTGTTGCGCCATTACATATTCATTTAATTTAAAAAAGCAAAAGAAAGATATTGTTTTACTTTTTCTTCATCTTCACTAATGTGCTTCCTTTCTTAGTGTAGCCCTAAATTTCTGACAATTTTTCATTCTAATTGAAAAATTCCTTCAATATTTCTTGTAAAATAAATTTATTGTCAACAAATTCTTTCAGCATTGTTTATCTAAAAAAACTCTTTATTCATCCTTCTCCTTTCACTGTTAAATGTACTGGGTACAGAAATCTAGACATTGGGTTTGCCTTTCAACATACTACCTTCTTTCTTGAGTAGTTTCTGAACAGAAATCCATTGTGCCTTCTCTGTAGGAAAGGTATTTTTGTCTCTTATTTTTTCTCCTGTTCTTTTTTTTTTCTGTTTGAATATTATAGCCTGACATGTACAGGTTTATCTTTGTTTTCTTTGAGATAGCACTTCTCTAGGTAGCCTTGGCTGTCCTGGAACTCACTATGTAGACCATGTTTGGCACTGAACTCACAGATATTGGTCCTTTGCTTCCCCTGTGCTGGAATTAAAGGCACCACCATGCCTGCCCCCTTTTTTGCACAGTTTTTAATATTTACTCTGGCTGAAATCCTCTAAGTTTCCAGAGTCTGTAGAAAATTCTCATCTGTTACTTGCTTGAAACATTTTGTCCTTTTGACATTACCATCATCCATAACTTCTACCTTTTGTGGTAAAATGTATGTGGATTTTGTTACATTTCTAAAATTCTTTCTTTTTGCATCTACATTTTGGAGGAATCAGAAAGAATAATGAAGACACAGGTCCCTAATGAGTCTAAAATCTGGTATTGCAAATAATATTAACATTTGAGTCTTGAGAATAATCCTGTGGCTTGATGCTTTGCTCTCTAGACCCACTGAGGCAAGGGGTACCTTGCTTCCTGTCCGTTCCTATGGTTTGCATGCCTCATTTTCCCCAATTTTGAAAGGTCTCACTGTGTATTTCTAGGTGGCCTGGAAATCACTATATTGATCAAGCTGACCTCAAACTTGTGGTAATCCTCCTGCCTTAGCTACTAGAATATTGGTATTACATAGGTGTACACCATTCCTGGCTAGCTGGGGCCACTTCTGTGGTAGCTAGCTCTATGCTTGAGTTGTGCCTTGTATCCCAAAGGCTGAAATCACACACTGGTAGTTCTACTGATCTTGGGTTTAGCTAGATTGTGCATTTGCCTAATGCTTTCTCTCAGATGGCTGCATGCTTGCTGGATCATATATTTTTGGTCTGTGATGGGGACTTAGGCAACATTGCGATTTTTACAATGTAGTTTTCTGTGCACTTAGACAGCAGAATATGTCCTGATTTCTGCTCAGGTCAGTGGTCAGTCTTCTTGTTAGATGCAATTGTTATCTTGTTAAATTCTTTATAGAACAAGTGTTCTCATTCCTTTCAATATGGCTATGCCTTCAGTTTTCTGAATCTTTAAGTTCTGTTACCTTTTTGATCAACAATTCCATCTTTGGGTCATTTCTTTCATCCACAGTTTTACCGTATGTGTGCAAGAACTAAATTGTTCCTTAAACATTTGAATTGCTAGATTTTCCTAAGCTCACAAGTTCTACTACCACAAGCACCAGGACATGCCCACATTCTTTACCACTTAATGACAAGGAGCACTTAAAAAAAATCCAGTTTCCAATAATATGTTCTTCATTTCTTGTTTTTACTATTCTACCAGCATTCTGTTTCTGATACGTATGGATTCTCCAAGACTGAAACTCTGTCTCCAGCTTTCCACTTTTATTTCTGAGCCCTCATAGAATTCATGGCACTTTAGGTCCAAAAATTCTTCCTGCCTTACTGTTACCCAGTCCCCAAGTCACTTCTAGAAATTTTAGGTATTTGTTACAGCAGCAGCCCACATCTTGGTACTAATTTCCTGTTTTAGTTTCTTTGGGCTGCTGTAACAAAATATCATAAACTAAGTGGCTCATAAGAGAAACCGATTTCTCATGATCTTGTAGGTTTTGAAGTTCAAGACCAAGGGATCAGCAATATTGAACTTTAGTAAAGTCCTGCTTCCTGGACAAATATCTTGTCACTACTACACATTACTGCTCTGGGATGTCTTTCTGCATCCTATGAATATATGTTGCTCTCATTGATTGATAAATAAAGCTATTTGACCAATGGCGAGGCAGAATAAGGTTAGGCAGGACATTCAAACTGAAGACAGAGATGAAGAGGCTAGAGTCAGGGCACATGCTGTGAGTTGCCCAAGAAGCAAGATGTGAAAGAACCAGGAAGTTACAGGCCATGTGGCTATACATAGATGAATAGAAATGGGTTAATTTAAATGTAAGAGCTAGCTAGTAATTAGCTTGAGCCATCAGCCAAGCATTTATAATTAATATAAGCCCATGAGTGATTATTTAAAAGTAGCTGCAGGATGGGGCAGGACAAAGAAAAGCCTCAGGTTACATATGGCACGCACCATCTGGTGTGGATCCACATTTAAGACCTGAGAAAACTTAAAAAAAATACTGAACACTTAGAAATGGAGCAGCACTGTACTTCCTAGTCTCACAGTCTCATGCCAGCAGCAGTACAGAGATGAGTCTCCCAACAGCTGCCTGCAAGATGGATCCAGCCACCAACTGCCATGCGCTAAGCTACATGGCAGGCTCCCACAGGCCCTCACATGAGCCATGGTACAGAGAGACTTCTGCCAGCCACTGCCTGTGGGCTTAAGCTGCAAGGACAAGCTCTGCCAACACATTGCATGGAGGGTTTGAAATTTTGCTCACGCAGACAAAAAAGGATTACAGATACACAATAAAGGCAGATTCAGACAGAAAATACTCTAAACAGGCTAAAGTGTGTTTCAAATATACATAGGCTTGGGAGAGAAAAGAGAAGGTATAGACAGTCATAAAAAAGAAATAAATAGTTTTAAAATAATAAAGTCCCCAAAAGGGAGTAAAGTCATAAAAATACATAAGGATGAAAAATACACAGAGAGAGTCTGGACACTGTATGTTACTGTGTTTTCTTCGAATTGTTTGACAGCTGAGGAAGGAGCAACAGCTGCTAAGAAATTTTTGATTATAAATGTTGCTGGATTAATCCAATTTATATATTTTAAAAATGCCTTGACTTCAAAATTTAAGTCAAAATATATGTTACTTTGGAAAAGAGGTTCTGCTTTTGTTTCCACAGGAAACAAGAGGCTGTGGATTCATTCCAGGTTAGTATGGATCAGGTATGATCAAAGGAGATCTCCTGAACCTTGACAGGTGATATCATCAGCAAAGATTATAGTTAATTTTCCAGGACTTGGTCATTATCTCAATTTTTCTCTCTGGGACCCTAACAATGCTTCACCCACAGACAGTAGGAAGCAGTTTAGAGAACATGACATTCACATTCCCAAGAGGGTTGTGGGAGACTTTTGATCATTTGGTGGGTTATGGATGTTTGTTCTCATTTAGGGGAATATAGTATATTGATAAAAATTTAAATTTATTTTTGCTACATGTATATATATATATATATATGTAACTATATATATATATATATATTTCTGCTATTGTTTAAGGTATTGTATCTATGCAGCTCATTTTAAAATGTAAGGTAAAATCCTGGTTTTTGAAAGCTATTATGATAAACTATTTAGGGTAATCAAGAAACATAGGTTAGTAATTAGGCATCTATAACAATCAAATTTGTAGATATGTTAGACATGTTTTCTAGATCATACAGTGATATATTTTAGATAGATGGTTTTCAAACACTTTGAAGAACTACAGAATATGGCATTTAAAATATTTTGTTAGGGATTTTCATGACAATGAGACACATCTGCTCCTGGCAGCAACAATTTACTTCATAAAAGGATGATGGTCATCTAAGAAACTCCAGAGGTGTTTGATTTTATAATAGCAAGATTAGCTGTTTGGGAAAGAAATGGCTCTTGGCTTTGACTGCTGACAATGTGCTGTGCAGACTAGACACTAGACTAGCAGGACACACAGGAAAAAACTGTTGAACTATGTCAAAACAAGGCAGGATGCTCCTTTGAGATTCCTGCTTCACAGAAGAGTCTGTTAGACATTCTGTAGGACACAGGGGAAAGTGACTGATGAACTTTGCGAATACAGGTGGGACAATCCTTCAAATTTCCTGCTAAAGTCTGCCAGATACTCTAGGCCTGTAGGCTGAAGATGGATGCCCCAAGATTACAGAAGAACTTTGGGTGACTGTCTAGGCTGTCAGATGTCTCTGTCTTTTCTAGAGTTTTGGAAGTTGCTGGCAATGCACTTCCTGTTTACTGAGGGAATATTGCATCCTTCTAGGGTCTTTGATGAAGTTGAAGACTAGATAGTTATAATCATAGTTCTCCTTAGTTATGATAAAAGTTAAATTCGATATGAAACTTTAGATTCACAAACATAGGATAGATGATGGAATATTTTTTTTAATTCTGCCAAATACAAATAGACTGGATATTGTAACTGTAATTCTTGCTTGATAACTGTTTTGCTATATGTAATTTTACTATGTTAAAGTGAAAACCTCCTTTTTTGATTAGACAGAAATGGGGGGAATACTGTGGGATGTCTTTCTGTACACTGTGAAAATGTGTTGCTCTCATTGGTTGATAAATAAAGCTGTCTGGCCAATGACAAGGCAGAATAAGGTTAGGAGGTACATTCAAACTGAAGACAGAGATGAAGAAGGGCAGAGTCAGAGCAGACACTGGGAGCTACCCAAGAAGCAAGATATGAAAGAACCGGTAAGCCACAGGCCATGTGATGATACATAGATGAATAGAAATGGGTTAATTTAAATATAAGAGCTAGCTAGTAATAAGGTGATCCATCAGCCAAGCATTTATAATTAATATAAGCCTCTGAGTGATTATTTAAAAGTGACTGTGGACAGGGCAGGACAGAGAAAAGTCTATGGTTACACATTATAATATAAAAGGGAACCAGAACTTCTCTGCAGCCTTTAGATGATTATAAGGGCACTAGTCTTATTATGAGAGCTGTACTCTCATAACCCGGTGACCTCTGAAGGTCACATACCATCACATCAGGAGCTACATATTAATAAAGATTCTCTTCAGTTTAAAATAAGGTTATATCCTCATAAAGATACCAAATTAAAATACCATAAGTCAAAATGCATTTAATGTATTGAATTTACTGGCCATAATTGCTTGGCAACCAAATATACTGTAGAAAATGGATTGTTGAGAGCAGTGGCTTGCTTCTGTTGCTCAGCAAAATTGTAACAGGAATATAACCAAATCCAAAAATCAAAGTACAGTTTCTATTATATATTATAAAATTGAAAAATTAAGCCAAAGACTACAACACTATTTATATTTGATGATTGAAGGTTATATTAGTTACTCTTCCAATGCTGTGATGAAATACTATGTTGAAGGCAAGTAATAGAAGAAAGAGTATTTGTACCTATGGTTCCAGAGGGTGAGAGTCCATAATGACAGAGTGAAGTCATAGTAGCAGGAGCAGAAAGTTGAGGACTCACATATGAACTGAAAGCACCAAGCAGAGAGGGAAAACTAGAAGTGATGTGAGCTTTTAACTGTCAAGGCCCACCATGAGTAACATACATCCTTCAATAAGACCACACCTCCTAAGCCTCCCAAATAATGTCACCAACTAGGGACTGAATATTCAAATGCTAGAGACTATGGGGAACATTTATCATTCAAATCACTGCAAGAAGGACACAAACATTCAGACAACAGCTGGCCTAATAATCACTTATAATTGCATTAGATATATTATGATCTAAATTTTCCACTTAAAAGACAAATAACTGAACTTGTCATGGTGTCACATGCCCATACCTTCAGCAACTCTGGAAACTGTGATGGGATTGTTCATCACTTGAGCTCAAGAATTTGTAATCAGTATAGCTAACATAGCCAGAATCTTAACAACAGGTGAATATCATAACATTGGTACACTAGATCAAATTACTTTATAATGCTCACATGGAGCACATTTTCTATGTATTGATTTATTTACTGCAAAGTAGAGAAAATTCATTTAAAAACAACAATACTGATCAGAAAGAAATACACTATGTGAGAGCAGTGGCCACACAATTGAGAAAATACTCATGGGCACAGTGTGTGACTCTTTATTCACACAGAATTTGAAACTTCAGGTGATGCAAATTCCCATAGACTAAAACAGAATGGATGAAGGAAAGCATTATCTTGCTTGTTCTGTTGGGTATGCTCCTGGTAACCTGAGATCTTTCTCAGTATGTCAAGTGCTGATGCCATAAGAAATCACACCTGCTCTTTATCTGAGCCTTACCTGCTTTAGTGGTTGAAAGTTTATTAAAGTTTAGATTTTGAATCAATATTTTAATTTGTTGATCTCCCAGATTAAAGATGAGAATAGGGAAAATAATTGTAAAGAACTAAATAATCCTCAAAGGAAAAGGTGATATGCCTTAGCCAATTTACTCTCTGGAAAGAATCCAGGGTCTGGGAGACAGCAGAGGCCAAGCAGGCAACTCTGCTTCCTTGGCAACCCCAGGCTTGCAGGCAGGTACCTCTCGTTAGGAAAGACTCAGAGCTATTTAAAAATCAGAAGGATGCTGAGCAACTTGCAACATTTCATGTAAAACACATTAAGTCAAGGAGCATTACAGGCTTTCAGAAGCAGTTTGCCTTTGCTAAGTTCTTTCATGTGCTTTGAGAAAACATGGAGGTATCCCAAACAATCATGATGTGTCATAAGTGGTTTTCTAACATTTGAAGACTACAGTATCATAAAATGAGTCATTTGTGTTTTAAATTGCACTCATTTTTCCTTTTTGTTTACTAATGTGGTATGAATGTAATTTAAAACTTCAAATACTCTAGTTCATTTGGGGCATTGCAGACGAATTGCTAGACGGTCTTATGAATAAAAACCTGGAGCCAGATATTGGGGTAAAAAGCTGAGAGATCAGAAGAGCAGAAAGAAGCCAGCCACATTCTCACCACTTGGAGATCCTCAGCCAAAGAGACCTACTTCCTGTATACCCACGCCTGTATGCCTTTCTGTTGATATCTCATTTCCTCTCTCTGCCCTGCTACATCATTTCCTCTTCCTGCCCAGCTCTGTCACTTCCTGTCTGTCTGTATGGTTAACTAATGTTGGAATTTAAGTCATGTGCCACCATGCCTGGCTCTGTTCAAAGTGTCGCCTTGAACTCACAGAGATCCAGATGGATCCCTGCCTCCTGAGTGATGGAATTAAAGGTGTTAAAGGCATGTGCTACCATTGCCTGACTTCCATGTTTAATATAGTGGCTGGCTTTTTCCTCTGATCCTCAGATAAACTTTATTAGGGTGCACAATATTTTGGAGGACACAATATATCACCACAGGGCATATTTTTTTAGAACATGGAATGGGACAGATCTTCATATTTCCTTTTGCTCCTCTGGATCCAATTCTCCAATTTCATCCCCAGCTCTGCAGCAGAAAACATGTGGAAGACTCAATCCCATTTCTATCGGATTATGTTCCCCTCTTAACTTCTCAACCTCTCATTGCATTATCCTAGGCCCCAACTCCAATAGGCACTCCACGGGAACCCACAGGCCACTCCTACCAGGGAAACAGGTAGGCTAACTGCAAATCTTCACCTCTCCCTGCATTTCTCCAACTCTAGTCCTCTAGTCTCATCCCCAGCTGGGCAGCAGAACACACATGGCAACCTCCCTTTCCTCCGCTGTTCCCATCTCCAGTGGATCCTACAGATCTTCCCTCCTACTCCCTTCCCCAACTCATTGCTTTGTCCAAGACCCCAAACCCAGCAGTTACACCCTGAGAGCCCACAGAAGCAGATAAGCTACATACAGCTCTTCACCATTCCCTCCATTCTTTCAAGTCCAATCCCCCAGTCTCATCCCCAACTCTGTATCATCCCCAAAACTGCTGTGGTCTCTCCTCAATCTTGCCACCAAGAAGATTAAAGAAGCAGATTCTGGTAGAACACCTTGCTTTCCTCCATCTTATGAAGCCCTTCCATCCCAAGGCCCATCCCATCCCCATTTCTAAGTCTCAGGTCCTAATACCCAGAAACACATTTTACACAGAAACCCCAGTGCCCACAGCTATAAGGACTCCAGAAGATTTTCCTATCAGACAATGCACAGTCACCACACTCTTCTAAGAGCCTGAGAGGAAACAAAAACCAAGGAACAAAGCATCTATCCAATAAAGACAAGGCCAGATATCAGCACATAGAATTACAATCTTCCCATTCCAAGACATAGATAACACTGTGAAAACACAATCAATAGCAGCCAGGATAATATGTCTCCACTACAGCCCAGCAACTCAGCCACAGCAGGCTGAATATTCCAATATAGCTGAAGCATAAGACCTTAAAATCACCTGTAAGAAGATGGTAGAGGTCTTTAAAGAGGAGATGAATAAATCTCTTAAAGAAATCGATGAAAACACAAACAAACAGTGGAAGAAAATGAATAAACCATCCAAGTAGAAATGCAATCAATAAAGAAAACTCAAACAGGCAAATCTGGAAATGAAAAATTTAGGAACTCAAACAGGAACAACAGAAATAAGCCTCACCAGCAGAATACAAGGGATGGAAGAAAGAATCTTAGGCATTGAAGACACAATAGATGAAATGGGTAGATCAATAAAAAAGAATGTTCATTATAAGAAACTCATGACCCCAAACATCTGGGGAAATCTGGAAAGGAAATCTGGGACACTATGAAAAGACCAAATCAAAGAATAATAGGAATAAAGGAAGGAGAAAACACCCAGGTCAAAGGCACAGAAAATATTTTCAATAAAATCATAGAAGAAAATCTCCTTGGCATAAAGATTGAGATGCCTATCAAAGTACAAGAAGCTTATAGAACAACAAATAGACTGCACCAGAAAAGGAATTCTCCCTGACATATAATAATCAAAGCACTCAACATATAGAACAAAGAAAATATTATTAGCTCTAAGGGAAAAAGACAAAGTAACATATTAGAATTAAACTTGATTTCTCAATGAAGATTCTAGATGCAAAAAAGGCAAGGATGGATGTGCTGCAGACTCTAAGAGACCAAAAATCTCTCCCCAAACTACTCTATGCAGTATAGTAGTCACCATAGATGGAAAAAAAAGTCATTCCATGATAAAAATCAAATTTAAACAATGTCTATCTACAAATACAGTCCTACAGAAGGTGCTAGAAGAAAATTCCAATATAAAGATATTAATTATATCCAAGAAAACACAAACAAACGATCCCACACAAGCAAATTAAAAGAAGGGAAGCACACAACAACAATAAAATAACAATAAAATAAAATAACAGCAACCAACAATCATTAGCCAGTGCTACCTCATGGTCTCAATTCTTCAATAAAACAAAACAGACCAAGAAAATAGATGTAAAAACAGGATCTGTCATTCTACTGCATCCAAAAAACACACCTTAACATCAAAAAAATCAAAATAGCATCATGCATTCTATTTGACCATCACAGATTAAAGCGAAATATCAACATAAGAGAAAACAGAAAGGTTACAAACTCATGGAAATGGAACAACTCTCCACTCAAAGAAAAATGGATCAAGATAGAAATTAAGAAAAAATTAAGGCCTTTATAGGATTGAATGGAAATGAATACATAACATATGTAAACTTATAGGACACAATAAAGAATATTCTAAGAGGCAAGTACATAACACTAAGTGCCTCTGTAAAAAAAAAATTGGAGAGAAATCATACTAGCAATTTGACAGCACACCAGAGCTCTAGAACAAAAAGAAGAAATCATATCTAAGAAAAGTAGACAGCAAGAAATAATCAATCTGGGGACTGAAATAAGTTAAATAGAAACAAAGTAACAAAATAAAGAATCAATAAAACAAAAAGTTAGTTCTTTGGAAAAATCAATAAGATTGACAGGCCCTTATTTAAATTAGCTAAAAGAAATGAAGGGGGGACATAACAACAGACACTGGGGAACCTAGGGATCAGAGGAACACACTTTAGAACATGTATTCCATCAAATTGGAGACTCTAAAAGAAATGGATAATATTCTCGATACATACCACCTACCAAAGTTAAATCAATATCAGATAAGCAATTTAAATAGATTTATAACCCCTAGTGAAATAGAAGCAGACATTGGAAGTCTCCTAACCATAAAAAGCCAGGGGCTGTTGGTTTTAGCACAGAATTCTATGAGACTTCCAAAGAAGAATTAATGTCAATACTCCGAAGTATTCCACAAAAGAGAAACAGAGGGAAAATTGGCCAATTCATTTTACGAGACCACAGTTACCAATACCTAAATCACACAAAGATTCAACAAAGAAAGAGAATTACAAATCAATTCCCCTATGAACATTGATGCAAAAATACTCAATAAAATCATTACAGACTGTGTTAAGAACACATCAAAAAGATCATCTATCATGATTTAGTAGGCTTCATAGCAGAAATGCAGGGATGATTCAATATATGTAAATCCATAAATATAATCCACCATATAAACAAACTGAAAAACAAAACCACATAATCATTTCATTAGATGCAGAAAAGGCCTTTGACAAAATCCAGTAGCCTTTCATGATAAAAATTCTCAGGAGATTAAGGATACAAGGAACATACTTTATAATATTAGCTGTTAAGTCAATGGTCAATGATAACCAAGCTACAATATGCAGAACCACAGAGGATGGGTATAGAGGGAGGGACTAGAGTGAACAGACATATCTTGCCAGGAAAGAGAAATAAAATAGATAATTATGGATGGATAGTGGTGGTGGAACAGGAAGAGCAAGTAGAGAGGCTGGGGGATAGGAAGTTGTGAGAGGTAGAACAGTGAGAGGCAGCTAAAATTAAGGTGCATTTGAAAGGTTATATAGAAACCTAATACAGTAGAAACTTTATAAAATATATACACATATGAAGATGATCTAAATGAAATTGCCAAGTAATGGGGGAGACAGAGTCCAAATTGGCCATCTCTTGTTATAAAATGAAGCTTCTAGTACAAGGATTGGATTATATCCAGTTGAGTTTTTGGCCAAGGGGGTTCCATGGGAATCCCTAAACAACCCAGGCTGTTGCCAAGACTATGGATTACTCCCCACAAACTGACAGCAAGGCCCCATTGCTGAAGACAACACCTACATAACTCATTAAACATGGAGATATCAAGTAGGTGCCGACATAAAGCCTCCACTTCTACATTCTTCTGTCTTTGGCACAGAAAGGTACTCCAAATTCTAACAGAAGAGAAATGTAAACACCAAGCCAGCCACAAACACTTTGATCTACATGATGTAATGTTTGTAAGATATGCCAAGGCAATGGTGACACAAAGCTTGTGGGAATAACCAACCAATAACTGATTGCACTTAGGGACCACTCTACGAGATGGAATCCATAGCTGATATTGTTGGTTGACCAAGAACCAGAGACTAGATAGCCCAGAGACCTAGGGTAAAACCAAATAATATTTCTCTTTTTTTTTTTTTTTTTTTTTTTTTTTTTTTTTTTTTTTTTTTTTTTTTTTTTTGGTTTTTCGAGACAGGGTTTCTCTGTGTAGCTTTGCGCCTTTCCTGGAACTCACTTGGTAGTCCAGGCTGGCCTCGAACTCACAGAGATCCGCCTGGCTCTGCCTCCCGAGTGCTGGGATTAAAGGCGTGCGCCACCACCGCCCGGCAATATTTCTCTTTTAAAAAAATGTAGTGATAAAATGACTCCTAATGATGTTCTGCTATACTCACAGGTCACTGCTGTATTCAGCCATCAGCAAAGAAGCTTCCTCCTGCAGCAGATGGGAAAAAGTATAAAAACCCATAGCTAGACAGTATGAAGAGAGAGAGAGAGAGAGAGAGAGAGAGAGAGAGAGAGAGAGAGAGAGAGAGAGAGAGAGAAGAGAGAAGAGAGAGAGAACAAGAGAACACCTGGGTCTAAATTTGATGTCTCCTTCATTCAGGAAAACACCCAGAAGAAGAGGCTGAAAGTACAAGAGCCAGAGGGGATGATGGACACCAAGAAAACAAGGCCCTCTAAATCAACATGAACTCACAAAAACTGAAGCAGAATGCATAGGGCCTGCACAGGTCTGCACCAGGTCCTCAGCATATATATTTTGGCTGCCAATTTAGTGTTGTTATGATATTCCTAAATGTGTGAACGAGTAGGTCTCTGATTCTTGGCCCTTCTCTTGGGTTCCTTTCCTTCTATTGGTTTGTCCTGTCTAAATTTGATGGGAAAGTTTTTGTTTTTTCTTATATTTTATATTGTTATATATTTTAAATAATGAATGAAAACCTAGACATTAGAGTAAAGTGTAAATTTATACTTGCTGGGAGAACAAAAATTAGTTTTCTCCAATGGAGTGACACTGGGTATATCATCCTCTTCAGGGCAGGCCTCATGTTCAGGAGTAACTAACCAACATATAATGGTCTTCACAGCTATTTTGTGTGCTTTTATTTGGTTACAGATTTTTCTTTCTTTTTGGATGTTGTTTTATTTTGTTTTCTTGGGTTGGGGGATTGTTGTATTGGGTTTTTGTTTGTTTGTTTTGAGAAGGAACTTAAAGTTGGGTGGGTAGGGAGAGGAAGAAGATTCGGAAGACTTGGGGAAGGGGAAGAATATGATCAAAATACATTTAAATTTAAAATTTTAAAATAATAAAATATAAAAAACCTGATATGGGAATCTTTTCTCCAACTGTTCTTTAAAAATAGAATATTAACATTTGAACTTTGTTGTTCTTAGATTCAATTCCTGACAGGAGAGCTTTTCATGATTCCAACTGAACTGTGAGGAAGGCAACAAAGAAGCCTTTTGGGGACGCTGTTTTCTGTTAGATCTGAGGGTTTTCCTGGGAGTGGAGTGGACAGGGTGGCGGGTTGACAGAGACCTTTACTGTGGCTGTGTGCTGCCTGCACTTCAGCCTCCTGGGAGACACTGCCTCTGGGCAGACTCTGGGAGGCAGACCAGGCTGGCAGGCACCAAGGCTGCAGCATCCTCCAGCAGGCAGTGGCGTTCTACCCTGACCTTCCCAGGAAACACAGATCTTTTCTGGGACCAGCCAGGTAAGATAAAGATTGTGCTGGTAGTCCTATTATCTAGCAGAAACGTGCCTCTGTAGAATTCGGTGGGGTGACCTGAGTGTGTCCTGGTGCTCTAAAACAGGGCGTAGGGTAAATGTACATGTTCTTAGGAGTTAGAGGCTTCTGCGCGGTACTTTGATGTATTCAGTGGGCTGGAATCAGATTTCCACAGGTGGAGGCAAGAGCTTGGGAACCTGCAGCCACCTCCAACACTGGACCTCGCGTCTCCCTAAAGCCACACATCCAGGAATCTAACCTGTGTTTTTAATTCTGCTTAGCCTGGGACTCCCGGCGACAGTGGGCTGAGTAGCTTGCGGGGAACGCCCCTCCGGTGCACACACAGCCAGAGAAAGGTTCAGAGACTTTGGCAGTGCCCGGGTGCAGATCCCTGTCAACGCAGACTTACGGAGTCGGGTCTCGCAGGACTGCTGAGTGAAATTGGGGTGGCCGCCGGGTCTCCTGCAGTGGCCAAGATGTACAACTTGTCGCTCTCCGAGCCTGGCGGGGACAATGTGTCCTGCGGCGGCTTGACTCTGGGCTGTCCCAACGGGTCGAGCCCTGCGCCTCTGCCGCTGCCGCAGCCACTGGCGGTAGCAGTACCTGTCGTCTACGCGGTAATCTGCGCGGTGGGACTGGCGGGCAACTCAGCGGTGTTGTACGTGCTGCTGCGCGCGCCGCGAATGAAGACTGTCACCAACGTGTTCATCCTCAACCTGGCTATCGCCGACGAGCTCTTCACCCTCGTGCTGCCCATCAACATCGCCGACTTCCTGCTGAGGCGCTGGCCCTTCGGGGAGGTCATGTGCAAGCTCATCGTGGCCGTCGACCAGTACAACACATTCTCTAGCCTCTACTTCCTCACCGTAATGAGCGCGGACCGCTACCTGGTGGTGTTGGCCACAGCCGAGTCGCGCCGGGTGTCGGGGCGCACTTACGGTGCTGCGCGCGCTGTCAGCCTGGCGGTGTGGGCGCTAGTGACTCTGGTCGTGCTGCCCTTCGCGGTGTTCGCCCGGCTGGACGAGGAGCAGGGCCGACGCCAGTGCGTGCTGGTCTTCCCGCAGCCAGAAGCCTTCTGGTGGCGTGCCAGCCGCCTGTACACACTGGTCCTGGGCTTCGCCATCCCGGTCTCCACCATCTGCGCCCTCTATACCACCCTGCTGTGCCGGCTGCGTGCCATCCAGCTAGACAGCCATGCCAAAGCCCTGGACCGAGCCAAGAAGCGTGTGACCTTGTTGGTGGCGGCGATCCTGGCTGTGTGCCTCATCTGCTGGACGCCTTACCACCTGAGCACCATAGTGGCGCTCACCACCGACCTGCCGCAAACGCCGCTGGTCATTGGCATCTCTTACTTCATCACCAGCCTGAGCTATGCCAACAGCTGCCTCAATCCCTTCCTCTATGCCTTCTTGGATGACAGCTTCCGCAGGAGCCTTCGGCAGCTGGTGTCCTGCCGTGCCGCCTGATGCCCTCTGGACCCGAGGCAGCAATGCCATCGGGGTTCAGGGGAACCCCGGGAGTTCAGTTCCCAAGCAGCAGCCCCGACGTCCTGTCCTGAGGCCCCTTCCTGGCATGCAGAACCGCAGACTCTACTCAGAACTGTGTGATTCCGGATTTGCTCAGCCCCGAGGTGAGGTAGAGGATAGGTTGGTTGGGTAAGGACACAGCACTGCTTTCTCCTTACAGCTAAGTGCAGAGCTTGACCCTGAACTTAGGGTGAGTGACTTAAGCAGTGTTGTTGAAACGTGAGTCTAATTTTCCCGATGTCTTAGGCGCCCCCCTCCAGCGTCTCAGCGCTTGCTGTGTATTTTGCTTCTTTGCCTTCCACAACAGATGCCCGTGCTGTTGGTCACGCCGGTAAACAGCCTGTCCTGACCCTTCTTAGGTGCATTCTAACTGCCTGGTAACAGGGTTAAGGCCATGCCTCACTGGAGATGTTGGGGGTGGGCGTGGGGGTGGTGAAGGAGGCTGGAGCCTGGCTATGACTGACAAGAATAAAGATAATCACCTACCCAGTTTCCCCGACAACCTTTCTTCTTTCCAACCTCTGGTTTCACCCTAAAGACGATCACAGAGGCTGCAAGGGCCAAGAGTTCAGAGAAATCACCAGAGCCAGGTTCCAGCGCCCTCTTGAGGAGCCAGGTATCCAGCGAGTTTCTGAGAGCTGCTTCTGTAGTGGGGTGCACCAGTCAACAGCTCTTAACAACATATTGGTCCTTTGGGGTTTCTGTAAAGTACTCCAAAGCATCCCTCATGGACTTCACCGGTCTCATACGACTTGGACCATTGCAATTGTTTGTGTGCGCAGTTTTTGAGGAGAAAGAACTCTATAAATAATACATGTGTCTTAATCTCATAGGCTACTTAGAGGACTGTAAAAAATAAAAATGCAACTTGTTCCATCCTTGGTTCCACTTCCTGACTATTCTTCCAGGATCTCCCTTCAGTGACAGCCCCAAGTGGGACCCGCCTCACACCCCAAGCTTTTTCTTGGCTAGACCCTTGCGTACACTCTAACCACAGGGAAGTCCTAAGCTTTGTTCAATTCTCCGGGTTTGCCTCTGGAAGCCCTGGGAACATCTGTCTCTGATTTCCCATGGGGATCAGCTGGTACCTGCTTTTATATCTTTTATCTCTACCTGTGAAAGACAAAACTGGAGGAGGAGTCTGACCAGTCCTCTGCAGTTCACACCTCAGACACAAGGCCTGGGGTAACCAGACCCATCAGTCACTGCACTGTCTTACATGGTGTCTTTAGGATGAATGACAGGAAGGAATGATATGATTTTAAAGTTTGTTTCCTATAGGAAAGTTCTCTTTCATGCGTATTACGAGTGTTGCCAGCAGATTTTGTTTATCCAGTTTGGCATTTAAGCCAGTTTCTCAGTTATTCACATTCAAAATACCCTTCAAAAATATGCAGAAGGAGGGAGCCCAAGCTCCTCTCTGATTTTGGTGAATGAGAATTGGTTCTTTAGTTCTTAGGGTTGTGGGAAAATTAAGATAATTTTCAAGTATTAGTTGAGAAAGTGAATCTAAGGCTGTGTGTCTTGAGTGCAAATAACAGTAAATTGTTCAAAATAAAGCTTTCCAACAGTCATGCCTTTGAATGATGGCTATCCCGGACTCAGAATCAGCCTCTGCTGAGCCTTCAGAGGTGTCTGGAATGTGTTCAAATAGTCTTCAAATTTCTGAGTAGCATTCCACAGATATTTCTTTAAAACTTAATTCTTGTATGAGTGCTCTGTAATTTTTCAAAAATAGTGTTTTAAAACTTATCGACTTTTAGATTGTCCAGGATGATGGATAAATGACATAGTGGAAGTTTGACTGCAGATGCCAAGAACTGTCACTTTAATTGGAAATTCAGTCTTCATAAACGCAGCAACAACACAGATCAGAGGGAGGTCCACGAAGTTTTCTGTCTATTGTATCACCCCTACCTGAGATGGACCTGTGTATGTCCTGTAGTCTCTGGATGCTGCTGGGAAAACACAGGTATGAGTATTATTTTGTCCCTCACAGCCAGGTACAGACACTGAAAACCTAGTTTTCAGGAAGAGGACTCAGTATCAATGTCACTTTCTAAGTCCCTGGTAATCACTGTATCACCTCTAGGCCACCACTATTTTTGTGAGATTTGGGAGTCCAGACAGTATGTCTTATAACTACCTTCTATGTCTTAGGAAATACATAGAGGAAATAAGCAAACAAATCAGACAGGAATAAAATTTATAATTCCATGTTAATTCTTACAGTCTTTGTGTAAACTATGCTGTTTGGCTTTACCCTTCTAACATTTAAAAGTGTAAATTTGGTTTATTAAATTTAGTGTAATTGTAAAATGTGGGTTTTATGCTTTCTCAAGAAATGCAGAAATTTGCTAATCAACTGCAGATTTCAGTCTAGAATAAAAGCTGAAACATTCTGTGTGACGAGTGTATATTATGTTTCCAAAAAAAAAGAAAGCAAAACAAAAACCAACCAAGCAACACCCCCCCCCCCACACACACACACACACAAACCAGGAGTCTTAACCCACATAATGGGCTTGCATCCCATGAATAGGAAGTCAAAACTAGTATGGCCTTTTAGAAAGTGGAGAAAAATTACCTGCAGCAGGTAAGAAGAGCTTGAGAAATAATGAAAGACCATGTCTTCACTGGACAGGGGAGTATAGGGAATTTATCTGGAAATCCTGTACATATACCTATGGGAAAGTACTTCAGGGACAAGCATATCCAAGCATATTCAGTTAGGTGGATGCTACTGAGCATGCTCAGTTGAAGGTTATAATTCAAGAGGGAAAATGGTGACAAGAACACATCTGGGTACATTCAGCTTTCATAGCAAATATTTGATGGACAATATTCTTGGGTGTGCTCAGTTTGCATTATGTGTGGTGGGTGGTCAACCTCACAGTTGTTCTGCAGTTCTGGGCCATAACTAGTGCACAAGGGGTATTCCCAGAAATCTCCTTTCCAAGTAGGTTTTAGTTATAGCCAAAGACATGGATCCGTTGAAGGTGAGTTAACGTGGGAACCACAACCTCACTTAATTGCTAACCACTTAACTTGCTAAGTTTAGAAAATATTGCCTTTATGGAAAAGTCATACAAAGAAACAAAGAAAAAATTTGATAAGAAATAAAGATTTAAATTCCCATATATACCTTTTAATTTAATTCTTATAAAAATGATACAAAGCTTGGTCAAGGATTCTAATACTTATATTGGCCATAGAAAAGATAATAAGCTTTTACCGTACAACTGTAAACTTCCTTTATTGAAAATTTGAACAACCATGGGGAAGGTGAGAAAGAAAGGATTGCTAAGTTACTAGCACACATATGCCATTCCATTAGCAGTGTACACATTCACAGCTCAAATATGTACATGGCAGAGAACCTCACTAAAACCCCTCCTTTCTCCAGCAACATGCCTTAAGGAGCCTTAATCTACTATGAAAGGTGATATAGACTGAAGGCCAAGTGTTCCCCGTAGGCTCCTGGGTTTGAATTCTTGGTCATTAGTTGGTGGTAATGTTTTGGGAAATAATGGAAACCTTTGAGATAAGGATTCTGGACGGCAGAAATGGGTCTTTGAGTGACACCATGTTATTAGCCTGCTTCTAGTACTGTTCTCTGCTTCCTGCCTGCTGTGATATAAGAAGCCACCTTGTCCTCCCACCACTAGGAACTGACTGAACCACTTCTACCACCATGCCATCCTGATCATGATGGCTAAAACTCATTGAAACCATGAGTCAAAATAAAAGCTTCCTTCTTTAAATGGCATTGGTTAGGCATTACATATGGTGACAAGAAAGTACCTTGTCTTATTCTGTTTTGGCAAAGAGATTAATTTGCAATGTAATTTGCTTTAGTAATACTAAATATTGAGCTACAGAAAATTGATGTATTTGAATTATTTAATAGAGAAAGAAAGGTATACCTATTATTTCATCACAGAGGATAATAGCTGTAGCAGGCTACTGAACTATAGCTATGCCATCTCATGAAAGTATTCCTAAAAATACTCTAAGTCTAAAACAATCGGGTAAAACTGGTCTCTGGAACAGCCCTAAATTCCTATACAGTGTGACCTTGAGCTAAAGGTTAGCTGCCTGATCCTTTAACTGTTATCTCTCCACTTCTGTAAACATTTGCTTTCTGTATACATAACAATTGCAGTTTTTGCTCTTAAAAACTCAAACCAACTGGAGGTTGGGGCTGCTTCCTGCTTATCTGCCTGGAACAGCCCCACTGTCAGTAAATAAAGACTCCATTCATCTTGTTTAGGCCTCTCAGGAGTTCTTTTCTTCTGGTACTTTATAACACTAACAATAACAGCAGCAACAACAATACTACTAATAATAAAGTTTAATAATCAAACCTCAATGTTGGGGTGTTGTCCTGTGATAGAGTGCTTACTTAGGATCCAGGAGACCCTGATTTTGATCCCAAATAGAGGGAGGAGTGAGAGAGAATATAAATAAAATGACAGTCCTAACTCAGCCTTGCAAAACATATGGAGCTGTTTATATACAAAAATAAAAGTACACTCCCCAGAAAAAGCCCCTTGGTCAATTGCAAAGGCACTTCACACTGCAGCTTCTAGGCACCATGCCTATGGAGGTATGCTCCATTAGTGCTCTATAAATAGAATGTTGAGCTGCCCTGCTTCATGTGGAATACAGTTAGCAACACATGACACTCTTCTTGGATGTCTGTTTATACCATATCTCATGAGGTTACCTGGCAACATCACATCAATTAGAAGGACAATAGCAAAAGATGAGCAAAGAGAAGAAAATACAATATGATGTATTCCAGGAACTATCAGAATGGATAGAGTGTGTGCATGCACAATGCAGAGCAGTCTTCTTTTTGTGACAGATACTGCCCTGCAGCAAGAACACGTCACACTCCACAGAGTGTTCTTGTGTACCATTTTGTGAAATCCAGATCTAACAGAGAGAGTGTCTTTATGGTGCCTGCCTTTATTGGAAGAGACCCGAAGAACAGACTCAATGACTACAGTGACCAGCCAGCTGCATACCACAGGGAGACAGGTGGCTCTCTATATTCAGTTGTGTACATTCAATAAAGTGGGAGAGATTGCCAGTGCTCCCAAGAACAAGGGTCTTATAATTTATATACACCAAGTAAATAGAACAAAACTCCACATGCTTCATCTGTCTGACCAAGTAGCTTATTTCAGGTAGCAAGGCCTTTGTCTGCCAGAAGAGAAAAGCCCAGCCATTTTCAGGCTAAGTGGCAAGGATGAAGCAACCAAACTGGAAGGAATGAAAATATTTACACCTCAGGAGTGCCCATTGAGGGGTCTACGTGCTTGCTCATCAGACTTATTTGGTTGCAGTAACTCTGCTCTCCTGTTAAAAACTCCACCCATACCCATTTCTCAACCTGTTCTCTTTGTAAAGGCATACTGGTTACAGTCACTGGTCAGAAGGGAGGATTTTTTTTATATATTATTTCCCTTTTTAAAAAAGTGTAATTTACGTTTATTATTACAGTTAGTTGTTATGGTTAGGTTATTCCATCCACAGAACCAGAAAAAAAAGTAAAGGCAAAAACATTTCAAATATGCTAAAGTGAGACTTCTTGAATCTTTTTTGTTTGCATTTGAAAGGAAGATTGCATCTAGGTGATTTTAAATCTTTCAGAAAAAGCCCCAAAACAATAGGCCATGGGCAAGTGAGATGGCTCAGTGGATACAGTTGGTGGCCGTTCAAGCCGGGCAATATGAATTTGATTCCAGAAACCCATGTAAAGATGGAAGAAGAGAACTGCCTCCAGAGTTGTCCTCTGCCACATTCAAGCCATGATTTTCCTCTCATGTAACCATGATGTACACACACACACACACACACACACACACACACACACACACACACACACACAAACACACACACAGAGAAGAAAGAAAGAAAGAAAGAAAGAAAGAAAGAAAGAAAGAAAGAAGGAAAGAAGGAAAGAAAGAGAAAAAAAGAAAAAAAAGAAAGGAATGAAGGAAGGAAAGAAGAAAGAAACCAATAACCCATGTGGTCTTTCATGTAAAAATTTTAAGTTTTATACTTTAAATAGTTTTATTTTTATCCAAATAATACACATACATTAGTTGGGTTTTTAGAATTGTCCTGGACAGCTTCATTGAACCAGGCACACCAGTTTAGTCCTTCGAGACCTGAGTCCCTTTAAGAGCTGTTTCAGTTATTTATTCTGGGATTAAGTTTATACTTCACTGTTTAATTCATTTGCAAACATGATTAGGGAAGAAAACCACGGTTTTTCCTTCCCTTCCCCTGATGCAATTCTGCTTAGGTGGGTGCTAGACATTCATGAGCCAGCCAGAAGCCTTGTAGTGATGGGCAGGTAGATCCCATTATGATGAGAAAATATGTGGTTGAGAAATGGAAGAGAAAAAGTAAAATAGTCCATGTGCTGTGGAAAGAAGCAGAATGGAAGAAATGAAGGCAGTGAGTAGTAGGCTGAAGTGGTAGGCCTTCTTGCCATAGGCCATGATGACATGCAGACCTAGGCTGCTGCCAAAGGCCATGTCTGGGTCCATGGTCCTACCACAGCCAGGGTCTGTGTGGATATCCATGGTCCATATTGCCACCAAATGCCCCGAGGATGCTCAGCATCTGGACTGCCACCTGTGGACATGTAGGTGTCTGAGGGCCACTGCTGGAGCCAGGCTGATCTGAGTGGCCTGTGCTTATCCAGGCCTAAGCTGCTGGCAAGGACCCTGTCTGTGGCCCTACAGCAACCAGAGTCTATGTTAATGTCTGAGGCCCATGTTGCCACCAAAGGCCACAAGGAAGACAGGGGTGTGGGTCCAATGTGCAACATTGTTGACGTCTGAGGGTCATGCCATCACTGAAGCCATTCTGGTCTGCTGTGGGATGTTCTGTATGGCAAATGTGTTGCTCATTAGTCAATAAATAAAACACTGATTGGCCATTGGCTAGGCAGGAAGTGTAGGCGGGACAAGGAGGAGAATAAAGCTGGGAAGTGGAAGGCTGAGTCAGAGAGACACTGCCAGCCGCCATGATGAGAAAGAGCATGTGAAGATGCCGGTAAGCCACGAGCCATGTGGCAAGGTATAGATTAATGGAAATGGATTAATTTAAGCTGTAAGAACAGTTAGCAAGAAGCCTGCCACGGCCATACAGTTTGTAACCAATATAAGTCTCTGTGTTTACTTGGTCGGGTCTGAGGGGCTGTGGGACTGGCAGGTGATAGAGATTTGTCCTGACTGTGGGCCAGGTAGGAAAACTCCAGCTACACTGGTCTGGGTGGTCTGTGCTGCCACACAGGGCCCTGTGCTGCAGCTGAGGGCCATGTCTGGGTCTGTGGCCCTTCAGCAAGCTGGGTCTGAGTTAATATCTGTGGCTCCTGTTGCTACCAAAGGTCGTGTGGTTGCCTGGGGTCTGATCAGCCACTTGGGACCATGTTGATGTCCAAGGACCATGCTGTAGCTGGGGATATACAGACCTGAATGACACATATTACTACCTGTTGCCATGGTAATGTCCAGGGCTGAGATGCTGCTGAGGGACATGTCAGTGTCCATGGCCCTATAGCAGCCAGAGTCTGAGTTAACATCCATGATCCCTGTTACCACTGAGGGCTGTGTGGAGGTCCAGAGTCAAGTCGGCCACCTGAGTCCATGTTGGTGTCCAAGGGCTGTGCTGTAGCCGGGGCCATGCAGATCTGAGTGGCCTGCACTGCTACCAAATGCTATGGTGAAGTCTGGGCCAGAACTGCAGCTGAGGACCATGTCTGGGTCCATGACCCCGCTGCAGCTATGATCTGTGTTGTGCTATGTCTGAGGCTCCTGCTACCATCATAGGCCATGCAGAAGCCCAAGGTCTGGGGCCGTGGTAATCTGAGTGGCCTGTGCTGCCATATAGGGCAATGGCTGTTACTGTGGACTATGTCTGGGTCCATGGTCCTACTTCAGTTGGGTCTATGTTGAAATCTGAGGTCTGTATTGCCACCAAAGTTCTCACAGAAGCCCAGGGTTGAGGCTGCAGCTTGTGGTCTTGTTGGTGTCCAGGGGCCATGACACCACCAGAGCCATCCTGTATTGTTGCTGTGAGGACCAGCCTCCAGCAGCACAGAGTTTGGGGGGAGCTTACAGAGTCAGTGGACTTGGACTTTGACTTTACTATTTGAGAGAGTAAAACTTAACTCTTAGGGGCTGATGAGGGGGGCTAAACTTAATTCTCTGGGGCTGGCTCAAACACACACACACACACACACACACACACACACACACACACACACACATCTCCAACATGTCAGGATCTCACCTAGGGTGCTGATGAATGGCAAGACTTCAGCATGTCAGAGAAACTGAAGAAGAGATGCAGAGCAAGTGAAGTACTGGACAGACAAACAGACACACAAGGACTTTTCTGAGGGCCAAAGCTTCTTTCTTCATTTTCTTACTCTTGCTGTTGTTTGTTCTGCTCTATTCTTCTGATGTTTACCTTCTGTCTATCTTGATGTCTTTCTTCTGACTTTCCTTCTACATCTTTCCTGGTGTTTTCTTTTTCTCATGTCTTTATTTTTTGCCTTACAGCTTATAAGCAATACAAAGATTACAATGTGGTTACATTCTATTTTTTAAGGGAATATTACAATGAATGTAAGTGAAAAACAGCATGCTTCCCATATCCCTTACACGATTAAACATTTATGTATTACAGGTGAAGAGCAAATTATTCCCAAGAACCCACATCCATTCATACCCAAGCAACTTGTTATGGATTCACAGAGTGTAAACAAGCAAGGCATTTTCCTCAACCAGTTCTTTGGCTGGCAGGCTGCATTTTGCAGTTACAAAGAAAGGACCAATCATTTTATTACTTACCTCAAAAGGTAATCTCATATGAAATCTTAAAAGAATCACAAATCTAAACTTTTATGTCTGAAAAATAGTCAGCTCTATTTTAAATCTTCAGGATGTGTACCCACTCACTAACAGGAAGCTGAGGGCAGAAATGGGATTAATAAGGAATTAATCATTGCCTTTGGTCACCAGCTAATCCTACCAAGAAAGGCCCCTCAGATAGTAATAATTGGGCTGCTTTGTTCTTGTTGTCTGATCTTAACTAGTCCCTTGCTCAGCTATAAAAGGATGCCTTTTTAAACTTTAAATTGTTTTCCAAGATTTTCTACCTCAGAGCCATTAACAAAAATATCTTAACCTAAGTTATTTTCATGCTTTGTTTTAGCTATGATACACACCAAAACCTATAAACACATCTCTCAACATTAAGATTAAAAGAATTTAAGCTAACTGGGCTTCTGGGACTCAATTGTTTTTCTTAATCATCAACCTAAGGTACAGTCTATATGGCTCCTCAATAGAAACGTATGTATATGACACTTCCTTGTTTTATTTTTTACCCTCTGTAGCCTCTGGGTTATCAGAAGCAGGGACAACATTTTATCTTACTTTTACATATATTAATTTTCCATTAAGCTAACCTCTATCTATATTTATAATATACTATATTTATTAAAAACTCCCAATCATCAAAATTCTATTTAAACTGACATTATTATTATATAAAATCATTGCTTCAGTTAAACAGTATAGCTTAGGAGGAAATCATTTTCATAATAATCCACAGGTAAAAATGCTCAGTAGAAGGGGATATTTCCATGAGATAAATGTGGTGATATTGTGTTCCCCAAAATATTGTGCACCCTAACAAGCTTGTCTGGGGTCAGAGAACAGAACAGCCACTAGATGTAGAGGCCAGAAAATGGTGGCACACACACCTTTAATCCTAGCATTCCAAAGGCAGAGATCCGTCTGGCTCTCTATGAGTTCAAAGCCACACTGGAAACAGCTAGGCATGGTGACACACACCTTTAATCCCAGGAAGTGATGGCAGGAAGTAAAAGGTATATAAGGTGTGAAAACCAGGAACTAGAGTTAAGCTTTTAGGCTTTTGAGCAGCAGTTCAGCTGAGATCCATTCAGATGAGTACTCAGAGGATTCCAGTTTGAAGAAATGAGATCAGCTGAGGAATTGGCGAAGTAAGGTTAGCTGTGGCTAGTTCTGTCTCTCTGATCTTTCAGAATTCACCCCAATACCTGGCTCCTGGTTTTGTTTTTGTTAATAAGACCTTCTAACAATTTGTGTTACAGATAAACACACCACATTACAGGCAGTGGGTATCCCTCCACACCTATTCACACCACGCCAGATATCAGAGAAAAATGGCATTGGCAAACATGTAAAGACATAGCAGTAGCAAGAGACATTCTGGGGCCAAGGGTCTTGGGGGCCTTGCCTATCTAAGATTCATCCATCAGAGCTTCACTTTCTGGTGGGACCATTCCCTGAAGTCAATTGCCAGCTGTTGCTCCTCCAACACAGTCGTTGTCAATCCTGATCTGAGTGGCCAGTTCTTCCACTTGGAGCCAGGATGTCATCCAGGCCTGAGCTGCTGCCGAGGGCCATGTCTGCATCCATGTTCCAGCTGCAGCTTGGGTTTGTATTGACATTTGTGGCCTATGTCATCTCAGGGGACCAGAGAAACTATGCTTGATGAAATCAGAGGGCCATGCTGAACTGCTCCACCCTTCGCTGGTCCTGGAAAAGCTGGCCCTGCCTCTTACTGGACACTGCAGCAAGAAAGCTGGCCTTGACCTCCTCAGAGCTGGTCCTTGTACTTGAAAGAGATGGCCCCACCCCTCACCATAGGCAAGGAAGCATTGATCTTGATGACATGGGCATTTTGGAGCTGGCTCCACCCCTTCGCCTGAGGCAAGTGGCCCCAGTGGCCCTAACTGTTCAACTCAGCTACTACCCAGGCCCATAGGCAGGCCTTGTGTTGGCCCACCATAACATCTACTCCAATCTAGGACCTTCTGGAGCCAGTGAAGGGACTGGTCCTGTAGAAAGAAACCCACAGGATCTCCATGACTTAGGGCAGCCACAGGATATCCCAGAGAAGTTTCAATGAGGATTCAGTGATGATGGTGTTCCAGAAACCAGAGACCTTGAACCAGACCAATGACTCATTACATTGAACATTTGCTAGTAAAGCTGACTGGACAAAAGGGTACACTGTGTGACACACAGCTCCCAGTGTCACCAAGACAAATGAAGAGGTGCTGGAGAGGCGAGAAAGATGGAGAAGTGAAGAGAGTTTTTTTGGTTTGTTTTGTTCTTGTTTGCTTGTTTGCTTTATTTTGTTTTGTTTTGATTTTTTTAAAATTTTCTTGAATGGGTGGTGGTGGTGCAGGCCTTTAATCCCAGTACTGGGGAGGCAGAGGCAGGTGGATCTCTGAGTTTGATACCAGCCTGGTACAAAGTGAGTTCCAGGACAGCCAGGGCTACACAGAGAAACCCTGTCTTGAAAAAACAAAACAAAACAAAATTCTTTTGGGGGTTGCTGCAGGGGTGAGGGGAGGATATGGGAGGGACTGGAAGATGAGCAGAATTAGAATGCATGATGTGAAATTCTCAACTAATCAATAAAGAAATTATGATAAAGGAGAAACAACAATGACATCAACAACAAAACAACATGATGGTGTTGTACCTGCTATGCAAGACCCCCGAGCAAGACCACCACAGAGACAATATCTGATGTAAAACACAAAGGGGTTTATTGATAGCAAGCAAGCTCAGGCTTGGTCCGCATCCAACATCTGACACAGCGGGTGGAGGAGGACAGCCCGAGCACTCACTTGAAGGGGTTTATATAGGAAAGGTTTACATGAAGCTTGGGATTGGACGAGGGTTGTCCTCTTTCAGACTTTGACTTCATCTCTATTTTTGTGCTTGGTTCCCTGTATCCATGAAAACTCTGAGGTGAATTTCATGTTGTGACTTTTTCCAAGGGGCTGGAAAGCAGAGATGGCTGGTTGCAGGAGTCAGATTTGGGCCTATTCTTTATTCAAACTTTCCTTCAGCCTCCTGTTTGTGACCCCTGAGCTCCCTCTCCAACTCAACAGAGTTCTCTGCATTCTTCTAGAGACATTTCTCCTCTCTGTGGCTCACTACTCCTGGTTATCAGCTCTAAAAAGCCATGCATGAGACTTGTGCAGGTGTAAACCAAACCTAAACTCCAGCACAGAGAATGGAGCTAGGTAACATGAAACCTTGCAGTGAAAATCAGACCAAACCCTACCGTGGAGAAGGGAGCTGGGTACCATAAGACAGGCTTAGGCATAAGCCAGACCAAACCTCAGCCTGGAGAGAGGAGCTAAGTACTAAGTTTCATCCTTAGCCAAAGAGTGAAAATTTGACCATACTCCAGGGGAGGACTACACATCCACAAATATTTAGGCAGCACAAAATGGCCTTGATGGAAAACAAAAGAGAGGGCACAAAGTTGGGTGGTTAAGGAAGTAGAGATGGGCTTGTGAAGAGTTGGGGAGGGAGGGTAGATATGATTAAAACATCTTGCATGAACATTTTCAAGAACTAATAGAAAAAAATTACTCATACCTCTGCTATCTCTCATCCACTTCCTTTTGCCCATTCTAATTACCTGTTTTCTTTTACTATAGTAGGGTTTTGGGGGGAAACTAAAAATGAGTATTATATGGATATAATCATTAAAAATGCCTCTGTGTGTCAGTGTGGGTATATTTATAACACATTTGCCAAAACCTTGATGAGCCTGGATAATTTAAAAAGGAGCTTGTCACTTGGAAGAAATTTGCTGTATAAAACCCAAAACTCATAAAATGCCTGGAAATGAAACAACCTTTAGCAGTCTGAAGTGTTGGATTTCTCTGACATTAAGTACTTCAGTACTTACAAATACTTTAAGTGACTGTCAAGAAATCATGGCCTACCTGCAGCAGAGCAGAATCTCTGTAGTTCCTCCTTCTTAGCCCATCTCAGACTCAGTAGGCAAGACACATGCACTATCCACACGTGCCAGGCTGCCTTTGACATCAACATTTCTAGTGCACAGAGCCTGAGCTTCAGAATGAGACATAGAAGGAAGCCATGCAGGTGACACACAACAATGCGAACAGGAAAATAAATGCTGCTGCTAGAGATGAATACAGCACTTCCAAAGTTCAGATGTTTGATTTGGCCCCATATGCAGCAGTATTGATAGAAGAGACCTGTTGGAGGAGACATTGTCAAGAAGGCTCTTTACTTTTCTATTGCTTTGAAGAGAAAACCACAGCAAAGACAACTTATAAAAGAAATAATTTAACTGGGGGTTTGCTTACAGTTTCAGAGGGTAAGTTCATGACAGTCATGGTAGGGAACACTGTGGCAGGCAGGCAGGCATAGCACTGGAGCAGTAGCTGAGAGCTTATATTTGATGCACAGGTTTCAGGCAGAGAGCTTGTGACTAGGCCTGGTATCGGCTTTTGATACCTCAAAGCCCAATCCCAGTGACACACCTCCTTCAATAGAGACATACCTCCTGATCCTTCCCAAACAATTTCACCAACTAGGAACCAAACGTTCATATATATGAGTCTATGGGGGCTATTCTCATTCAAACCACCACAAAGGCTGTCTTAGGGTTTCTGTTGGAGGAGACACCATGACTGCAGCAACTCTCATAAAGAAAAGCATTTAATTGGGGCCAGTTTACAAGTTCAGAGGTTTAGTCTGTTATCATGATGGGAAGCATGATGGCTTGCAGGCAAATATAGTGCTGGAGAAGGATCTAAGAGTTCTACATCTGGATTGGCAGTCAACAAGAAGAGAGAGTGAGCGACTGAGTCTGGCTTGAATTTCTAAAACCTTTGTTTTTTTGTTTTTTGGTTTTTTTTGGTTTTTCAAGACAGGGTTTCTCTGTGTAGCTTTGCGCCTTTCCTGGGACTTGCTTGGTAGCCCAGGCTGGCCTCGAACTCACAGAGATCCGCCTGGCTCTGCCTCCCGAGTGCTGGGATTAAAGGCGTGCGCCACCACCGCCCGGTGAATTTCTAAAACCTTAAAGCCCACCCCAAGTGATACACTTCCAACAAGGCCACATCCACTCCAGCAGGGCCACATGTCCTAATCTTTTCAAATAATGCCACTCCTATTAGTCTATAGGGGCCATTTTTATTCAGATCACCACAAAGGCCTATCACAAAAATGGATTGTCTACTCATGGATAATGAAGCAGTGGATTAATGGGTTATTTCAGGAGTGGTCTTGCTATAAAAGACTGGCCTCTGCCTTGTTTGCTCTATACTATAATGGGACCAAGAAGGAAGGCCCTGACTGGTAGCTGGTCATATGCTCTTGGCTTTTCCAGTCTTTAGGACGATATTTCCAGCCTCTAGCAAAATATATTTTTATATTTCTTTATAAATTACCTGGTCTCATATGTTCTGCTATGGCAAGAGAAAGTTGACTGAGATTATTTATCATCATAGGATATCAAGATGTGGGGCATTATTATAGAAAAGACTGAGACTCTTGATTCAATTTTTTTTTTTTTTTTTGTACTCCAATGGCTCCTTTGGTACTGGCTTTGAAATGATTCCATTCAGAAGGTTCCAACCTTTTCTTTCCTGATTCCTGTACATTGGAACACAGTCCAAGAATGGAATTGTTCAAGGAGACTCCTGAGTGCTTGTGAGAAAGCTCCAAGAAAACAAGACAAGTGTCTGTGACCTCAGTTTTTTTGAAATACTGAATTGTTCTTGGAATGCGTTTCTGTACTCATCCCAGGTGCAGAAAATCGGAATGACTTTACTTTAGATTATTCATTGCAACTGGCTATTGTTATTTGTTTATATGCCTCTACTGAAAAACTTGTTTTTTTGACACATGCAGCTTGTCCTTGTGATTGTACACTTTACTCATGTGACTCTTCCTGCCCTCAGGGCAAATTTTCTGATGCTCTGAATAAATTTGGCTATTGCATGGGACTTTTGTCCAGCTCATTTATCTGCTCAAGTCTCTCAGGTTCCATTGCCTCTACAGTGGTATAAACATCTGCATAAACTCTATTTTATAGTAATAAGCTAAAAATCTCTTTTATGTTACACACACTAGACTCAAAGTCTGAAACAACACTGTTTGTCTTGGCACCAGGTAGCAGCTTTTCTTGATTGTAGGATCTTTTAAAATCGTATAAGATTATTTTTCCTTCTTGGTGTGCTTCATAGCTCTGTTTTTTTATTACTATGTTGTATATAAACATTTCCCCAAATAAATACTGTTTGTGAATATAGTTTATGCTCAGTAATGAGAAAGAAAGCTGGTTTATTAATTGTTTGCTTTCTCAGCAGGGTGAGCCAAAACTGCTGAAGACATCTACACGAGTTACTCATTTACTTTCTCTTGTTTAAGACTTCTGTGAAAAGTGGAGCAGCCTAACATCTTAAGGATGGATTACCCAAAAAAACAGACTTTGAAGTCGCAGCAATGCTAGATTAAAATAATAAACAAAACATAAACTAAACATGAAAGTCAGAAAGAAGAACCATGATGTACTTATAAGAAAACCTCAACAACAATGAAAATCCTGACAACCCTTGTTGAGTTCTTATCTTTCTCTAATATTCTGAGTTATCATTTCAGTGACATAATATTTCCTAAAAATTGAACTTATAGCAGTGCTTTCCACTTCTCTGTTGCCACACATTTGAGTATGCTAGTCTAACTAATTACTATAATGGGCATAATTATGCATATATTTTATCTTTATCTTTTTCACCATTTTTAGGGTTTTTCCAGATGTGGAATCATTCCTTCATCTCACATTGAAACTGCCAGCTGTCCCCTTTCCTCCTGCACTGTGAAAGGCTTGTCTTTCCAATTAAACACCCACTGAATTACCTGCATGCGTGTTTCAATTTTTTTCTTGTCACCATCTAAAGTCTCTTCATTTATCTACTTGTTTATTTACTATCCCTCTTCTCATTATAACCACCTTGTATTTCATAATGATCATGGCCATTCAAATGTTCTAAAATTATCTCAAAATACTAAAATGAGAGAAGCTACATTCAACTCTTCTTTGTGAATAAAGAGCTACTAAAAACAGTATTAGAAAAATCATCACATTGCAATTAAAATATCAACCTCTTTAGAATTATTGATTTGAGCAAGGTTTGTCAACACATATCAAAACTACTGTATACGAAATATTCTGGGAACAAGGATATTGGCATGATGCCAGAGTGTCACCTCAAACAAATGCTTTCACAAAGGAGCGAGTGTGATTAGGTTACCAGGTGACCCAGTCTTGAATGACTAATGACATGGCATTATTTACATGTAGAGTGGCACATGCTGAGTAACACCCACCTGGGATGTGTTCTTGCCCACATTGTTTAGGCCTCTTCATAAAACTAATTTCAAGTTAATAGGGGAAAAGTAAGAATAAGGAAACATGAAAAATAATATCATGAGAGAAAAATCATACTAATCTAGAAGGTTGCTAATTGTGTAAGCATCTCTTGGGTTGGACTTTACATAAATTCAGTGTTACATACATACACTTCCAAAAGATCAAGGAAATTCTGTCAGTTAAAACAGAATAAAGAAAAATCATCATCAAAGGCAGTGTGTGCCCCTTGACTGGGGCCTGACTTAGAATGCCAGCCACAAGGATCTCTCAAAGACAATGGGGGATTTGGATATGAATTGGACTTTAGAAATTATTAGATGTCAGAGACCAAACATGGATCATGGAAAAGTACTAGCTAAGCCAGAGAACAAGCCCCTACCCTAAACCGGATGCCCCCGAAGATAAGGAACAGGTCAGGCAGGTCAGGTAGCATAGCAACAGAACAATGGGCCCTGACCAGTGACCTTACCACCTAGCAGCCTCACGACTTGCATGACTTGCACGTAGCCCTTCACCTGCACGTCCCCCTTCACCTGCACATACAGCACGTCGTGCACCCCTTCCCTCCTCCCCTCCCCCTCCCATACTATATAAGCCCAGCTGAGGAGAATAAAATTTGCAGCTTGATCAGAACACACTGTCTTGCTGTCATCCTTTCGTGTCTCCCCCGTCCCTCTCATTCTCTCCCACAGGTGGGTCGCCCCCGTTGATATCCCGCTGGCCGGGGCAATTAGAATACTTTTTCTTTTTCCTGTTTACAGTGGCTTAAGAATTTCATTCTCAAAAATAATATTTCCTATCAGTTTTAAGAGCTATTGATAAAATGTGTCATTCTATTGCTCTAAAACATTCTTGCTCTAAAATGTCAAATCCTTCTACGTTTCTAGAAATACTAAACAGAAGAACTTGTTCATGGGGCTGGAGAGATAATCAGTAGTAAAAAGCACTGGCTGCTTGTGTAGAGGACTCAGACTTGTCCCTTATAAATATAACAGACTTGAAAAAAATAGATATGTATAATAAAAATCACAATTTAAAAGTCTCTGACACATAGACATCATTGTTTTAAATCCCTTCTTTCTCCACAAACCCAGTCAGCACAATGGTCAAGTTTTCAAAAGACAATCTCTCCTAAAAATATTCATACAGTATCACTGCTCTAGAGACAGGGGGACCTGGGAGAATGAAACCAATAAATGAGGCAGACTAAAGTCTCATGGAATAGCCAACTTTATTCAGAGCCTCAGATAATTTATACTCTGAGGGTTAAGCAAAGCCAAATGAGTGAAGTTCTCAGGAGGCAAGCTGTATACAGTCAAAAAGACAAGTTTCATGTGGCAGAAACATGTTTTTACATAGAGATGTATAAAGGATTGCTTAAACATTTAATTGAATAACAACAGCAAGCAATAATGAGTGATCTAAGTAAACTCACTCCTATCTGCTACGCCTGGGAGGACCATAAAAACACCTTCCAAGAACAATTCTGTTTTGAAGAAACTTGGGTTACAAGCCTCTTGCCTTGTTTGCTTGGAAGATTCTCACAAGCACTCAGAATTCTCTTTATACAACTCCATTTCTGGACTGAGTTCTGACCATTGTTGTGTTTCAACAATGCAACAAAAATTTCATGTTCAATACTTACTAGTTTACTTACATCTTTTGTCACACACAGACAACCTTTTTCACATCTCAGAAGATCTCTATCTTCTGGACTTATTTATACACGATATACACAGCTAAGTAAAACAAGATGTACACACCAGATGTATCAGCTACTTTTCTGTTGCAGTATAAAATACCACCACCAAGATAAACTTGAGGGAAGAGTTTATTTGGGCTTATGGATGGAGGGTAAGAGTATGCTGTAGATATGGAGGACATGGTGGCTGGTGTAGCAAGCTGAGATCTTACTCCAAAGCAAGAAAGCAGAGAGAGTACATTGAGAGTGGTGTGAAGTTTTGAAACCTCAAAGCCAACCACCAGTGACATACCCAAATAGTACCACCAACAGGGACTGAGTATTCAAATGTGTGAGACTGTGGGAGATGTCCTCATGTGAACTATCACACCTGACAATGAGTCTTTCCTGACTTGTGAGCATGTTGGTATAGAGCTCTGTGCATGTCCAGCTCCTCCCTTCTTACAGATACAAAAAGTCTCCTCATACTCAAGAGGAGTTTAGTTACCTCCTGAAAACTGTTAATAAATCAGGCTTAAGGTCAAAATACCCGTGACCTTAGAGTTTAACTTCTTCAGCACTTTTTCCCCTCATGTGTAAATCTCTATTTTTTTCCAAGAAAATCATACAGACAAGATTCTAATGTTTATAGTGAAAACATATACCTTGAGCTCCTTGCGACCTAAGGACACTTTTCAGCCTCTTTGGTTCATTTCTACCTGATACATTATGTGTGAGCTTGTACAATGCCTCTCAGAAGGCACATTATGCCATTTCCAAAAGAAAAGTTTTTAGACTAAAAAAAGTTACATCCAACATTTAAAAAAATATAACCTTGAGATTTAGGTATAGATTATGTTATTTGAGAAATGTAACTTCTAAAGACATAACAATCACACACACACACACACACACACACACACACCCTACTGTTAAGGCATGCAAGTGTGCCTTATTTTTGAGAGTCCTGCATCCATGCCTTTGTGTGTACCTTTTCTTTCTTTCTTTTTCTTTCTTTCTTTCTTTCTTTCTTTCTTTCTTTCTTTCTTTCTTTCTTTCTTTCTTTCTTTCTTTCTTTCTCCCTCCTTCCTTCTTTTTTCCCCATTCTTTTCTCATATATTTAGGCTAAAAGCCAGATGTGGCTGCATTGGAAGATTGCAGACAGGTAGGTCCCAAGAGCTTGCTGGAAAGCTCCCATAGCCAAAAACAGCAAGCTTCCAATTTGGTCTCAAGGCAATTAGGCAGAGAATGATAGGGGAAGACATCCAACATCCTACCTTGGCCTCCATATGTTTACACATGGCACACTCACACGCATACACCACACCCAGGACAGAATATATTTTAAGAAGTACATTCAACAACAAAAAAATAATTCATTAAAATACATAACCACAAAGAAATTTAATACCTGAAGAATACAATGAATGAAATAAAAAATGTAATAGTCTCCCATGCAGACTGTTGCACACACAGACTGAAGAGTCGGTGAACTAAAGAAGAGAGTTTAAAGTGGTCCAGGCAGTAGAGAACAAGAATGAAAAGACTAACAAAAACCTTCAGTGTTTGTGGGGTAGATGGAGTCTCCTCCCCTGATCCTTCCCTACCTACATTCTCTAGCCCTTCCCCAGAACCCAAAGCCATATGTGTAATTAGGGCAGAGTTGTTTACAACTGGTTGAGAGAGGGCATTTTAGGACCCTCTCTGAGTCCTCCATCCATCAGTAAACAAGCCCAACTGTATCTGAGGGTTCAGGGTTCAAGTCCCTGTTCAGGAGCCAGATATAGAGTACCCAGTGTCCCAGGGGGTTAGCTACGTCTGGCGTGGGATATCTGAGGGAAAAAAATCTACATACACTATGTTCTTATGTCTGTTAACTTTATTCCTCTAACACAATATTCTATCAATTCAGCTGTAGCATTCAAGGCAGGAACAACTCTAGACATAACAAGCTCTATATCCATCTACGTTATTTCTCTGGGATGAAATCCTGTCTCCATAACTACAGGTCTGTCCAGTTCCCTAGCTCATAGTCCTGCTAATGACTAAACTCCTATGCTTCCAGCCTCATCTTCATCCTCTGTATCCTCTTTCTCCATTTCTGCTACTCTCTACTCCTGGCACTCAGAAAACTCTACCCAAGATCTGCTTTACCTTCTATGGAACCTCTGTTGTCCACTCTTCTCTCTCGCCATGATGTTCTGTCCTTGTCTACAGAAAATGCCTGCCTTTTCTTTCCCTGGGCAAGTGGTTCTCTGCCTCCTCAGGAATGTTGTTTCACTTCCCACCTTGTGGCCCACAAGAATATATAACATCCTGACCAAAGTTTTTCCATCCTCCTCTCCTCCCAATCCCCCCCCACACACACACATCTTCTCTGTTTCCACAGATCCACTCTTTCTCTGTTTCCCTTCAGAAAAGGGCAGGCCTCCCAGAAAAATCAACCAAATGTGGCATATCAAGTTGCAGTAAGACTAGATACATCCCCTCATATTAAGGCTGGTCAAGTAACCCAGTAGGAGAAAAGGGGTCCCAAAAGCAGGTAAAAGAGTCAGAGACAGTGCCCACTTCTACTGTTAGGTGTCCCATAAGAAGACCAAGCTACACAATAACATATATGCAAAGGACCTGGGTCATATCCATACAGGCTCCCTGATTGTTAGTTCTGTCTCTGTAAGCCCCTATGAGCCCTGGTAAGCTGATTTTGTGGGTTTTCCTGTGGTGTCCTTGACCCCTCTGGCTCCTACAATCCTTCCTCCCAGTCTTCAACAGGATTTCCCTCTTCTACACGATTCTCTGAACTCTGCCTAATGTTTAGCTGTGGGTCTCTATGTCTGCTCTTATTAGTTGCTTGATGAAGCCTCTCTGCTGACGATTATGCTAGGCTTCCATCTATGACTATAGCAGAGTATCATTAGGAATGATTCCCTTGACCTTTTTTCTGCCAGTCATGTTTGGTTCTACCTTAGGTCTCTGGGCTGCCCAGGCCCTGGTTCCTGGCCATCCAGGCAGTGTCAGGCATGGACTCCCTCTTGTGGCATAGGATTCAGGTTGGACCAGTCATTGGTTGGCTTTACCCCAGCACATCTTGCGAATAGGACAGACTATAGGTCAAAAGTTTTGTGACTGGATAGGAGTTCCAGTCCCACTGCTTGATTGGTTACAGAAGATGGCTAGTTCAGTTTCCGCATCCCCCATTACTAGAAGTCTTTCTTTGGGTCACTCTTGAAGATTCCTGGGATTTTCCATTGTACTAGGTTTCTATTTCACTACCAAAAAGCCCACCCCTCAATTCCTGTTGTCTCTCCAAGTACTCTTTCCCTCTATTCCAACCTGTTTCCTCCTGTTCCCAGTTCCACCTACCCCCAGTCCACCCACAAAATCTTCTATTTTCCCTTTCCAGGGCAAACCCCAACTTTGCTTCATCTTGATGAGGAATGCAGCTTAAGTCAAGACCATGGCTTCTCCTGAGAAGAGGGCTCTGTGGAAAATTCCTCAGACAACATAGCTAGCCAATGCCCAGTTGTTTCTCCCATTGCTAGTGACATGTATATACATTCAAAAACAAAGTGAATACATAAAAGCATTTACAGTTGGAAGGAGAACAGGCAGTTCTTGCCCCTCATGTTCTTTTGAGACAGGCCTATGCTCAGGCTGGCCTTTGAACTCATTTCCTGCATACCTTGGACTACCCTTAGATTCATGGTTCTCCTGTGTCAGTCTCCTGAGTGCCAGTGTTAGAAATTTCTGCCACCACACCTAGTACTCTTTATACTAGTCTTTCAACTTTTGTATATTTTAAACACTTTCATAAAATTTTAGAAAATAAAAGCTTTATACTTCTAAACTGTACTTAAACTTATTTTTATATTACCTTAAACTTTGGATTTCTCAAAATATAATTACTTTAAACAGTTACATGAATGCCTCCATCAGTAAACATCTTATTATCTATATTTTTTCTTCTGATGATATAAGATGATTTGATATCTCTGAGATGAAATGGGGTGAGATCATTCACTCATAAGTGTGATGTGGCATTAGACTATTGCATAGCAGTATCATGAGCACAAGCATTGAAATTGTGTGGTAGTATATCTGAAAGCACACACTGCTTGAGGGAAGGTAATATAAACAGGAGAAATACTTTGGGTAAAGAGGTGTTTCACATCCCAGGAGGGATGGAGTGCAGTGAAAGATTGTACTGCACTACTCAACTGTGCAATTAAAATTTTTTTAGAATTTTCATTTTTTCTGTAACTTGTATTTTATTGATTATAGTGTACATGTGAATAATGTGTGTGTGTGTGTGTGTGTGTGTGTGTGTGTGTGTAGATGTGGCATGCCATAGTACATGTATGGAGGTCAGAGGACAACTTCCAGGAATTGGTTCTCCTTCCTGCTTGTTCTGAGGCTGTGTCTCAGATTGTAACCTACCGAGCCATCACATTGGCTTCCATTTACATTTTTTCAAATGCAGCAGACTCAGGTAATTCAAACTGCAGAAAACAACTGAAGATAAAAGGAGACAACTGTGTCTGCAGAGCAACACAGAGTGGTGAAAGCACTCATGGATCAATGCCAAAGCATTGGTTAGATTTTGGGACTCCCTGTGGCAGGGATCCATGATTGTTCTTCATGTTTTGCATGGTTAAATGCTATTTGGTACAGGGAGAGATCCTTGGCAGTGGATGGGTCCTGCAGAGGGTGTAAGGAGTCAGCGGGAGAAGGAAGTGAGCGAGGACGGGGTGGCTAGGAGAATCTTGCAGCCTGACTGACTAGCAGCCAGAGTGTTTCTTTATCTATACAGAATTTAGTTAGCAGGGATACATTTATGATGTTCCAAAACATAGATCATATCATTTTTGGTTTTGGACATGTGTTTCACTTCCTTTTGCTCATCTTTTAGTCATCATTAATAAACTATGACAGAACAGAGTTATCATTTCCAATCATTTTCCCTCAAGTTTTGATATCATTAATAAACAAAGTTATCATTCTTACTCATAAACTCCATAACCCAATTTTTGAGAATCTAGAGGCATATGACAGCCTGTTCTCAGGCTGGTTGCTTTGGTTGCTTCAAGGACAATAGACCAAAACAAAAATTTTCAATCACCCTGGCATTTTGCCATGTCTCAAGCAATATATTATCAACTCTTAGTGGTCAGAGTGACCAGGAAAAATCCTCATGCCAAAGTTGCTGCAGTTATTATTCAAATTCTGACATAATACAATCAATGTTCACATTTATAGCCTTATAGAATTTGTCTATATGTCTAATCCTGGCATTCTGTTGTTCCTTGGTCATATGACATTGTAGTGGCTCTACATGAGTTAACTTCTAAGAGAGGGAGGTCCTAACATCTCATACTTTCACCATCTTTCCTCTCCATACTTTGCTCATCAATATGTCTCTATGTAGGGCAGAGTTGTATGCCACAAAATTGAGTGTACAGCGAGAAAAGGCTTATAATCTCAACGGCGGACAATTCCTCTAGCCCACCAAATTTTGTTGACCTTTTAAATTTTACTTTGTTTTGAATATCTTGTTCCAGTGTAAGTACAGGGACACATGTTTCAAGAATGTCTCATAGCCTAATGAAGAAACCTCTGGCTTCTTTATGTGTCATAACCTCCAAGGCATAAGGAAGACCTTCAAGTAGATAAGGATACCTCCCTCAAAGTGTGTGTGTGGGAGAGTATGTTCAAGACTTTCCTGGATAAGCTTAGAAGCAGCATTCCTGGGAGAAGGCATAAATGATTCATAAGGAATTTTCCATCAATTCAATATCCTCAGATTGTACAAATATTAAAAGTGCCCCAAGTATGTAACAGGTGGAGATAAAAACCAAAGGTGGCATGGCAACCATCATGTGGCTCAGCTTTGCTGGATCTTTGTCAAGCAGTTGTGCTGGCTCTATGACTTCTGACATTCCATTCAGATATGGCTGTGCCAATTTGGAATATATCTAAAGACCCTCTAAGTGTCTTCTAAGGTTTATAGTAGTGTGGAACCAGGCAATGCAGGAGTTAGACTTCCTGAAATGCGTTTGCGTTAATGGATTTGTGTATAGTGTTTAAAAGTATAAAGCTAAAGTTCTCTTGCTTTCAATAATTGTAGCTGCAGTCTGTGATGTTTAGTGTCTCTTTCTTTTTTAAAATTAAATTAATTTTTAAAAAGTTTTTTTAATTTTACATACTAATCGCAGTTCCCCCTCCTTACCCTTATCCTGTTTCCCCACATCCCATATCCCACCTCCCTTCCACTCCTCAGAGAGGGTAAGGCTTCCCTTGGGAAGTCAACTAAGTCTGGCATACTAAATTGAGGCAGGACCAAGCCCCTGTCCCCTGTGTCAAGGCTGAGCAAGGTATCCCACCCTAGGGAATGTGTTCCCAAAGGCCAGTTCATGTACTCAGGATAAGTCCTGGTGCCACTGCCAGGGCTCCCCAAACATATCTAGCCACAAAGCTGTCACCCACATTCAGTTTGGTCCCATGCATGTTCCCCAGCTGACAGGCGAGAGTCCAAGAGCTCCCACCAGCTTGGGTCTCTATGGTTTTCCCCATCATGATCTTGACCTCACTTGCTCCTGTGATCCCTCCTTTCTCTCTTCAACTAAAGTCTAGGAATTCAGCCCAGTGCTTGGTTGTGGATCACTCCATCTGCTTCCATCAGATTTTAGTGTCTCTTTCTGCATGACACCATTGGTGAGCATTTTAAGATATCCACAAGTTACTTTGCTAATTCCAAGCTTTGCAGCAGTCACTGTAATCTCTGTAGATTCAGAAAATTGTTGCAATAACTCTGGTCCATAATAATTACCTGACAATGCTTTCATGTCCCTTAGAAGGGGAGATAAATTGAACATCACATAGCCTGAGCCAGAGTGGAGCTCAACAGAGATCAGTTAGAACCTTACTTCAAACATAGATGTGTCTAGGAGAGGCAACCACAACTTGAAGCACTGCAACAAGGGGTGGTTCCAAGGAAATGATCTTCAATCTTATGTTTCTTTAAAGCCACCCTTACTGAGCTATTCACCTTTTCTTTTACTCTATAGTTCAAAAGCTGTGACTAATATGTGCAGCTGCATAATCAACATCTCAGTCAAGATGCAAGAAATTTGCATTACCCTTAAAATATACCTTTCCCATCCTCTACACCAGTCTTGCCTGTTAAGCTGCACTCTACTTTGTACACATTGAGATAATTCAGTCAAGAGCAACATGGACCTAGTAGCCATGTATTCCTTTGTTTTTGGGTCTAATCCTTGCAAGCAGAGTGCAAGTGTCTCTTGGTCCCTGGTATGATGCCACCTTGTATATGCATAAGGGGTTGTGTGTGCTTCTTTGGGTCATGTTTATTTTATGAATGCAGTTATATATTTATGTGTTTATGTGCTTATTTGTATGCCTACATACTATATATTATTTTTATTTATTCATAAACATGTGCTTGTCTGCATTTCTATGTGTGCATTTTGTGGATGAATTCTTCCCAGTAGAAGACAGAAGTGTGCACTGGACCCCAGTGTGGAGGCAGGTTCATGTGTGCATATGGGACTCTCTGCTTTCCTTCAGTTATGTGTACTTTATACCTCTGTATTCATATAGTAATGGTTTGGTGACCCTGCCCCACAACCATTTATTTTCCTCTGTTGTTTGGTTTTGCTTGTTTAGGTATTTTAAGATTATCTCTCACTCTATCTCCCATATAGGTCTTAGAACAGGTGCTCCTCCTGTCTCATCCACTTGAGTGCCGGGATTACAAGTGTGCATCACCATGCCCAGCTTCTATATATAAATGTATATTTGAAAATGTGTGTGTATGTATGGGAAAACATTCATTTTTTTTCTTCTATATTGCTTGATGAAGCAGATACATGTACATATTTATATGAATAAATTCATATATACTATGTATATATTCCTGTGTTATATAATTTAAAAATCATTTATATTCTTATGTTATATAATTTAAAATCATTTGCATATTTTTCTACTTACAAATACATTTAAATAAATATTATCAAATGGGCTTTAGTCCTGCACTGAAGACACAAGTGTTGTACAGACTTTGGTACAAGGTCCTCAGACCAGCTCAGCTGTGGGCCTCACCTATGGGCCTATCTTGTATGTGGACATTTCACATACTACAAACTCCAGCTGGGTCAACAAGCTCAACATTACCTTCTTCCATACCCCTTGGAAACAGGACCCAAGGCTGTTGTCTTGGACTTTGTTCTCTTCCTTTGCCACTTGATTTGGTGGCCAGACTCTTCCTCTTTAGTTTTAATCAGACACAGGTCACTAGACTCAGGCAACTGTCCCACAAACAAGTGATTCCAATGCAGGTAATAATAACTCCCTTTTTGTAAAACTAACAAGTTAGCTATGACTGGAGCATATGTAGCCTCCTGTGTATATATGAGATGGTGTGTTTCTCTGTAGGCTGTTTGTTTCCTGTGTTTATATGCAATGTACACATAAGTTTTTCATATACCTCTAGAGTTTCTCTTGTTAACTGCATTCAGTGATCTGTAAATATGTTAGTCTACTGCTTTTTAATTTGCCAGGAGAAAGTTTTGTTTTGGACTCCAGTCCATGGTAGCTTGCCTCCAGAAAGCAAGGTTTCACAGTATAGAGAGAGTGCATGGTTAAACAAACCTGAGTCTTATAGCTAGGAATCAAGAGTCAAGAAGAGGCTGGTATCCCATTATCCTCTTTGGGGGACATACCCAAGGACCTAAAACCTTCCTCTTCTGTACCACTTGTTAGAATCTTCATGCAAGTAGATTTGCCCTGAGGCATTTTGCCCAAACGATGATAACTCTTGTACATCTGTTTGTGCTTGCTCATGTGCTTTGTCTCCCATTCTTGTCAGTAGATGAGGAGAGCTCACTGGCCTCTAGAATAAGGGTATTTGTGTGTTTGTATATGAAATTCTTAGTTTCCTTGTCTTATACTAATTTAATATGCATCTGTCTTTCTAATTATATATCTATATATCTAATATGTTTCTATATTTATAAAGAAGTATTAGCTCATATTTTTGTGTTAATGTCCTTATTTATGCACTTTCTTCTACACAGTATCATGAGGTCTTCTTAAATGACAGATAAAGCAACTAATTTATATGACTATGTTCCTATATTTTACATACACAAAATATATTTGTAAATGTTACATGTTAAGTGCATATTCATGTAAATTGATCAAGTGGTGTTGATTTTGTTTTGGGAGTCTTGCTAACTAGCCTAGCAGGCTTGAACTGAAAATCCTCCTGTCTGTCTTGAAAATCAAAATTGTGCTAGTTATGATCGAAAAGGCCATAAACCACTTTGCCTAGCATGCATGGCCAAAGAAACATCTTTACATCTTAAAGAGTTGCCTGATGGAACTGTTTGCCTGGTCAAAGGCCTTGGCTTTCCACAGGTTCAGTGAAGACAAGAAATAAGCACAGTATTTAGCATGGTATTCTCCTACCCACACCAACATAGGTATAAGTATCTCCACACTTGCCAGTTTTCAGAAGAAATTAAGTAATATTTTTAAACATTACCAATAGAATCAATAAATTCAACTGAATCAAGTGGGAACATATACATGAAAAATTATTCACCAGTTAAGCATAGACATGAGAGTTTATTATCTGAAGTGCTACACATTGTGTGTCTTAGTTAAGGTTTCTATTGCTGTGAAGAGACACAGAAACTCTTCTAAAGGAAAACATTTAATTGGGGATAGCTTATATTTCAGAGGTTTAGTCCATTGTCATCATTGGCAGAAAGCATGGTGCTGGAGAAGGAGCTGAGAGTTCTGCATCTGGATCTGCAGGCAGCAGGAAGAAAGAATGACTTTGGGACTAGCTTGAGCTTCTAAAACCTCACGGCCCAACCCTAGTGACATACTTCCATTAACACCAAGACCACATCTATTCCAACAAGGCCACAACTCCTAATAGTTCCACTCCCTATTAGTGTATGTGTGCCATTTTCATCCAAGCTACCACATTGTATAAATGACTTCCCATAAAAGCTCTAAAGAGTGAATGCTAAGTACTAAGAATGGAAGTACTAAGAAAAAGTGTAAATGTAAAACATAAAAGTTAAAATACCTTTCTAATTCTGTGAAAATTATCTCCAATTTTTGAGGACATGGATATCATTAAATTATAATTAATATTTATTCAATAAGTAATAAAGATAAATTAATTATTTTAAGAAGGTTATATTACTCAGATATTAAGTTTCCTGCATGCTTTCTCATGCCTTCACTGTCTTCTGTACTTTGCAAGTCTTCATTAGTTCACTAGGTGGCGCCAAGAGATCAGCTATGCAGCGCTCAGGTCTTCAAAATGCTTTCAAGAGTCACTGAAAAAGTGTTAGAGGCTACAAAAATTAGAAGACGCTCATCTAATACATGTATAGGCTTCGGAGCTGGGTGTGATTTCTCAATTAGACTCTCTATCATAATATATAAAATATATTTATCCAAATTATGAATTTAAGATGTTATCACCAGGGCCAGGAAGATGGCTCAGCTGGGAAAGGTATTTGCCAACCGGATTTGTATCCATTGGATCCATTGGTGGAAGAACAGAATCAAATTATTCTCTGACTTCTCCCCAAGTGCTGACATGTGTACATGAGGAACAACACACAAAATAAGCAAGTAAATAAAGGAAAGAAAAAAAAACTTTGAAAAGATAATGCCAATCTGTAAAGGAATAATCTGTAAAACAATCAGTACATGAGAATATGATGACAGACTAAACTTCCAAGTATTGGGGATGGAGAGAGCTCAGTGCTTAAGAACATGTATTGATTTTGTAGAGGACCAGGTTTCAGTTCCCTGGACCCATGTTGGGAAACTTACAACTGCTGGTAAGCTAGCTCCAGCTCCAAGGGATACCTCTGACCACAGACACATGCTTTAAAAATAACAATAAATATCTTTTTCTCATTTTTTTCTTAGTTCTTTGATACTTTAAAATGTGTTTTGTCCTATATTTCTCTTCCCCCAACTCCTCTCTGATCCAGCCCTGCTTCTCTAACTACTCAACTTTGTGTTAAAAAATATTCATTAAGTCCAGTTTGTGTTGCCAATGTATTCCTGGATGTGTGACTTTCCACTGAAGCATGGCTCACTTAGTAGAGGTTATACTCTAGAGAGAACTGTTTCCCTCTGTCAGCAGTTATCAACACCTCCAATGCCTAGGGGTGGGACTTCACACCCATCTCCCTTCTCCAAATTGTGATTTTTTTGAATTGAACTTGTACAAGTGTTGTACATTTTGTCACAGCTACTGTGAGTTTACATATGACACTGCCCTGCAGCACCCAGAAAACACCATTTCCTTATACTTATCCTCCATCCTCAGCTCTTAGCATCTTTCTGCCTCCTTTTCTGTAATGATTCCTGAGGCTTGGAAGGGAGTATGATAGAGATATCCCATTTAGTGCTGATCATTAGTGGTCTAGTATTCTCTATACCTTGACCAGTTGTGGAGTACCCATGTTAATAACCATTTACTTTAAATAGAAGATTCTATGATGAATGTTTATGGATACATTAATCTATGGTTATAACAATAAGTCATTAAGATTCATTTGAATCCTACATCCATTAGCATGATGTTCTCCCTAAGGAGACCCATATAGCCACAGACTCATGGCCCATAATGGTGTTAGATATGTGTTTCACTTTGTGGAGTTTGACTTAAATCTGATCATAAGTAGCAGAATACTCCCATGATGTTCATGTCACTATTGCAATAATGGATGTGTCTTGGCAGGAAAGTCATTATTCCAAGTTTTTTTCTTTTTTCTTTTTGTTTTTTTGAGTCAGGGACTCTCTATGTAGTTTTGGTGCCTGTCCTGGATCTCACTCTGTAGACCAGGCTGGCCTCAGACTCACAGAGATCCTCCTGGCTCTGCCTCCCGAGTGCAGGGATTAAAGGTGTGCACTACCACCACCTGGCTATGTGCTTTGTTTTTAAACTTGATGAGTTTATTTAGTGCTACCTGTCTGGACATGGGTGTAGACTTATCTACTGGAACATAAGGGATCTCTCCATGATCACATCGGTGAAGAAAGATGCCTCTCACTCTACCAACAACTATTACTTGCTAACAGCACCTCAACTAGTGGTGGGGGCCTCATAAACCTTTTCTCTTCCAGCCTGGGATCTTGATTAATTTGATCTTTTCAGGTCTTGAACATGTAGTCATAGCCACTATGAGTACACATGTGTACAGTAGTACTGTCATGCCCAGAAAATACAGTTTCCCTAGAGATGTCCACTACTTTGGGTTCTTATAAACTTTCTGCTACCTCTTCTGCAGTGAGGGATGTGATGGATGGACTATTTAGAGTTGAGCACTCTGTAGTCTCTTAGTCTCTGCACAGTGACCGGTTATGAGTGTCTGAATTAATCATCATCTAGTGCAAAAAGAAGTTTCTCTGATGATGGCTGAAAGATGCACTAACCTATAATGTACAAGGGTAAGAAATTATGGGGCAGTTTATTTCTTTGCCTATTTAGGAGGATAACAGTATTAGGTTCTCCCATATGACTTAAACAGGCATGGATTCCATTTATTTTGTGTAGAGTGTCTTAAATCCAAGTAGAAAGTCATTGGTTACTCCTGTAACACCCATGCCACCATTGCATCAGTGGGCACATCTTACCAGGTCAGCTGTTACTGTTGTTCAATTGGTTATTAGCTGGATAAGACTATTTATTACTTTTATTTTCTATCAGGACACACCTCTCACCACTATGAAAATTAGCCAGTAGGGGTGGTAACAACTTAGTTTTTCCATGCATTTGGTGTTTTCAGAAATAAGGCCTTACAATCAAGTTTTGTAATGTAACCAAGAAAAATGGCAATATCCTATAATGATTGTGGGAAATCTATGGGGCCCAACACATCAACAACTTGAAAAGAAGAAGCCCATATCTGGCACTGGGCTTTTCATTTGATGGACTATGGCATCTGGAAGAGGCATTGTCTCTCAGCACAAAGTAACTCCACATGAATGTTTTTCACACAGAAAAGGACCTAGACCCAATTTGGGAAGGGCATGAGAATATTTTGCAGAGGTCTTTATAAATACAATGTTATTAGATTGATGGTACAATTTGCTTTCTACATTTAGTAAGTTTATCACAATTTTTTAATTAAAAAAGAAGTAGGAAATTCCAGTTCTAAAATGTGAACAAGGTCATTGCTACTCTATTCACAAAAACTAGGAAATGACCATGCTAGTTCCTTTTCTGAACATTCTTGTAGTATCTATCCTCTAATTGACCTACACTTGACTTGAAGTTCTTTGAAGACATTAACTGTGTGATATCCACTATTATGTTTTCAACATCAAAAATTGTATGTGTCACAAGCTGGAATGTCTTTGAGTTAGCAAAAAGAAGGGTACAAAATAGACTGGATTGTTTTTTAATCCTACAACTTATTTAAGTGAGTTCTGTAATCAAGGGTTAATGATAATACTTAATTATAGTAGATATTCCACAAAATTTTGGCAAGTTTTAAATGATTTAACAGATATAGTCTCTTGAACATAATAGAATATTATAAAGATTTTATTTTTAATTCTTAATGATGTGCTTGTGTTTGGGTATGTACATGTGAATGTAGTACCCTTGAAGGCCAGAAGTAAGTGTCAGATCCCTTGGTTGTTGGAGTTACAGGAAACTATGAGATTCCCCTTGTTATGGGTGCTCGTAATTGACTCTGTAAAAGCTGTATGTATTATTAACTGGTGATCCATCTCCCTAGCTTTGTAAGGAAGCCCAATAAGCAAAATGGTTTCCCAGAGTGAACTTCAGTAGAATTACACCTTGATGTGTCACTGGAACCTTAGGAAAAGGAATAGATATTGCTTATGTCCTCCATGGAAAGAATTTTAGCAACAGCAGGTTTTTTCAGTTTGAATCATCAATGCTCTGGTCTGAATGCTTATGCCCCACTTCCCAATTAAGATGTTGAAAACTATTTCTGAAATGATGATAATAAGATGTGAGGCTTATGCTCTCAATGGTTGGTCCCCAGCTGGTGGTGCTATTATGGGGACCATAAAGTTCTGGAAACTTTAAGATGTGGGGTCTGGCTAAAGGAAGTAGGTCACTGGAGATGGATGCTTGGGAACATCTTGTCGTTGGGCCCCTCCTTTCGCTCTGCCTCCTGCCTATTCCAAAGTGAATAACAGCCTCTGCCAAACACTCTTTTCACCATGATATTCTTCCCAAATGCATAAAGTCCATTGTCTGTGGGCTAAAAGCAATTCTTCCAACATTTAGTTGTTCACAGCTCAAAGCCATGATTATGTAACTGCTACATGAAGGCTCTGCTTTCATGAGTGATATTTTAATCTCTTTCATAGAAGGTTGTGGGAGCTTGTTTTTCAGTATACCCATGTGAAAGCATGGGGAAAATACTATTTATGTGAAATCAACTTCCCTTGACCTATCAAATCATCTGACACCATGATCTTGAATTTCCCAGTAATAAACAGTGAGTTTCTACTGTGTATAAAGGACAGTCTAAAGGCTTTTCTTTTTTTTTTATTCTTCACTATCTCAAATAACTAAGATAACTAAGCTTGCTATGGTACAGGCCCTTCTCTTAATTGGATGTATAGAATTAGAGGTAATGGTTAACTGATGCTTCCGGGATCCATTCCCAGCAGTGAATGGGTCCTGCAGAGGATTTAAGGAGTCAGCAGGAGAAGGAAGTGAGCCAGGCCATGGTGGTCAGGAGAATCTTGCAACATGACTGACTAGCAGCCAGAGTGTTTCTTTATCTATACAGAATTTAGTTAGCAGGGATACATTTATGATGTTCCAAAACATAGATCATATCATTTTTGGTTTTGGACATGTGTTTCACTTCCTTTTGCTCATCTTTTAGTCATCATTAATAAACTATGACAGAACAGAGTTATCATTTCCAATCATTTTCCCTCAAGTTTTGACATCATTAATAAACAGAGTTATCATTCTTACTCATTAACCCCATGACCCAATTTTTGAGAATCTAGAGGCATATGACAGCCTGTTTTCAGGCTGGTTGCTTTGGTTGCTTCAAGGACACTAGACCAAAACAAAAATTTTCAATCACCCTGGCATTTTGCCATGTCTCAAGCAATGTATTATCAACTCTTAGTGGTCAGAGTGCCCAGGAAAATCCTCAGGCTGAAGCTGTTGTAGTTATTATTCAAATTCTGACATAATACAATCAATGTTCACATTTATATTCTTATAGAATTTGTCCATATGTCTAATCCTGGCATTCTGTGTTCCTTGGTCATATGACATTGTAGTGGCTCTACATGAGTTAACTTCTAAGAGAGGGAGGTCCTAACATCTCATACTTTTACCATCTTTCCACTCCATACTTTGCTCATCAATAAGTCTTTGTGTAGGGCAGTTTTATGCCACATAATTGGACAGTGGGAAGAGCCTTGTAATCTCAGCTGTGGACAATTCCTCTAGCCACTGAATCTTGTTGACCTTTTTAATTTTACTTTGTTTTGAATATCTTGTTCCTGTGTTAGTACAGGGACAGATGTCTCATGAATGTCTCATAGCCTCATAAAGAGACTTCTGGCTTCTTTATTTGTCACAACCTCCAAGACATAAGGAAAACCTTCAAGTAGATAAGGTATCTCCCTCAAAGTGGGGGGAATAGTATGTTCAGGACTTTCCTGGATAAGCTTAGAAGCAGCATTCCTGGGAGAAGGCATAAATGATTCATAAGGAATTTTCCATCAATCTAACATCCCCAAATTGTGCAAATATTAAAAGTGCCCCAAGTATGTAACAGGTGGAGATGAAAACCAAAGGTGGCATGGCAGCCACCATGTGGCTCAGCTTTACTGGATCTTTGTCAAACAGCTGTGCTGGCTTTATGACTTCTGCCATTACATTCAGATATGACTGTGCCAGATGCCATTCTATTTGTAGTAAGCAATGACTTACTGTTTCTATAAGAACTTGACAGAAATTTCTAAAGTTTGGAAACTGGAAAATGTGATTGTTGGATTATCTTTCTGTGCAGTGCTGCCCTTGTGTTCTTCTAGTCTGGACAATCAGGCTCTAGAAGCACATGTGAACTTGTAGATGTTATAAAATATTTGTTTGCTTATTTATTTTAATTTGTGTGTGTGTGACATACGTGTCCATGACTATAGAGGCTAGAAGAGTCTGTTGGGTCACCTGGATCTGGAATGATAGGCAGCTGTGAGTGACTTGAGGGTGCTGGGACTAAACTTGAATCTAGTCATTTCTTCAGCCCCAACTTGTAGATTTTTTTTCCAGTGGACATAGCCAAGATTTCTGTCATTAATTAGGGAACCCAAAGATAGTGGTAGATGACCTTGTTGAACTGAAATTAATTTTGTACCTATTACAACACTATTTCAATTTTTATTAAATATTTTATGCATGGAGAAATTCTTAAGTGATTTTAGCTTAGCTTACTTTCTTATTGGTTCTTTCATTAATTACTAAGTTAAATTATTTATGCACATATTAATTTTAAGTCAGCATGAGTATCACAGGTTTCAAATGGTGTAAAAGTCTACCCCAAAGGGATCAAGTACCTAAACATAAGATCTGAATCTCTAAAACTATTAGAGTAAAACAAGGAAGGTAGACATTGGTAAGGGGGGTGGCAATGATTTTCTGAAGCAGACCTGAAAGTGCAGGAAACAAAAACAAAAACTCATGAACAGGATTATAGCAACCTCAAAAGCTTCTGCACAGCAAAGAAATCCACCAGAAGCACCGGAGGTGAGCTATAGAATGCAAGAAAAATATTTGCTAATTATTCATTTGACAGAAAGAGTAATACTCAGAATATGTAAGAAACTACAAAAGAATAAAAACAATAAAAAGAAACCCATTTAATAATGGGCAAATGACCTGAATAGACACTTTTCAAGATAACAAATATACATGATCATCAAATATATGTATAGTATTATTAAAATATTTACAGGTATGCAAATCAAAATGGCAAAGAGATATCATTTTGCCTCTGTTGGAATGGCTATTATTAACAAAAGGACAAACATGGATGTAAAGAAACTAAGCAAATGATAGCAAGACTGTAGAGGGAGAAACTGGAACACTAACATGTGGTGAAGCATTATGTACCCTAACAAAATTTGCCTGAAGATCAGAAAATAAAATAAGCCACTAAATTAAACATACAGAACAGGCAGTGGTGGCATACACCTTTAATCTTAGCACTCAGGAGGCCGAGATTCATCTGGTCTCTGTGAATTCAAAGCCACCATGAACTACATGACATTCACTCAGTCTAGGAAAAAAAAAATAGAGCAAGGCAGTTGTGGTACACACACCCTTAATTCCAATACTGGGGAGTCATACGCCTTTAATCCATGCACTTGAGATCTCATGCCTTTGCTTGGAAAGCACACATCCCTTTAATCCCAGGACGTAATGGCTAGGTGGAGGAAAGTATATAAGGTGTGAGTAGACAGGAACTAGAGGGTTTTTCAGGCTGAGGAGTTGCTGGAGTAAGAGGTGGTGGCTGTGGCTTGCTTTGCTTCTCTGATCTTCATGCGAAGTTTACTAGGGTACACAATATATCACCACACTAACACATTGTTTGTGGCCATGTAAACCAGTATAACCACTGTGGGGGAGAACTACATGGAGGCTCCTAAAGAATGAAAGGCAGATCTACCTTGTGATTTATACATTCCATCTTCAGATATAAATGAATATATATGTATATATGTATATATATATATATATATATATATATATCTTCAGTATAGTAAAGGAATAGTTTCTGTCTGTGTTTATTTTGGTGCTAGTAATAATAACAGATACAGAATCAGCCTTGGTCCCCATCAACCAATAAATGAGAGAAAGAAAATATGGTGTATATTTACACAATGATGTATTATTCAGCCATAAAGAGGAACAAAATCCTGTCATATTCAGAAAAAATAAATAGAACTTCAGGAAATTATGCTAAGTGAAATAGGACAAATACAGGAAGCAAATGCTGCATTCTTTTACAGATGTGGATTTTTTTTAAGTTGATCTGAAAGTATAATAATGATTACTAGAGTTTGAGAACCTGCCACAGAAAAGGGACCTGGATTTGATCAGTGTTTGCTGTATTGAGGTTTGGAAATTTCACATTTAACCCCATTAACATACACAACCAATACATGTTAATAAAATAATTTTAAACACAAATGATACACTTTCAAAATCTAATAAGACAAATAGATCAGGCCTCTGTATAGAGGATGTCACTCTCACATTTGTGTGTTCTATGTTATTTTCTTTGATGACTTATCCTTAACACCATAATTCAATGGGGGATGTCTTAGATAGTGTTTCTATTGCTGTGAAGATATACCATAACTACAACAACTCTTATAAAGGAAAACATTTAATGCGATGGCTTACAGTTCAGAGGTTCAGTCCATTATCATCATGGTGCGACATGATGATGTGTAGCCAGACATGATACTGGAGAGGTATCTGAGAGTCCTTACATTCTGACTTTCATGCAACAGGAAATGGTCTCCAACACTAGGCAATATCTTGATCATATATGTGACCTCAAAGCCTAGTTCCACGGTGACACACATTCTCTAACAAGGCCCTATGTACTTCAACAAAGTCATTTCTCTTAATAGTGCCTCTCCTTTGGGAGGCATTTTCTTTCAAACCACCATAGGGGAGTAAGGCAACTCCAATATTTGTAAGTATTCATGAAATCCTAATGGCATATAGAAAAAATAGCAACAAAGAGTTATGACATCTTTGTCATATAAGGAAGCAACATCTGTCATACATTTTTTTTCCATTTGTTTGGTTAGTTTTGTTTTGTTTTGTCTTTTTATAAGGCAAATTACACAGTTTGTTTCTAAGTGACAGAAAAGTATCAAACAATTCAAGATGGACAGAAAAAGAAGTAAAGCTGCAGAATTCCTTTTAATAAAAATTTTATTATCATATTCCATATATAAAGTGATGGCCTTCATACTTAGGTTTGCCATATATTTGGGCATGTTCACCCCTCTATCTATCTATCTATCTATCTATCTATCTATCTATCTATCTATCCATTTATCTATCTACCTACCTACTATCTATCTATCTATCTATCTATCTATCTATCTATCTATCTAATTATCTATCCATCACCTATCTAGGGGATTTAGCTGTCTATGAATGGCATGTCCAAGAATCCAGTAGTTTCTCTGTCCACAAAGCTGGATGTCTCAGCTGGTCCTCAGTGTACACTAGAATCTCAAAGACAGGCTCTAATGCCAAAGAAGGAATAGACTTACTAACAAGGTGAGAGCAAGCAGAAAGACAGCAAATGCTTCCTTCTTTCATGTCTTTATGTAGCCTTCCAGCAAAAGGTGTGGCCCAGATTAGAGGTGGGTTTTCCAACCTCAAATGATCTGAATAAAAGTTGTGTTATTTCCCAGCTCAAAAGACTGGATTAAAGGTGTTTCTTCAACCTCAAAGATCCAGATTAGAAGTGAATCTTCCCACTTCAAATTAAACAAAAATCCCTCACAGGTGTGCTCTCCAATTTTTGGGCTTTAGTTAATTCCAGATGTAGTCAAGTTGACAACCAAATATAGCAATCACATTACCTATCTCTATTGTCTATCTATTATCTGGAGTCCACATATGAGTGAAAACAATATTAGCTAATGTATTCTTGTTTGATTAAGCTAATAGTTCTAACAGTAGCATTAATTTTTGGAAGCAGTATCTGAAGTTGCCTTTACTTGATTTCAATTTTAAATTTTCTATCCAAATATGTAAAACAGTAACCAAACTAAAGCCTGCCTTGGCTTGTTGTTGGCAAAGGAAAAATTCATGTTTCAAAGAAATAGCTCTGGAATTGCTCTGCAAAGCAAGCTGGGAACCTAGAAGCTCTCATCAAAGAAAACTCTATGACTAGATACAAAGGAACAAGAAAACTGGATTTGATGATGCTCACAATATTCTTGGCAAAGTGAAGTATTTCTTGTGAACCCTCAACATTTTAGCATTTATCACACATAGACACTAATTTTGATTATATTCATACACTAACATTGTCAACACTCAGAACACTTTAGCCAGTTGGGGGAAATGTGTCATAGAGAATGTGGCAGGAGTGAAAAGCAGATTCTGTTGTCATTATTGATAAATTTTGGTGAATACATATATGTACCATATCTAACTCCTTTCCTTACCCTAATTTGTTGGTCAGTTTGGTATTTCCCATAATAATAGCTGGATATTTCATTTGAATTAATAGTGTGTGTAAGTCTTCTCAAGCAAAAGCAAGAATGTCAGAAACCTCTATAACATGAAATACTTTGACTATGTGCTTTGGAGGAATGGACTATAGACATGCATATACTTATACCATTCTTCTGCAGTGTACAATAGTTTAGGATTCATATTTTCCAATGTCTTAAGCTGTGTTACGTGTTTGTTTACATATTATTACTTTATTGTAATTTTATTTTTTTCCATTTGTTTAAATACAGCTGCAGACATATCTGATAAGCATAATTTTAGTGATTATAAACACAAAAAGTATGCTTTAAGTAGCTTGGAGGACTCTACTATTCCCTTTTTGTTGCTTCTTCAAAGCAGAAAGATCACTGCTTTTATAGTGGTTTATACAGCATATGAACATTTTGGCTAAAAGAAAATTACTTCAGAGGCATGAAAGCAGGCCATAGGCACCCTATGACACAAAGTTCTGAGTGGCAATCACAAGCAGTAATTTCAGAGGCTTCCCATAGCACAAGGGCTTTTCAGCTGAAAAAGGACAGCAAGAAAACAACAGACATTCAGCTGGTTCACCAAGCATAGAACAGCTCTTCCCTGGTGAAGAGTGAGATCAGAAGCCCCATTTGTTTAGTTTTATACAATGGGAAGTTAACAAAGTTCATAAAAGAAGCCCCATTTGTTTAGTTTTTTACAACGGGAAGTTAACAAAGTTCATAACATCTAAACACACGAAACATTCAAGGAACACATCAAACAGACATTCAGATAAATATTAAATATCTAGGTTTGGTAATGTATGGATACTGTTCCAACAGCACTGAGCTTAAAAATTATTGTATATTCTGATATGGGAGTGTCCCTGCAGGCTTTATAAGCAGGCAGGGGGAAATGATCAGGGTAAGGTGGGAATAAAACTTGGATGAGATCAATTTTGGTAGCTAGTGCTGGGCCAAGACTTCTTGGAGTCTGACACCAGCTTGCATATTTTGCCATATTTAAGCACAGCACAATTTTGGAAAAAAAATTTTCAGATACCAATTAGCTTAACCCCCTGAGTACAACAAAAGCTCAAGATACGTTTACATTGCAGTACGTACATATGGCATCATCGGTAAGAAGGGTTCTTGTTGACTTAGGAACAATGCTCAAGATAAGAATCTAGGGAGAATGACTGAGGTAAACATAATGCCTGGAGATGGACCAGCCCAACTGCATCGTAGAATGGAAGCCATTTTGTTATAAGTTCAGAACAAGTTCTTTTCTATTTGCTACAAAATTCAAGCTGGCCGTGCTTTAACCTGTCTCTGGAACTTGACATGGTCCCACCCGTAGAATTTGACAAATACCTGGAATACATCCTGATAAGATGTTTTGGCAAATAATTTTGAAATGTTCAGCAAAGTTCCTACATAACCAAAATTCCTGTGGAAATCCTGCAACCCTTGAAAATCCCCTAGTACTGTAGTTTTGGGTCTATGTAAATCCTACCTTATCCTGGGTTTGATGCTATTTTATCAAACCCCACTTTAGGGAGATATCACTGTCTGACAGAAAACAAAGCTTGCTTAATTTGAGGCAAGAATTTGGGTACTCGTCTTTATCTTCATATGGTGAGATTAACACCTGGTACTAAGATAACAGAAGTCACGCAGGCTGTTGTAAAGTACAAATGACCTCTTACAATGATGTACTTTATGGCCTAAAAGTTTGTTCAAGGTTTTAGGGGAAAAGATTCTGAAATAAGTAAAACATAAATTTTGAAAGATATGGCCCAGCCTGGCTTATTAGACAGCAAATGATCACCAGGTTGTAAAGCTACATCCATTCCCAGCATCCCGGGAGGAGCAGCTAAGCACCTCATTTTGCTGAAGAGATAAGCTGTGTGTTTAACTATCCTGGCTTCTCTGGTACTTATCTGTGTGCACAAGGCCTTTTATGCCTTCTACATTCTAATACTGGCTCACAGATGACAATGACTAAATATTTGTATCCCTTAATTAACTCATTAATTAATTAATTCATTCATTCATTCAGCAAATTCATACTGGAAGTCTTGTTAGGAGCATGGTCTGAATTATATATTGACTATGTAGAACTGTGTAAGGGATGCCTTGCAGCTGCCATCATGAACAACAGATGGAGTTCATGACCATTGACTGAATGTTTTCATCCTGTTTGCATTGTGCTGACCACTCGAGCTACATACATAGGGTAAGTTTCCTGCTTCACGGCCTGGTATTCTAGGAACAGAGATTAACACATACAGGACTGGTATTATGAGGTACTATGTGAATTATAAGAAATACACCTACAGGAATATTTTATCTATTAGCTGCCACAAAATATTCTAGAAAACCAAAGAGAAACTATTTTGTATTATGACTATGTAGATGTACACACACGTGTATGTACACATGTGTGGAGATCAGAACTGACTGTGAGTGGCTTCCTTAATCATTCTCCACTTCATTGACTGAAGCATAATCTCCTCCTGAAGCTAGCACTCACTGATTTAATGAATCTAGCTAACCAGCATGCCCCGGGACTCCTAATTCTCTGTCTTTGGAGTGCAGGGATTACAGGTGAGCCAGTGTGTCTGCACTTAAACAGAAAGCATTTGTCCACTGAGTCATCTTTCCAGACTCCATTGCTGATAGACCATATGAACCACTCCATTTGGGATCTTAGGAGACTCTGCATTGACTAAATAGTACAGAAAATGGAAGAAAATGCAAATTATACAGACCTACATGATGAGGTGGTGTGTTCTTTGATGTGAATTTGCACTTACAAACAAGAATCTGAGGTACAAACCATGAGCATATTTTGAAGTCACCCCTGTGAACCTTAAGACTGGCTTTGCACACAGCCTCACCAGTCACCAGAGGGACCTCAACATCAGAACACCACCCCTTCTTTTCTTCAGTAACAGTCCTTTTGAAGGAAGTAATGTGATTAGTGTGGGCGTAAACTGCCAAGAATGTAAAGCCCATGTAATTTACCTTTTGTCTCACTATCTAGAAATCAGTTCTCAACTTCAGTTTAACTTAAGCAATGCCCAAGACTGCTTCAGTTTTAAAGAAACAGGATCCTTAATTATCATGTCTAAGTTTCATGTTAAAACCCTGGTTCAGACCTATTTAGGTCAGGCAGATACCTGTTCTCAGCAGCAATCTGCTGAGTGCCAGAAACTCAAGCTCTTTGTCATAGTTTCACTAAATGTTTTCTTCTCACAGTTCTCTGTCAACCATGGGTTGGGTCTCCACACTTCATTTGTTGTGTATAATTCAATGCTATCTCGGGTCATCATATATTAGCATTTTCAAGGTCTTGTTAACACAAATGCTGATAGAGCAGCTTTTGTGTTTTGAGATGGAAAAAAGCTTGTGTCTTTTCTTTTTAGCTAGAAAACTACTCTCTACAGTTGCCAGCTTCATTAAATGAGGAAAAACAAAGTGGTTTTAGCAACTAGCTAGTTTAATTTAGACTAGTAGATTGGTTAGGTTAGTCTGCCCAATTGCATTTTTGTCTCAGGTAAATGCATTGAAACTAGTTATCAAAAAAAAAAAAATAGGTCTGTTTTTAAGAAGCTGTTTTAAGAAATAGTCCAAATTATCTAAAACATCTACTTTGTTTATAGGAAAGAAAAATTCTGATACATGCTACATTTAATTACAAGAGCTGGAGGATGGGGAGAAGAAGAGATGACTGAGGTTAATAGGGCAACAGCTCCAGACATTCCTCACTGCATGCTTAAACCATGGCTCCCATCCCATTGTGTTCCCAAGGTACCTCTGCATCCTGATCAAAACATCAACCAATACAGAGCCGTGAGTCACTACCTTTAATGGCCCAGCCCAACAGCTCTCTACTTTGTTTTTTCATGCCCACCTTGTCTATAGACAATGAAGGTTTGGTGTAAAGAATGCTTCTTCCCCCTAGCCCTGCTTCTGGAAGCTGAGAGGACATGCTCCTGGACTTGGTTCCTTTCTGGCTGCTAATTGCCTGTGATAGGTGGCTGGATAGACCTTTCTGTTGCAGCAATACTCAAGCTCTAGAGCTTTGTTAAAATTGCCAAAGTATACGAAAACTGAGTTCCAGTTGATTTCTTTAAAAAATTGAAATTCCCATAATAAAAATTAAGCCATATTTAAAAATGAGTACCTTAGTGACTTTTATTACATTTACAAAATTTTGCAGTTGCAACCTCTACATCTTAGACAACCTATCTTCACAAGCAGTCACTCTCCAGCCTTCTTTTCTGGCAACCGTCAATCTACCTTGTGTGTCTGGATTTGGCTTAATTTAGAATTTCACATGAATGGAAACATACAATAATGATCAACTGCATCTGCCTTTTTCACTCAGCATAGTTGTGAGGCTCATTCATCTCATAGTGTCAGGAGGAAAACACTTTCTTCTATCAGTTAAGATCAGTGAAAGTGGCCTATAAATTTAGCTGGTAACAGGTACATGCTGGCAAGTTTTATATCAACTTGACACAAGCTAGAGTCACCAGAGTGGAGGGAGCATCAATTGAGAAAATGCCTCCAGAAGATCCAGCTGTAGGCAAGCCTGTAGGGCATTTTCCTAATTAGCAACTTATGGGGGAAGTGACTTTGGCTGCTTTACTTCTCTGATCTTTCAGCATTTACCCCAATATCTGCCTCCAGGATTTTATTATTAAGACCAATTAGAATTTGCACTACACTGGTGGTCCTGGTTTCTATAAGAAAGCAGGCTGAGCAAGCCATGAGGAGCAAGCCAGTAAGCAGCACTCCCCCATGGCCTCTGAATCACCTCTGGCTCCAGGTTCCTGCCCTGCTGGAGTTCCTGTTCTGACTGACTTTGATGATGAACTGTGATGTGGAAGCATAAACCGAAAAAACCCTTTCCTCCCCATTTGCTTTGGTCATGGTGTTTCATCACAGAAATAGAAACAGTAACCAGGGCAAGGGGAAAGGAACACATTTATTCATTTGTATGTATGAATGTACAAAAAATCTCTCTCTGAACAGTTAAAGTTCATACACTTCCTTTAATGAGATAGGGAGATGAGAAAGGGTTTCTATGGTTAAATCAAATAGTTTCTTTAGAGAAAACATATAGACTTTTTGCAGTAATAAATTATAAAATATGTGATAATGCTTATTCATTCATCTTCATTTTTTCTATTGAATATAAAACTTCTCCAGAGAAGAGAGTTTATGGTAGTGTTAGCCATATTTCCTTCTGTCCTAGTTTGTATTTTGATTGTTGTGATAAAACACTGACCAAGAACAACTTGAGGAGGGGGTTTATTTGGCTTACATGTCCTGATCACAGTTCATTAATGAGGGAATATAAGAAAGGAATTCAAGGTGCAGCCTGGGGGTAGGAGCTGAAGCAGATACCACAGAGGGGTGCTGCTTTCTGCCTTTTTTTTAATGACTTGTTCAGCTTTCTTTCTTTCTTTCTTTCTTTCTTTCTTTCTTTCTTTCTTTCTTTCTTTCTCTTTCTTTCTTCCTTCCTTCCTTCCTTCCTTCCTTCCTTCCTTCCTTCCTTCCTTCCTTCCTTCCTTCCCTCCTTTCTTTCTTTCTTTCTTTCTTTCTTTCTTTCTTTCTTTCTTTCTCTCTTTCTTTTTTCTTCCTTCCTTCCCTCATCTTTTCTTTCTTTCTTTCTTTCTTTCTCTTCTCTTTCTTTCTTTCTTTCTTTCTTTCTTTCTTTCTTTCTTTCTTTCTTTCTTTCTTTCTTTCTTCCTTCCTTTGTTCTTTCTTTCTTTTATTCTTTCTTTCTCTCTCTTTCTTCTCTCCCTCCCTCCCTCCCTTCCTCTCTTCTTTTCTTTTCTTCCTGCTAACATTCAGGCATTACCTGGCCTGTCCCTTGGGAACCTGGCAGACTACAACATCAGCTACAGTGACTCCCTGTGCACATGCGCTAAATCCCCTTATTAAAGACAAGCCCCTCTCCTCCGCTTCCTCTCTCTTCCCACCACGTCTCCTCTCCAGAAGCCACTCTGTGCCCCCTTTCTCTTCCTCTTCCTTCTTCCCCACTCTTCCAATATACTCTCCATATGGGCCCTGTCACATGGTGTGTCTGTCTGCCTCAGTCTGATGTTTCTTAAATTATAGGATTGGTTCTGCAAGTCTTGACAGGCCCTGATGGTGCTTCCTCCTGTCCACTGGCAGACTGAGGCATGCCAGGACCCTGGAATCCAGTCCACCTGCAACAGCCTCTAATGGATCGCTGGGACCATCATCCACGAGTGGTGAGTTCCCACGAGTGAGAATTCATCTCTCAACTGTGGTTTCTTGCCTCTTGGCCCTGCCAACAAGCCCTGGTTCTGGGCAACCTCCATGTCTCTCAGGTTCAGAGCCCTGGCCACTGCTCAGTCTGTGATGACTCATCAAGCAACCTGTGCCTCCTCAACTGATCCTCATTGAATTTTTTGGATGCTAGGAATTCTAAGCCTTTGGATCTTCTTTCTCTATCTCACTCACGGGAAAATGCATCTACCATCATATCTCCAAGCTCCCCAAACCTCAGACCTCTACACTTATCACCCACCTTAAGGGTTTAACTCATCTGCCTTTGCACTTAGATCTAATCCAAATACTCCTTAAATATCAAGCAAAATGGCTGCTTATTAGCACCCTGTATCCCGATATTTCACAGGACCTTTGAAACTTCTGCCAGAGATCTAATAGATGGAAGGGGGTACCCTATTTTTAAGCTTTCTCATATCTTAGCTCTAAGCCCTCTCTCTGTTCTTTCTTCCTGTTCCTCTACTCAGCTCCTGCTAGCTATTCAGCCTGTTAAGCTTCATTTCCCCTTTCATTAAGTGAACTCTCAAACAGAGAAAGAAAACTGGAGTCTTATATGTCTAACTCTGCTTCTTTCATTAACTCTGGTGTTGGTTTCTGCCACCTCTGCCAAAGCAGCTACATGATCACCTGTTGCCAGGTCCCTTTCTACCACCAGCTATATGGCATGCGAGCAACTAGGCAGAGCTTATTCTCCTTGCCTCGTCTCTTGCCTCTTATTCCTCTCTTTGTCTCTAATTTCCTCTATTGACTCTTTTCTCTCTTGCTTCTCTTTCCCATGTCCGCCTGCCTCTCTCAAGTCCCCACTCCAATGCAGCCTTTCATTCTTTCACTCTTTTGCTCTTTTCCTCCCGATAAACCTCTTGCACTAACTCTGCTGTGTGTGGTGTGTGTGTTTAGTGGCATACCTTGGCAGAGCCTGCTAAAGGTACCCACTTCATACTGGGACCCTACCCACCTGCTCCACCTGCTCCAGATCTGCTCTCTTCTACCTGCAGCAAATCTGCTTTGTTGTTCACCAATGGCTTTGCCTTCCATTCAGTACTGGTAATTGGATGTGAGTCTGACCTCAGTCTTCCTTGGACCAGGCAGTTGGATAACCAAGGAAGAATCCTCCACTTTCTTTTTCTTTGCTCTAAAACCTGCTAGTGTCTGTCTTCTCTCCTTTCTCTAAATGTCCTGCCTAGGTCTGCTGCAATGTGGGAGTCAGAGATGGAGAAGCCAGCTTCATCTTGCTTAGCACACACTGGTTTTCCCTTTCTTTTAATTTATTCAACTCCTGTTTAAGATGTTTATGTGTGTCTATATGACTGTCTTAAACAGTCACCTATGTGACTTGGATTTAACTCTATGTCTGAATGTAAGCTAGCTTTAACTCTGTGTGTATGTGTATGTAACTTAGATTCAACTGTGTATATATGTGCATGTAACTGTTGTTTAGAAAAACATGTTTTAAACAGCAACCATGTGGCTCTCCTCCATTTTGGCTGGTGATCTCATCATGATGTAGGCAACCACGTCACTTGCAGCCATCTTTTACTAAGGTTAAAGAGTACATTTCTTAGTCCCAATGAGCTGTCTGTTCATTGCATCTCCTTCTAGACTAAGGAAGCAACAAGTCTCAAATATTTTGGGTTGGTATGGACTTTTGTATGATGATAAAAATACATGGTTAGATTTGTTACAACATACTGTATAGATGATTCAACTCTGGTTTAGAATTTACTCTATATGATGATAAAAATTTAAGGTTATAAAGATCTATTTAGATTAATAAGAGCTAATCTAGAGATTTACACCTAAGTCCTTACAACTTAGCCAAGTGTTCAACACCAAGCTTCTGGAGAATTTAAATGAGTGGTAACATGTGTTTGATAAATAAGATATTTGATAAATAAGGTATCTTTTATAATGGAATGCCTGGTCTCCCAAGAGGGTACTTTCCCAAAGTTGGGCAATTGGGCAGAGGCCCCCATGGCTTGTCAGGGACAATACTGGCCTCTGTCATTCCTTAGTCCTTGATCATGGGCCACACCCCAACTCACCCCTCTCTCCTGTTCCTATTTCACCCTGGGATTTTTCCCTTGTCACTTTTCCTTGCCTCCCCAGGAGACAGCCATAACAGCTTGGTACAGACTTGTTCTGTTTCTACCCATGGAATGGATATGTTGGTTTCTTTACTGAGCTCATTATCTATGATTAAAAGGTTTTGTTTTAGAACATAAATACGTGTCATCCTAGGATTTGCTATGCAATAAAATTTCTTAGAGAACCTAAAAAAAAAAAAAAAGGTTTTGTTTTGATACTAGAAAAGCTTCAATTCAAAATCACTATTTTTAAGGCTAAACTTGACAGGAATGGAATTCAAAGTCTTAGTTTTATGAAAGCTGCTAACTTATTGAAGACTGTTAGGGAAGACAAATAAATAGTCAGTCATCCTTATAAATGACCAAGTTCTTTAATTGTAGTCATGCTAAGTACTGATATAATCAATTACAGGGATAAACCTTACTTACTAATTTAGTATATGTTTTCAAAGTTAAGCTTAAAACAAGTAAACAAAGTTTGTCTATTCAGCTACACCTAATAGGCAGATACTCCTCAAATGCTCAGAGATCTGCAGAATATGGCATTTAAAATGTTTAATTAAAAAACTTTTTGTGAGAGATAGCTCCTGGTAGCAACCCTATTTCCTCCAAAGAGGATGGATGGGCACAGAACCTTCACCCAGAACTTGCTTCAAAGGTGGCAATGCCAACCACTGAACAAAAACTGTCTTTCACCTCAATTGCTGCCAAGACCCTCTCCAGACTTGTGGACAACAGGACACTGGGGAATTGACTGCTTCAAGTTGCCCAGACAAGGTAGGCTGGTCCTGGTCCCCTACACGTTCCTATTCCACAGGAGAGTCTGTTAGATCTTCTGGGCTTGGCAGTCAAAGACTGAAGTTGCCCTGGGACCTCTGCCATCAATGTCAATGGAGGACCCTGGGGTGGCTGTCTAGGTAGACAGCAGGTAAGTCTCTGTCATTTTTAATTGCTAACTCAGATAAAATTTATCCTTCTCAGAACTCTGATGCTGTTTGAAGACTAGACTAGTAATAGCTTTGTTAATTTAACAGCAGCAATCAAGGCTTCAGCTACCTTCTCAGCCCTCTGTGTAAAATTCAGGTCACAGGACTTACTCTCCTAGAGCTAATACTAAGTCTAGACACAGTTTACCTTGCTATCAGACTCAAAAAAGAGATAAACTCACAAGACAGATTTCAATGTAACTTTTACCATTCTTTTATTTAAAGGAACTCACTTTGCAGTGACTGCTCTCAATGGTCAGTCACCTCTGTCTCCTGGTGAATTAGATAAAAAGAAAGTGTTTCAAGGTGTAAAGTTTATGTGAGGATATGAAAACTTAAGATCTGAGGATGTAAGAATGTTTTAGGGTCTAAGAAAGTGACTTAAGGTATGTAAATGCAAGTTATAAAGGTCTGAGGATAAAAAGGTTTAACTGGTGTTAAAGAAAAAGTAATTTGAGATGTATAAAAGAATGAAACATGTTCCAGACTCCAATCTTTCTATGCTACTGTTCATAACTTTAACATTAACTGGTGGAATTCTAATAAGCTACTAGTCCAGCTCTGGCAGAGTACTAAACACCATAATACCATTGTACAATCATAGCCACAAGTTCAGGATTTTAAATTCCCTTTGGTTGTCTTCTAACTATAGACTTAAAAGGTTCTTTTCATTGTGTCAAAAACATCTATCACAGTTTTCTGGGTAGAAAGAGTGTCAATGCTTCCAACCAGAATCATTTCTGGGCCCTTTATGACTCAAAGGTGTGAATTTCTACAATGTAAATTTCAGTACAGATTATAAACAGTGGGAATGTTAATGTTAACTTATCTTTTCACAAACTAAAAGAATTCTTGTAAGCTCCATGGAGTTGACTTGGATCCACCTCAAACAGGTCAAACGCACCCCTCAATTAAGTGCTGCCAATCAACAGCCTAAGCCCCCCATGCACCTTTCCCACACCTTGGGCCCCCCCCTACCCAATTATCAGGACCTAAGGAAAATTTTCTTTCTTAAACATAACTTTATCCTCTGTCCTGCCAGCATCTTGCCAGGTCCAAGCAACGTCAGTTCCACAGAGCCCAGATAACAGCAAAATAACCAGCTACTCCAGGACATGGCCAGTACCCCAGCTTTCTCAGATCCCCAAAAGATGACTGACACCTCCTAAATCAGCAGGAAGCAGTCTTGAGAACTCCAGGCACCTCATTCCCACCCCACTTACTATCCCCTTCTAACTCCTCACCATTTTACAATAACCAAAAGGGAGGAATGTTAGCATTCAGGCATTACCTGCCCTGCTCCTTGAGGACCTGGCAGAATGCATCAACAGCAAGCCCCTTCCTATCTCTTCCTCTCCCTTCCCACTGCTCATCTCCAGAAGCCACTCTGCACCCACTTCTCCTCATTCTCCCCCACTCTTCCAATAAACCCTCCACATGAGCCCTGTCATATGGTGTGTCTGTCTGCCCTGGTCCATTGTTGTTTAAATTATAATACTTCCTTCTTGGTTTTTATTGAGACATGGTCTCTCTACATAACCCTACTGGCCTCAAACTCAGTATGTAGACCAGGCTGGCCTCAAATTCACAGAGAGCTGCCTGCCTGTGTTTCCAGAATTCTGGGATCAAAGGTGCACCACCATGCCCAGCCCCTTAGCTTACCTTCTTATCCAATGCCACCCCACCTTTCTACAGTAAGCCGGGCCCTTCTACATCTATCATTAATTTAAAAAATGTCCCATAGATGTGCATGCCTACAGACAAGTCAGGCAGAAGCACTGAGGTTCCTTGTTCTCAGATGACCTTAGTTTGTATTTTTATTATGGTTTCTTTTGCTGTAATAAAACATCATGACCACAATCAACTTTCAGAGAAGAGGATGTATTTCATCTTACAAAGTGTAGTCTGACATCCATGAAGTCAGGGCAGGAACACAAGTCAGGAACCTTGAGGAAGGAACTGAAGCAAAGGCAATGGAAGAATACTGCCTACTGACTTGCTCCACATGATTTGCTCACCTTGCTTTCTTTTATACCATCCAGGAATCATCTAAAAATCCAAGAAGGATTGAAGAAAAGAAAGAAGTAAGGAAGGAAGGGAAGTAAGTTAGGAAGAAAGACAGGAAGGAAGGAAGGAAGAAAGAAAGAAAGAAAATTGAGCAAGCCAGTAAGCAGCACTCCTCCATGGTCTCTGCTTCAGACCTTGACCCCAGACTCCTACCTTGAGTTCCACCTATAGTGGGCTGGACCTTCCCACATCAATTATAAATCAAGAAAATGCCCCACAGGCTTGCCTATAGGCTGATTTTACAGAGGCATTTTCTCAATTAAGATTCTTTCTTTGAGATGATCCTATCTTGTGTCCTGTTGACATAAAAACTAAGAATCACAATGAATTGTAGTCAGAAACCCTGGACTGAAATAAGTTCTTCCTTGTTATTTTTGTCAGGTAAGCAAACATAATGAAAAAAAGTAACTATTGCAAGGTTCTATTATTTCTGTCAACAGCACACTCAGAGGAACTAAACAACTCCATTAACCTAATCTAAATGCTGCATCTAGAGATGAAACCTTCAATCCATGGGCTTCTGAGACTTAAACTATAGCAATGGAAGCCTGACTCTCTGAATATTTGACTTCTAGTGTGAATGATAGATATATGTCTCACAAATCCTTCTTTCAGTATTTGTTGAGTCTTAAATATCTCTAGTTTAAACTAATCTTTATAGCAACTCAAAGAACCCAAGTGGGAACCCACAGGAGCCTGTCCTCATTACTTTACATTAGATTTCTGAGATAGCTTAAAGAGACAGAATGGAGAAAGAGACCAGTTAGACTTCAGCAGATAGGACTGTTTATTTCAAAGGAGCAAGGAGGCAATACTCTCCCATTGAGAAAGGGAGTGTCTGAGAAGGGGGATGAGTATACTTTTATAAAAGCTTTTATAAAAGATTTGAGGAGTGGCAAGATAAATGCAGCTACAGGGTGCTATGTGCATGCCTGGAATTGCTCCCTCCATGAAATGTTTGTCCATATAAGGTCATTTTATCTTTAGAGGTTACCAGGTGTTTTTGAAGGGTATATACTTGGATGTATGTTGTGCTTTGATCTTGAAAGAAGGAGATCTTTTGCCTCTCCCCTTGGTGATGAATAAAAAGCCCATTAGAATAATGCTCTAGGTGGCTGGGTATTGACCCAGGGCCCTCCAAAAGCTATCCTGTGTCTCTGTATTTCTTGTCATCTCTGCCTATATTTCTATCTAATACTTCCTCATTACTCTCTCCTCCCCCAAGAACCCTTCAACAGGTTAGATCTGGACTCCTACATTGTGCCAGCTATCAGGATGTGGAAAATAGTGGATGACAGTCTTAGGCAATGGCAGTGAGGGAGAAGGGGCTGAAGTTTCAACAGAGGACCTTAGTCAGAGTCTGTCAGAATTGTTCAAGGCTTATTCCAATACCTTTCTATGACTGAAAGGTATTCCACTGTACTATGGTACATTTACCCACTCATCTGTTGATGATTACTTACTACAATTACTACAAATCCTTAAAGTCACATGTTAATAGAAGATTTTAGGTGAGATATTTCTGAGCGAACTGGGTCAAGTCAGCTTAGTCCACATGAATGGATTTTCTATTAGTTGACTAAGAGATTAGTAAATGGATTATTGAGAGAATGGCTTAGCATTAAAAATGAAGTTTTCTTGGTGAGCTTTCTTGTTGTCACTGGGCAACACCTTATGTATGTTTTGATTTGTTACTAAATTCATTACTAGATGTCAGTACCAGGTTCTTGGACTTACCAGTTTTCATGTCTAATGCCAAATAATCATCTGTATCAAACAAGTTTTATTGTTTTGTCTTGTTTTAGCAACAAAAATGAACCCAAATAACATTTGACTATTTTCTATATTTGGCTATTATGAAAAATGTACTAGTTCTTATATGAAAGTAATTTCATTTGTGTAAAAGTGAGTAGATTAGGTGATAACTCTATATTTAACCATTTGAGAAGTTATCAGACTGTTTTCCAAATAGGTTGTGCCATATTTTTTCACATGCTAGCCAAAACTGCTTATTGCCTATCTATTTAGTAAATGTGCAGTGTTATGATATTGTGTTTGATTTCCTTACCCTAATGACCAGTGATATTAAAGTATCTATTTGTGTATCTTTTGGCCTTTGCTACATGTTCTTTGTGGAAATATCCATGCAAATCTTTTGTCTCTATTGGGTTGACATTTGTGATTATTATTTCCTTCCTTTGTAAGGAAATATATTCAAGATTCTGAACCTTATTCAAATGTATGATTTGCAAACATTCTATTCTGTTCTGTATGTTGCCATTTCATTTTCTTGATACTATCTCTGAATGTACATCAGTTCTTAGTTTGACGAAGTCTCATTTATCTTTTAGTTTATTGTCATGCTTTCACTGCTGTACCTTAACTTGAAATTGGAAGTAAAGATGAAGCAGAGAGGCATCACTTTGGATTAGCATTATTTGGATGCCTTAACATCATATAGGGAAGGAGACTACTGAGTTCTGAGTAACTTTCCTGTCTATTGTATTTACTGTACAGAACAAACAGGAGAGATGTTCTTTTAAAAGACAAAGACTTTCTGAGAACTTGACACTCATCTTAAGTAACATTTCTTTTTTTTTTTTTTTTTTTTTTTTTTTTTTTTTTTTTTTTTTTTTTTTTTTTGGTTTTTCGAGACAGGGTTTCTCTGTGTAGCTTTGCGCCTTTCCTGGAACTCACTTGGTAGCCCAGGCTGGCCTTGAACTCACAGCGATCCGCCTGGCTCTGCCTCCCGAGTGCTGGGATTAAAGGCGTGCGCCACCACCGCCCGGCGCATTTCTTTTTTTTGTTTCAAGACTCAAACATTTTTTTCTCAAGGAGGGAAGTACAAATTATTATTCTTATGATCAATGAGGTATTTTCCGGAATTCCACACTTGATATATTTTCTCATAAACTATGACGTTTTTCTATAGCAAATAGTAAAATCTTAACTAAAGGGTGCATGTTAGAAGAGGTTCTTCTGAAATATTTTAGTACATGATAGGGATGCAATCCCAAGTTTCAAGTATGTGAGATCTTTGACATGGATTAATCATTTAATTCTCTGTGTGGTTGATTTTTGTCATCAGTGCATTGAGTTAAGTGATACCCAGAGAGCAGAGATATTTGCTTTTCTTTCTCAATGTATTCATAAGGGTATATTTGTAAATGATTAGTGTTATACTTGTAAACTCAGAAAATTGTCACTAATATGGGTGAACATTTATGCTGTTGTTAGAAAGCTAGAAGAGAACAAAAAAGAGGAGAGAGAGTATCAGGAGAGAAAAGCAGTCAGTATGCCTACCAAACTGTGATGCCAAGAAACACAATAGCCAACATGGGAAAATATCCCCAAAGGTATAATAGTGGCACTTTTCTCTTTGGAGTAACCAATAACTGTCTAATTTGACTTAAGACTCACTCATGATGAGGGAATATATACCTGATACTGTAAACCTAGCCAACTACTCATGGCTGGTGAGACAATGGAATCTAGAAGAGAACTTACTACTGCAATTACCTAAACCATTATACTTTCTAACTTTATTCTAAGTACTTATCCTTATGACCACATATAAGAGTAGTTCTCACCCTTCAACATCAAAGATGGTTTTGATTTTGTGGTAGAAAGAGGCCGTTGCAGAAAGTCATGACTAGTCAAAATGCAGAGAACAGAATCAGCAACACAAACCTACACCTATGGCTCATTGTAGAAGAGTGGGCAGAGCAATTGTAAGAGCCAGAGGCCCAGGATATCTGACGTAAAATTGGGTCTCTCTATATGACAGGGAAGCTAAACCCATGACATTTCAATGGTATGACTGCTTAAACCATACCCAAACAATGACAAACACTAGTTGACATGCCTGTGTCATCCATAGATGAAAGGCTACAGGCAATTAATGATTGCTTCCCCCAGTGATGAGGATTCTAATTGATTATCCAAAACCTTGTGGCCAGATATAAAAACACATACATTTAAACAACACTAAATTAATTCAGGGATATATATATATATATATATATAATAAAGGCAAAGCGACCATGAATTTGAGAAGGAGTTGTGAGGGGACAAGAGGAATTAGAGGGAGGAGAAGGAGAGGTAGAATGACATAAATTTAGTACACATATAGGAAATTTAAAAATAAGCAAAATACAAGCATATGAGAAAAGAAAGCCTCAATGCTTGGAAAACCACATGTAGAAGAATGAATGTATATTGATATCTCCCACCCTAAAAATCAATTAAAATATATCAAAGGCCTTAAGATCCTAACTCAAAAACTGCTAAAGGAAGGCATAGGCAAACACTTGGAGATCTGGGTACAGACAAAGAATTTCTGAAACAGACTCCAACACTACAGGAAATAAACCAAGAGCCAACAAAAGGGCTTACATGAAATGAAAAGCTACTGCAAAAAATGCAAATAATCACCAGACTGAAGAAAGCCTAAAGGAGATTAGTATATTTAATACATAAAGAACTCCAAAAATAGGCATCAAAAAGCCACATTATCTAGTTAATAAGTAGACTAACAAGCTTTATAGACAGTTTCAAAGGAAGAAATACAGATGACCCAATAAATACTTAAATAAAAGTGCTCAGATTCCTTAACTATCAGAGAAATGAAAATTAAAGTTACTTGAAAATTCCATTTATCTTCAGAATGGTTCTCATCAAGAAAGTAAATGAGAAATTTTTATTCACTTCTTGTGGGCTACACTTATATAACTATAAAAATTGATGTGAAGAAATAAGAGTCAGTATAAAGAAAATCAGTATGAAGAAATAAGAAAGTTGGTTACCATATTACCAAGATATACCTTTTTTGGTTTATAATTGAAAAACACTAGGTCTTTTTAGACATTCACACATTATTAAGCCATAAAAAAAATGAAATTATGAAATAGAAAAATGAAAGGGCTAGAAGGATGGCTCAGTAGTTACAAGATTTTGCAGAGGACCTGAAATCAGTTCCCAGTAACCTCACCTGGTGACTCATAAGTGCCTGTAACTCTAGCTCCAGAGGATCCAATATTCTCTTCTGGCTGCTATGGGGATCTGCACACATGGGTGTTGCTGGGTCCGAGTGGCTCCTTCAGGGGAGGGGGTGAGAAGGGGTGGCATCAAACACTAGGAATCAGGTGAAAAGACAAACAGCAGACTCCTTTATTCAGTAATGAGGAAAGCCTTATATACCTTCCTTCCAGTACCCAGGCTGTGTCCTGATCTGGTGACATTGGGTGGCATCCCTCATTGGCTGGGCACAATCAGGAGCTCTGACAGCACCTGTTGCTAGGCCCTCAGACAGACTCTGCAGGATCAGCAACTCTGGACAGTGCCTATTGCTAGGCCCTCAAGCAAACTCTAGGTTGGCTCATAAGGATGTATGTTATGTATGTGCATGCTTCAGCAACTGGTTTAAGCCAATTTCCTCGACCCTATGGGCCTGTCCTACTATACATGGGCACACACACCAGTGCATAGACTTACAAAAATAAAAATAAATAAAAAATTAAATCAGGACTGGATAGATGGCTCCACAGTAAACAGCACCAGCTGCTCCTTCAGAGGACTCAGGTTCCATTCCCAGTACCCATTTTGTGGCTCATAACCACTGTAACTCTAGTTTTACAGGATCTAATGCCCTCTTCTGGCACCAGGCTTGTATGTGATACACAGACATATACACAGGCAAAGCATCCATACATAAAAAATAAAATAAAATAATTAAGAAAGGAAATCTTGATATTTAAAGGAAAATGAATGCAGCTGGAAATCATTGTGTTAAGTTAAATAGTCCCAAAGCAGAAAGACAAGCACCTCATGATTTTCCAATTATTCAGAACCTAGATTTAAAATTCCACATAATGAGGCTGGGAAGATTGTTGAATTGGTAACATGCTTGCAGCACAAGCTTAAGGAATTGGGTTAGAACCCAGCACACAAGTAAGAGCTTGGTGTGGTGGTGTGCACCTGTGACCCTAGCATTGGCAGAGGAGGCAGGGGCAGGTGAGTCACCAAGAGCTCACTGGTCTCCAGTCTAAGCATTCAGTGAGCTATAGTTCAATGAGAGACTGAGAGACCCAGTCTCAAAAAATAAGGTGGAGAGCAACAGTGTGAGGTGTTGACATCAACAGATACACACATTTACATGTGCATGTGCACCTGAATGGTCAAGTGTACAATCACACAGATATACCGTTTACACATTTCATGGTGTCCAGGAAAGCAGAGAGAGAGAGAGAATACCTTTACCCTTGGGACTTCTTCCCACTCCCTCTTTTATTGATTTCTGTCTCCCATCTTATAGGGTGTACCACCCATATTCTAGATGGGCTAGACTTTATGGTGACTACTGAGCAACAGACAGAAAAGCACAGAACAGACTGAACCTGTGCGCCATGCTTTGTTTCTTAGCTGTACTCCCAAACTGAGCATCGGTGTAGTCTGCATTCTCTACTTCTTTCCTGTATTTTCTTATGAGGACCAGGGGACTCCCAATTTCTAAATCTACCTTTGCTGATTCTTGAGTGGATTTGAGTCTGAGTTTTCACCCTCTTTTGGCTTGAAGGAGCTGGTTCCTCTTGTTCCCTACTCAGAAGGAAATCGAGTGCTGTTTCCCAAACAGGTAACTTGAACAGAGAACCTTTTTACATTTTATTATTATTATTATTATTATTATTATTATTATTATTATTATTATTATTGTGTGTGTGTGTACATAACAGGTGTCCCATGAGGCCAGAGATGTCAGATTCCTCTGGAGCTGGAATTACAGGTAGCTGTGAGCTGCCTAGTAGTGGTGCTGGAAATTGAACTTGGGTCTTCTGGAAGAACAATATGTGCCCTAAACACTGAGCCATCTCTCTAGCCCCAAGGACCAAAACATTCTAATTCTTAGGAGCAATTACATTCAAAGGGGTGTCTTAGAATGCCAAGTCTCACTGATGACATTGTTTCCATTGGGGAAATCCCTCTCAAATTCGAGCAACTCAGACAAAAAGGAACTTTGGGAATAGGCGCTCATGTGAGCTGGAAATATTTCTATAGCCATAGATCCCATTATAAGGTTTACTGGTCTTCTCCCTTTCTTTCTCTTTCCATTCTTATTTTCCTTTTTCCTCCTCTCTCCTCATCTTCTTCATCCAGGGGTTCATGTCTACCACAAGGCAGGCAGCATGAAAAACTACAAGCTCACAAAGCGTTACCCTGTCCTGCTATGAGTGCTAAGTCTTCTGTGTTGGCAGGAGCACAGGGCTGACTCTCCCTGACTACAGTCTCTCAGAATGAGTTCTACCTGGCACCAAGGCTTGACCTTCAGTCATCAGAGTCCATTAGTGTATTTTAAGCCCAAGTCTTTAAATATCAAATTGTCTGGTACAACTTGATTATGATACACAGTTTGAATTTAAGAGCCTATATGTGAAAAGCTTGAAAATGAGATTTGATTTTGTAACCATAAAAAGCAGACTTAGTTTAGACACAGTTCCTGAATTTGTATCTCCATGCAGAGGCTTATGCATGCAGAGAAAAAATAATATATGACTAGTTCAACTTCTAGACCTAGCAAGTTAGTACTTAATTAGACTAACAGAGTCTAGCTGATGCTTGACTGACAATATTAGAGAAAAGTTTGAATTTCCTGCTTGGTGAATAATTAGTCTCTCATGGCTTGCTATAAAGAAGTTAAGCTAAAGGTCACCTTGAAAGATAAATATTTCATAGCCTGTCAAATCCTGGATTTGATTAGCATAGAAATACATCATTAAAATACCAGAGAGCAAGTAAATTTTTCTTTAAGCTTCATTTCTTGTATGAATACAAGATTAATACTGTCTAAAACTAGTACTGTAAGATATTAGGGTTTGTCAAATATGAAAAATAAGGTCAGCCATTTCCATGCACACACACACACACACACACACACACACACACACACACACACCACCTAATGATGTTACATTTTACCTTAAGAAGTAAAGAGAAAATACTTATAAAAAAGAGAATGATAGAAATCACAAAATGAGTGGGAAAGGAATATGGAAATTTTGCCATTGAGGATCCTCTCTTGGGCAGGTGCTTTTCAAAGTATGGCCATTTAGGAGGAGAGAAAAATGAGGCCTATGAACCTCCAGAAACACAAAGAACTCTCCTGGTTGCAATTAGTGTTTTGTTTTTTGTTGTTGTTTGTTTTGTTTTTTTTGTTTTTATTTCTTGTTTTTTTCCTGAGAATCTTGTATAATCTGACAATCTACTGTCTTTATAAGCCAACCATTAGGCAGAATGGGGGTAGGTTTTTATAGTTCTCATCTTTACTAAAAGTGGAAAAACATGTACTAAGCTAATTGCAAGTCTTAAATTTGCTTTTCTGGTTTTGTTCAGGCACTTTGTGGCAGACAATGAGAACCTAGGAACCTACCTTTCCTATTACAGAACTCTATTCACTTTAATTCAGTAAATGTTTATTTAGCACTTTTTGTGCCTTGTAGTATATCATGAGAAAGAAGAGGAAAAGATAGTCTCAGTGATCAATGATGTAGACATCTATGGAAGGATCAGAACTCATCCTAACAAGTTGAAGGTGAGATAAACATAACAGAGCCAAATAGCAATTCTAACAAAGGATATGCTGAGAAGTTCCATGAACAGTCTTGTAAGAACACAATATAGTGGAGAATGACTTCAGGCCATGCAGATGAAGAAAGATAAGGAGGCACAGAAGTAGGGGCTTGGGACTGGAGCAAAGAGAGTTCCAGAGAGCTGGGGGATGTGAGTGTACAGTTTTAAACTGGCTATAAAGATAGACTACATCTGAATTTTGAATGTTTAACAAATCTTAAGTGAGAAATCCAGTGAGGCAGGTAAGGCTGAAAACACTTGGCCATGCCTTAAGCAAACAAAGAACTCTGACATGCACAGTAGTATCCTGACCCAGAGGACCCTGAAACTGGACCCTCAAGATGACCACTGCTGATATACAACCCAGAGCCAACCAGAAAACACCACGGCAGCTGGAAGCAGAGCTCACCAAAAAGTACACACATAAATACCTCAGTCTTTTGTTTAATAAGTGAGATTGCTTTCAATCTACCAGAGCCTGTGTCGTTTGGTTCTATGTCTATTCACCTTCTGCCCCTGGGATCAGAGACAGTGGGACTCCAGCTGCAGAGCCAGCAGCAATCCATGCTGTGGGATGGTCTGTATGTCAAATGTGTTGCTGATTGGTCAATGAATAAATCACTGATTGGCAGTGGCCAGGCAGGAAGTATAGGCGGGACTAACAGAGAGGAAAATTGAGAGAACAGGAAGCTGGAGGGGAGACACTGCCAGCCGCCATCAGGACAAGGAAGATGTAAAGTACCGGTAAGCCACAAGCCACGTGGCAAGGTATAGATTTATAGAAATGGATTAATTTAAGCTGTAAGAACAGTTAGCAAGAAGCCTGCCACGGCCATACAGTTTGTAACCAATATAAGTCTCTGTGTTTACTTGATCGGGTTTGAGCGGCTTGGGACTGGCGGGTGAGAGAGATTTGTCCTGACTGTGGGCCAGGCAGGAAAGCTCCAGCTACAAATGGCGCCCAACGTGGGGCAAGAGTTTCCACCTAAAACCTGAGAAAAAAGATTCTAAAACGGAGCTAAAAACAGCTTCCTAATTGTCTCTCTCAAATGAGCGGCAGCTGCCGGTTTGAGCTACTGGCGGGTTGCTGGCGTGCGCGCTCGACCTGCAGTATGGCGAGAATGAGGCCTCTGCAAGTGACACATTAAGCTGTGTGGTGAATTTAGCCTTTGCTAGTACAAAACAAAACAAAACAAAAAAAAGAGGTTTCTGGGCTACACGCTGCTTTGATAAAAGCGTAGACCCACTATTTCTGAGACTTGATGGTTCCCAGAGCTGGCGGGAACCGCCATGTTGGGAAGCTAAAGTGGGCGGAGCCAGCAGCCACAGTGCCGTTTCAGGCTTAGAAGGCTGCAATTTAAAGCAACAGGTTTACAATAAGACAGATTCAGATGTAATAGTTTAAAATGTGTGTGAAATATACGTAGGCTTGAAAGAGACAAAAAAAGGTGATATATACAGTATAGAAACAAATACATGGTTTTAAAAAATAAAGTCTTTAAAGAGACAGTAAAATTAATATAAAAAATAAGCCACGTAGAGATGACTATTACACAGAGAGTCTGGATTGTGTTGTCTTTGGGATTCTTAACTACAGAGAGATGTTTGATTGTAAAGGAAGCTGAGTTAAACCAGTACGTATATTTTAAAGATACTTTGACTTCAAAATTTGGATGTAAGGATATGTTGCTTTGAAAAAGAGTCTCTTTTGTTTCCACAGAAAACAAGAGGCTATGGATTTGTTCCAGAGTAAGATACATCAGGTTTGACCAGCCAAGACCCCCTGAAAGGTCTCCGATGACACCATGGCCCAGATGATCCAACATCCAGAACCGTTTCAAGACAACTGGCTCAGATGATACAGCCTCACGGACTACTCCATGATCCTAAAATTTTCTTTGTTTCCCCAGAAGATACAGCGCCCCCCTCCAACAGAAAGTAGTAAGAGAAGCTACGCCCAAATTCCCAAATATACCAAGCTGACTTTGGAGATGTGTAAAGGTTAAAACCTTCCTTTTTAAGAAAAGAAAAGGGGAGGTGCTGTGGGATGGTCTGTATGTCAAATGTGTTGCTGATTGGTCAATGAATAAATCACTGATTGGCAGTGGCCAGGCAGGAAGTATAGGCGGGACTAACAGAGAGGAAAATTGAGAGAACAGGAAGCTGGAGGGGAGACACTGCCAGCCGCCATCAGGACAAGGAAGATGTAAAGTACCGGTAAGCCACAAGCCACGTGGCAAGGTATAGATTTATAGAAATGGATTAATTTAAGCTGTAAGAACAGTTAGCAAGAAGCCTGCCACGGCCATACAGTTTGTAACCAATATAAGTCTCTGTGTTTACTTGATCGGGTTTGAGCGGCTTGGGACTGGCGGGTGAGAGAGATTTGTCCTGACTGTGGGCCAGGCAGGAAAGCTCCAGCTACAAATCCAGAAAAGTGTTTTGTTTTTTTTTAAATCATGGCAGGGTCGTAATCACCATTTTAGATTTAGAATATAGTTTTGGAGATAGTGTGAACCTCAGATAAGAGAATAGAGAGAGTGTGGAAGCTGAAGTTCTAAAAGGAGCCATTGTTGTCAGTATGTAGTTTAGAAATTATGATGGAATAATCAGGATGTAAGTGATATCACTGGAAAGATATATTAAGGATAGGTAGAGCTCTTGGCATGAGCATTGGACAGCATAAAGGCTGACGGTGCCCACACAGGTACTTAAGGCAAGTCTTCAGTGACTGAGCATCCTCTTCTCATCTGTGAAGGGAGGTGAGCTCTGACTTACAGGAAGATTTGAAAATGTTTGATAATTTTTTAAATTCTAAGTTTCTCTGTACAATAGTATTGCTGTGTTTTTATTGCTTTGATATTGTCCCATTGAATTACTTATTTTTGGAATATGTATAGAATGTTCATGCTACCCAGGCATTATTTAGTTTCTAGGAATCTAGCAGTGAATAAAACAAATTGGCAGCCTGTATCATGCTGGGGAATAAGAAGAAACAAGGTAAATAAATAAAATACAAAATTTTTATAATGTTGATAAAAATAATTTAGGAGAAAAATGGAAATATAAAATAATGAGAGAGAATGCCAAAAGTTCAGATGAAGTGGTGAGGACCCATGATTAGTGTGACAGACTGAAAGGTAGTGAAGGTAGCATGCAGGTTGGGAATGGAAGTGGAAACAGAAGTGGGGGCAAGGCTATGCTTGGAGTCTGTGAGGAATTATATAGAGACCATGTAGCTTGAGTAGAGGGACAGAAAGCTGATCATGGAGAACTTGTGGTACATAGAGTATTCTGGCTTTTCCCACTCATGAAAAGGGAAACATTTGGGGGATTTCTAGAAGACTAAATTATGCTCTAACTGGATGCTTCTGACAGTAGCTTGAGAAGCTATGGAGGAGGCAAGGATAGGAAAAGAGACCAGTTTGGAAACTTGGAATCATCAGGCACAGATATACTCAGAGGTGGTGACAAGTGAGATAGGGTATGAGAACATTTTTGATGTGTTTAATCACAGCATTTGTGGACAGACACCAGATAGAGTGTAAGAGAAAGAAAAGTCAAAAGAAATTCACCAATTAATAAAGGGGATTTCTAATTGCTTAGGAGATAAGTGTAGAGCAAAATGAGATGGGCGAGAATACCAGGAGTTCTGTTTTGAACATGTTGTTAGCGAACAGTAAGAGCTGAGTAGGCAGAGTTTTGCTTCCCTCATTTGGTCTTGGTTGATCTGCACATTACTCTCATGTCTTTAAATCTGGAAACATGAGTCTAGAGAAGTATCCATGGATGTATCTATAAACAGAGTTGGGCTACTTTGTGCCTTAGAGCCCTCCACCAGACCTTAGCTCCCTCCACCACTTCATATTTTTAAAGTATTTAGACTCATTGTTGATGCATCAAAGAACAATTATAATATTAAATTAGCTTTTTCCTACCAAGTAGTAACTGAGTTGAAACAGTCAGTTATATGATCAATTTGTTGTCCTAAAATGGTTATTTTTATAAAAATAAGTAGAACAGAATTGACTATTTACTATGCTAATAAGCTTCTGGATTTCATTCAGTTTAAATAATTTACTAAAAGCATTTTTTCATTGCAGGGGATATATTTATTTTTAAAAAAAACTGAGATACCAACAGCATTTTTATTATGAAAAGCTTGAAATATTATAGTCCACAGTCTTGAATAGAATAAATGATCCATAGAGTAAACATATTTTCCACAAATACTTCTCTCCACACTAGATTTTAAGACTGAAAGCTGAAATTTTATTGTCACATGAGAAAGAAAAAAAATACCCCCCCCCCAAAAAAAAACCTCTTTGAAATCAGATGGGAGAAAATACTGCATGCTTACTTTTAGATGACTTGAGTTGCAGCCTTTGTTCTGCTACAGACAAATCCCTTGGGCTGACCTTGTAGGTTCTCTTGCCCCCAATTGCATGAACCCCAAGGGAGGGACAGCATTACCTGCCTTGGGTAGTGCTCTGGACCATTTGCAGATCTAGTGAGCTCACACATGAAAGACTTTAGTGAGCTAAGTACTAACAGTGACAAGATGCACAATAACTATCCAATGAAAATTACAGTGAGATTAGTATAAAGCTCTCTTTTGCCTTTACTTGCAGTTCTGGATTGGACAATGCCTCATTTTATAACAGAACAAGCTAAGCAGAGAAGGACATATTCTTAGAATGAAAGGGTTGTTTTGCTGTGATCAGGCCCCTTTCTTCTATGACAGTAGATTATCATTTAAAATTTGTTTTGCTTAAGGAGTTAGAGAAGACAGAACTTGTCAGTTCTGTCAGTTAGACAAGGCCCTTCTACATGATTACCATAAAAAAACACAAACAAACAAAATCAGCCCATTTGATTATATAGGAATTAGTATGAGTACCTGCTTTAATCTGTTTGTACTGCTATAACAAAATACCAGAGGCTGGGAAATTTATAAAGAACAAAAATGTATTTCTCACAGAATGGAGGTTAGAAAGTGCTGGCACTGGTATTGGTGAAGACTGCTCTCTGTATGTTCATGGCAGGAGAGCAGAAGCACTTGAAGCCAAAGGGATTTTGAAGCATCCTTTGTAACAGCCTTAGGTCCCTACTAAGGCTTGGGCTTTGTGACACCATGCTCTTTTCTTAAGGCTATCATATGTATCAGTTATTAAGTTTCAACATGTAGACTTTGGATGGGCTGTTAACATTAAAATCATGCACAGCCCCATTTGGAATTGGTCTAATCTGTTGGAATACAATGGGAAACACTAATCCAAAACAATGACCACCTATAGATTTTCCTTAACCTTGAGAAAACATTTCCAGCCAGTGTTACTGGGGAAGAGGTTCTCTTTGGGATTTCTTAGTCTCATTAATGACAGTGTTTAGACCCAAAGGAAGCTCAAGGACAATCTTACTTATCTATGATAAACAATATAGTATAGATGAGGGGAAATTCCTGCAGCCACTAGAAGGAGATGTAAAGCCCTGCCTTTCAAGTTAGATAGTGTGGTGTTTGGATAAGAATATTTCCCATAGGCTCATATGTTTGAGTGCTCAGTCTCCAGTAAGTGTAATTGTTTAGGGAGAATTACAAGGTGTATCCTTGCTGGAGGACATGTGTCACTGTGAATGGGCTTAGTGGTTTCACAAGCCTAACCAAGGTTCAGTCTCTTACTCTCTGAGATGTAAGTTCTCAGACACTGCTCTAGTTCCATGCCTGCCTGCCTGCTGCCATGTTTCCCACCATGATGGTCATGGACTCATCCACTGAGATTATAACCAATCCCCAATTAAATGCTTTATTTTATAAGTTTCCTTGGTTATGGTATCTCTTCATAGTAATATAACATTAACTAAGACAGGTATTTAATAAAAACAAACAGCTTATTAAAAAAGAATAAAGTATTTCCAAAAATAAAAGTGGGCTTAGAAATCAGGAAAGATTTTCCAAAATATATAACCTGGCAGTGTTGGTGTTATGTCCTCTTATAGCCCCTGCTCACACTTGTACTTCCTGGGCCTGCTCACTCTGTTCTAGGAAGGCAAGGGCTTCTAGTCTTCCTCTTTCACATGCCCATCATGGTTCAGCTTTTTAGGTCCTAGTCTCCCAGCATAGCAGGCAGTAAGGAGACAATGCTCCACTCCCTTGTTATACCTTCCTCTCTTATTTTACTTTATTGAGACAAACTGCCCATCTCTTTTATCTAACAAGAATGGAAATCTACTTGGTCCTTCCTATTGCTCTACTCTCTAGGAGCTTTAAGTCATTATTAATGACATAGTCTCTGAGGACTAGTGATTTGTGGCATTCAAAAGGTGGATCTAGACTGGTAAGAACAAATTAGCCTGCAATGAGCATGTATCTCAGCTTCCAATCAATGAAACATATATATTCAAAACATGACTATGTGACTTGGTTTTCACAGATGATACAAACCAAATGACTCCATTGAACATTCTCCTTCCCACCAACATCTCTGAAATCATAAACACAGCATTCCAAATCCAGTGAGTCTACACTTGATAGGTCACTTGGTTACTTTCTGGTATATATGTTTTTGTTTTCTTAGGTATCTTCTCTTGAAAATAAAATTTTCTTGTATCAACAGGAACGAGAACCTGGACCAAAGTGGTCTGACCTGCTTGTCACTCTACAACAACCTCCCTATTAGTTATTGTTCATATCTAGCACCTCAAAGTCTCCTAGATTGTGTTGAGCCTTCTCAGATGGAGTAAGGAATGCTGACGGTCCCTTGTTCTTAGCAGGACCTTCACATCTCTGGTTTTTTTTTTTTTTTTGGTGCTTATAAGTAGCAACTGAGTGCCAGCCTGTAGCAAGTTCCTATGGTTGCAGGACACAGCTCCAAACTAAGCTAGATACTTGAGCAAGAGACTGTTATGAGCTACAGACATAATATTCAAGAAAAAAATTTAAAGACTTATTAACAGCTGTGTGGGTTTGTGACTCTCACCCAGAGCTTCTCCCTTCATCACTACCCTTCATGTCATATTCACAGGGTATAGGGAAAATACACTCTCATGCCACAGAAATGCACTCAATAGAAGACCTTTTGGGATTTTTTTCATGTGTAAAAAGAAGTGAAATGTACCCAAAGAAAGAGTATTCTCTCTCTAATTAAGGTGTACTCTGCTAACATCCATACAAAGCTGGAAAGACTCTTCACTCCTAATTAGTGGCCTTGGGAAAGGTCTGCAGTGGAGCGCTCTGAATTGTGCAGACAGACTGTGCCTACCGCGTTGTTTTTTGACTCTTTGAAGGTTACCATGAGTCAGGGTGCTCCAGTGCCTTCTCTCAGAGACATGTCATCCCCTCTGTGAACACAAAGTAAACCAAGGGCAAGAAATGCTTCAGTTTCTCATATGATCATCACATGGTAGCGTCTAATTGATTCTACCACTGTGCAAATGAGTTAGCAATACTTTCCACTCTAAATGTATTTAAAGATGTGTATATTTCACTGGCTCACTTAAAGCAGTGTGTTTTGAATACTTATTCACTCCTGACCTGGAGAAAACATGAGTTCATGATTTGGATTATAACACAATCTTTACCTAGCTTTTCAAGTCTTAAGCTTTTACAGTGTGCCACCACATGCATCTGATAATAGCTCTCTAGTTCAGTGTTTTCTGCAGAGACCCCAGTTTGATGACTGTCCCATCCTTGCACATGATAAAGACAGTGAATAAAATGTTAAGATAAAATCATAGCAAGTCTTTGTTCTTAAGTATTTTTCCTGTTTATCACGATTCAAAGTAGTTTCTAAATGTTACCTTGGGACACAATCCTTAGTTACAGTAAGGGATCCTGGAAGCTAGTCTGTTATCCGCCATGGAGAATCAGAACACACCACCCACAAACATCCTACTTGGGAACAGAGATTATTTTGATCTAAAAGCAAGCGAGAAATAGGAAATTGAAAAAGAGCTCTCCATCCTCCCAGGTGTGTACAAGGAAGAATATATGTTTCCCTCCATGTGTTCTCTAATCTTTCAAACTACCAAGAGGAGAATGCCTTTAATCAATAGAGATGACATCACTGGAGATGGGAATTTTGTTCTCCATAAACAAACTTTTCAGAAATGACCTTTATATTCCATTAGTTTCCTCATGTATTTATTGTCTTACATTTTACTGACCCCCCAGCCCAAGCCCCCTTTTCTTTGTCTAATAACTTACATATAATTTATCATCCTGTGTTAAAATGGTACATAAGTGCTTCTTTTCACTTCTTTACTGTGAATTGTCAGTATGCATGCAAAATATTTTTTTTGTTCTATTTATCCTTACTTTTCAAGTTGAATGTACCTGTACATTTTACAAGGATTATTTCCTTTCCTGCAGTCAGACTTCTAGAAATCCAGATTATCCCTCTATTCAGCCAGGAAACTAAACATCTACACCAACCAACTCGAAATAGGCAGGTGAAAATGAGAAACACACAACTTTATTAATTTCTGTCTCTCCTGTCAATTTAAAATAATATATGACCTCTATCACACAGGATGTTGTTTCTGGCTAGCTACCCCCGGCTTCCCCAGGCCAGTTGACTCAACTTAGAGCATGCATGAAGTCATCTTTAATCCACCACAAAGTCTTCCCACTCCTTTTGCTGATTGTGTTTCTTCCAAAACTCAGTTGTGGATGGCTGACCCCTAGCTACGCTTAGGATACCATCTTCTTTCCTCATCTGGGTTTACTTTTGCTTACATATCTTCTCATCTGGCTAAAGTTCTCTATATATCCCTGTAGCTAGAGTTTTCCTGCCTTGCCCACAGTCAGGACAAATCTCTGTCACCTGCCAGTCCCACAGCCACTCAGACCCACCCAAGTAAACACAGAGACTTATATTGCTTACAAACTGTATGGCCATGGCAGGCTTCTTGCTAACTGTTCTTATAGCTTAAATTAATCCATTTCCATAAATCTATACCTTGCCACTTGGCTTGTGGCTTACCGGCATCTTCACATGCAGCTTGTGATGGCAGCAGCTGGCAGTGAGTCCCTCCGACTTCCTGTTCCCTCATTTCTCCTCTCTGTTAGTCCCGCCTATACTTCCTGCCTGGCCACTGGCCAATCAGTGTTTTATTTATTGACCAATCAGAGCAATTTAACATACAGACACAGCATATCCCCCTTTATGCAAGGGTTTTGAGGACAGCATAGTGACTTGCTTATCTGACTTTTTAAAAAATGTGTCCTAAGCCGGGCGGTGGTGGCACACACCTTTAATCCCAGCACTGGTGAGGCAGAGGCAGGCAGATCTCTGTGAGTTCGAGGCCAGCCTGGGCTACAGAGTGAGTTCCAGGAAAGGCACAAAGCTACACAGAGAAACCCTGTCTCAAAAAACCAAAAAAAAAAATGTATCCTAATCTCACAAAGTATTATTTTGTAATAAATATATTTATGTACAAGCAAAAACTAATTGGTGTGCTTTTTAACAGGACAATTAGTTAAATGCATCGTGATGAAAGTTTTTTTGTTCCATGGAATATCTAATTTAAAAATAGTCTATAATTAGACCTCATGACAGAAGATTCTTTAAGCCCCAGTTGATGGCTCACCCCAAGAATCTATGTGCAGGACAGATTGGACTTTGAGTTATTGCTTTTTAAAAAGAGAGAGGGTGTGAAATTGAGAAGGGCTGAGTGAGTGGAAGGTTGGTCAGGGAGCAGTCAGGGGAAGAGTGAGGAGCAAATATGATCAAAATAATTGTAAGCAGGTACGAAATTCTCAAAAAAAATAATGGAAGTATTTTATAAAATGTTCTATAAACCTGAAGTATTAAACTTTAAAAATTTCACTTTATTACTTTTTGATAATTTCACACAGGAGTATTGTATTTATAGTATTTCCACTCCACTTTCTTCTTTTTGAATCCTTCCATGTCCTCACTTCCTCTCAACTTCATGACTTCTTCTTTCTTATTATTTTTTCTTATATGTGTATATAAATAAATTCAACCTTTTGGTTCCATTTAGTGTTTTTCACATGTACATGTGTTCAGGGCTGACCACTTGGAGTTGGATAGCCTCTTAGGGATTTATCCTTAGATAAGAACTGATTCTCCATCTCTCAGCAGTTATTAATTGCTTGTATCTCACAAACTTATGAGACTTCATTCACTTTGATATGACAACTGGTGTTGTCACTTGCAGGTCTTAATTAGGAGACTATATTTTTTGAATTTCCACAGGTACAGCTCCTTGTCATATATGGAAGATGTTATCTCACATCAGATGTCCTGGTCCTCTGGATCTTACAGTCTTTCTGCCCTTTCTTCTGTGATATTCCCTGAGTCTTAGGTGCTGATGTAGATGTACCAGTTGGGGATGGACACCCCATGGTCAGTTGTTCACTGCATTTTAAACAATTGTGAATTTCTTGGATGGCCTTTGTTGCAAAAAGAAGTTTCTTTGATAAGGGGTGTCCTAGTCAACGTTCTATTGTTGTGAAGAGATGCAATGACCATGAAAAAGTGTTATGAAGGTAAATATTTAATTGGGGTGGTTTACAATTCAAAGGTTTAGTCCATTGTCATCATAGCAGGAAGCATGGTAGCATGCAGGCAGAAATGGTGCTAGAGAGTAGCTGAGAGTTCTACATCTGGATTGGCAGGCAGCAGGAAGAGAGAGAAAGATACTGGACCTGGTTTGAGCATTTGAAAACTTAAAACCTACCCCTCCATCCCCCACCCTCCCATCTTCCAACACAGCCACATTTCCTAATAGTGCCATTTTCGTTCAAACCACCACTAGATGGTGGTTGTCTGTGAAAATAAGGATAGGTGTTTAGACTGCAGTTGGGAATTGTACTGGTCTCAGAAAGTGGCAGCAGTAGGTTCTCCTTTATGGTCTATGACCTCATCAGTCATAGGTTGGTTATGTTTGAAGTGCCAAGCATGAATTCCTTCCTATCCAGTGGACCTTAAGTTCAATTAGGCGGCTGCTGTTTAAGATATTTAGTATTTTATGGCTCTAATGAGGTAAAATTGACAAATAAAATGTGTGTATAATTTCCAAAGTACAACGTAATGTTTTGTTATGTGCATACTTAACAATTTGATTACCACAGCTGAGCTAATTAATATGCATGAGCATCTGTGTTTGATGAGATCGGTCAAAGTATATATACATATATATATACACACACACATATATATATATAGTTTTAACAATTTTCAATTATATAATGTATTAGCTGCAGTGATCAGGCTATACAATAAATCTCCACAATTTATTTGTGGCGTAATCTGAAACTTTGGAGCATTTAGCTTCTTAGTCAGCCCCTAGTTCTCCAGTGCAGGCCTCCAGGCTCCAACTCCGGTGGTGGTGGGTGCAGGCCTGGTTGGTCTCCAAAGTGACTGAAAAATGCAGGACAGTGGCCTTTACATTATCTCAGCTTCAGCTATGCAGCCCTGGTTGCTACGGTGGGATTATTGGCTATGCAAAAGCAGGTAGTGTGCCATCCCTGGCTGCTGGACTCTTCTTTGGGAGCCTAGCAGGTCTTGGTGCTTACCAGCTGTCTCAGGATCCCAGGAACGTGTGGGTTTTCCTAGCTACATCTGGGACCTTGGCTGACATCATGGGGATGAGATTCTACAACTCTGGGAAATTTATGCCTGCGGGTTTAATCGCGAGTGCCAGTTTGCTGATGGTTGCCAAGCTTGGAATTAGTGTGCTGAGTTCTCCCCATCCATAGTAGCCACACCCCTGCTTGGGCTCATGAAGAATTGAAACTCTCCAAATGTCCACATTTATAATGTCTGAAGAAAAAAGTGCAGCATATTTACATATTCTGACATTTTACAAAGATACCCAGCACCCTGAGGTAGAAGATGAGATTTCACCCGGGTGGCAGGTGTTGAACCTGAGACCAGTTGCTACCTTCATGCAGTTTCATTCTTGTATGATGACATCTCACCTTTCTGTACTAGTAAACAAGGGGTAAAATTTTGGGTGTCAACACAGGGGGCCCCAGAGCCACATGTCCTGCCCAGAAGTGTGTGAAACCTCTTGGTGACATTTGTGATGTGGGATCTTTTGCATAGGTCTGCTATGAAATTATGTCGCAATGAAATACTGGTGAAAATAAAGTTTGCTATTAAGAAAAGAAAAAAAAGAAATAAAACATTTTGCAATGGCATTAAAGTCACTGAGGTCAGAATAGGTCTGAAAATAAATTGTCTTCGCTTAAAATGAAAGATTTTTCAACTCAAAATTAATTGCCCTAGGAATTGGTTTCTTAGCTTCAGCCTCAGAGACACACAGAAGTCTGTGCAACTGTGGCTCAAGGGGATCAAAATATATCCTCAAATGAAATTTAAAATTGGCAAAGTCATCCATATTATACTGGTTTTGTAAGCATGGAAGATAAAGAATAAGGAGGTCATGTAGGCTAACGTTCCTTCCTTCCAGTTATATTATGCTTATCATTAGGATCACACATTTTGAACTGTTTGACCCAGTTCATTACCTCTCAGATGGAGGCCATGAAGCTGCAGGTGACTCTGACCTCAGAGCCAGTTTATCAGGTGGTCAAACAAGGGGACCCTGAGTGTGCAGGCTTCTTTGACACAGAATTTTAAATTGGAGCTTATAAAATATTTTAATAGCTCCAACAAGGGGAAATGAGGTAGAAGAAACCCAAAGTAATAAAGTTGATATTATAAAAGATTTGCTATAAAATATTTGCTTAGGAGTCATTAAAACATACAGCGTAGAATTTAGCTAAGGGAGTGCTGCTCCCCAAATACCCTAAAGACCAGTAGTCTACTAACCAGGCCTATTAAAGACAAGGGAAATTGTTGATGCAAGGATGTAAATGTTTGTTTACTAGGATTGACCAGCTTGGAGGCTCTCATCCCCAGCTCAAGGGGGCAGTACAGGGTCACAAATATCATTAGGCCTTGTCTGTCATTATGTTCCCTGTGCTTTTTTTTTAATTTAATGTATTTATTTTACTGCTTAATAAATAAATTTGTAATTTTTTAATTATTTCCATTACTGTAAATTTCTGATTCTTAAAAATAACATAACTTACTAGAAGTATTACAGAAAAATTCAATTGATCATAAAGAATATATAGTGGAATTTTTTTCTTACTCTGAAATTACTCTTTTTTTTAATTAATTTAATTTTACATATCAGCCACAGATCCCCCTGTCCTCCCTCCTCCCGCCCCTGGCCCTGCCCTCCCCCCAATATACCCCCCATTCCCACCTCCTCCAAGGCAAGGTCTCCCCTGGGGATTCAGCTCAGCCTGGTAGATTCATTTGAGGCAGGTCCAGTCCCCTCCTCCCTTCACCTAGGCTGAGCAAAGTATCCCAGCATAGGCCCTAGGTTCCCAAAAGCCAGCTCATGCACTAAGGACAGGTCCTGGTCCTACTGCCTGGGGGCCCCCTAAATAGTTCAACTGTCTCACTTATACAGAAGGTCTAGTCCAGTACCATGGGGACTCCTCAGCTATTGGTTCACAGTTCATGCGTTTCTACTAGTTTGGCTATTTGTCCCTGTGCTTTTTCCAATCATGGTCTCAATATCTCTTGCTCATATAATCCCTCCTCTCTCTCACCAATTGGACTCCTGGAGCTCCACCTGGGGCCTGGCCATGGATCTCTGCATCTGCTTCCATCAGTCATTGGATGAGAGTTCTGTCATGACAGTTAGGGTGTTCAACCATCTGATCACCAGAGTAGGTCAGTTCAGGCTTTCTCTTGACCATTGCCAGTAGTCTATTATGGCGATATCTTTGTGGATTTCTGGGGACCTCTCTAGCACTTTGCTTATTCCTGTTCCCATGGGGTCTTCATTTTCATGGCATCTCTTTCTTTGTTCTCCCTCTCTGTTTTTGTTCCAGCTGGGACCTCCCATTCGCCTAAGCTCTCTTTCCCCCAACCTTTGCCCTTCATTACCCCCCCCCTCACGTCCAGTTTGCTTATGTAGATCTCATCCATTTCTCTGTCATTGGGTGATCCCTGTGTCTTTCTTAGGGTCCTCTTTACTAGGTAGCCTCCCTGGAGTTGTGAGTAGCAGTCTAGTCATCCTTTGCTTTACATCTAGTATCCTCCTATGAGTGAGTACATACCATGTTTGTCTTTCTGAGTCTGGGTTACCTCACTCAGGATGATTTTTTTTCTAGATCCATCCATTTGCCTGTAAACCTCATGATGTCATTGTTTTTCTCTGCTGAGCAGTACTCCATTGTGTATATGTACCACATTTTATTTATCCATTCTTCAGTTGAAGGGCATCTAGGTTGTTTCCAGGCTCTGGCTATTACAAACAATGCTGCTATGAACAAAGCTGATTATGTGCTCTTGTGGTATGATTGAGCATACCTTGGGTATATGCTGAAGAGTGGTATAGCTGGGTTTTGGGGGAGAGTGATTCCCAATTTTCTAAGAAAGCACCATATTTATTTCCAAAGTGGCTGTAAAAGCTTGCATTCCCACCAACAGTGGAGGAGAGTTCCCCTTGCTCCACATCCTCTTCAGTATAAGCTGTCTTCAGTGTTTTTGATCTTAGCCATTCTGACAGGCGTAAGGTGGTATCTCAGAGTTGTTTTGATTTGCATTTCCCTGATGATTAGGGATGTTGAGCAATTCCTTAAATGTCTTTCAGCCATTTGAGCTTCCTCTGTTGAGAATTCTCTGTTTAGTTCTATAGCCCATTTCTTAATTGGACTGTTGGGCATTTTGATGTCTAATTTCTTGAGTTCCTTATATATTCTGGTTATTAGCCCTCTGTCAGATGTGGGGTTGGTGAAGACCTTTTCCCATTCTGTAGGCTGTCTCTTTGTCTTGTTGACCGTGTCCTTTGTTCTACAAAAACTTCTCAGTTTCAAGAGGTCCCATTTATTAATTGTTTCTCTCAATGTCTCTGCTACTGGTGTTATATTTAGGAAGTTATCTCTGGTGCCAATGTGTTCAAGACTATTTCCTACTTTCTCTTCTATCAGGTTCAGAGTAATTGGATTTTGTTGAGGTCTTTGATCCACTTGGACTTAAGTTTTGTGAACGGTGACAGATATGGATCTATTTGCAGCCTTTTATATGTTGACATCCAGTTGTGCCAGCACCATTTGTTGAAGATGCTTTCTTTTTTCCATTGTACAGTTTTGGATTTTTGTCAAAAATTATGCGTTCATAGATATGTGGATGTCAGGGTTGTAGATGTAACCAACCATCATATTAAATAAGAAACACATAACCAATGCAAAGTAGAAAGCCAAGAGGTCAGAGCTAAGAGCTAAAACCTTACCCTTCTTCCTGCGGTGGTCCTACCTCTCTGAAAAGAGAGCTAATTCCTGTGTTAAAGTCTTTATAAAGACTTTCGGTTCTGCCTTCTCATTGGTTGTAAACCCAACCACATGACCACCTCGTCACTGCCTGTCTGTACAGACCTCCAGGTCTTCTATGGTTGGTATTGAGATTAAAGGCGTGTATCTCCAATGCTGGCTGTATCCCTGAACACACAGAGATCTATCTAGCTCTGCCTACCAAGTGCTGGGATTAAAGGCATGCGCCACCACCACCTGGCTTTCCTATGGATTGCTAATAGCTCTGACCCCCGGGCAACTTTATTTATTAACATACAAATAACATTTTAGTACAAAATAAAATATCACCATATTTCCCCTTTTCTATTTTAATAAAAAGAAAAAAGGTTATAACTAACATAAGAAAAACTTTATACAAAAGTACAATAACTATACACAATATATACAAGTAATAAATACCTAAGCAATGTCTAGTCCATTTGTATTTGACAAATTCAGAGAAAATAATTCCATTATCTATCCTATTTTGGTAAGTCAAAAATGTATCTAATTCACTTTCTATCCTAATTAATCTTCAACTATAACTAACTAATCTTCAACTCCCTCAGAGACCCAAGAAGGAAATAATATTAGCTAACAAAAATAAAAACAGGAAGTACATGTAAGCAACTTCTAAAAAATTGTGAGTTGACAGAAACAGCCAGCTGCCTGGACAGACATCTGAGGTTTCTCTGCAGCTTTGGGGCATCATCTTCAGCCTATAGGCTTAGTGTATCTGACAGACTCATTTGTGAAGTAGGATGTACACAAGGTCAACAGTTCAACCTCACATTGGGTGAGAGCAGTCCATGTACCAGAAACACCTGAATTCCACTAGTGTCATGTCATGATTCAGGATTTTAAATTCTGGAAATTGTTGATGTTTTTTGAATTAAGCTGTCCATTCTTCTTGGCTATGTGTGTATGTGGCATCATCTCAGCATCCCGTTCTTCTCCACATCCTTCTATTAAATGCCATTCTACTATTGAGAGGCGTGAGCTTAATTACTCTTTAAGAATAACTGTTTCAGCTGCTGTTCCATTGCACATCAGAAGCCATCAGCCCATTGCCTGTTCAGCTGCCTTTGAAGAAAAGGGCACTGTACCTTTTCTGTATTGCGAAGTCCACTTCAGGGATGGTGTCATATTGTCCTGGCCTCAGAAAATGCCTTTTGATAAAGCCATAACCACACTTGTTTTGGCAAGAATCAGTAGTCCTTTGTTTAGTGTCCTGTCTGTCCTGTTTGTCAGCAGTTGATTCGAGGATACTTTGTTGTCCAGTGGCTAACTTTTGCCACAATGAAAGTTAGCTCCAATTGCAGGTTTTTCAATGACCATATTTTCTCTAAAGTAGATTGGTACTGTCAGGACCCGACATGTCTCATAGTCATAACAAAGAAGAAAAATTTTCTAAGTTATTAAAACATTTTAAATGCCATATTCTGTAGATCTCTAAAGGGTTTGAAGATGACCTGTCTATCTAAAATATATCTGCTCAATCTTAAAAACATATCTAATATGACTACAAGTTCTATTATAATGTCTAACTACTGGCTTTCATTTCTTTATATCCTAATAGTTGGTAATAATAACATTCAAGGATCAGAAAATTGCATTACATTGTTAAATGAACAGTATAAGTACAATTAGAAATATACATATAGCGTTTTATAACAATATCGATTTCAATACAGGGTCTTCAATTCGATTCCATTGGTCCACATGTCAGTTTTTATGCCTGTGCTTTTATCAAAGCAAGCAAACAAACAAAAACCATAATTCTTCCAGGTGGGTAAGATGACTTTGGGTAACAACTATTCAGAAAAGAACAACACTTTTGTGCTTAAAATAATTTTGGCAATATGTAATATTTTTGCTGTATAAATCTATCTGTCTAAGCAGCCAGACTTGCAATCTCTGGCCCTGGGTCAGGAAGTTGAAAGAGAATTAAGGATGACAGAGTATGTGAAACACATAAGCTGATGTGCATATGAGTTAGTAAAATCTTCTGTTCAATGTGGACTCTTTGTGTGTTTGCCTGAGTCAGCCAGCACCTTTAGGAAAGAGCTCTTCCTTCATCTCTAAGAAGTAGAGTGATTTTTATATAGTGGCATATCATTTCTATAACAATATTACTAAACATGTGAGAAACAGAAAAAAAATAGAAGCATGAAGGGCAAAGGGAAAAGATGTAGGTTCATTCAGAGGTGGTAATGTGTCTTTTGGGCTTAAGTCTTTGTTTTCCTGTGTGAATGAATAGCTGGAAGGTAGCCTGGACTTCATGTGCTGACCTGTGCTCTCTGCACTTCAATAATGTCCCTTCTTTGCCAACAAGGACCTTTAGCTTTAAAGTTTGTGGGCTACATTTTTTGCCATCCCGTCCTCATCAGGTCACACACCTAGGAGAGTAGATAGGAAGCTCCCACAGTCAGCCTAGCCATGGTTCAGGGCTGCCAAACTCCAAAGCTACTTCAGTTGGTGATGTCTGCTTCTAGCCACTGAGAGTGGGCTACCTTTCCCTATGCCCTTCATTTTCTGCTCCTCAACTCTGGCCACCTGAATTTTTGCATATCAGTGTCTGATCCTTGTAGCTAGAGTTTTCCTGCCTGGCCCACAGTCAGGACAAATCTCTCTCACCCACCAGTCCCACAGACACTCAGACCCAACCAAGTAAACATACAGAGACTTATATTGTTTACAAACTGTATGGCTGTGGCAGGCTTCTTGCTAACTGTTCTTATATCTTAAATTAACCCATTTCTATTAACCTATAAGTTGCCACGTAGCTCGTGGCTTATTGGTATCTTAACATGTTGCTTCTCATTACAGCAGCTGGCAGGGTCTCTCTGACTCAGCCTTCCTTTTCCCAGAATTCTCTTTTCTGCTTGTACCATCTATACTTCCTGCCTGGCTCCTGGCCAATCAGCATTTTATTTATACAGAACGATATCCACAGCAATTCCCCTTTTCTTTTTTATCAAAAAGGAAGGTTTTAACTTTCCCATAGTAAAATTACATATAACAAGCAAGAATTACAGTTACAATATCTAGTCTATTTATAATATCTAGTCTATTTGTATTTGGCAAAATTAGAGAAGATATCCTATCTGTCCTATATTTGTGAGTCTAAGGTTTCATATCTAACTTATCTTTTATCATAACTAAAGAAAATTAGAACTATCTAGTCTTCAACTACATAAAAAACCTCAAAAGGATATAATATTACCTGAGAAATGGGAGAAGAACACAAGCAACTTTCAGGAGTCTTGCAAGAGTAGACAGAGACAGCTGGCAGCCTGGACAGTCATCCAAAGTTCCTTTGTAAAGTTAGGGCATCTGTCTTCAGTCCACAGGCCTAGAGTGTCTCAGTCACTTCTCTCTGTGTCTTGTAGAATGTCTGGCAGTTTCCTCTGCAAAGCAGGAACCTAAAGGACCATTTTGCCAAGCAAAGTTCAGTGGTTACCTTTCTATGGATCCTGCATGTCCAGTTGATACATTTTTTCAGTCCAGGCAAGAACAGTTTCTTGCCCAAATGGCTATTTTTGCCAAGAAGAAGATAAACTCCATATGGAGTGTCTTCGATGCCCATCCTCCTCTCTGAAGTAAATCTGTGCTGCCAGGAGCAGACATGTCTCACTGTCCAGAAAGTCTAAATTTTAAAGCATTTTAAATGCCATATTCTGTAGGTCTTTGAAGTATTTGAAGATTACCTATCTATCTGAAATAATCTATGTGTACCTAGAAAACTTAATATGACTATAAGTTTGACTATCATAGAAGACTAGTTGTTCCATTAAATTTAAATGAGTTGTATGAACACAATACCTTAAACAAGAGTAAAAATACACATACAGTATAAAAAAATTAAGTTTAAACTTGTATCAATAAACTAAAATCCATAGCAATGTAAAACATTTTAAACAAGTTGCTCTCTAAAAGTAGATTCAATAATCTATCCTTTCATCCTATCATATCTATATCATATTCCCTTTTCCTACTTAGAAAGAGATTGCATTTAAAATCAAACTGATTTAAATAAAAATATTGTTTTTTCTCTGTCCCACACCAGAGAGCTCTTCTGATATGGGACAAAGGAATCTCTCAATCTTTTTTTTTTTTTTTAACAATATGTTTGTGTTTAGAGAAGTAGTGAGCCAATTCCATCTCCAAAGCTAGCTTGTTATATTTGGGAATTTGGATGTAGCTTCTCTTACTATTCCTGCTGGAGGGGGGTGTTGTATCTTATGAGGACACAAAGAAAATTTTAGGATTATGGAGTAGTGAGTGAGGGTGTATTGTCTGAGCCAGTTGCCTTGAAACCGTTCTGGATGTTGGATCATCTGGGCCATAGTGTCATCGGAGACCTTTCAGGGTGTCTTGGTTTGTCAAACCTGATGTATCTTAATCTGGAACAAATCCATAGCCTCTGGCTTTCTGTGGAAACAAAAGCAGAGCCTCCTTTCCAAAGCAACATATCCTTAGATCCAAATTTTGAAGTCAAGGTACCTTTAAAATATACATTTTGGCATAACTCAACAGCTTTTACAATCAAATGTTTTTCTGCAGTTAATATTTCCAAAGGCAACACAATCCAGATTCTCTGTGTAATATCCATCTTTACATGGCTTATTTTTATATTAATTTTACTGTCTCTTTAAAGACTTTATTTTTAAAAACTTTCTATTTCTTTATATAACTGCATATATATATATATTTTCTCCCTCTTTCAAGCCTACGTACATTTTTACACACATTGTAAGCTATTCCATCTGAGTCTGTCTTATTGTGAATCTATTGCTTTAAACTGCAGCATTCTAAGACTGAAATGGCACTGTGGCTGCTGGCTCTGCCCACCTCCGCTTGCCAACATGGCAGTGGTACATTTACCGCCAGCTCTGGGAGCCATCAGCTCTTAGAAACAGTGGTTCTATGCTTCTATCAAAGCAGTGTGTAGCAAAGAAACCTTTTTTTCTCTCTCTCTCTTTTATTTTAACTAGCAAAAACTATAGCCAACATACAGCATAGTGCACAGCTTGGAGACACCTCTGTGTAACATAACATAGGTCAAGCTCGCACACCACAACTCGCCACAGAGTAGCTCAAACCTGCAGGCTGCCGCTAACTTGAGAGAGACAACTAGGAAGCTGTTTTTTATCTCCATTTTAGAATATTTTTTCTCAGGTTTTAGGTGGAAACTCTTGACAACCCTTTGGGTACCATTTGTAATGGAGTGTTTCTCTCCAGCTCCTGCCAAGCCCCGGCAGTCCAACAGCCCACTTATAAAACACAGATGCTTATATTATTTAAATGATTGCCATGTAGCTCGTGGCTTACTGGTATCTTAACATGTTGCTTCTCATCACAGTGGCTGGCAGCATCTCTCTGACTCAGCCTACCTGTTCCCAGAATTCTCTTCTCTGCTTGTCCCCCCTATACTTCCTGCCTGGCTCCTGGACAATCAGCATTTTATTTATACAGAGCGATATCCACAGCAGATCTTTCTCTCCTCTACAGCTCCTCTGAGGACTGCCTCTCACCCACATTCAGTGGCTGGTGGAATCTGGCCTCCCTGATGTGGCATGTTCCTACTCTCAGACTTTTTCATAGAAAACTAAATGTTTTATTGTTGAACTTTTAAATACTATTTTTGAATTTATTTGTTTTCATTTCAAACATTTTATATTGAGTTATCCAATAGTAATATTTTATTTTTTCTATTAAAATTACAGGATTTTATCTAGTACAGAAAGTACATGGCCAGACTCTCATTGTTGCTTTCAGGAGCAAACATTTCACTTATCTGTTTCTGAGGAACTTTACTATCAGCCTACTTTTCTGCTTCTCCTTGTGTATTTAAAATCAGATTTTGTAGTGGTGTGTGTGTGTGTGTGTGTGTGTGTGTGTGTGTGTGTGTGTGTGTGTCTGTGTCTGTGTCTGTGTCTGTATCTCTCTCTCTCTCTCTTTGTGTGTGTGTGTGTATGTGTGTGTGTGTGTGTGTGTGTGTGTGTGTGTGTGTGTGTGTGTGTGAGAGAGAGAGAGAGAGAGAGAGAGAGAGAGAGAGAGAGAGAGAGAGAGAGAGAGAGAGAGAGAAGTTAGGGCCTAGAGTTGTGGCCTAGCACATGCAAGGTTCAGGGTCAATGCCCAAGATGAAACAAAGTGACAGAAACATAATGAGTTGACTTTTGCTGTATAATTGCTTCCAAGCAAGCAAATCCAGTCCCAGCCGGTGCCACCTTCTTCTCTTACGTGTGGAAATAGTCAGGCAGTATGTGAGGACATATTGCTAACCAGTTCCTGAGAAGCATGGGATAAGAACAGTGTTTTGCAGTATTTCCTGCAAGAAACTAATCTTGTAAAAAACTATTTCACACACATCCATGTTTTTCTGAGTATTCCAAATAAAGATTCAGTCATGTGATGTCTATTACAAGATAAAAAAATAAATATTTATTTATTACATGGATTCTAGAGTGTCTTTTTCTTGGCCTTTCCTTGGCAGGAGGAAGTAAAATCTTAAAAGTTGGTTTATCCATAACACAGATGAGCCTGAAATTGCAGAATGTTGACAGGGACATAGAGAAGACAAAGCCAGTTTGAATGACAGAAGCAAGCAACCCTGTGATTGATGGGAACTGGGAGTGAGAGTATTAACTGAAATATCTAATCTTGGTTAGGAAGGAAAACCCACAGAAAACACTGCAGGGAGGACGACATCTGAGGCACCTTCACCTCTGTGATGTCAGCTGAAGGAGTCTTGAATTTAAGTACGCAAAGCTCCTAGGGAATTTCATGAAGGTTGTGGCCACAGTGTGCTGTCCTCACCAGCTTTACTCACAAAGCTGCCTGATTCCATCTCCTGATTATCTTTAGCTTCTTTGTTCCTCAAGGAATGTGGCAAGGGTTTTTCAGAGGGATCCCATCTGCTGAGATTCTCCATGTAGTCTGCCACCCTTGGTTACCAGATATGAGTCTCTTCAACAATCAGCTCATATGCTGCTGTCAACAGCTTATATTTTTCAGTCAGAAAGGGGGTTTTCAGTTCTCTGAAAAAGTCTCCAAGTCTGCCATTCTTTACATTGAGCTTGTAAAGCAGATATTAATGAAGCTGAGATTTCTTCAGTGTTTGTTTTCTCTCCTCAAACTGTGGTAACTACATATAACTTCCCTCCTCAACTACAATAACCAGAAAACTAAACTACCTTTACCTGATACCATAGCACTGTGACACCTCATGCACGTCCAAGACTGAGCAACATCCTAGACTCTTTAGTGTGATTCAGATTCCCTCTTACTGTGGTACCCTCTAAGTCACGCAGACTGACAAGATGGCATTTGTCTCTACTGTTGACTGTCTGCCAGAGGATCACTATCTCACAAAAGACTGTTTCTGAGGCTTGTCCTAAGGGTTTCTGGCTTACCCTTTGAATGAAACTTTCCCCCACCTCTTCCTAACAAGGAACCATGTGTTTCCAGCTGTTTAGGGTGTGGCTTGTTTTCAGTCTATCATTTGTCATACTCTCCACACTTTTCACTTGTCTTCCCTCTTTCTTTCCTTGGACTGGCATACATCTTGTCATATTCTGATGTTGGTCCTTCACTGGGTCGTATAGAAGCAGGTGCTAGTCAGCTGCCTTGTTGCGAAATCCCTGGGCTATACTTGCTTCACTCCTTCTTTTGTTCATTTATAAATTCATTCTGTCATCTCACAAGCTGTCATGGAGCAAACATTGTGAGATGACTCTGGCACAGAGCACTTAAGCATATGGGCATAATTGCAAAGTCAAGTCCTACTATTATCTGCAAAGGACAACACACCTAGGAACCACTCATGGCCAGAAGACTGAGGCTAGCTTTAACTATCATCTCACTTTCTCTGTTGTGTAGCTCTGAATGCATCCTCCTCTTGGAAAACTGGAAGCAACTCCTGTCAGGGAAGCAAGTAGGCTGACTACAGATCTTCATCTCTCTTTCTGCTCATCAAGTCCCAATTACCCAGTTTCATCTCCAGCTCTGTAGCAGAACACTTCCTGCAGTCTCCTTTAATTGCTGACCCCATCCTCAGTGGATCAAAAAGATCTTCTCCTCCACCCTTCTTTCCCAATTCACCCTTCTTTCCCAATTCACCCCAGTATTGCAGCCTCTAACACCAGCAGGCATTTTCTGCAAGCACAAAAGCTGAGCAGGCCAGGAAAACTGGTAAGCTAACTGAAGACCTTCACCATTCTCCTTCCCTGAGTCTCATCCCTGCCTTTGCAACAGAACACATGATGCAGCCTTCCTTCCCCCTCTACCCACATCTTCTGTGGATTCCAAGATCTTCCTCCACAGCCCCCTCTCCCCACTTGTTGCTTTAATCCAGCCCCCAACTCCAACAGGAACTCCCTGATAATACACAGACCACTCCTGCTAGGGAAACATGCAGGCTCTCAGTAGACCCACTAGTCTTGTCCTCAACACTATAGCAGACTTTCGGGGTAAACTATTTTCACTGTCTCCCCACATTCTACTGAGACAAAGTAAATAGATCCTTGTTGAACACCCTGTTCTCTCCTGTTAACCCTTCAGACTCCTAACCTATCCCCATTCCTAAGTGTCAGCTCTCAAAACCCAGAAACACATTTACCAGGAACCTCCAATGGCCACAACTAGCAGGTCCAAAGAAAATGTTCTAACAGGCAACATACAGCCATTACACTCTCTGAAAATCCAGAGGGGAATCAGAAAACAAGCAACAAAACAATTACCCAACAAAGACAAATCCAGAAATCAGCACTTAGGCCTATAATCATCCCAATTCCAGATACCTAGGCACCAGCATAAAAACACAATCAATAAAATCTAAGGCAAGATATCTCCACTAGAGCCCAGCTAACTTACCACCACAGGCCCATCATAACTGAAGAACAGAGAACAACTTAAAATAGCCTGTATTAAGATAATAAAGATCCTTAAAAAGGAAATTAACGAATATATTAAAGAAATCCAGGAAAGCACAAACAAACAGTACAAGGAAATCAATAAAACTATTCAAGACCTCAAAATGAAAATATAATAAATAAAGAAAACTCAAACTGAGGGAATTCTGAAAATGAAAAGCTAAGAATTCAAACAGGACATACAAGGCAAGCTTCACCAACAGACTATAAGAGATAGAAGAAAGAATCTCTGGTGTTGAAGATATGATAGAAGAAATGGATATATATGTCAAAGAAGATGTTAAATCTAAAAAAACTTCTGACAGAAAACAACCAGGAAATCTGTGACAGTATGAAAAGACCAAATTGAGGAATACTAGTGATAGAGAAAAGAACAGAAATCCAGGTCAGAAGCCCAGAAAATATTTTCAACAAAATCATAGAAGAAAATTTCCTAACCTAAAGATAGAAATGCTTATAAAGGTAAAAGAAGCATACAAAACACCTAATATATTAGACCAGAAAAGAAAGTCTCCTCATCACATAATAATCAAAACACAAAACATACAGAACAAAAAGTAATATATTTTGTTGCTAAGGAAAAAGTAGTAGATAAGAGCAGACCCATTAGAATTAGTGAGACTTCTCAATGGAGACTCTAAAAGCTGGAAGAGCCTGGACAGATGTGCTGCAGAATCTAAGAGACCACACATGCCAGCCCAGACTACTATACCCAGTTTAATAGTCACCACAGATGGAGAAAATATGACCTTCCATGATAAAAGTAATCTTAAGCAATATTTAACTACAAATACAGCCCTACAGATGGAACTAAAAGGAAAACTCTACACTAAGGAGGTTAACTACCCATGAAGACACTGGGAACAAATAATGTGACACCAGCAAAATAAAAAGAAGGGAGGCACACAAACCCACACCAAAAATCACACAACTAATACCAACAACAGCCACCACCACAACAACAAAATAATAGGGGTCAAAAATCACTCATCATTAATATCTCTCTTAATTCCCCAATAAAAAGCCAGAGACTAACAGAATAGATGAAAAAGCAGGACCCACCTTCCTGCTGAATCCAAGAAACATGCTTCAACATCAAAGACAGACATTCTCTTAGGGTAAAGGATTCGAAAAGATATTCCAAGCAAATGGACCTAAGAAGCAAGCTGGTGTAGTCATTTTAATATTTAACAAAAGAGACTTCAAAAAAAAAAAAAAAAAACAGAAGAGATAGAGAAGGAAACTATATACTCATCAAAGGAAAAATCTACCAAGAGTTTACAATTCTTAATATCTATTCACTAAGAACAGGAGCATCCAAGTTTGTAAAAGAAACACTACTACAGCCGAAATTACATATTGACCCTCACGCATTGATAGTGAGAGACTTCAATACCCTATTTTCACTGTTGGATATGTCACCCAGAAAAAAAACTAAATAGAGTGATGCTGGAGCTAGCAGATGGTACAAATCAAATAGACCTAATATGTATTTACAGAACACATCACTCAAACACAAAGAAATACACCTTCTTTTCTGCACCTCATGAAACTTTCTCTGAAATTGACTATATGCTCAGACACAAATCAAGTCTCAATTGACACAAGAAAATTGAAATTATTCCTTACATTCTATCAGACCACCATGATTAAAACTAGAGATCAATCACAACAGAAACAATAAAAAGATTACAAACTCACAGAAACTGAACAAGTCTGTACTGAATGAACAAGGGGTCAAGACAGGAGTAAAAGAAGAAATTAAAGACTGTCTATAATTCAATAAAAATGAATATACAGCATACTGAAACTTACAAGATACACAAAAAAATGTTCCTAAGAAGCAAGTTCATAGTAAGAAGTGACCTCAAAAAAGAACAACAAAACAAAACACAACAAAAACTGGAGAGATTTCATACTAACAATTTGGTATCACACCTGAAAGCTCTAGAACAAAAAGAAGTGATCAAAAAAATAATCAAATTCAGGGTTGAAATCAATAAAATAGAAGCAAAGTGACAATGCAAAGAGTCAATGAAACAAAGAGTTGGTTCTTTCAGAATATTAACAAGATAGATAAATTCTTATCCAAGCCAATTAAAAGGTAGAAAAAGAATATCTAAATTAATAAAATCAGAAACAAAAAGAGGCTTATAATAACAAACCAAAGAAATCCAGTTAATCACAAGAACATGCTTTCAAAAACATATATTCCTCCAAAATGGAAAATCTAAAAGAAATGGATAATTTTCTCAATAGGTACCACTTACCAAAGATAAATCAAGATTAGATAGGCAATTTAAACATATTTAAAACCCCTAGTGAAATAGAAGCAGACATTAAAATCTCCCAACAAAACCAGGTACAGAGCCTGATGGTTTTAGAGCAGAAGTCTACAAGACTTTCAAAGAAGAGTTAATGTCAAGACTCTTCAAATTATCCCACAAAATAGAAAGAGAAGGAATACTGACTAGTCCATTTTATGGGGCCACAATTACCCTTATATCCAAACTACATACAGACCCAACAAAGAAAGAATTAGAGGCCAATTTCCCTATGAACATAGATCCAAAACCAAAATCCTAGAAAATAACAAAAAGATCATCTACCATCATCAAGTTGGCTTTGACACTGACTTGCAGAAATGGTTTGATATAAGAAAATCAATAAATGTAATTCAACATGCAAACAAACTTAAAGAAAAAAAAACACATGATAACCTCATTAGATGCAGAAAAGGCCTTTGACAAAACTCAACACCTCTTCATGACAGAAGTCCTGGAGAAATTAGAGATATGAGGGACATACATAAACATAATAAAAGCAGGTTACATCAAGCCCATGGCCAGCATAAACTAAGATTTAGAGAGACTCAAAGCAACTTCACTAAAATCAAGAACAAGACAAGGCTGCCCACTCTGTCCATACTTATTCAATATAGTATCTGAAACCTTAGCTGGAGCAGTAAGACAACTGGAGGATGAAAATTGGAAAGGAAGAAGTCAAAGTGTCTTTATGTTCAGATGATAGGATAGTATACATAAATGACCCTAAAAATCCCATCAGAGAACACCTACAGCTGATAAATACTTTCAGCAAAATAGCTGGATTCAAAATTAACTCACAAATATCAGTACCCTTCCTATACACAAATGACAATTGAACTGAGAAAGAAATTAGGGAAACAACACATTTCACAATATCCTCAAATATTATAAAATGTCTTGGGGTAACTCTAATCAATCAAGTGAAATACTTGTATGATAAAAACTTGAAGTCTTTGAAGAAAGAAACAGAATAAGATATTGGAAGATGGAAAGATGTTTAATGTTCATGGTTCAGTAGGATTAATATAGTAAAAATGGCCATCCTACAAAAACCAATCTACAGATTCAATGCAATCCCATGAAAATTTCCACACAATTATTTACAGTTCTTGAAAAGACAATTCTCAACTTCACATGGAAAAATACCCAGGATAGCTACAACAATCCTGAATAATAAAAGAACTGCATTCTCGCATTCTCAATTTCAAGTTGTACTACAGAAATATAGTAATAAAACTGCATTGTATTGGCATAAAAAATAAACATATTGCTTAATGGAATCAAACTGAAGCCATAGACAAAGATCTACAGACTGATGGGCATCTGAATATTTTTTAAAAAGTCTGGTACACACACTGGGAAAAATATCACATCTTTAACAAATGGTGCTGGCCAAACTGAGTGTCTATATTTAGAAGAAGGCAAATAGATCCAAACTTATTACTGTGCACAAAACTCAACTCCAGATGTATCAAAGACCTTAATATAAAACCAAATATACTGATCCTGATAGAAGAGAAAGTAGGAAATAGTCTTGAAATCCTTGGCACAGAAGAAGACTTTCTGACCAGAACACCATTAGTACAGGCACTAAGATCAACAACTAATAAATGGGACCTCATGAAACAGAAAATTTTCTGTAAAGCCAAGGATACCATAATTTGGACAAAGCAGCAGCTTATAGGTTTTTACCATCTCTACAGCTGATAGAGGACTAATACACAAAATACTGAAAGAACTTAGTAACTAGATATGAAAAAACAGATAATCCAATTAAAAGTGGAGTACAGATCTAGACAAAGAATTCCCAATAGAGGAAACTCCAATGGCTGAAAAACACTTAATTAAATGTTCAACATTCATAGCCACCAGGAAAATGCAAATAAAATCAACTTTGAGATTCTACCTTACACCTGTTAGAAATACTAAGATTAATAGCACAAGTGACAGCTGATGCTGGTGATGATGTGGAATAAGGGGAACATTCATCCATTGCTGGTAAGAGTGCAAACTTGTACAACCACTATGAAGTCAATATATGGTTCATCAGAAAGTTGAGACTGGATCTACCTCAAGATTCTGCTATTGCATCCCACTGTATATTGGAGTATATACCCAAAAGATGCTTCATTCTACTACAAGGACACTTGCTCAACTATGTTCATTGCTGCTCTATTCATAATAACCAGAAACCTAGACTGTAGTACATTTACACAATGGAGTATTACTCAGCTGTTAAAAATGATGTAATGAAAATTTACAGGCAAATGGATGGAACTAGAAAAAAATCATCCTGAATGAGGTAACCCAGACTCAAAAAGATCAATATGGTGTGTATTCACTTATATTGAAATTTAGTCATTAAATAAATGATAAACAAGCCACAATCCATAGACCAAGAGAGGTTAGGTGTAGAGGAAGTGATTAAGTAGGACACATGGATCTTCCTGGGAAGGAGAAATTGAATAGATTTTATAGATGGACTGGTGGCAGAGCAGGCACAGGATGGGAAGAAAGGGTTGAGAGAGGGAATGTAGAGAGGCCTGGAATTGGGGGGCATTTGAGGGGTGGAATGGAAACCTACTGTAGAGGAAGGTTCCATGTATATATGAAGGTAATCCTAATGAAGTTTCCAAATAATGGGGGAGATGGAGTCCCAACTGGCCATATCTTGTCACCAAATGAGGTTTCCAATATCATGACTGGGTTGCATTAAATTTATTTGTTGGTCAATGGGTCCCATGGAAATCCCCCCAAAACCCAGGTTGTTGCCAAGACAATGGGTTGGTCTCAGAAAATTTACAACAAGGCCCCATTTCTGAGGACAACACCCACACAACTCATTGAACATGGAGAATTCAAGATGGTGCCTACATGGAGCCTTCATCCCTACATTCTAGTGTCTTTGGTACAGGAAGGTACTCTGTAGGATACCAAAGGAGAAATGTAAATACCAACCCAGCTACAAAATCTTTGACCTGTCTGTAAATTATGCTAGGGAAATGGTAGCACAGAACTTGTGGGAGCAGCCAACCAATATCTGATCTTACTCAAGGCCATGCCAAAAAATGGAAACCATACCCAACACTGCTTGGATGACCAAGAACAAGAAACTAGACAGCCCAGAGACTTGGGGTAAAATCAAACACTACTGGTCTAAAAAAAAGGATTAATGAAATGACTCCTAATGATATTATGCAATAGTTATAGATCAGTGCCTTATTCAGTCACTGTTAGAGAAGCTTCTTCCTGCAACAGATGGAAACAGATGCAGAGATCTACAGCCAGACATGAGAGAGAGAGAGAGAGAGAGAGAGAGAGAGAGAGAGAGAGAGAGAGAGAGAGAGAGAGAGAGTGTGTGTCCTTCAACATACAGCTCTAAATAGGGTGTCTCCATCCAATCCTCTTCCCCAAATCTCAGGGAACCCCATGGAGGAGGATGCAGAAAGACTGGAAGAGCCAGAGTGAAGAAGGACACCAACCAAACAAGGTTCTCATATTGTTTAGATACAAGAGAGTCTTCTAATAGGTAAATATTGTGGCTTTTACAGCTTCAATTCATGTTAGAATTGCTTAATTTTAATAAATGTGTTCAACAGGTATTCTTCAAGGCAATTTTCTTCTATTCTTTATTTGTTTTTATTTTATGTGTATGGTGGTTTTGTACACTATGTGTGTACCTGGTGCCTGAGCAGGCCAGAAGAGGGCAAATGCCCTGGAACTGGAGTTACAGATGGTTGTTGCTTCAAGGTGCAGAAATATGAAGTAGGAACTCAGTTGGCACTGACGAAGCTGACCCATTAGAGCCAGGGGCTATGATGGAGGTTGAAGCCAAAACTTGAGTTCTGATGATATTGGCTTTTGAATGTATTAGCTGTTTCCTATAGTAAATTTCTCCGTGCTATTGTTGCTTTCCCACATGATTCTTTTCCCAAGAACTTCTAACAGTGTGACTGACTAATCTTTATTGGGCACAATTTCCCCTATAAGTTTGGAGCATACAGATGACATCCCTTTGACTATGTGAAACAGTCACAGAAACAAAGACCCTTTTCCCACAATCAGGCCTTTGTTCCTCTTATTCTAGCATAGACTTAGAGTCTGCTTTCCTGTAGTTATCTTCATTAGCAGACAGACATCTGGCCAGTGCCATCTCCGGGCAAAAGTATTTCATTTGAGACACTTCTCAGACATCCAAGGACAGACTACAGATAGCTAAGCACTAGCATGCCATGGACTCATCTTAACAGCAGATAGGAAAGTGTTTCCCAAAGCTAACCCCAAACTATCAAATTCTTAACTCCTTTTACTTTCACTGTGGTTTGTTAATTAGCTTATTATCTAACCATACTTAGGAATGCAGTATTACACATGGATTCCCCCCTTTCCTTTCTTAGATTTCCCTAATTGATTTAAGATCTCTCTCCCTCTCATTTGACCCTTTTCCTTTAAGATTTTTTTTTCAAGTCACCCCCTCCTTGAGTCATAAAGCAAGCCTGACAGTCACTGCCTGATGTAAACTCTTACCTGCTTTCATGACCCTGAAAGAATTCAAGCCTCCTGACCTGGCTTTGGCCAGAGAATTGCTGATCGTATGTGTAAAAAAAACTGGAAACTTCAGAGACCTGGAGAAACTAATAACAAAGAGAGAACAGCAGAAATGGGTACAGACAATCAGGCAAAAGAGAAACAAAGAATGAGAGCTGAAAAGAGGCAGTATAGATAGAGAGAACTTAGAACAATAAAGTGAATGGACTGATAGAGCAGTGTAGGTAGACTCTTTTGATACCCCTTCAGATCAGATCCCAGCTGCTTGTAGCATCTTCCCCAGACTCTGGAAAGAAAACCTCATGGGGGTTTTTGACAGGTTGTGAGCCTCTATGTGAGTGGAGCCAGTAATGGAACCTGGATCCTCTATAAGAACAGCCAGTGCTCTTCACTGTTGAGTCACCTCTCCAGCCCTGAGGCAGTCCCTCCTCAAGCAGTTGAGTTAAATAGGAAATTTGCTTTCACTCAAATGAACAAAATAAAGTACAGAAGCTTCCAAATTCTCAGACACAACTGATGGCTTTTAACCTAACATCAGAGTTTAGTGGTCAAAAAAATCCTGAAGAATATAGAAAACAACTACTTCAATATATTCGAAAACACTAAGTGCCTAGTTCAAGTCTGCTGAGAAATGAATAGCTCACTCAGGTCTCTAAGCCGACCCCCTCTTCTTTTTTCCTCCTTTTCTTCTCTTTTTTTTTGTGATATTGGAGATTTCAATGTGGTCTTCCAAATGCTGGAAAGTGCTCTTATTCCACTTCCCCAGTGTTCTTACACAGTGAAGGAAATGCAGGCCTTCACTGTGGTTCTAAGTCATTCATAATGCTGTACTCCATTTACAGTTTTTCTAATCATGTATGAGAATGATAATTTGTGACACAATGATGTATCTGGCATCTAGCACTTTGCACTTAATTATAGAGATTACTGTTATGTGATACTCTTCTGCTTCACCTATGCAGACATTACATTTCACTTAAATAAATTTCTCATTTATATTTATTTCCTTAATTGCTCTTCAGGAGCTTTTAATTCTGTATTGTTCTTGATAAGTTAAATTCTTTCTTATTAAGATTTACAGAGGTCAGATTCATATCAACTCATGCAGAACATGCTTACCCTGGTAAAATATCTGCTTTGTCAGGACTATTAAAATGATGGTGTTTCATTCTTCAATAAACTGGGAAAACAAGCAATTTATCCATCCATCCATCTATCTATCTATCTATCTATCTATCTATCTATCTATCTATCTTCATCATTATCTATCTATTCATCTATTTATTTTCATCATCATTATCTATCTATCATCTATCATCTATCTGTCTATCATATGTCACCATCTATCTATAATCTATCTATCTGCAAACTTTATCTATCTACCTATCAGTCATGATTTAATATTCTGGTTAATTTTTTGTCAACTTGACACAAACTAGTCCTCCATATAGTTTGTTATGATACACTGTATCAATTCATTTTACTGGGAAAGGAATGGCAGCAGGAGCAAAGGTCACACTGTATGGACAGTAAAGTAGCAGAGGGCGAAGAGGAAGTGGAGTTGGGCTGTGAAACAAAACTTATTCTTAGTGACCCACTTTGTCCAGGCCAGCTACCCCCCCTTTGTGTGTGTGTGGTGTCTGTGTGTATATATATGTGTGTGTGTATAATTGATATCAATTATATCATAATTCTTTATTGTTTCTTTGGGAATTTCACATCATGAACCCCAATTCTGCTTACATCCCAATCCCTCCATATCTGCCACTCACTCCTGCAGCATCCTCCCAAATAAAACTCCTCACAATTTATTAAAAACAAACAAAAAACTCAACTTGCTCCTCCATCTTTCGCATTTCTCCAACACCTCTTCATTCATCCTAGTGGCATCGGGAGCTGCGGTGTGTCATGCAGTTTACCCTTGTGTTCAATCAGCACCACCCGCAAATAGTCATTGTAATGAGTCATCATTGGTCTGGTTCAAGGCCTCTGGCCTGAGGCATACCATCATCACTGGACCCTCACCAAAACTCCTCTTGGAAATCCTGCTGTTGCCCCTAGTAATGGAGAACCTGTGGCTATCATTCTGGGGGACCAGTGCCTTCATGTTCTTTAGCAGGTCACAGATGAGGTAGATACTAGGGTAGGTCAACCCAAGGCTCAAGTTGTGGGCCTGGGTAGTAGCTTAGCTGGTCAGTCTGGGGATGCTGGGACTGCTCACTCAGGTGAGGGGCAGAGCCAGCTGTCCTGTCCTAGACTCATGGCAATTGGAGCCAGCTCTCCCATGCTCTTGGTGAGGGTTGGGGCCATCACTCACAAGAACTGGGAGGAGGCAGCTCTCCCATTAGGGGTGCTGCAGTGTGTAGTGAGGAGCAGGGTTGGCTCTCCCAGGGCCAGTGAAGGGCAGAGCCAGCTCAGCTTGGCCCTCAGACTTTAACACACATGGTTCCTATGGCCCCCTGTAGTAAAATGACTCCTGTTACCACTGATGGCCATGCAGATGCCTAAGATCTGGTCAGCTAGCTAAGACCATGTTCATGTCATTCGACCACTTGTGCCATACTGATATGGATGGCTTGTGCTGTCACCCGGTGCCATGATGACTTCCATGCCTGAGCTGCTGCATAAGGCTATGTCTGGGTCCATGACCCTGCAGCAGCCAGGGTCTAAGTTGATGTTCATGGTTCCTGTTACCACTGAGGGCTGTGCAGATGCCTGAGGTCTGATCAGCCACCTGAGACCATTTTGGTGTCTGAGGGACATGCTGCTGCTGGGGTCATACTGATCTGAGTGACCTGCACTGCCACTGGGACCAAGATGCTGCCTAGGATTATGTCTGGGTCTGTGGTCCTGCTTAAACTGGGGTCTGTGTTGATGTCCAGGATCCATTTTACCACAGGGGCCATAGGAACAATGCAGCTACACCTCTTAAAGGTTCCATGACCTTCTTGTCCTAGATTACTTTCTGCTGTGATGCTTAAACAATGTGACCAAAAGAAACCTAGGGGAGGAATTGATTTATTTGGTCTACACTTCTATCATCAGAGAGTCAGGAATGGCAGTGGTGGAATTCAGGGCAGGAACCTAAGCAAGAACTCAAAGTAACAAGCATGGAGGAATACTGTTTGCTGGCTCAGTCACTCACTCACATGCTCATGCTTAGAACTACTGCCTATGGATGGTGTCACCCACAGTGACACCCACAATCTCCCACAGACATGCCCACAACCAATCTAAAGGAGACAATCCCTCAATTGAGGATTCTCCTCTCAGATGATTCTAGACTTTATCAAGCTCACAAACTAACTACAACACTTGGCCAACAGTGCCACCAATGATTGAGTGTTCAAACACATGAGACTATGGGAAACATTTTTGCATTCAAACCACAAAAGATACTGAAACTTTCTACATTGCATAAGATAGCTACATATATAAAAGGAATGTGTGGCCTATTGGTGAAATTATTAAGGCCACTTCACATAGTTAAAAGGAGATTTATTTAATGGCATAACTTACAAATTAAGGGATAGGTAGGTCACGGGGTCTGGGGAAGGTGTATCGCAGTACAGCGGTGTTCTCTGGAGCTCTGCTTGGCCCACCTTCACCATCCAAGGTCCCGGAACTGAGAGAGAGCGCAGGCCCATCCAGATCTCAGGTCTCCAGGCACCTCCCTTGGCCCTGCCTTGTAGGAGTGACAGTTGCTGAAGTCTCAATGGGGGTTGGAACTTCCAAATCAAAGCTGGAATTGCTACCCACTACATCTCCCCCTTTTTGTCTAAATAAGAAGGTTCTAACCTAATACACAACTATATACAAAGGAGTGGCTATCAAATATTGTTCAGGAATAATGAGGGATAATGACCTAGATAAGGTGGAACTACAACCAATGCAAACAATATCAAGCAAGAAACACATACTAAAATCCAGAGAAGTATAGAGCACAGGTAAATGGCATGTTACAAAGATCATTCCAAAAGGTGTCCTATCCTAAAGAACATGAATCTAATACTTAATATGTTCTATCTACTAAGTTGTAACTATAACTGCTAGTCTTCAATCCCATCAAAGACCTGAGAAGGAATATAATGGTACCTGAGAAATGGTAGATGGATACAAGCAACTTTTGGGAATCTTGCAAGAGTAGACTGAGACAGCTGGCAGCCTGGACAGTCACCTAATGTTTCTCAGCATTGTTGGTGCATTCAAATTGGCTACAGGCCTAAAGTATCTGACAGACCATTTTCAGAAGCAGGAATTCTGAAAGACCATTTTACCCTGTCTTGGCAGAGTACAGTGGTCGCTTTCCTTGTGTCCCACTTGTCCAGAAAGGACAGCATTGCATTTGTACTGTCAGCTGTTGAGGCAAGGGCAGTTCTTTGCCCAGTAGGCCATTTTGTGCCAAGAAGACAAACTTCCAAATGGAAATGTCTTAGAATCCCAACATTCTCTCGGGATCAAATTGGTGCAGCCAGGAGCAATTGTGTCTTACGTCAACAGAATTCTAAGTTATTTAAATGCCATATTCTCTAGGTCTATGAAGTGCTTGAAGATTACCTGTCCATTTGACCTATGTATCTGTAAATCTGGATAACCTAACTAACGTAACTATAGGGATGACAAGCATAGGTGACCATACATCTATAAGTCTTATCTACCGAAATAACCTAAGGACTAAGGCTTCACGTAAACAAGGTAAACAGTCTATAAGCAAATGTATGGTAAAGAATGATGACTTCAAATTTGTGACAATACACAAGATATTTATAACAGAGGTAGGAGTATATAGTGCAATATGCAATATGATAATAATCTTAAATATGTATCAATATTTATAACAGAGGTAGGAGTATATAGTGTGGTATGCAATATGACAATAATCTTAAATATATATCAATATTTATAACAGAGGTAGGAGTATATAGTGTGATATGCAATATGACAATAATCTTAAATATATATCAATATACCGAATATCCTAAACAGAAGTAGAACATACATAAAGTATGACAGATATAAATTTACATTTGTATAACTGGCCCTGGGTTTTATCTTATTAATAAGAACTGTTAAGATTCATGCTACAGTGGCCTAAAACATCAAAAATGCCAGTGATCTTTCCATAGCTCATCTCATCTCATCCTCCCTTCCATATACCTACTTTATTTTTGCCTTGTTGCATATTTCTCTTTATATACATTCTGTTACATTATATCCAATTAGATATAGATAAAAATAATAAATAAGCTAGATAAGAAATTAGAAACTGTTTCATTTTGTCAGAAAGCAAAGACTAGACTCTCATCAATCTTTGTAAGCAAGATACAGTGAAACATTAAAATTAGTAAGCAAAAGTTTGTAAAGAGAAAATATATTTTAATTGTCTCAAATTGGTCCCCTAAGGTATTTGTTAATAAGGGAAATACAATTCATGTAGTTATTATCATATAGCTCCATAAACAAATGACTGTAAACTTTGTGGTTTAATATAGCATCTATTTATTATCAGTTTCTCTAGGCCAAGACGGTCTCTCTGCTCAGAGTCTCACAGACAGGAATCAAGTGCTGGCAAGTTCTGTTTTGATTTACAGCTCAGGGTTGTCATGTAAACTCAGGTAGTGTATAAGCAGAGTAAATTCCTAGTCTGTGTGATAGAGTTACCATGCACCTCCCCACCTCCTATGTGCCCTAATGCTATCATTTAAGGTGTTTTCAGGTCCTAGACAGCACCCCAGTTCCCTGCTACAGAAAAGGAAGGGTACTTATTGCAATTTGCAGTTTACCCCTTCAAGTCCAGCAGGGAAGTCTTCCTCACTTGAAACTGAGTCCCCTTCTTTTGCTAGCTCTTTACATTAGTTCAGATCAACATAGAAATAGTCTTTTTTGATTGACCCCAAATCAGTTTACTGTATTTAAACTGAAAAATTTGTTTTTTTTCAGTACAAAACAAACATGGCAGTATTCTCTACTATTTCATTTTCACAACTTCATTATAAGCCTCAAATTATTTCATAATGAAAAGTTAAAAAAAATCAGTGTTCTTTTCCAGAAGGTGGGTGAGGTCTAAGAGCTGATGGGTTGGAGCTATGCATTCCAGCTGTGGTTTTATGTGTGAGGGGAAGAGTAGGATTTATTATCTTGCTTTTTCTGACAGTAAACCTGTTGAAGAAGACAGAGACATGTATAGAAACAATCTGTTACTCAATTGGTAAACAATCCACACAAAAAGTAGGGGAGGGGGAGAAAGGGGTCACCACACACTGACAGTACAAAGTATGCTTAGGTCAGTGCATGCCATTAGTTTAGGAGGCTGGATGCCAGTTTAATTGATTCAAAATGACCAAGGCTTAGAATTGTTTGAACACAGATGGAAAGCTAAAAATTTAAACAGAGGTAATTCTAAATAACCCCAAAGACAAGGCTGGTTTCCTTTATGTGTCACTCTGTCTCCAGCACAGGGCACTGCACATGGAGAAAAATAGGAGACTGTGGGAACAGTACAGGAAGGAATAAGAACCACAAAACACCCATCACAGCAGAGTGCAAAGCTGAGCCTAAGTAATGATCACTAAGAGTAAGAGAGTGGGTCTGTGGGTACAGCAAGTTGAGGTTTTAGTCAAGACACCATTGTGTTGAAGGACCATACCAGCAGGCTGGACAGTGCAGAGACAATTCTCAACCTCCACTCAGTTGTGAGGTCGGGTTGAGTTTTTTGGTGATATCTCTTCATTTATGACATAGTCTGGAATTCATAGGTAAAGAACCAGGCCTAGCAGAGCTAGGCAAACTGCAGGAAGTAGTCATAGGCTCCTGACCTAGACATGGTGCCTGAAAAACAGCTGAGGATTAGTCAGGTAGTGGCTGAATTCTAACTGGAGGCAGCAAAAGGAACAGACTGAATATACAAAGGGGATTCATAGGCAGATTCTGTCCTAATCACTCAAGCCCTCTGAGGCCTAAAAATAGCACCAAAGGCTTTTGTTCACCTCAATACTGCTGGCAGGATGACGAGGTACAGCTACTAGTGCCCACAATGATTCACTAAGAACTGAGCACCAGCAGGGAATACATCAGATGTCTCTCCTTACAGGATCCACAGCCACAGAACAAATCAAGCTCTGGCTAAAATATTTGAAAACAAATATATCTATATGAAACTTTCATAGATTTATTTTGTTCTTATTTTCCCCTAGAATATATAGTGTAACAACATTTAATAAATTTATTTATATGAATGCATATTTTAAGTAGTTTAGGGATGATTTAATGTGCACAGGTTTTTCATTAATTATTTGTAAGTACTACTCAGTAAGAGACATGAACACTTACAGATTTTAGTGTCCCTGAGCAGGCACTGAAAACACTCCCATACAGAAGATCCTGAAGGATGACTGTGTTGATTGTTGTACACAGAGTCCCCCAAAGACCACAGAGAGACTGAATCCAATGCAAAAGTAAAGGGTCATTTTATGTATTATGAGTTAACTCGGGACTCTCCATCCGTCTGATGCAGTAGACCCCGAGTAGCAATGGGGCAGGGTTTTTAAAGCAAGGGGGGCTTAGGGTCTATACACTACATAGGAACAGACTCAAGATTGGTTTATGTGAGTGGCAATCATGTTAGTAACTTCTAATTGGCTAGGGTTAGTTGGGTAGGAGGTTACAGTTATCCATTTTTGGGTAGGTCTGGACAAGTCCCAAGCTTTATCCGTGAACTATCATGGAGGCTGGCTGGCCTAGCACATACTGACTATGGAGGCTAACTCAGTGGTCCAGGCACTGTCCTTGATAATACATGGAGGCTGATTGGCCTAGCATGTACTGATTGTGGGGGCTGACTCAGTGGCCCAGGCTGTCACATTGACCCATGCATATAGCTTTAAGTTGGTGAGGGGTTCCAGACAATAAACAATTGGTTTAATCTTGAGCAGTCAGAGTATATGCAGAAAGGGAGCTACTGCAAGAACTATGTCTTTTGTTCATGGCCATCCCAGAAACTGCTTGCTCAAGTCTTAGGAAACTGAAATTGAGGCCTGATATCTGAGAGAAGACTGAGCAGCCTGTTATGGCATCTGCTTGGTCCTTTCTTTGACCAGGTGTGTCCAGGTCTGGAAAGGCCTCAGCTAAGTCTTCCAGATATCCCTGTACACAATTCATTATTTTGTTTTGATATTACTAAATGTCATATGTAAAAACACATGGAATAATTAAATATTGTTAATCACTCATGAATTAAATATTGAACACATTGATCTTGATCAATGTTCAGAAGAATATGAACAGTTTTTATTCTTGGTTTTGTCCTATTCATTCTTCTCCACAATAACATAATCTAGACAGAGATGATTTCTAGAGTGGCACAGTTTTCTAAAAACCTAATCCATTTCAACTTCCAACAGACCTTTAAAAGGCTGATTACACTAGAGGAAGCGTGATAGAGTGATGTTTGCAGATGTATCATGGGGAAGAAGCAGTCAGGAGGGGATAGATTGGTACACATTATTCTCTCTGGCTGTGGGACTCCTGCACAGATTTTTAATAAGCACTGTTTTTCTTAACCTCATTTCACAAATTTATTTTCAAAGCTTACTGCATGTTTAAGAACTTAATTCTTTGCTTTAAACACACTGAGATCAGTTGCCTACAAACTATGTTTTGGCCAGGGAATATTAGTATCATATAAATTATTTACATAATTATATAACAGTTAGCAACAATAATAATTGTTAGAAAACTTTTCTTTCCATATAAAAACCAAATATTCGTTTCTTTTCATATTAGTTTTTGTTATAATTCGAGAAAAACATTTCTATTTTCTATCATTACCTAATTTCCTATTTTTCATCTTTATGTTAGTTTCTTCTACCCTTATAAGCAGGATTCATTTTAATAGATTTGCAATAGTTATCTGAAACCTCAGGTAGTAGTGAACCTCAGGCACAAGCACTGTAGTATCAGGAGTGAGAGCCCATCTGATAATTACAGTAGATCTAAAAGGTCCAATGGCAGTTCAGTGTACACAGTGTGAATACTCCATACAAAGGGGCTTTCATATCCTAATGGGACAGAATGAGAATGTGGGATTTCATTACACTACTCTCAACACCAAACTTATGAAGTATCTACTTTAGAAATTTTTTCATTTTTAATATTTTAGATCATGATGGTTTACATTGGGTAACACAAATTATGTGGTAAGGAAAATTACTGTATTTTAAATACTCTCTTTATTTCACAATGAGATAGGAAACATCTTCCTAAATGCACTATGAAGATCTTAATTTAGCTATTTGTCAATTTTCTTTCTCTCTCCATCCTCCCTTCCTTCCTTTCTGTCCTTTTTCTTTCTTTCTTTTTTTTTTAAACAGGGTCTTACTACATAGCCCAGGTTGGGCTCAGACTTGGGAGTCCTATTATATTTTTACTTATATGAAGGAAGTTTAAAGTTTTTGGTAGTGTTCACTTAATTTATCTTTTGTTTTGTTTCTTGAAAAAATTTAAAAAATGACATTCTTAGTCTAGGGCCACTGACATTTACATCATCACACTTTTTGGTTCTGTGTTAGCTTTAGCCCATACATTCAGGATATTGGTTACTTTTAACTAATTTTGAATTATATAATGATCTAACATAGCTTTCCTATGTGTTGCTATTCAGGTATATGTGATTTGTGTCCCCCAATATATTGTGCACCCAAATAAACTTATCTGGGGTCAAAGAACAGAACAGCCACTAGATATAGAGGCCAGAAAATGGTGGTACACACACCTTTAATCTTAGCATTCCAGAGGCAGAGATCCATCTGAATCTCCTCTCCAACATAGGCTGCCTTCAGTGCTTTGATCTTAGCCATTCTGACAGGTGTAAGATGGTATCTCAGAGTTGTTTTGATTTGCATTTCCCTGATGACTAAGGATGTTGAGCAATTCCTTAAATGCCTTTTAGCCATTTGAGATTCTTCTGTTGAGAATTCTCTGTTAAGCTCTGTAGCCCATTTTTTAAATGGATTGTTCAGTATTTTGATGTCTAGCTTTTTGAGTTCTTTATATATTTTGGAGATCAGGCCTCTGTCAGATGTGGGGTTGGTAAAGATCTTTTCCCATTCTGTAGGCTGTCGTTTGGTCTTATTGACCGTGGTCTTTGCTCTACAAAAGCTTCTCAGTTTCAGGAGGTCCCATTTATTAATTGTCACTCTCAGTGTCTGTGTTACTGGTATTATATTTAAGAAGTGGTCTCCTGTGCCAATTCGTTCCAGACTACTTTCTACTTTTTCTTCTATCAAGTTTAGTGTAACTGGATTTATGTTGAGGCTCAGACTCATTTCTAATACAACCAAAATGAAATTATTTATTTTAATACTTTTTCCATGATCATATTGGGATTTTGTATATTTAAGGAAAGGTCAGTACAAAGAGAGAAGTTTCACTTCTTCCCATCCAACCGGTGCCTTTTCTTTCTTTTCTCACTCAATTTCCTTACCAATCTCCAGTACAATGTCCAATAGATGTAGCTAAAATGAACATGTGCTTTATTAGTGATATTATCTATGATATCATCTATCATGTGAGCTGAGAGATTTTTATAGTTGTTCTTTATAAGGTTGAAAAAGTTTTCTTTCCATTCCTAGTGGTTGAGGATGGATTTAACTTCTTAATGGAGAATGAATAATAAGTTACTATGTTTATTTAAATCTTGTTCCCTAGAGATTACATTAATATATGTTGGAAAAAATACAAAATTCTGCATTTATTGCTGCCACAGGTTGCTTTTGCCTCTAAATTTGCAAGACTGTTAAAAAGGACTGTACCTGGAGACTGTCCAGGAAAGGAGGAGGAAGAATTGTGTTGTCTGTGTAAGCAGACAACACCAGGCACCAGCCCAGGTATATTGGCCAGCCTAGACACTAAGAATTGCTGAGCACAGACATTCAGCAAAAAGGGGAATGAGCAGTGCACAGCTGTGCAGAAAAAAGGGGAATGAGCAGTGCACAGCTGTGCAGAAAAAAGGGGAATGAGCAGTGCACAGCTGTGCAGGGAAAGGGGAATGAGCACTGCACAGCTGTGCAGGGAAAAGGGGAATGAGCACTGCACAGTGTTGTGCCCAGATCGTGACCCCCCAGAGAGACCACCAAGGAAGAGCATACCAGAATGCAAAAGCAAGGTTTATTTCCGTTACAAGATGCCACAGGGAACTCATCTCAAGCATTCACTGACCTCAGCGCAGTGAGGCAGGGAGGAGTTGCTCTTTCTTGGGGAAGTTAGTTTTTATAGGCAGAACCCATAAAATTTCTTAGAGGGGAGGGGATTAGTATAGGTCCATCCTTGATTGGTCCAGTTTTTCCCAGGCCTGGAGTTTGTCTTATTTTATCTTATCTGTTTGCCCTGTCAGGAGTTTTACAGCTCATCTCCCTGGTCTGGTCATGTTATCTCCTGAGAGGGGCATCTCGTGGTTAATCGGTTACCACCAGACATCCTGACTTTGTTCTTTTGAAAACACCTGTCTTCACCCTCTCCAGGAAGGGGGAACTGACTCATTTTTAAGACATCTCTTTCCTCAGCTATTTTGGGTTTCTGGGGAAACTGTGTCTGGGTCTTTTATCTCCAGTGCTGAGATTAAAGGCATGTGCCACCATATTTCCATCCCATTTGGTTTTGAGACAGGATCTCTATAGCCCAAACTGGCCTGTGTTATGCCCAGATCCTGTCCCCAAAGAAGCCACCAGAGACTTTAGGTACAGAATGCAAAAGCAAGGTGTATTCTAAGTTTACAAGCCTTGGCAGGGAGGCTCAGCAGGGAGGCTCGTTCCAAATCTCTCATGTGCAACAGGGAGGTTGGAAGGAGTGCTCCCCTTTCTTTGTGAGGCTAGTTCTTAAAGGCACAGACCATATAATTTATTTTCCACAACCTGCCTCTCTTTTTTAGTCTTTTGGTCGAATATCCTGACTCTGTGTTTTATAAAGTCCCTGTAGTTGATACCGCCACCTGGGAAAAAGGGGTCTAAGTTCTTATCTACACTTAGGAATCCTGGTTTAAGCTTCTCTTTGTCTGTAGGTGATAGAATGGGGGGGTTACTGAGGTTTCACACACAGCTGTGCAGGGAAAAGGGGAATGGGCCCTGCACAGCTGTGCATGGAAAAGGGGAATGAGCACTGCACAGCTGTGCATGGAAAAGGGGAATGAGCACTGCACAGCTGTGCAGGGAAAGGGGAATGAGCACTGCACAGCTGTGGTGTGATTCTAGGAGGATGGTTAGGATGTCGGAGCCAATCCTCAGTACACAGAGATGGGCAGCAAATTCATTCTGTTCTTTGGTAAGTCTGCCATTGCCTCCAACAAAGCACCAATTTGATGAGGGTTCAGCCTAATGAGGAATTCTGCACAAGGAAATAAGCTCATAGTATTTATTGGGTAAAATTCTAATATTATGAAGAGATTATTTAATATTTTAAAAACTCACACTTTTATTTCCTATCTGAATTGAAGTTATTGTTTTATAAAATAAACCTTATTGATAATTAAAATGTATCATAGCAAAGCCTTTCTTTTATATTTGTAAATCAAGCAACTAAGAAGAAGAAATGAATGAGAAAGGCGTATCATTGGACTGACCCACAGGTCCAGGTCAGTGTGGCCAGAGTTAGCTCAAGATAAGTCTCTGTCTTAGTCAGTGTTCTTTGCTGTGAAGAGACACCACGACCAAGGCAACTATTATAAAAGAAAGCATTTAACTTGGGGCTTGCTTACAGTTTCAGAAGTTTAGCCAATGATTCATCATGGTGGGGGTATAGGAACATGCAGGCAGATGTAGTGTTGGTGAAATATCTGAGGTTCTATATCCTGATCTGTAGGAAGCATGGAGAGAGTGAGAACTAGGCCTCACAATGGCTTTTGAAACATCAAAGCACAGCACCAGTGACAAACGTCCTACAACAAGGCCACACTTAACTCTTCTCAAATAGTGACACTCCCTGATGACAAAGCATTCAAATATATGAACCTATAAGGGTCTGTAGTTTGAGTTTTCCTGCCTGGCCCACAGTTAGGATAAATCTTTTTTACCCTCCAGTCCCACAGCCGCTCAGACCCAACCAAGAAAACACATAGAGACTTATATTGTTTACAAACTATATGGCTGTAGCAGGCTTTTTGTTAACTGTTTTTATATCTAAGTAAGATGTTAAGGTACTGGTAAGCCACGAGCCACGTGACAACTTATAGACTAATAAAAATGAGTTAATTTAAGATATAAAAACTAGATAACAAAAGGTCTGCTGTGGCCATACAGTTTATAAGCAATATAAACTATGTGTTTACTCGGTTGAGTCTGAGTGGCTGTGGGACTGGCGGGTAAGAAAGATTTGTCCTGATTGTGAGCCAGGCAGGACCAAAAAAACTCCAGCTACAAGAGTCATTCTTATTCAAACCACCACAGTCTCCAAATCTGAGCAAGGAAGAAATATCAGTTCAAAAGGAACTCAGAACAGTGCTGGCAGAATTGACTAAGCTGCAAGTCACCAATGCTGATGGAGAACAGGAGATGCAGCCTGTATCCTTCCCAACAGGCACAATTTTTACAGCCTGGCTAGCAGCTGTGCCTCTGGACCACTTGTGAATTAACTTGAGCCCTGAATGCACCTTGTGTCTGAGCAAATATGGGGTATGACACTCTAGAAGGATCTCTTTAGTAGAGTCAGGACTGTACCTCTTATTTGGGTAGAAAAGGATAGTGTTGCTTGCTAGACAGATCTCTGCTAGTAGAAACCTCTTTGCCATCAAGAATGAATTCAGATAGAAATGAAAGAGAAAGCTTAATGACTTGATAGGTAGCTCTGCTTTTCACTAAGACAATTATGTACCTTAGGTTGAGTTAGTTTGCACATAATTATAAACAGTTTTAAAAAATTTAACTGTTCCCAGTATGTTATTCTAAAGGGTAGCTTTACCTGTGTGTGTGTGTGTGTGTGTGTGTGTGTGTGTGTGTGTGTGTATAAATGTTTTATGACATGCTTTCATAAGATACCATAATTTAAATGGGTAACTATGTCAAGAATTTTCTTTCCAGGGGATGAGTTTAGCTCATGATGGTGTTTGTTTTGAAAAGGAAATGGCCTTATATATTTTCCCATGAAAATGAAGTGTCTATTAAAGAAATGTTTCTAACACTTAAGATTCTTCCATTTTCTTGAAAAAATTATCTCCTGAGATTGGCAGGCAATTTTGAAATCACAGTAACACAGCCAGAAAAAACCTGTTATTCATGTTCAATCACTTTGCAAGTTCACAACTAAAATGGTGTAATCCTAATGCTTTTTCATTGTAATGTGATGCAGACAAGGTATAGAAAGAATTGCTTGTGGGCATTGTCTGACTAAGAAATCATTGCTGTCTTCCAGGGGATGTGACATATTCAGATATTCTGTTTTCTGTTTAAACTTCTCAGAGATAGAAGTTCATCTGATTACATTGAAATGGTTTTGTCATAGGACTACATCTACATTTGTATGGGAATCTGATGTGAGTTTACTGAGAAGGCAAAGTTTCTGTTCTTACCCAAAGCAGGGCTGGTATGAGGAGAATGTTAGAAGCAACCTCATCCATTAACATTTGATTAAATATCTCGTATTTCTGTTTCTATATACCTACAGAGCTTTGCATGCCAAACTTGAGGCTATAGAATGATGGAATGTGAGCCTGGGAACAAGCATGGGGTTCATTAAATGCTTCTACTAAAAATATTTCCATCCAAAACACTTCTGTCCATCTCCCCTCAGATCTACTGTCTTGGAATCTCTGTTTCCTTACCAATTTCATCCTTAGATCCTTCTGGTAGGGAAACCAGTTTCTTTACATTACAGAAAGAGAAATAAGACTCAGTTTGAATTAAGCCATACATGGTGTGCTGACTTGTTTTATGTTATCTTGACCCAAGCTAAAGCCATTTGGAAAGAGGGAACTGATAAGTCAAAATATATCCCCTATTAGTGGGTAACTCCACTGGTGTAATAAGCTAATCAAGCCAAATTAATAAATCCAGGCTTGATAAACAGAGCAAGGGAACTTCCAGGTAACTCTTGGGAAGGCACAAGAGGAATCACATGGCAGGCCTAGTGGCCAGGTCTTTTTTTTTTTTTAATTTTATAATTTAATTTAATTTTACATATCAGCCACGGATTCCCTTGTTCTCCCCCCTCCCGCCCCCCTTTCCCCTAGCCCACCCCCCATTCCCATCTCCTCCAGGGCAAAGACTTCCCTGAGGATTGAGTTCAACCTGGTAGATTCAGTCCAGTCAGGTCCAGTCCCCTCCTCCCAGGCTGAGCCAAGTGTCCCTGTATAAGCCCCAGGTTTCAAACAGCCAGCTCATGCACTGAGGACAGGACCCGGTCCCACTGCCTGGATGCCTCCTAAACAGATCAAGCTAATTAACTGTCTCACTTATCCAGAGGGCCTAATCCAGTTGGAGGCTCCTCAGCTATTGGTTCATAGTTCATGTGTTTCCATTCGTTTTAGTGGCCAGGTCTTAAATACGCTGTAGGCATGGTCTTGAGCAACCCTGGGGGAGAGGCTGACCCTTGTCAGGCTTTCTGATCGGCAGGGTCTGGAAAGAGCAGGTCCAGAGAGCTGCTGCTTGGCATGCTGAGGGAGGGTTTGGAATGAGGCCTGAGCTAGAGAATCCCAACATTCCAACCTTCTTGGAAATATATAGATGTAGGTTCAAGTCTGGCTACTTCCTGCTGGCAAGGGACAATATGGAGAGGGAGAAGTCAGGAGTTGGTGGGGCCATGCTCAGCAGGAAGTGTGGGTGAAGAAGCATTCAGTTAGCTGCCGTCCTGGAGATCTCAGGAACCTATTTCTTAAGGAGACAGATAAGGCAGATTGCTAGGAGAAAAATAGATTATTAACACTGGCCCTATGAGTGGGGCTAGTCATGGGCAAAAGAATGGAATGGAGATATGTCCCAGTTGTACAGAAGAGGCAAGAGTGAATGAGCTAGAAGAAATATTGTAAACTATGGGGGTTCAGCCTCTTGACAGTCTGCTCCCAGGGTCCAGGAAGAAACTACAACCAGCTGATAATCTAATCTTTGACAATATTAAATGAACCTAAGTACACAAAACTCTTTAGTCCATACACTTTATTCTTCTGAGTCAGTTCTCTCTCTACACAGCTTCTTTTCTTCTCTCATGCTTAGCTCCTTTCTGTTCCCTCTCTTCCTGTCCTCTCACAGCCCTAACTAAGCTCTTTTGCTTTCAATTTCTCCTTCGTCCTCAGTTCCTCCATCCATGCTCATTCCTTCTTTTCCTACTCTCCTGACCTAAGCCAATCCACCTACCATCTGCAAAATCTCTGCCTTGTTCTTTCTTCTCTAGCCACATGACTCTGTTTGCAGCTAGGAAAACTACCTCAATCCTCCTTCACCTGGTATGCCAAAAAACCCTTTTTGTTCTGAGTCAATTGCTCTGCAATGCCATTTGGCCTGTGAGGGGAAGGAGGATCTGAGCTTCATTTGCACAAGAAGCAAAGCTATGTATATACACATCTACCTAGGAGACAGGCATTATCTCTGTAGGGGTGTTATCTAGTTCAGATCATCAGTAAGTCTGAGAAGGTTATTTTGTTTGCTGTTATGACCTATGAGTATATGAGTGCACAAGAAATTGATAGCAGGAAACAGCTGATACATTGAAAGAAGAATAACACCAAACATTCCTTGATATTTGACATCTTCTCCAGAAGGATTTCTTGATCCTTCTAGGTATAGCTTTATCATATACAGCTGAATATCTAGTTTATATTCTTGAGGGCTGCAGCAAAGAAAAGCAGGTATGCCCTTGAGTCTGGAGAGGTGGTATCAGCACTGATGTTCCAGGACCTTGAGGGGATGGCATGCCAAACCAGGAGATGATGTGTTTAGAAGTATGTGAGTCATTACATCTGCTGTTTCCCTGGAGTTGGGGAGTGCATCCATCTTGTAAAGGTGTCAATAAGAGTTAAGACATAATTGAGGTTTTTATGAGTGAGCACATGAGTGAAATCAACCTGTCAGTGCCTGCCTGGTTGGTGTCCTTGGAGCTGGTACAGGGAATGGCTGGTGTATCTGGAGGATCACCTGTGGGTTGGCCTTGGCACTAAGAGAGGAGTGGACCTGTAAAATACATGCTTCAAGATGGATGAAGATGGGTGGAGTCAAAGAGAGGTTCTAAACTCTGTTATTATTTTCTACCAGGCCAAATTTCTTGATACAGTAGCAGAACTCTTTCTCAGGAACCTGTGGGTGTCTGTAAAACAACTGGAACAGATTTACATCTTAGTGTCACAGCAGGAGGCTATGGCTTTGGGTTAAAAAGTATGAACATTTTTCCTAGGGCCTGGAGGAACAGAATTGAACATGCCAGCAGGATTCTGTACCCTCTCTAATGCTAACCTGTTTCTAAAAGTTGGGACCAGTAAATTCCACAGAAATTTAAGAACTTTTGAAAACTGTAGTCTCAGGAGGAGAGCTGTTAAACTGGTAAGACTATCACCCTAGTAATCAAATGCCATCAGATCTGAGAAGGATAAGTAAATGAATAGAAGTGACACAGTTTTCCAGCTACCTAGGCAGTCTCAGGTTTCTCCGTAGTCATTAGGGGGCAGAAGTTCCAAAGACAGCAGCAGTCTTTGGTTGCCAAGTCCAGAAGATCTGATAGACTTTCCTGAGGGGTAGGAATTTGTGGAGAATGTCCTACCTTGTCTTAGCAAAGTATGGCAATCAGTTCCCCTGTGTCCTGTTCATTCACAGTCTGGACAGGGTCTTGGCAGCAATTAAGACTCAAAGCAGTTGTCTGCTCCATGTTTGCCTTTGCCACATTTAAAACAAGCTTCCAGGTGCAAGTTCTTTTGTGGTCTTTGAGGGGATACAGGATGTTGCTAGGAACTGGCATGTCTCTGTCATGAGAAGCTTTTTATTTTTTTAAATTAAAATGCATGTTCTCATATTTCTAAGGACTTGACGATAAGGGTATACTTATCTGTTAGGTATATCTGAATTAGACAAGGGGTTTACTCTTAGGTTACAAAATCTGGCTGCCAGCAAGATACATCCCTGTCCATGAATGCATGGAGGTGTAGTTTTAATACCTCAGTAAACCAGCATTGTTTTAAATCATATGTTTTATAAACCTTGTTTTCAGGACAGGACAGGAATTATCATACAGAAACCTATCCTAATCCAAAATAACTTGGAGACCTAATGTCTCCTGGAAGACTCATTTCTATATGGTCACCTCTATCTAAGATGGTGGTAAAGTCATATTACCTCTCTCTTTAGCTCTGCCAAATTGTGGCTGCCACATGGCTGGCTGTACTTTAGCATAGTGGCAGACCATGTGTAGTTCTTAATGGTGCTTGCCCACGTGTTGTAAGGTAATGGCAGACCACGTGGTATTCTTAATGGCAGCTGCCCATGTGGTTGTTTTCTAGAGTAGTTTAAATTTGGAGTTACCAGTTTTAAGCTAACTTTTGTTACAGATTTTTAACCACACTCAATTTCTTAGTTGTTTTTCTTTATGATAAGGTAGAACAGTATAAAATAACCTTCTCTGTCATCACATCAGATTTAACAAATCCCAGATGCAAATCCTGAGCAAAGCACCTAGTTGTTACCAAGACACACAGAACAAGTAAACTCAGACGTTTAAAACCAGTTAAAAGCAAGCATGCAGCCCAGCGGTGGTGGCGCATACCTTTAATCAGGAGGCAGAGCCAGGTGGATCTCTGTGAGTTTGAGGCCTACAGAGTGAGATCCAAGACAGGCACCAAAACTACACAGAGAAACCCTGTCTTGAAAAACCAAAATAAATAGATAAATAAAGCAAGCATGAAGTGGCTACATCATCATTCACACATTTTCACCCACACTTATGAAATAGACAGGACATTTTAATAGAGAGATGAATAAAACTTTTCCTGGGAAACTCTATCAGATGACCAACTTAAAAAATCTGAAAATAGGAGTTTACAGTATAAAGCAGCATAGGGATAAAATGTGCTTGCTGGTTATGTGGCTTCCATTGGGTTGGGGCAGCCTGCCACAGAGAGCCTGGAGGTGGAAGAGCTGAGGAGGGAAACTGAAAAACAGAATAGCAGTGCAGGCTGCCCAAGATCAAAAGGAAGCCTGGATGAGTGAACTTGAACAGCAAGTAGATTTACAAGAAGAGATTTTTCTTGAGAGTAGGCAGGAACAAACAAGGAGAATGGATTTGGTATGGGCAGAATGGGCAGATAGAATTACTGCATGGTACTGTGGGAGAGCAGGAGAACAGAGGGAATGGATCTGTCAAAGGAAGAATTCCTATCTGGCCAAATTAAATGCTAGGGAATCCTTATGGGCAAAGCCAAAGTGAGCACCTTTCAGTGAGCCCTGCCAAAAGTATGCCACTAAGAAAACACTGGAGAAACAAGAGGTTTATTGGGGATCGGGAGAAAGAGTGAAAGACTATCTCAGAGGGAAGACATGAGAAGCAGGCAAGCAGATGAGTAGGGAATGGGGGGCGGGCAAGATGCAGACAGTGAGGGGGAAATGAGCAGGAATGCAATACTAGCTGGTAAATCTGCATGAGGTGTGTGGTGTGAGACAGCCCTGATTTGGGTAAATTTCATAGGAGACACCCTAAGGGTGTCTGGGGATTGAACTTGTATCCAGAAGTATCCATTCACAAGCCATTAGCCAGAGACCAGAGACTATGGCAAGGCGTCCCCTGAGATAGTCTGGGGCCAAAACGGTGGCGGGGTGTCCCTGTGTGGGACAGTTCCCAAACAAAGGAACCCCAGGGGCAGGGATCTTTCCTACTTTGGAATGAGTCAGAGTCACCTGACATTGCAGTGGTTGGGCAGGCAATATGGAAGGAAGTCTCTCACTCAGAAGGGGTAAAGACTCAGAAAGGATCCTGGATCCCTTTATAGGCTATTGGTTTGGAATAGATGACTTACTCAGCAAAAGTCGATGTGGAGGATGTGGACAAGAAGGGAGAGTGGCTTTCCATGGCCACGTGATTGCCAGAAAATCTCAACTCTACTCAGGTTTGGCACCAAATTGGTAAGTATTGGATCCATGGTTATTGGGTATGCTCTGCATTGGTGGTATAGTGGTGAGCATAGCTGCCTTCCAAACAGTTGACCTGGGTTCAACTCCTGGCCAACGCACCAGATAAACATATATCTCGGTTAATGGCTAACTCCATCGATGCAATAAGCCAATCAAGCTGAATTAGTAAGTCCAGATTTAATAATCAAAACAAAACAACTCCTTGATGACTTTTGGGAAGGCATGAAAGGAATCACTTTGCAGATCTGGTGACCAGGTCTTAAATACTCTGTAGGCATGGTCTTGAGCAGCCCTAGAGGAGTGGTTGACTATTGGTGGGCTTTCTGAGGGGTAGAGTCTGGAAAGGGAAGCTCCAGGGAATTGCTGCTTGGCACACTGAGGGCGGGCTTAGGAATGGGGCCCCAAGATGGAGATCCCCAACAGGAATATCAATTGAGCAAATGCTCCCATCTGATGGGCCTGTGGGCTAGCCTGTGGTATATATATATATTTTTGATGATTGATGTGGGAGAGCCCAGCTTACTGTGGGCCGTGCCACCCTAGAGTTGTATAAGAAAGCAGGCTGAACAAGTTATGAGACGAAAGCCAGCACTTCTCTGTGGCCTCTTCTTCAGTTCTTGATGCAGGTTCCTGTCCTGAGTTCCTGCTCTTAGTTCCATGGATGATGGACCACAAGTTGTAAGCTGAAATAAAACCTTTGCTCCTTAAGTTGATTTTGGTCATAGCGTTTATCACAGCAATAGAAAAGCAACTAAGATGCATGCTGTTAAAACACTTGACTGTCAGGAAATAGGGCTGAAAGTGTCTGGCTAAGTTCACATAGCTCTAGGGGTCAGCGTAGTGGGCACCTTTGGGCTTACTCTGCAGGGGTGGGCAGCACAGCATTGGATAGCTAATTCTTTCATCACAGCCAACCCCAGGTTCTTTCTTTGCCTGCTTCTGCTTTTCTACTCTGAATGCCACTGATGGTGATATTCCTAGCAGCTTCCTGTACACAAATCACACGAGAATCTGTTTCCTGGAAAACTCAGCCTAAGCCAAAAATCAGATTGCAAATGAACTGAATCTTCCATGTTCAGTCAGCCATCTGTATATTGTTGCAGCATGTAACCAGTGATGCTGATCCCACTGTGCATGGAGGTTTGGGATTAAACCTAAGGAAAAGGAAAAGAAGATGAAGCAACAAAATTATACTGAGGCAAACAATTTTAGTATCCTTCCCAGCATCCTGACATGCTTTTCCCAGCTGTGTCCAGTTAAGTGCTGCAAACTGCTTTGATGACAGCTGTGCACACTACACTGTCCCATTTAATCCCACTATCTGGCAAGTTGGTGGCATCTTGGCTTGTGTAAATGAACTTAGTGATTGATGTTTGTAGCATGATGAAGGTGCAATTATCCATTTCTAAGAAGGCATCCTTGTTGCTAAGTGATACATGACTGATCTGTCTTGCCTAATTTAAAAAAAAAAATTGCTGTGGGATGGTCTCTCTGTATGCTGTGAATATGTGTTGCTACCATTAATTAATAAAGAAGCTGCTTCGGCCTATTGCAAGACATATTATAGCCACATAGGAAAATCAAGCAAAGATATAGGGAAAAGAAAGGCAGAGTGAGAGGAGATGCTGTGAGCTGCCGGAGGAACAAGATGTAATAGCATACTGGTAGAGTCATAAGACACGTGGTAATACACATATTTAAAAAAAATGGGTTAATTTAAGATGAAATACCTAGCTAGCCCTCACCCTGAGCCAAAGACCAAACAGTTTGTAATTAATATTAAGCTTCTGAGTAATTATTTTATAAGCTACTGTGGGGCCAGGCAGGATGGAGAAAGGCTTCAGGTTACATTTGGTGGCCAGACTGGCAAGAGTTTTCACATAAAACCTGAGAACTCAAAAAAGTTTCTTAAACAGAGCCAAGAGTACCTTCCTAGTTCATGTCTCATTATGGGCCTCGGTGCAGAACCCTGTCCCATGGCTGTGGCAGGCTTCAGTGGCAACTTGGCAGACTCCCATGGTCTCCTACAGGCTTCAATACAAAGAGGCTTCTCCCAGCTGCTGCCTGCAGGCTTGTGAGAACAGCTGCAGGCTTAAAAACACAGCTTCATGGTAGTCAATACTAGTTTCCAGAATTGGAGAAGTAAGCATGGCTCCTTGGTACCTCCAGCCATGTTGAAAAGCCACATGGGGCAAAACCAAAGCTTTGGTCCTAGCCATGCAGCTTAGCAGTCCATAAACTCTCCTGGTCAGAAAAGGGTTAAAGATACACAATGAGACAGATTCAAATGGAAAAAAGCCTCTAAACAGGTTACAGTGTGTTTAAGAATATACATTGGCTTTAAAGAGAAAAAAGAGGTAGAGAAAGTCCTTAAGAAATAGAGTAATAAAAATAAGCCATGTAAAGAAATAAGAAGATACAGAGAGTCTGGATACTGCATATTATTATGTTGATTATGTTGTCTTTGGGATTTTTAACTGCAGAGAGACATTTAATTGTGGGGGGGGGGGGTGCTAAGTTAAAACAACATATATATTTTAAAAGTATCTTGACTTTGAAATTTGGGTGTAAGGATATGCTGCTTTGGAAAAGAAGTTTCTCTTTTGTTTCATAGGAGATGAGAAGCTGTGGATTCCTTCCAGGTTAATATCATTCTATCAAGGAAGACCCCCTGAGAGGTCTCCAGTGGGAGCTATGGCCCAGATGATCCAACATCCAGAACAGCTTTAAGGCAACTGGCTGAGATGATGTAGCCTCACAGACTACTACAGCCAAGATTTAGCCATAATTCAAAATTTTCTCAGGATCCCCATATGATTACCAGTGCCCCAATCAGCAGGAAATAGTCTGGGAAGCTATGGCCAAATTCTCAAAACATTGCTTATAAATGTTTGTTTTCATTTAAAGAGGTTTGGTTATAAATGGTTATTGGTCATAGTCAACCTCTTTTTAAAAGAAGAAAGGGGATATGATACAGAAGTATATGCTGTAGAAATGATAGAATAAGAGTAGATTATTGAATCTACTTTAATCCCCAAAACAACTATCAAACTTACGTATTTTACATTGGTATGAATTTTGGTTTATTGATACAAATTTAAAGTCAATTTTGAAATTATGTATTTATATTTCTACTCTTGCTTAAGATATTAAGATAAAGATTAACAGTCATCTATAATAGTCAAAGTTATAGTCATGTTAGTTAGGTTTTTCTAGGTATACAGAGATATATTTCAGATAGAGAGGCAATCTTCAAACACTTCAAAGACCTACAGAATATGGCATTTAAATGTTTTAATAACTTGGACACTTTATGACAATGATACACATCTGCTCCTGGCAGCACCAATTTACATCATAAAAGGATGATGGGCTTTAAAGAAACTTTAGGACTTTGCTTTCAGTGTGGCAAGATTGGCCATTTGGGCAAGAAACTGCTTTTTGCCTTGACTGCTTGACTGTCATAAACTGGACATGCAGGTCCCACAGGAAAGTGACTGCTGGACTTTGCCAAAGTGGGACAAGCCTTCAGGGTTCCTGCTTCACAGAGGAAACAGCCAGACATTTTTCAGGACACAGAATAAGTGACTGATGAACTTTACTATAATAGGTGGGACAGTTCCTCAAATTTTCTGCTTCACAGAAAAGTCTGCTTGATATTCTAGACCTATAGGCTGAAGATGGATACACAATGTTACAAAATGTTACTATCCAGGCAACCAGATGTCTCTTTGTCATTTCTAGAGTTTTGGAAGTTGCTTACAATGCACTTCCTGTTTATTCAGATAAATTCATTCTGGGGTCTTTGATGCAGTTGAAGACTAGATAGGCATAAGTACAATTTTCCTTGGCTATGATAAAAGGTAAATTAGATATGAAACTTTAGACTCACAAATATAGGATAGATGATATAATATTTTCTTTAATTTTGCCAAATACAAAGACCAGATATTGTTCACTGTACTTAGTTATAATAAAAGATAAATTAGATTTGAAACTTTAAACTCATAAAAATAGGATAGATGATAAAACATTTTCTTTAATTTTGCCAAATACAAATAGACATTGTAACTGTAATTCTTTCTTGATAACTATTTCATTATATATAATTTTACTATGTTAAAATGAAAACCTTCTTTTTAGGTTAAACAGACAAGGGGAAGTACTGTTGTATGGTCTTTCTGTATGCTGTGAACATGTGTTGTTACCATTGGTTAATAAAGAAGCTGCTTCGGCCTATGGCAAGACAGGTTATAGCCAGGCAGAAAATCCAATCAAAGTCAGGGCAAAGAAAGGTGGAGTCAGGGGAGATGGTATAAATTTCCAAAGGAACAAGATGAAATAGAACACATGCATGGCTGTCAGGGACAAGGACAGAATCTCTAAGGACAGGCAACTAGATCATCTTACAGTCAGGTTGCCTAGCAACAGGACATTGAGGCAGAGCCCTTGACCCTTTCACCCTGTAAACTTCCTATACAAACATCCTGTTAGCTTGCCCCACCTTATGCAGATGACAGCTTCTTGCTCCCCCGACCCTGCAGGAACTATATAAACCCTCTTGGAGAAAAATAAAGTTGCACCTTGATCAGAATCTAGACTTGGTGTATTTCCTTTGTATCTCCTGTCCCTATCATTCCATCCTTAGGGTGGTTGAGAACCCGTTGAAGCCCTGCAGGCGGGGCACATGGCGATACATAGATTAAAGAAATGAGTTCATTTAAGAGTCTCTATCAGGTAACTAGGAATTAAGTTGTTGTACTGTGGATGTATATAACAAATTATGGTCCTTTAATCTTTTCAAGATCTGCTGAATATGAAATATGACATTTAAAAACATTTTAATTTTCAGCAGTGAACCATGACTATGCTGAACAGCAACCTTTGAGGTCTCCAACAATGACTATTCCACCTGCAATATGATAATGCCACTAAGCTGACAAACACCACCCAAATATTTGCTTTGGATTGCAACTGCTCAGAACAATGTTGAGGTGGCTAGCTGAGATGATCCAGTGCTACAGATTACTCTAGTCAAGACTTGAGACAATCCCTGCCTTTTCCTATTATACAGAGACTGGACAACAAATGATACAGCCACCTCTCCCAGGATTTGAAAATTTACCCAAATTTTTCTTTTTAGGATTCCCTAAAGATGCTGTCACCCCCCCCAAGACAGCAGGAAATAATTTTAAGAAGAGGACACCCACATTCCCAAGAGGTGGGTGGGTGGGTTTTGGTCTTTCATTAGCTTATAGATATTTGTCCTTGTTTATGGTGGTTGGTTGCAAGTTCTTATTGGTAATGGTCAGGAAAAAAGTTGAACAAAGGAGATTAGATTCAGAGTTCCTGTTTTGAAAAGAAAAAAGGGGGATATAGATATGATATGATAGAAGGATAGATTATTGAATCTACTTTTAAAAACAACTACTTGTCTTAAATAGTTTGTATTGCTATGGATCTTTGTATATTGATACAAAATTGAAATTATTTTTGTTAGAACATACTGTACATACATTTCTAATCTTGTTCAAGGTATTGTAACTATACATCTCATTTAACAATGCAATGTAAATTGCTAGTCCTTGAAAGTTATTATTACAAACTACTTAGGATAATAAAGAAATAAAGGTTAGTAGTAATCCACCTATTATAATTACACTTGTAGTCATGTTAGTTACAAGGTCAAACAGATGTATTTTAGCTAGACAGGTAGTCTTCAAACACTTCATAGGTGAATATGAATATGTGAATATATATATGTATATATATATATATATATATATTCATATAGTGAATATGACACTTAAAATATTTTAATAACATAGGGGCTTTTTGTTTGTTTTTTTAATGACAATGAGACATATCTGTTCCTGGAAACACCAATATATTTCAGAGAATGGACAAGCAGGACACAAAAGAAAGGACTGCCAAACTTTAAAATGACAAGGTAGGACAGCCCTTTGGAAAATCCTGCTTCATAGTTAAGTCTTTCAGATAGTATAGGCCTGTAGGCCTAAGACAGATGCCCCAACATTGCCGAAGAACCTTGGGTGACTGTCCAGGCAGTCAGCTGTTTCTATCACTTCTCACATTTTTTGGAAGTCATTTGCTTGCACTTTCTGCTTACTCCAGTAATATTATTTCCTTGTCAGGTCTCTGATGGAGTTGAAAACTTTATAGTTATAGTTACAGTTTTCTTTGTTACAAGATTAAGAAAATAAATTTGCTAAAGAGTTGTAATGTGTATAAGGTTGAGAGACATTGTTACAAGATTAAGAAAATAAATTTGCTAAAGAGTTGTAATGTGTATAAGGTTGAGAGACATTAAAAGATAGTTTTGGTAATGCAAGTTAGAAAAGAAAATAAGTTAGGTACAACTTTCTGTACTCACCAAGATAGCCTAGATATGGATTATTTTTTTCTGAATTTGCAAATTGTTAATGGACTAGACATTGTTGATGTATTCACTGCCTATACATATTGTATATAGTTATTATACTTACTGTATATAGTTTTTCTTATATTAGTTATAATCTTTTTTTATTTTAGGCAAAAAGGGGGAAATGTGTTGATATTTTGTGTTCTAACAAATAAAGTTTGCCTGGAGAGCAGAGCAGAGCTAGCCACTAGTTAACTATAGAGGCTAGGCAGTGGTGGCATACCCCTCTAATCCCAGCACTTTGGAGGAGGAATCAGGAACTAATATGGCTGAGCTGAGAGAGGAAGTGATAAAGTGGAGCAGAGCAGGAGTTTGGCCCCCTTTCAGGCTGAGGAGTTGGAGAGGTAAGACGTGGCTGTGGCTTACTCCTTTGTCTCTCTGATATTTCAGCATTTACCCCAATATCTGGCTCCAGGTTTTTATTGTTAAGATCAGTTAGGACTCACACCACAACCTTCTTCAATAGTTTTCTGTCTAGACTGTTTCTCTTTGGGGGGAAGTGAGAAGTTATCGCAAAAGCCTTCAATTTCTCTCATTCTCAGAAATTCCCAAGATGAGTATCAGTGATATTCCAGTATTTATGGCACTTCAGAAACCTTGAACCAGATCAATCAATGACTCATTGTAATAAATATTTGAATGTAAAGCTATTTGGGCAAAATAATAGACTGTGTGACAAAACAGCAGATTGCAATGCCACCTTTGTAAATGAACGTGAGATAGAAAGATGGGGAAGGAAACATGCAAGGGAGAGTGGCATAACCAGTGACAAAGCAGAGGAGGCAATGGGTATGGGAGTGTGGATTCAGTGCATGAAGAAGCATGTCATTTTGAGTAGAGCTAGTCCTCAGGCCACTGGGATTGCCACCCTCTGGACCCAAATGGCAGGCAGTGGCATGAAGCCCCTGCTGCTGCTGCTGCTGCTGCTGCTGCTGCTGCTGCTTGCACTGCTTACTCTGCTTGGGGAGGAGAGCAATGGGCCTTGATGCTGTCAGCAGGTTGCAATGAAGTACAGGGAAAAGCAGATAGCAAGGAGAGCAGGGTGATGTGCTGCAGCCTAGAGCTTCCATGGGTCTTGTCCCTGGACACACTGCTGAGCCACACTGTGGGGGCCCACAACTGACTCAGTTTCCCAGTTTGAATCTACAGTCTATTCTGAGTCAATAGAGTTCAAGCTTGCTTGCTACAGGGCTGTGAGAAAGTCCTAGCCCATGGGAAGGAACATACTATCTAGCTCTATGCAGGCTACTGATGCCAGCTGGAGGTACACAGAGGTAGAAAATGAAACTATGTGCTTCTTGACTCAAGGACTGGATAGATCGTTGTTGAATGCCTGTGCCGTTCATTGTTCTACTTTTGCCCTTCAAGATTGTATATAAGCTGGCTATGAAGTAAACTCAGGCACTGTTTGGCATTGACTGGCAGTCCTTTCAACTCTGTTCTGTCTTCTTCATTGTCTCTACAATCCACATACCTCCACTCAGATACCCAGTTGATTCTTCCGTAGGCTCCAACACTGCACAATCACTCTCACTATGAATGAGCAGCAGCAGGATGCCAGAAATAGAGTGGTTTATTTTCTGGGTTGAGTCTCCTCAAGGGACTTCTGTGGTTCTTGCTGCCTCCACAGGCCATGTTGGTGTCTATGGTCCATGCTGCTGTGGGAGACCACGTTGATGTCCATGTTGCATGCTACTTCAAGAGGTTGTGTTGGTTCCATTAGTCTGTGCTGCAGCCAAAAAGCACAGATGTCTGTAGTTCATTTTTCTGTGAGAGACCATATTGATGTTCATAATTGGGGCTGCCACCAGGGGGCATACTAATGTTTGTGATCTCTGCTACCAATGGAGAACTTGCTGCTGCCCATGATTGTGTTGCCACTGGAAATCATGTGGAAGGTCATGATCCAAGCTGCTGTTGGTTGCTATGGGCAAGGAATGATATTCCTCCAAGAATCTGGCTCTAACTCTCTCCAGTGCTGTGTCTGTTTTGCTTTGTACATACTTCCATGTCTGTCACATTGATCTGGCTACTCAGTGATGGTGAGGATGAAACAGCAACTAGTTAAAACTCTGAGTAGTTATATGTCAAGCCCCAGAGTCCGTGTGACAGGTCCAAAAGAAACCTGGGACAAATCTCATTAAGTACCCATGGCTTCTCTTAGCACTTCTCACTCTATCCCCTACCCTAAGCCTCTCCAATCCAGTGGCTGGGCTTCGCTTCCCTTCCCCCAACTTTTCTTCCTATATAACCTGTTGGGGCCCAACTCCAGACAGCTGTGTCTTGAATTTTGTGTGACCTTCCTTACTTTTTCAAATCTTGCAAAAGCAGGTTCCTGGCCTAACCGCGGGCTGTACAACTTCCTGGAGTACGTGCTAATCAGCCAGCTGCAGGGGCCTGGGACCAAAGCAACCTCACCCTTCCTTAGGAATTTTCCATTCTTCTCTCCTTTTGCTTCCCCTGCTCCCCCTCCCTGCCTGAAGCCCTGCTTATAAGCCTCAATACCCAGTCAATAAACGAGACCTTGATGTGACTCAGACTGACTCTGTCTTCCTTATGCGCCTGGTCTCCTTTCTCTCTCGCCCCCATTGATCTTTCAGGAGGTGCCTCCTCGGGTCTCCCCAATAACCTGGCCCGTGGGACGGGCAAGTGTGCCCGAACGAATGTGGGGCTCGAGGCACGGTGACCTGCCGGACGACGGACAACAGAAGGGGCCCCGGAGAGGATCAGGGTAGAGACGCCCGGACCACATCACTCGTGCAACGCGGGAGAGTCTTGAGGTAAGTATGTCGTCCCATCGATCATGGGCAAAAATTTATCTAAAGAGGCTGTTTTTCTCAAGGAGATGAAAGGTAATCTTAGGGAGAGAGGAATAAGAGTTAAGAAAAAGGATTTGAGGCCAGGCTGTGGTGGCACACGCCTTTAATCCCAGCACTTGGGAGGCAGAGCCAGGTGGATCTTTGTGAGTTCGAGGCCAGCCTGGGCTACAGAGCGAGATCCAGGAAAGGCGCAAAGCTACACAGAGAAACCCTGTCTCGAAAACACCCCCCCCCAAAAAAAAAGAAAAAGGATTTGATAAAATTCTTCCAATATGTGGAGGAGAAATGTCCCTGGTTAGTGATTAATGGACCAGGAATTCACCCTTTGACTTGGAACAAGGTTGGAGAAGATATTAACAAATTACTCAGAGATGGGGAAAATGTCCCTGATGCCTTTTTTAGTTTTTATGGTGTGATTAGAGATGTTCTAAAGGAAGCAGAGGGAAACGGGCGTGTTTCACATTTACTAGCCCTTGCAGAGGATTTTCTCTCAACTCCCCCCTGCCTGACACCCAAGGGTCCAGAGGTTTATTGACATTTACCAGTAAGAGCGCTCTCTGTCTTGTCTGTGTCTCTCTGTCTTGTTACTTTTGTTTTGTACTTTGCAGGCTTGATTTGTACTTTGCAGGTTCTCACTGGGACAGACGTGTCCAGACAGTGAACCTGGCGGCTGAGGGAGACGTCCCAGAGCCCTAAGGCCACCTCAGAGGTGACCATTTGGTTTAGGAGCATCTTTGGGTATCTTCCCCCACGGTGGGAGGAAGTGCCACTTTGTATTTTGTCCAGGGAAATTGTCAGAGTCATTTTGTGGTTTTTTTCTGTGTTTTGTTGTGATCATTGTTACTTTACTCTCTCCTTCTTTTCCAAGAAAAAAAAGAAAAAAGAAAAAAAAAGGTGCATGTCTGACTGACAGGGATGTGGAAGCCCCTGATGTCTGTTTGATTAAGGACAGAGATCCTCGAGTCTGGATTGTTTTTGATGTGATTGAGCCTGGAGGGTTACCCCCCCACCCAGAGCACATCAGGCTGTCATTGTTCTTGGAGCTATGTTGGTTGTCTTGTTGGGGCAAAGTTTTCTCGTGTGCCCTTGGTCTTGTGTGTAATATATTAACTGTTCTCATTGTTGACTTGGCTGTGACGGACGCTATGCGACAGTTCCCTTCTTCTCCACTAGACCTTTGCCTAGCCCACTGGAAGAATGTTTGAGCCACAATAGAGGGAACTGGGTTCCCCACCCCCACTCCCCAATTGAACTGAGATAAACAGGTAGCTCCTGCCAGGTGGGGCTTGCATACTGCAAGAGGGCCTTGTTGGCTGTGAATGAGGCCTTCGTCTCAGTGCTAATGTTCTGGTTCTTGGATTGTCTGTGTAAATGTTATTTGTTTCTGTCTACTAACCTCCCTTATTTTCCTAAAGAACGAGAAGGAAAGAGAGGCATAACTAAGGCCACCTCTGTCCCTCCCTAGCTCTCTTGCTATCAGGACTGCAGCCAGCAGGCTGCTCTCACGAGGGTGGGGGTGCATGCTCTCCATACAGGTGGGCAAAGACAGGAGCTTTGGACAGGGCAATGGGGACTGCCTGCAATTGACAAAAACTGTGTGAACACTGAGCGGAGAATCTGACTTTAGTCAGAGGAGTTAACAAAAACTTTTTTCAGGAACACTGGCAGCCAAGGACACAGCTCTATGCCCACTGCTCCCCTTCCCTTCCTTTACTGTGATAACTTCAAGGTCTCTTCTGCAGGCCAGCAGCTTCTCTTGTTAACCCTTCTCTGTCCTGATATTGCTTAAAAAGAAATGTTAAATTACCAGTTCAAGATACTGGGAAAATTATGCTTTTGTTTCCACAGGAAAAATAAAAATTTACATGGGTTTTGGTCATTTGAGTTCAATGGGTTACAAATACTTGCCATCATTTAAGAGAATTGGTTTCAAATTATTGTTGGTTAAGAAAAAAAATGTTTTAAAAAAATATGTAAAATGCAAGTTATTAGAATACGTAAAAGCAAGGTATAAAGATCTGAGGATAAAAAGGCTTAAATAATGATTTAAAAAAATGACTTGAGATATATAAAAAAATGAAACATGTTTCAGATTTCTTTGTCTTGTTATTCTGCTGTTATATTGAGACTCCAAAGGGTCATAGTTATAAAAATGTCTGTCTACTCTACAGGTATGAATGAAAAATGTGGCCACATGTATGTTTGGTTTTGAATGTCTGAGTTTGTATGCCCTTTGTGTTAAGGAATACAAGTTAATACTAGTCATCTGGCTATTCAGATACTAGTTTAAAGCATAAACTGTTCTATTTTAATAAAAAAAAACTGAAAGGTATATTTGACTAATATATCTATAAGAGAACAAATTGACCTGGTTATTGTTACCAAATTTAGAGATGTTTTCAAGATTGGGCCTAGATTTGTTTGGCTCAGATACATTTAATAGATAATGGTCCTCAAACCTGTCAAAGATCTGATGAATATGGCATTTACATTATTTGATAAAAAGCTTACTATAGCAAACAGAGACTCCAAGCTCCCCAGCTCCTAGCAATGACTCCCAAGGTCTCCAAAAAAGATATGGAGCAACGACAAGAAGATGCCACCTGAATTGTGGACAACACCGACCACTGGGCAAGACGCTCTGACTCAACACCTGCTGCCAGGGATCTGGCCTATGAGACACTGACAAGATAAGGTCAGTTTTTACCAAGTTGCTCCTCAACAGGGAAAATTTCACATTATGGGCCCAGCAGCCAAGGCTGATGCTGTCCTGACACCTGTCCTGCCAAAACTATGAAGACTATAGGAGCCTGGGATGATGTCATTGGGCCAAGGAAGTTTCAGTCCAGTCTATACTTGGCTCTCTGGATGGAAAGGACACTATGGATTTCAGGGCAAATTGATAATACTACAATTACTAAGACTATGGGTCTAAAGGTTCCAAATAAGTTCGTAAGTTTTAACTCCTGTTCCTAGTTTATATCTATCTCAGCAGGTTTCCACTTGGCTGACAGATATATTCAAACATCATTTACTGGTGACAACCTACTGCAAATGATTGTGAGCCCTGAACTTGCTGAAAGCTGATATGGACCAACTCAGCCGATATGCATACCATCTCTTCAGCTGGTCAATAAAACATTCCCTCTTGTCTTTGACTAACATTCTGGCTTTCCAGGGCCTTGACAACAATGCCCCAATGTCAGCAGGAAGTAATTACAGAAGAGAAAACATCGCCCTTGTTTCCCGTCCCCCCAGAATGTTAGATCAAAAGGGAATTTCTTGTCATAGGGAACCTGAGATAAAGTTCCAAGTTCCTTGAGGATAAGGAACTCTGTCAGCCATCATAAGGCTTTTGGCCCTTGTGCTTCTGCTAATTACTGTTGGCTCTTATATCACTGGTGTCTTAACTAAATGATGATTCATGTCTGGGTACCACTAAACTGAGGATGCTAGAATTCCAATATCCACCTCTGAACCCATGACACACTTGCAGATGGCAAAAACTGAATAAGGGGAAGCTCGCTTTGCCATTGATAATGGAAAAAAAATCTTATGTTCTGGTCCAATTAGTCTCCGATATGGAATTCTTTGAGCAGAGAGGCAGATACACTCGAGAACCTGTGTCTATGACTATTGCCCTCTTGTTAGGTATTGGGGGCATCACTGCAGGAATTGGTACAGGAACTACTGCCCTTGTGCAGAGCAACCACCTTATGCAGTTACAAATGGCTATGACTACTGACCTAGAGGCCATAGAAAGATCCATTTCTGCTCTGGAGAAATCTTTAACCTCGCTCTCTGAGGTTGTGTTACAAAACATAAGAGGTCTGGATTTACTATTTTTAAAGGAGGGGGGATTAAGTGCAGCCTTGAAGGAAGAATGCTGCTTTTATGCCGACCATACTGGTATTGTCAGGGAATCAATGGAAATATTAAGGGAAAGGCTAGCTCAAACAAAAAGGGAGTTTGAAGATCAACACGGGTGGTTTGAAAATTGGCTGCAAGGGTCCCCCTGGCTCTCCACCTTGCTACCTACCATTCTAGCCCCCTTAATTGTTTTTCTCCTTCTCATTACCTTTGGTCCCTGGGCCTTTCAGCAGTTGACTCAGTTTATCAAAAATCAGATTGATTCAGCCTTACCACGACACATCTCGATTCATTATCACAGAGTAGATTCTGAGGAGGCCGGCCAGGAGCCCCATCAAGGACTCAGATTCAGTGTCCTAAGGCCCTAGCATCCCCACGGTCCTGCTAGAGGGTACTCAATGACAGGAATAGTACAGGGCCCATGCCAGAGACAACAGCGTACAGAGGTCGTTGAGACCGGCTCAACATGGCACACTGCCGAGCGTGGGAAGCCCCCTGTGTAGCCTAAGACAGGGACTCTCTCGGACCCTAGCCACCCCGATCACAATGAACTTGGTCCATTTTTGAGAAAAGAGGGGGAACTGTTGGGGCCCAACTCCAGACAGCTGTGTCTTGAATTTTGTGTGACCTTCCTTACTTTTTCAAATCTTGCAAAAACAGGTTCCTGGCCTAACCGCGGGCTGTACAACTTCCTGGAGTACGTGCTAATCAGCCAGCTGCAGGGGCCTGGGACCAAAGCAACCTCACCCTTCCTTAGGAATTTTCCATTCTTCTCTCCTTTTGCTTCCCCTGCTCCCCCTCCCTGCCTGAAACCCTGCTTATAAGCCTCAATACCCAGTCAATAAACGAGACCTTGACGTGACTCAGACTGACTCTGTCTTCCTTATGCGCCTGGTCTCCTTTCTCTCTCGCCCCCATTGATCTTTCAGGAGGTGCCTCCTCGGGTCTCCCCAATAACCTGGCCCATGGGACGGGTCAATAACCCAGTCATTTAATTACTTGCACTCTTGACTTCTTGATCTATTGCTCCTCTCTTGAATTGCTTGCCCCACCTCTATTCTTTTGCTCTCCCCCAACCTTCTCTCCTCTTATGGCCCCTGTTCAGTTGATGGACATGCTTAGTCTAGACTCTTCCAGATGCTGTTCTCTCCCTCCTTTCTACAATGAAACTTTCTCCTCATCTGTATCTAGGTGTGACTATGTTCTCATTTTCATTCCCCTGGTCCCAAAGCCACAGGAGTGACATATATTAGTTTCTTTCTAAGGGATTCAGCCTCTCTGAGCCAAGCTGCTGATTAGCATTTCCAAAGGTGTGTATGTATGTTTCTGCTGGTTTCTTCCATACACTATATTTGACTCCAAATTCCAGAGTCTGCCTCTTAAGTCGCTTCTTCCCTCCACTGGCTCTAATCATCTGTCTCTCCCAACCTACTTGGTAAATGTCCCCTCTCTAGCTACTGAACTAGGGACCCCACCACATGGGCGGTTCTGTATTAACACTTAGCCTGTCTGCTTGCTGGAGTCCTCCCTTTCCCCAGGAAGTCTTTCCCAGTTAGTCCACCTCTTCAGCTGCTTTCTCCTTTCCTCCCCTACTGGATCTTTCATGGCTCTTAGCTCCTTCCTAGAGCTTCCTTGCATCCCCTGGGAGCTGATGTTCCATAGCTGCTCTATGCCCCCATGTCTTCTATGATGGTGGAATCTTCTCTCAGGCAGAGTTCCTATCTGTTGTGGGCCCTGGCCCCCCACTGTGAGTGGCTGCTGCCTTGCTTGCCAACCTTGACCAGATGTCCTCCCTATTCAGATTCCCTCCTGGTTTCCTTCTCATCTAACTTTCTACTGGAGGTTCTTTGTTCCTATATCCTGCATTTGGTGTAAACAACTTAGATGCAAGAATGTGGCGAACTTCTGCCTTCTGGGGATCTGCCATTGTGCTGTAAGCCTGTATTTAAGGTTTCCTCCCTTTTTCAATAAATGGCATTTGGCTGGCTTTCGGCATTCAGCCATGGGGAATGATTCGCTGTCTCTTGTCTCTATTTTTTAATCTGCAGCCCCTCGCTCGTACATGGTGAACATGTGTTGGTAACGTGGGTGTTGCCGTTACAATCTGTGACCTTTGTCCCTCACAGAAACCTCATTCTCCTCTTTCTCTCAGCTCCCTCTTGGGCTTATTGGAACCCTCCTTATGGTGTTCATTTTGAAATGTTTTCTTTCCTTTTCCTCAGACTCAGATATTTCAGTAAAGCCTCACTATGTTACTGCAAATAGCTTGACCTCATACAACTGGCCAAAAATTTGGCATACTTGATTTTCAAATTTTCGCAAATCATAACAACTTCTGCCATCACACAAACATATGCTCCCCAAATCTCTTATGACTAAACTTGCTTTGATCTACAGTCCTGAAAGTAACTACTTTCCATTCTACTCCTCAAAATCTCTATGATTTCTCTGTGCCCTGCTTTCAAGAAATCTTTTAAGACTATCATGAAAACACTTTATCTCAGGATTTTTTTTTTTTTTTTTTTTTTTGGTTTTTCGAGACAGGGTTTCTCTGTGTAGCTTTGCGCCTTTCCTGGAACTCGCTTTGGAGACCAGGCTGGCCTCGAACTCACAGAGATCCGCCTGGCTCTGCCTCCCGAGTGCTGGGATTAAAGGCGTGCGCCACCACCGCCCGGCTATCTCAGGATTTTTAAATTCATTCAGTGTGGTTAAAGAATCTATAAACTCTGTAACAAAGAGTCAGCTTAAAACTTGTACCAAAAGGTTTATAGTTAAAATTTTTATGCATAACGTAGTGATTTGAATGAAAATGGCTCCCATATACTCATAGGGAGTAGCAGTATGAGAGGTTTGACTTTTTTGGAGTAGGTGTGGCCTTGTTGGAGGAAGTGCATCACTGGGAGTGGGCTTTAAGGTCCCAGAAACTCAAGATGGGCACAGTGTCACTCTTTTCTTGATGCCTGAGGATCCAGATGTAGAACTCTCAGCTACTTCTCCAGCACCATGTCTGCCTGCATGCTGCCATGTTTTTGCCTTGATGACAATGGACTAAACCTCTGAACTGCAAACCAGCCCCAATTAAATGTTTTGCTTTATAAAAGTTGCTGTTGTTGTGGTGTTTCTTCATAGTAATAAAAACCTTAACTAAAACACATAGACAATCTTAATTTTTTCACAACATATTATATATGTGATTCAACTTTATTTAGAAAAATAGATCTACTTCCTATATATGTAATTGAACTCTTGCTTAGGAAAATAAATATTTTAAATAGCAACCATGTGGCTTACCTCCATCTTAGCTGATGATCTCATTAGGATGGAAGCAACCCTGTGACTGGCAGCTACCTTTGCTAAGGTAGAGAGTAATGCAATATAACTTCTTCACCATCTTGATTAAGATTACTAGGTGATATAAACTAGCTAATGCAATAATCATTAAATTTCTTAGTCTTACTAAGCCCCTGGCTTATCAATTTATCCCCCTTTTAGACTAAGGAGAAAATAGTAGGTCTCCAAAATGTTTTGGATTAGTATAGATTTTTGTATAATGATAAATTTCTATGGTTATAAAGTATCTAATCAGGTTAACAAAAAGTGACAAAAGATGTATGTCTAACTACTTATGCTTTACTTACTGATTAACATGAGGCTTATAGAAAATTTTAGATAAGTAACAACATACATTTGAATAAGGTATTTTGATAAATAAGGTTTATCAACTCATAAGGTCTACTTGGGTTAACAGTAACTAGCTTGAAGATATATGTCTAGCCTCTTTATCTCTGCTAAATTTATTAAACTTTAACTATTTGGAAAAACCAAGTTTAAAAAAAAAACTGGCATTCTGTATTGGTACACTAAAAAAGGGATCAGAAAAATAAAGTTCCCAAACTCCCTATGGATAGAATTTATAATTTAAAGTATTATTTTGATGATAAAAGACCTTCAGTTAAATCTTCAACTCAAAATTTTAAGGCTCAAACTTAACAGGGATAAAGCTGTAAAACCCGTAAAGCTATAATAGCTTCTAACTTACTGTAAACTGTTAAATATAATTAAGAAGTACAAGTTAACACTCAGTCACCTTATAAATGATCAAATTTGTTAATGTACTAAGAATTATGCTCAGAGTCATGCTAAGTACAAATGTAATTCATTTACAATGACAAATTTTATTTAGCCTCCTTATGTGTTTTCAAGATTAAATCTAAAACAAGTAACTGAAAACAATGGAAGTTTGTTTAAAATAAAAATATATATAATAGAAAGTGATCCTCAAATTATTCAGAGATCTGCTGAATGTATCATTTAAAATATTTAATGAAAATTTTCCTGTTATAGACAGAAATGACAGCTCCTAGTGGCAACCCTGATGTCTCCAAAGAAAATGATGGGGTACCAATGACTCCGCCTGGATGGTTGTAACATCAACCACTGGGCAAAAAACTGCCTATGTCTCCCCCACTGCCTGACAGGACCCTACACATGTGGTGGGCACTGTTGGATTGACTGCTCCACTCTGCCTCACCAAAGTAGGTCAGTTTTTTCAAGTTCCTCCTCTACAGAAACATCTCTCAGACTTTTTTTTTAATCTGGCAGCAGCTGAAGAGTTAATGCTGTCCTGTGTTACAGCTGAAGACCTATGACCTCTGTCTCCCACCAAAGCCATTGAGACCACAGGAAAACAGGGTAACTGTCTAGTAGTAATTCTATCATTTTCACAGATACATAGGCCATTTAGATTATACTTCCTGCTTTAACGTATGCTTCTCAGATCTCTGATGGTATTGATTGCTAACTGTAACTTTATGTTAACAGCAGCAAGCCAACCAGTTCCTGTCTGGTCAATTTATTTCATATGTAAAATCAGGCCTCACTTTTTTTCTAGAGATACTAGGTCTCCAGATGAGAAAGGGACATACAGACACAGTTTACCTTCCTGGTAGATTTCACACAGAGAGATAAACTCACAAAACAGATTTCAATATAGGGTTTTTTGTTTTTTTTAAAGAAAAACTATTCTTTTATTCAAAGAAACTTACTTTTGCAATGCCTGGTCTCAGTAACAAGCCACCAGTGTTTCATGGCAAATGATTGGATACATAGAAAAGATCTAAGGAAATGATTCAATGTATGTAAAAATTGAAAAATGTTTCACATTTCTTTCCTTCTCACTATACTATTTTTATATTAAAACTTCTAATGTTCACAATTTTAACATTGATCAATGGAGTTCTGATAAGTTCTGATACAGCTCTGGTAAAAGCACTAACTCCCATTATCATATTCAAAAAGGTAAAAATTTTAAATCTCCTTTGGCTGTCTTCTCAGCATAGACTTAAAAGTGATTCTCAATCATTATATATATATATATATATATATATATATATATATATATATATATATATATATATATAAAAACTCTGTCCAATCTAAATATTTAGTCCTCTGGAAAAAGTACTGTGGGATGGTCTTTATGTCAAATGTGTTGCTGATTGGTCAATAAATAAATCACTGATTGGCCCGTGGCCAGGCAGGAAGTATAGGCGGGACAAGGAGGAGAATAGAGCTGGGAAGTGGAAGGCTGAGGGAAGAGACACTGCCAGCCGCCATCAGGATAAGGAAGATGTAAAGTACCGGTAAGCCACAAGCCACGTGGCAAGGTATAGATTAATAGAAATGGATTAATTTAAGCTGTAAGAACAGTTAACAAGAAGCCTGCCACGGCCATACAGTTTGTAACCAATATAAGTCTCTGTGTTTACTTGATCAGGTTTGAGCGGCTTGGGACTGGCGGGTAAGAGAGATTTGTCCAGACTGTGGGCCAGGCAGGAAAACTCTAGCAACAAAAAAGTGTTAATGTTTTTAATCCAAAATCATTTTTTTTGGATCCCCAGGCTTTTACTATGACTCAAAGGTGTCAGTCCACTGCTTTTTCTACAATTTGTATTTCAATACAGTGGTAATGCTAATATGTCTAACACTGTTGTTTCTTTTTATAAAGGAAAACACTCTTACAAACCTTAGGGAGTTGAAACTTGTATCCACCTCTCACAAGTCAAAGGGATTCAAGATAAGTACTCTTGATAAGCAAAAACCTAAGTTTCCCTACCTGCATATTCTTAATGGTGGCCCTTGCTCCCTTCCTTTGGTGTTAGGACTCCTCATCTACCCCAACTACTAAGAAGTTTCAAGTGTACATCCACGATAAAAAATTTTCCCCTAAACTCTTTAACTTTACCTTCTGTCCCTACTCTATATAGGTTCTACATTTCCAATCAATGCAAGACTATAAACTGCTCTAAAACTGCCTACAATTCAACAGCCCCAGGAGTTTCTCTGGAAACTGTATCTCAAATTGCCCTAAAGGGGCTAGCACAAGGTGTTCTCACAGAACCTGGACAAGTGAAACATATGTCCCACAGCCTAGACACCTCTCTCCCTTCCCATCTTTGAGCAACATTCAAGCCTTCTTGAGATACCCCCAAAATAATACCCCAATTTCATGAGAAAGTAGTTACAGAAGAGATTATGTCATCCATTATCATCAACAAAAAGGCTGAGATGTCAGGTCCCAAAGAAAACTGGGATAGGTATCACTCAGTACCTGTGGCTTCCTCTCAGCACTTCTCACACTGCCCCTCACCCTAAACCTCTCTAACCCAGGGGCTGAGGTTCTCTTTCCTTCTCCTAACCTCTGATCCCTATATAACTCAACCATTTTGGTTTTGTGCTTTTTGTTCCCATGCACTTCCTTGGCCACTTGCTCCACTGCCCTTCTCTTGGTCTGTGACTTCTCTCTTGGTCCAGATGACTCTCCACCATTCTCTAATTCCCTTTCTCATAGCCTGGTTCAGTCCACTGGCTATGTACAGTCTGGACTCCTCCAGATGCCTCAAGCTGTTCTCTCCTGCATATCTACAATAAAACTGTCTCCTCCACCACACCTAGGAGTGACCATCTCCTCATTTTCATTCATTGTAGCATAGCTATTGAACATTCTCTCTTAGAATAATGAGTGGGAGAGTAGAACTGTGGTTTTCACCTGTGCCATAAGGAAGAGGTCTAAATTGTCCTTTGTGAAAATTTTATTTATTTGTAGAAGTAAGATTCATTTCTAGAGGTCTAAGTCTGTACTTGTTAACTATTGCTTTGCATAAACATTGTTGACTTTCTTATGATATGCCTTATTTACTCTTTTGGAAAAGAACATACATGATGTGCTTATGTCTGGTAATTTCACTCACACACTCAGTCTCTTAAGGCTGTTTTTTTTTTTTTGTTGTTGTTATTTGTTTTTTTCCTATTTGAAAGATGCTGGATTAGATCACATTTTAATAAAACAAGTACTGGAACAAAAAACACAACATCAACTTTGACTCTGAACTCTAATTTCAAAAAGCTTTGTGCTATGGGGTAATGTTGGGGACCGACTCCAGACAACTGTGTCTTGAAGTTTGTGTGACCTTCCTTACTTTATCAAACCTTGTAAAAGCAGGAAGTTCCTGGCCTAATCGCGGGCTGTACAACTTCCTGGAGTACGTGCTAATCAGGCAGCTGCAGGGGCCTAGGACCAAAGCGACCTCACCCTCCCTTAGGAATTTTCCATTCTTCTCTCCTTGCTTCCTCTGCTCCCCCTCCCTGCCTGAAGCCCTGCTTATAAGCCTCAACACCCAGTCAATAAACGAGACCTTGACACGACTCAGACTGACACTGTCTTTCTTTATGCACCTGGTCTCCTTTCTCTCTCGCCCCCATTGATCTTTCAGGAGGTGCCTCCTCGGGTCTCATCAAATAACCTGGCCCGCAGGATGGATCAAGTGGCGCCTGAACGTGGGGCTTGAGGCACAGTGACCTGCCGGAGGACGGACAACAGGAGGGGCCCTGGAGAGGATCAGGGTAGAGACGCCCGGACCACATCACTCGTGCAACGCGGGAGAGTCTTGAGATAAGTGTGTCGTCCCATCGATCATGGGCAAAAATTTATCTAAAGAGGCTGTTTTTCTAAAGGAGATGAAAGGTAATCTTAGGGAGAGAGGAATAAGAGTTAAAAAAAAAAGGATTTGATAAAATTCTTCCAATATGTGGAGGAGAAATGTCCCTGGTTAGTGATTAATGGACCAAGAATTCACCCTTTGACTTGGAACAAGGTTGGAGACGATATTAACAAATTACTCAGAGTCGGGGAAAATGTCCCTGATGCCTTTTTTAGTTTTTATGGTGTGATTAGAGATGTTCTAAAGGAAGCAGAGGGAAATGGGCGTGTTTCACATTTACTAGCCCTTGCAGAGGATTTTTTCTCAACTCCCCCCTGCCTGACACCCAAGGGTCCAGAGGTTTATTGACATTTACCAGTAAGAGCGCTCTCTGTCTTGTCTGTGTCTCTCTGTCTTGTTACTTTTGTTTTGTACTTTGCAGGCTTGATTTGTACTTTGCAGGTTCTCACTGGGACAGACGTGTCCAGACAGTGAACCTGGCGGCTGAGGGAGACGTCCCAGAGCCCTAAGGCCACCTCAGAGGTGACCATTTGGTTTAGGAGCATCTTTGGGTATCTTCCCCCACGGTGGGAGGAAGTGCCACTTTGTATTTTGTCCAGGGAAATTGTCAGAGTCATTTTGTGGTTTTTTTCTGTGTTTTGTTGTGATCATTGTTACTTTACTCTCTCCTTCTTTTCCAAGAAAAAAAAGAAAAAAGAAAAAAAAAGGTGCATGTCTGACTGACAGGGATGTGGAAGCCCCTGATGTCTGTTTGATTAAGGACAGAGATCCTCGAGTCTGGATTGTTTTTGATGTGATTGAGCCTGGAGGGTTACCCCCCCACCCAGAGCACATCAGGCTGTCATTGTTCTTGGAGCTATGTTGGTTGTCTTGTTGGGGCAAAGTTTTTTCGTGTGCCCTTGGTCTTGTGTGTAATGTATTAACTGTTCTCATTGTTGACTTGACTGTTACGGACGCTATGCGACAGTTCCCTTCTCCACTAGACCTTTGCCTAGCCCACTGGAAGAATGTTTGAGCCACAATAGAGGGAACTGGGTTCCCCACCCCCACTCCCCAATTGAACTGAGATAAACAGGTAGCTCCTGCCAGGTGGGGCTTGCATACTGCAAGAGGGCCTTGCTGGCTGTGAATGAGGCCTTCGTCTCAGTGCTAATGTTCTGGTTCTTGGATTGTCTGTGTAAATGTTATTTGTTTCTGTCTACTAACCTCCCTTATTTTCCTAAAGGAAGAGGAGGAAAGAGAGGTATAACAAAGGCCACCTCCCTCCCTCCCTAGCTCTCTTGCTATCAGGACTGCAGCTAGCTGGCTGCTCTCACAAGGGTAGGGGTGCGTGCTCTCCGTACAGGCGGGCAAAGACAGGAGCTTTGGACAGGGCAATGGGGACTGCCTGCAATTGACAAAAACTGTGTGAACACTGAACAGAGAATCTGACTTTAGTCAGAGGAGTTAACAAAAACTTTTTTTTCAGGAACACTGGCAGCCAAGGACATGCTCTATGCCCACTACTCCCCCTCCCTTCCTTTATTGTGATAACTTCAAGGTCTCTTCTGCAGGCCAGCAGCTTCTCTTGTTAACCCTTCTCTGTCCTGATATTGCTTAAAAAGAAATGTTAAATTACCAGTTCAAGATACTGGGAAAATTATGCTTTTGTTTCCACAGGAAAATTAAAAATTAGCATGGGTTTTGGTCATTTGAGTTCAATGGATTACAAATACTTGCCATCATTTAAGAGAACTGGTTTCAAATTATTGTTGGTTAAGATAAATAAAAAGGTTTTAAAAAAATATGTAAAATGCAAGTTATTAAAATTTGTAAAAGCAAGGTATAAAGGTCTGAGGATAAAAAGGCTTAAATAATGATTTAAAAAAATGACTTAAGATATATAAAAAAATGAAACGTGTTTCAGATTTCTTTGTCTTGCTATTCTGCTGTTACATTGAGACTCCAAAGGGTCATAGTTGTAAAAATGTCTGTCTACTCTACAGGTATGAATGAAAAATGTGGCCACATGTATGTTTGGTTTTGAATGTCTGAGTTTGCATGTCCTTTATGTTAAGGAATACAAGTTAATACTAGTCATCTGGCTATTCAGATACTAGTTTAAAGCATAAACTGTTCTATTTAATAAAAAAAACCTGAGAGGTATATTTAACTAATATCTCTATAAGAGAACAAATTGACCTGGTTATTGTTACCAAACTTAGAGATATTTTCAAGATTGGGCCTAGATTTGTTTGGCTCAGATACATTTAATAGATAATGGCCCTCAAACCTGTCAAAGATCTGTTGAATATGGCATTTACATTATTTGATAAAAAGCTTACTATAGCAAACAGAGACTCCAAGCTCCCCAGCTCCTAGCAATGACTCCCAAGGTCTCCAAAGAAGATATGGAACAACGACAATAAGCTGCCACCTGAATTGCGGAAAACACCGACCACTGGGCAAGACGCTCTGACTCAACACCTGCTGCCAGGGATCTGGCATAGAAGAATGGACAAATGAGACACTGACAAGATAAGGTCAGTCTTTATCCTCCACAGGGAAAATTTCACATTATGGGCCCAGCAGCCAAGACTGATGCTGTCCTGACACCTGTCCTGCCAACACTATGAAGACTATAGGAGCCTGGGATGATGGCAGTCTGGGTAATGGATAGTCTCTGTTGTTTTTTAAATAGATTTAAAAGTCTGCACTCAGGTAAAGTTTATCCTTCTCAGATCTTTGATGACATTGATGACTGGACTAGCTATAGCTTTCTCAGCTTAGTAATTGATTGATCAATGGATTAATTAATTAAAGCTAATAAGTCTCTTTAAAAAAGATAAACAGGTTCTAAATATAGACTTACAGATGCTTTTCATTGAGCGAAGGAAATTTCAGTCCAATCTATACTTGGCTCTCTAGATAGAAAAGACACTATGGATTTCAGGGCAAATTGATAATACTACAATTACTAAGACTATAGGAAAAATTAAGGGAAAGGCTGGCTCAAAGAAAGAGGGAGTTTGAAAACCAGCACGGGTGGTTTGAAAATTGGCTGCAAGGGTTCCCCTGGCTCTCCACCTTGCTACCTACCATTCTAGTCCCCTTAATTGTTTTTCTCCTTCTCATTACCTTTGGTCCCTGGGTCTTTCAGCGGTTGACTCAGTTTATCAATAATCAGATCAATAATCAGATTGATTCGGCCTTACCACGACACGTCTCAATTCATTATCACAGAGTAGATTCTGAGGAGGACGGCCAGGAGCCCCATCAAGGACTCAGATTCAGTGTCCTAAGGCCCTAGCGTCCCCACTGTCCTGCTAGAGGGTACTCAATGATGGGAATAGTACAGGGCCCACGCCAGAGACAACAGCGTACAGAGGTCGTCAAGACCGGCTCAACATGGCACGCTGCTGAGCGTGGGAAGCCCCCATATAGCCTAAGATAGGGGCTCTCTCAGACCCTAGCCAACCCGATCACATGGACTTCGTCCATTTTTGGGAAAAGAGGGGGAACTGTTGGGGACCGACTCTGGACAGCTGTGTCTTGAATTTTGTGTGACCTTCCTTACTTTATCAAACCTTGCAAAAGCAGGAAGTTCCTGGCCTAACCGCGGGCTGTACAACTTCCTGGAGTACGTGCTAATCAGGCAGCTGCAGGGGCCTGGGACCAAAGCGACCTCACCCTCCCTTAGGCACTCTCCATTCTTCTCTCCTTGCTTCCCCTGCTCCCCCTCCCTGCCTGAAGCCCTGCTTATAAACCTCAATACCCAGTCAATAAACGAGACCTCGATGCGACTCAGACTGACTTTGTCTTCCTTTATGCACCTGGTCTACTTTCTCTCTCACCCCCATTGATTTTTCAGGAGGTGCCTCCTCGGGTCTCATCAAATAACCTGGCCTGAGGGACGGGTCAGGGTAAGTTGTCTGTACCCCCTGTACCAATTTTTCTGAGAAGGGACAGTGACTTCCACCTCACTTTGCAGATCTTGTGTTTCTTGCACTGTGACCTTGATTAAAGAATTTGTCTTTGCAATTGCTTTCTGAGTTGTGGTGGGATGGGTGGCTAGTCTTTAAATTTTGTCAGTGTTCATGTTGAATAAAGAGCTCTCCAGCCATGAATCTTGACTTTTGTTTGTACTTCATCTTTCAATAAAGCGTAGTCAAATTCAGTGTATACAGCAGTTGCATAAATTTTTGTTGACTAAATATTTTTGGAGAATTTCAACCATAAAAGACTGTGTATTATTAGTACCAGAGAAGAACATGATTCTAGAATTGACTTCACCTAAGACATACTTATGGGTCAGTCTAACTTTTATGAGGTCTTCCACTATCACTGGGAAACTGGATTGTAATTTCCAAGTGCTCTGTGACTTTTCCCACAACCTTCAACATCTCTCATGTCCAATGAGAGGTATACTCTCCTAATGGTCACGAGAATCTTAGTTCAATTTCATGCTCTCATAATACTTTGATCTTGGATTAATTAGAACTAGAGAAAAACTTTGTTGCAAAGAGACACATTTTAAAAAGTCAAGTGAATGGCAGAGCAGTGTAGCTAGAGTTTTCCTGCCTGGCCCACAGTCAGGACAAATCTCTCTCACCTGCCAGTCCCACAGCTGCTCAAAACCAACCAAGTAAACACAGAGACTTATATTGCTTACAAACTATATGGCCATGGCAGGCTTCTTGCTAGCTGTTCTTACAGCTTAAATTAATCCATTTCCATTAATCTATACCTTGCCACGTAGCTCATGGCTTACCGGCATCTTCATATGCTGTTCTCATCATGGCAGCTGGCAGTGTCTCTCTGACTCAGCCTTCCACTTCCCAGCTTTATTCTCCTCCTTGTCCCACCTATACTTCCTGCCTGGCCACTGGCCAATCAATGAATTATTTATTGACCAATCACCAACACACTTGACATACAGAACATCCCACAGCAGAGCAGAAACAGACTTCTCAACTTTGGCTTTGGGAAAGGTGGCAAGGGCTCAGAAAAGGAGAAACTTGAATCAGACCATGAAGTGCTGATGAGGAGGAAGGCAGCTGAGGCATTCTGGGAGTCTTTTTGTAAGTACTAACATCAGTGATGACAAGGTGCAGTGAGAGATGGGAAAGCAGGCAAGACTGCAGGGTCTCTAAGGCATTTGTGAAGTAAAAATGACCTGAAGCTTTGTCTTCCCCAAATGCTTGAGTCAGGGCAGAACTTCAAGATTCTGGCAGAATTGAGAAATGTACATTAATGTCAAGTCAATGTTCTAGTGCACTAGAAATAAAGTTGAAGAATGTTCTCTGCTCCCATATTAACTACCAGATTATGTTTTGCCATATTGCAATGTATTTTAATGACCATAGGTATAAGTGCAATCTTTCTACAATGTCTTCATTGTTATTTTCAAATGTTGTTGATGATGTTTTTCTTCATATATCCCAGCTTATTGTTTTGCTTTATTAAACTATAATGGCCACCTCTGTCCATGTGATGCTTATATCAACTAAGTATTTTCTGTTGTCAGAAAAATTCTTTTGTAGTAATGGTTTTAGGTTCTGTGTTTTGGGGAGAAGTGCCAAAGATCAAAGCCAGGGCCTGGAAAACACTAAGAAATCATTTTATTACTTCAATAGAACCTTAAGGTTGATGAGAGAACACAGTCAGAGAGGCCTCTGTTTACAGGCCTCTTGCTCATGATGGTTGGATGTATGTAGAAGGTTTCCATCAGGCTCATGGCCTCAACCATATCCTCAAGCAGGTGAGCTCTGACACTAATGAGATGTGGAGACTGGTTCTGTTAGGCTCTTGATGTCTCACAATGCAACTAGCAGTGATTTTAGAAAAACCTTGGCTACACAGCCTTCCTGAATTTTTCTAAAACCAGTATGCTAAACATAGAATGCAAATAGATTTTACCAAAGGAGGAAAACTGAAGAATGCCAGAGATGGAACATGCTAACATAGTAGTGAGATACTGCTGTCATCATCCAGAACTGAGGACACTGAGTCTTGGTACAAGTGGAGACTACATGCCTGAGCTCTTGACTATTTCCAGGATCTTCTTTCTTTCAATTACTTTCTTTTTTGTTCCTCTGGCTGTAAACCTCCTGAGACACAAAATCTCAGTACCCTGAATGCCTTTCTTCTCTACCCAGAGACCCCTCCCAAACTGTTGATTTTCGTGGTGCCATGGATATTCCTTAAATTTACTTGGTCAGGTTTGTTTGTATTTACATTACCACTGCAAAAGATTTAAAGTTTTTCAAACATTTTCAAATTTAAGCTAGATTTTAATATAGTTCACAAATTAATGTTCACCAACTATTTAAATTCCCATTCATATGGTTGAGGAGTTTATTATTTATTTATCTATCTCTTTCTTTTTTCTTTATTTTGTGTGTGTGTGTATTGTGTGTGTATGTGTGGTGTGTGTGTGTGTATGTCTGTGTCTGTGTGTGTTGTATGTGTGTGAACATGTATGCCATGGTTTATGTCAGAGGAAAGCTTGTAGTGGTTGGTTGTCTTCTTCTATGTGGGTTCTGCAGATCAAACCTGGGTTGTCAGACAAGTGCCCCTACCTACTGACCTATCTCACTGGCTTTTGTTACTTAAATATTTAAGAATTTTTATTTTAAACTTTAAAATATCATAAATGAGCATAAAAATAAATAGGTTGCTCAGCCTAGAAAACAGCAGAAACAACAGGAAACTACAATAGGAGATCCTTGACAGAAAGAAAGGCTGACTTCTAGCAGTCACTCATGGTCTAAGTATGTGAATGCTTCCTGTTCTGTTTGTTTTACTTTTTTCTTTACAGCACCTGGATTTGGAGGGGAATGTGATAATAGAAGAAAACTTGGGAGTCATATAATGTACATTTCTCAGTATATCCACACATCCTATTCTACTGAAGAACCTGGGATTAGAGTGAAATAAAATGAAACAGTCATTATTTTAGCAAAACTTACTCCACAATTGTTTAAACTGTTCTTTGGGTACTCAGGTGCTCCTGTTGATGCTGTTATTTCAGGGAACAGGACTCAGAAACTATCCAATAAATGAATACTGAGTTCTGTCAAATTATAAATGTTTATTACATTCCAGACAATGATTTTAATTAAAAAAAAGTAAAAATGCATTAAATGTGACATCAAACTGAGTGTTTTTTTTTTCTGACTGACAATGTACATTGTATGACTACATAGCAAATCTCATATTTACTATAAGTGGGATTCTCCTATGAATGACTGTAAATAAGCTGCAGTGTCCAAAGCTGAAACTAAAAGCTTCCATGGTGCTAAAACAGGTAAAAGATTAAAATGGTTTAAATTTACTAATCTGAAGCGAAAAAGCTATGTTGAAAAGGATATATTGTGTTTGTAGCATTGCTAGAGGCAGCTGAGTTTTTTCATTCAGAGAGTGATGTAAATTCAATTAGTTGTTTAGAGGGGACTGGCAGAAGAATACACAGACTTAAACTCCTGTTATTGTAATTTATTTATTCATTAATTCAGAACAGTCTCAAATATTTTATTATATTGTTTATTAATTTCACAACAGCCTCAAAAATTGTATTTCTTTGAAGTGTAAGGGTTAATTTTTGCATATGGGAAATAAACAAATCATAAAGAACTATTTACTATCAAAGTGATGCTCTTTTTTTACATTTGTAGATTGATTATAAAAAACTGTTTATTTAACATTGGAGATTGGACCTTTCTTCACAGATGATACACAAGCGTTCTGCCAGTGAGTTATGTCATCAGTTATTTACTTATATTTAAAATTGAGACAAGGTTCAACAAGTTGTCCATAGAAGCCTCAAACTCATGATGCTTCTGTCTCAGTAATTTGAATAACTAGACTTACAAGGTTAGGGCCGGCTATGGTGGCACACGCCTTTAATTCCAGCACTCAGGAGTCAGAGCCAGGCAGATCTTTGAGAGTTCAAGGCCAGCCTGGTCTCCAAAACAAGTCCCAGGAAAGGTGCAAAGCTACACAGAGAAACCCTGTCTCAGAAAAACAAAAACGCAACAAACAAAACAACTAGAATTACAAGGTTAGTGCCACAATGCTTGGCTTTCAAGTTAATTTTTTATGGATGCTTCTCCACTTCGTTAATGGAGAAGTATTAGGTCTTCAAAACAATCCAAAGAATGATTAAAACTAACAGGTTTATGGTATATAATACACACTCTTCATTTGAAGTATTGTTTCTGGTGTACATTACTAAAGAGAAATTCACCATGTTTTCATATAAAAGAATCTCTATTATATTAGTAGTGAATAAAATTATTTCAAATTCCATGAAACTCAGGAAAATTGAAGAGTGCATCAGAATAGAAACTTGCTGGCATTTACTTTGTTTAAATTATTTATCAAGCCATGTCTAGAGTCCTAAGCAATGTGTAATAGCTATTAGGTATAAAGAGTATTTCTTAGACTTAATTTTTTTGATAAACATCATTAAATATTTTGTAAAGTTAATCACATGAAAACACAGAGACCAATGAAAGAAAGCCATGTGACAATAGAGGCAGATACCCCAGTCATTCTCCTATAGTCCTTGGGACACTAATAATTTTAAATTGGCTTAATCAAATTTTCATGTGCACATATGCATATGCACAATAACTTTTACATTTAGCATACATACTTAACAAAAATCTAAATTTAATAAACTGATAACTTAAGACAATAGAAATTTTATTTATTATCAGTATCCTGTGTAATGCTAGAGCCAGGGAGTAGGTCTGTCCCTATGTCCTTTAGATAATGCATATATTTGCCTATGTTTTGGCATTAGAATTTGAGAAAATAAATTTAGATATGGTTAAGTATACATGTTAAATGTGAAAGGTATTGTGCATGGCATGTGTGCACATGAAGATTTGATCAAGCCAATTAAAAGTAGAGAGAAAAGAAGAATTAATGTATGTTAAATGGGAATCAAGTTAAACACAGGGAAAATCAGATCTGAATCCTGAATGACACTATAATGGGTAAATTTTACTAATCAAAGGAGATCTTTATATAAATTACACAATGCTTCTTACAAGAAAATCACCTAAAGTCAAATCACACAGAAAGGAAGAAGGAATGATAAAAAATTATGTAATTATTACCACACTATCTGTAATAGTCTAAATCTGGGAACCATATAAAGAATATGATCACTGAGTTTGATGTTGAGTGAACATGTTGAGTGAGCATGCATGATTCTTAAAAATATAGTACATACATAAGTCATTAGTAAAAGAATGTGCAAAATATGAAGCCAATTATTTAGGAAGATTAAAGGTATAAACCATGTGAATCTCTATAAATGTAGTATAAAGGTTTAAAAACATACAAGGAAAGAATGCAGATGATAAGGTCTGGTGCTTGGAGAAAGGAGACAAGGTTGGATTTGAGGTTGTTCTTAACCACTATATATTATAATGTAGTTTTGTATATCTAAACAACTGGTACTAAAAAAATCAACAAGATATGTTATACTCATGTCCACATACTAAATCACTGAATATCAACTTTACCTTAGTCTCCTGAAGAAGTTTCAGATCCTTTTGTTGTTCTGAACACTGGTAAGTGTTAGCATAGTCAGTTCTTCAACATGACATTTAATTCTACAATCCCAATTTGTGTTTCTATGTCATATTTCAAAGGAGATATCTATGTTCAGAACTGAATAAACATGAACTCCTGGCTCTCTGGGATAGAAAAACCCCAAGAGAAATTTGAAAAACAAATGTATTATCTGGACCCTGAGAGAAGAAGGTTGAATGTGTCAGGGGAGTGACCAAGGAAATAAGTAAAGATGGAGTGTTTTTTGGTATTTTCTTTTTTTTTTGGTTTTTTGAGACAAGGTTTCTCCCTGTAGTTTTGGTACCTGTCCTGGATCTCACTCTATATACCAGGCTGGCCTCAAACTCACAGAGATCCTCCTGGCTCTGCCTCCCGAGTGCTGGGATTAAAGGCGTGCACCACCACCACCACCACCCGGCTTATTGTTACTTTTGAGAAAAACTATTGGAATAGTTGAACTAATCATTCATACTGGTGTAATGTGATCAGAAGACTTAAATATCTGTGGCTCTTGGTGTTTGGAATTTGACCATTGCTGTGGGATGTTCTGTATGTTAAATGTGTTCCTCTGATTGGTTGATAAATGAAACACTGATTGGCTAGTAGCCAGGCAGGAAGTATAGGCAGGACAAGGAGAGAGGAGAATTCTGGGAAGTGGAAGGCTGAGTCAGAGAGACACTGCTAACCGCCACCATGAGAAGATGTTAAGATACCGGTAAGCTATGAGCCACGTGGCAACTTATAGATTAATAGAAATGGGTTAATTTAAGATATACAAACTAGATAACAAGAAGCCTGCTGCGGCCATACAGTTTGTAAGCAATATAAGTCTCTGTGTGTTTACTCGGTTGGGTCTAAGCAGCTGTGGGACTGGCGAGTGAGAGAGATTTGTCCTGACTGTGGGCCACGCAGGACTTGAGAAACTCTCCAGCTACAGACCATCAGTCCATAATTTTGTTTTGTTTTGTTTTTTGTTTTTCGAGACAGGGTTTCTCTTTCCTGTAGCTTTGTGCCTTTCCTGGAACTCATTTTGTAGACCAGGCTGGCCTCAAACTCACAAAGATCTCTGCCTCCCAAGTGCTGGGATTAAAGACATGTGCCACCACTGCCCGGCTCTCATAATTTTTAAATAGTATGTAATATGTTAAGGATTCCTGCATCTAAAAGCTTAAGTACAGTGTATGAATTACAGTGAAAGTTATTGTCTTAAATAGTTTTTTCATAGAAGTAAATACTTACAATTTGTTGTTAGAAGTTCACTAAAAAATACTCTTTTGAATAATGCTGAGAATAATTTATCTTGTCTCTGTTTACCATATCAGTATTTAATGAGCAAGCATTTAATCATTTCAAAGAATGATTAAATATCATGCTTACATGCATTATTTATATCTTGTTTGCTTCTTGTTTGTAAAACCAACATTTATGCAAGCACTGAAACATGTTTCAATCTTGTCCAACTTGCTGTCTTATAAAACCCAGAACCATCTGCTAGGGATGGCACTGCCAATAGTGGGCTGGGCCTTCCCAATTCAATCATTAACACAAAAATCTTCACAGACAGGCCCACAGGTTAATCTGATGGAGAAAATTTCTTAATTAAGGTGCCCTCTTCCAAAGTGAGTATAGTTGTGTATCACATTGCAAAAACTAGCCAGTACCTGTCTCACTTCCATATCATATGAGCTCTCCATCCCTCCTTCCATACACATTCCCTCGTGCAGTTTTTCCCTGTCACTCTATTAATTACTAGTCTTACTCCAACTTTTTATTTGCTGTTTTTGTTGTTTCTTCTTTTTTCTTTCCACTCCTATCTTAAGAAATCAATATATTAATGTATATAATACTGTAGCTAGAGTTTTCCTGCCTGGCCCACAGTCAGGACAAATCTCTCTCACCTGCCAGTCCCACAGCCGCTCAAACCCGACCAAGTAAACACAGAGACTTATATTGCTTACAAACTGTATGGCCATGGCAGGCTTCTTGCTAACTGTTCTTACAGCTTAAATTAATCCATTTCCATTAATCTATACCTTGCCACATGGCTTGTGGCTTACTGGCATCTTCACATGCTGTTTCTCATCATGGCAGCTGGCTGTGTCTCTCTGACTCAGCCTTCCACTTCCCAGTTTTATTCTCCTCCTTGTCCTGCCTACACTTCCTGCCTAGCCAATGGCCAATCAGTGTTTTATTTATTGACTAATCAGCAACACATTTGCCATACAGAACATCCCACAGCACTTCCCCTCCCTTTTTTTTTCAAAAAGGAAGGTTTTAACCTTAACAAAGTAAAATTACATATAATTTGGGAATTTGGGTGTAGCTTCTCTTACTACTTCCTGCTGGAGGGGGGTACTGTATCTTATGGGGACACAAAGAAAATTTTAGGATCATGGAGTAGTCTGTGAGGCTGTATCGTCTGAGCCAGTTGCCTTGAAACCATTCTGGATGTTGGATCATCTGGGCCATGGTGTCATCGGAGACCTTCAGAGGGTCTTGGCTGGTCAAACCTGATGTATCTTAATCTGGAACAAATCCATAGCCTTTGGCTTTCTGTGGGAACAAAAGCAGAGTCTCCTTTCCAAAGTAACATATCTTTACATCCAAATTTTGAAGTCAAGGTACCTTTAAAATATACATTTTGGTATAACTCAACAGTTTTTACAATCAAATGTTTTTCTGCAGTTAAAATTCCCAAAGACAAATACAATCCAGATTCTCTGTGTAATATTCATCTTTATGTGGCTTACTTTTTATATTAATTTTACTATCTCTTTAAAGACTTTATTTTTTAAAACTATGTATTTGTTTATATAACTGTATATATCACCTTTTTTGTCTCTTTCAAGCCTATGTATCTTTTACACACATTGTAAACTATTACATCTGAATCTGTCTTATTGTGAATCTATTGCTTTAAGCTGCAGCAGCTGTGGCTGCTGGCTCCGCCCACCTCAGCTTCCCAACATGGCAGTGATAGTTTACCACCAGCTCTGGGAGCTATTGTGGGTCTCTATGCTTTTATCCAAGCAGCGTGTAGCCCAGAAACCTCTCCCTTTGCTTTGCACTAGCAAAGGCTAAATCCACCACGCAGCTTAATGTGCCACTTGCAGAGTCCTCATTCCCGCCATAAGGCAGGTTGAGCGCGCTAGGAACTCACCAGTAGCTCAAATTAGCAGCTGCTGCTCATTTGAGAGAAATAATTATGAACTGTTTTTAAGCTCCGTTTTAGAATCTTTTTTCTCAGTTTTTAGGTGGAAACTCTTGCCCCACGTTGGGCGCCATTTGTAGCTAGAGTTTTCCTGCCTGGCCCACAGTCAGGACAAATCTCTCTCACCTGCCAGTCCCACAGCCGCTCAAACCCGACCAAGTAAACACAGAGACTTATATTGCTTACAAACTGTATGACCGTGGCAGGCTTCTTGCTAACTGTTCTTACAGCTTAAATTAATCCATTTCCATTAATCTATACCTTGCCACATGGCTTGTGGCTTACTGGCATCTTCACATGCTGTTTCTCATCATGGCAGCTGGCTGTGTCTCTCTGACTCAGCCTTCCACTTCCCAGCTTTATTCTCCTCCTTGTCCCGCCTATACTTCCTGCCTAGCCAATGGCCAATCAGTGTTTTATTTATTGACCAATCACCAACACACTTGACATACAGAACATCCCATAGCATAATACCATTGACCACTTTCTAAAACTATAGGCACTTAGAGTAGCCAATTTTTATTTGACTATTTTTATATTTTCATTGTCAACTTATTCTCTGATCCTGATGAATTTTTCAGAAAATATTCTAGTATGAGAGTAGTGAGAATCATGTCTGGTACCTGTCAAGCTGCAAAAAACAACCCCTAAATCCCACACAACAGCCTTTTCTTCTTGGATAATGCAAGCACTCCCTCTGGAAAAAATATGATTTAAATCAATCAATCAATCAAAACAAGTCAGTTATTTTTTGTTTATTTGTTGTATTTTTATTTTTATTTTTTTGAGATAGGTTCTCACTATGTAGCCTTGGTTGGCCTGGAACTCACTATGCAGATGAGGCTGTCTTGAATTCACAGAGCTCCACCCTCCCCTACTTCATAAGTGCTGAGATTGAAGGCATGCACAACTATGCAGCTCAAAAGAATAAATCAAAACAAAAATTGAAATGTAAAATTATCAATGCAAAAATACAAGTAACTTGAAAAATAAAGGCAATACAGCACCTTCCAAATTTACTAAGACCAAATAGTGCCCTACAATAAAAGTGTATTAGTTGAAATCCCAGACAAATAGTTCTAAAGAATGTTTGTAAGCTGTTCAAAGGATTCAAAGAAAACTTTTACATGAATTATCAAAGAACACAAGCAAGTGATGAAATGAGAAAGTCAATACAAGACATCAAGGAGGTATTAAATAAAAAAGAAATACTATGAAAAAAAACACAATATATACTGAAAGTAAAAACCGCAATGTATATTCACATAAAAATTTTAGTTGTAAGTTATCCTGAACAGGGGAAAATGCTCCTCTCAGAAACTACTGATTGCCAATAAAAATCCCAATGCCAGGTGTGTGATACCTTCCCTCAAGCTACATGTTGCAGTGTCTTGTAGATCTCCAAAATGATACAGGCTATTGCCACTGTTCTTGGTTTCACACCAATACCTTATTGGAAGACTCTTGCTAAAGACACCATGTACTTTAGCCACAGGACGTGTGTCCACAGATTAATGTAGCTTTCAGGCCTCATCAGAGAAGTTTCTTTGTTCAGTGGATAATAGCACATACATTAACAATTGATTTTCAGAAAGTAATTGTCTATGGAGTGCTCAGCCACAAGTGAGACATTTACAAACCCCTTCATCAAAGGCTTACAGATGTTTTGGAATAAAAATAAGATTGCAAGAGTCAGTGGCTGTCTGCAAAAGACCTTTACAAGATCAAACCAACATTCCAGCATGGAGCAGGGAATTAAATCATATATAAACTAGTTTGTACCCTAGTACTGATCATAATTCCTACCCTTACCCTAGCATTAATTATAACCACAATCCTGTAATTTATGGTTGCTTTATTTATTTTGATAGTAGTACTCAAATGCAGGGCCACAGGCATACAAGACAAAGGCCTACCATTGAGCATATTCTAGCTCTGGTAAGCATTACTGTATTTCCTCATGAGGTCCTTAGCCATGAAGAAAGCTTTTCTTCTGAAAACCTCTGATAGTATTTACTTTGTACTTTAGTCGATCAAAGGAACTCTAAAATAGCATGACTCAACTATAATGTGTAGTGACTCTGCAATTTTTGTCATTACCATAAATTGTTCAAGTTGTGGTCAAGAACACATTCATGGAGTGTGGAGGGTCTTAACATTTGGTATAAAGGGAAGGCATCTGAGAGAAGTTGGACCTTTTGATGATGCTCCAAGTGAGTTTCCTTTTAGTGAGTTCCTCTTCTTGTCCCATAACTCCTGGCACTGTGGTATATTTCAAAAAATGCCATTGTGATTGCTGTCCCCAAATTTGGTGGGATCCAGAAGGCAGAATGACTACTCTACAGTGAATGAGACCATATGATGTGAGTGGAGCCTTAGAACATTGTCAAGTTCCAGCCAGGGTCAGCAGCTGCCCACTCTCCTGATAAATAGGTCTGAAGGGATGAGACCATATTCTAGAGCACACACTTCACTCCTAGGAGCACATTTGACAGGACAGTAATGATGGTCTAGGCTATGATGATCCAAGGACATTTCAAACCCTTTCAAGAATATTTTATATTTTTTGATTGTGAGCCCAGCCTTTAATGTCTGAGTGATCTCTTCTTCCATCAAGAGTATTTTAAAGCCATAATTTAGATGAAATCAATGGAACTGCTCTTTCCTTGGCATCCAGTTCCCAGTACCTTTTGATGGCCTATGATTGTGAGTCACCTGGCTGTTGGCCCTGATGAGATGCTTTGTCTGACTAGCAAGTGCACTTCCCTCTTGCTGGAAGCCCCTGGCTAAATGAAGTCAAGTAGCTTTCCAAACACTTGGCCTGAAACATAGCATTTTACTCAGCATTTCATGTAACAGGAACAGGAATAAAACACAAATCAACTTAGTGTTTATCCCAAAGTATGTCTGTTATTCTATCTTAAATCACATTAAATTGTTTAAATCCCACCTCATCTTTGGACTATTAATCCCTCAAGGGTATTGTGTAATGACATAGTATTCTGAAAATATCTCTTACATTCTAGGACACTGGAACTTTAACTGGTCCTTAGAGCCAGAGTTTATAATACATATTGAGGTTACTTATGGCTCAAAATTGCTAGCAAACTGTATACTCAAACTGTTTATTTAACCTGTCTTTGAGAGCCAACCTTTAAGGTTTTAACAACTAACGTTATTTGCCTTAGATTTCTCATGTAATCAACTTTTACAACCTAAACTAATGCACAGGGGCAATCTCATGTATATGGGGCATAAAAGTCCTTGTGCTCACCGAAAAGCACTAGAAACACCAGGAATTTTAAACACACAGTGTTGTCTCTTCAAGGAAAGAGATGTATAACCTGTTTTCTACCCAGAAGACTAGGGATGAGTGTGGTTAATAGTCTGGTGACATCTCTGCTATTTTTATGACCAGACCACACCTGGATTCCTAAACTCTTATGTTTATCTCAGTTAATCTGTAGTGCTCTTCTCTCAGATGGCCAGACCACACCTGGATCGCTAAACTCTTACGTTTATCTTAGTTAATCTGTAGTGCTATTCTCTCAGACCCTTATCATGAGCTGTTTACTTGAAGTCTGCTTTCTCAGTTAATCTATAGAACCTATCTTTATGGACGATGTCAATTGTACTTATAAGAACTTCAATGTAATAATATCTTAAGCTTTGTTGTACATATAGGATTGAGTTAATTCTCAGCAGGAAACTTTTTTCCAAATTGTGCTGTACTCAAATACTCCCAAAACAAACTGCCTAGTGTTAGGGTCTCAAATTTTGAACCAACACAGGCTACTGAGTTGTGATGGAGCTATCTTTCTTCTTGCCTCAAGTGGATCTACACTCTGCTGGCTGTGGTGTTTGCACACTCCAAAACTGGTGCCCAATGTGAGGCTTGACCCTCTGAGAAAGTAAGAAAATCTTTCTTTAAACAGAATTAGGGGGTAGGAGTTTAGTACTCTTACTTAAGGGTGACTGTAAGAGAGAGTAAAATAAGCATGGGTTCTTCTCAGTCCTCTGAGACAAAACACTCTATATAATTATTAAGATGTTTGTTAAGATCCAGAGGAACAAAAGATTCAGGGCTCCAGCTCTGCAACTTCTTCAAGTAACTGTAGAATTTAAAATTTAATCATTGTTTTCTTTTGTTGTTGTTATTGTTTTTTGTTTTACTGTTTTGGTTTGGTTTGGTTTTTGGTTATTTGAGACAACGTTTCTCTGTCTGGCTCTCATGGAATTCACACCATAGATCAGACTGGTCTGAAACTCATAGAGATTCATCTGTGTCTGCCTCTCAAGTGCTGGAATTAAAGTCTTCTCCTTAATCCTTAGTTTTCCAAAGAAGGAAGCATAGATGTTGATAATTGAAATAAATACATAGTAGCTAATATAAAAAGAATCCATGAGAAGGGAGATCACTGTCAATTATTTTACAAGCTGGAGTATGGTAATGCTTGAGTCAAGCTAGGTGGACTGGGGACTTGTCCTCCTGTGATATCTGACCTCAACTCAGGTCTCTCAGACCAGCCAGCAGCCCTTTCCACCCTTATTTCCCCCAGCTCAATATCGGAGCTGTGTTCTGATGCAACACCTGAGTTTCAAGGAGAAGCAGCTGGAGCTCCAGTGCCCCAAGCTCTTAGGTTTTTTGCTTTTGTTTTCTCCCATACATCAGGAATAACACAGCAAAAACATTTGTTTTATCACATGCTCTCCACAAGCATTTGAAGAAGCCACAGTGAGAAAAAGTCTTTTGTTAGATCACACTTCTCAGAAGTTTGCACACTGCTCTCTTCACTTGTGTTGTGAACACAGCATTGTCCTGGGAACCAGGCTGCCTCCATATCTCCAGGTAATAAAGATGGCAGAGACAACAGCAATGAGTTCTTCAGTCAGCAAAAACTGTCTGTTGTACAGAGATTGTAGTCTTTTGATGCACCCTTGACTTTGAGTAAAAGTGGTAACTTCATCCCAGCTGTGTGTCCCGCATTGCCCCAGGCAGGCTTGAGTGGAGCCTCAGGTGTTTCTGGCTCTGTAAAGAGTCACTTTCTACCCTGCCCCCCCAACTCAGAAACTTTCTTCCAAAACGTGACTGAGATCCTGACTTGTAGTTTAAAGAAACACTTCTGCAAATACTTTTTTCTTATTCACCCCAACTCTTATAAATGTTTTGGAATTTTTCAGAGATAAAATTGTATATATTTATATATGTTTAAGGCCAAATCTCTCTAATACCAGAATGTTTTTGCTTTCTTCTGCTGTCCTACCTGTTTTTTTTCTACTTCAATAAAAACTGTTTTTTTCTCAAGTGTCTTCTGTTATTTCTCTTCCACATGACACAAAGCTCAGTGTAAGAGCTGAGAAGAACAAAACTGTATTTAATTGGTGAGAGTACTGTTATTTTCTCATCACAGCAACACACGACAAGCTGTCTAATTTCAGAGCTAGCAAATTGTAACTATGCACTTGCCTGCAGAGTCTATTCTTTTCAGCCTGGAAGTCAGGAAACAAATGTTAAACGCCTCCCAAGCCATCAATTATAAGTGATTGAAGACAGTATTTACATAAAGCAGGTACAAACATTTTATGAAGTAACACTCATCTTCATCTTCTTCCCTCCCTCCCTCTCCCTATTTCCTTTCCTTCTCTTCCTCTTATATTATGGACATGAGCTTCCTGTCAGTTCCAGAAGCCTATAGTGGAGTTCTTTTGGCTACTTGGGCTTTTTGCACTTTCATACTATCCCACTTCTCCCTGTGTGGACTGTGGTGGTATAAAGTGCATCAACCAGAACCCACACAGGCAGGATTTTCAGAGAGTCCATGATAGAAGCCTGGAAATGCTCTTTGAATATCAGTGAAGGAATCAGCCATAACCACAGGGTAAATCAAGTCTATGGCAAGAGGCAAAGTCCCTCAAGCAAAGGTGAGTAATTCTCCTTTTTCCACACCACTTTTTTCTATTCAATGAAGGCATTGCCCACAATGCCCACAATACTCATCATGGGGAGGGTCTTCCTGCACCAAATAAAACCATCAGGATATCTTCAGGTGACACTTCCTACATAGGTGATTCTAACTGAGGACAAACTTGAAGGGAAAAAATCAGTAGCTCTTGAGAATTGGCTCCCATCTTCAGGTATCTGTTGACCAGTGGCTGAACTCAGAACTGACTGGTAACTGAACTCATGTGGAAATGGGCTGGAACAATAAATCTAAATGTATATATCCTGGACCCAGCAAAATATATATTTTTTATATAAGGATATAAGGAGTAAAAAAATTATGTCTCTATAGATGCCCTGCATCCTGTCATCATCCTGGTGCTTTCTGCAGACATTCTGTCAGCCATTAGTAAGTTCACACTTACAGTTCAGCCAATAACTTCAAAGAATTACCTCACCCCTAGCTCCCTCATCCAATCCTAGGACACTAAGATATGTAACTCACTGCTTGTAACCTTTTTACTATATAAACTCCCTGTAATAAGTGTTTGGGGCTTCCTCCTTCACTCGCTGTATCTGAGTATTGGATGAAGTTCCTGACTGGACTTGAATAAAGAAACCTTTTGTTTTTGCATTGGAAGTCAGCTCTTTGGTGGTCTTGTTAGGGGACTCGTGACATGGGCATAACAAAACTGACATTGAGACTAACCATAATTGCATATTATGATCAAGGGCTTTCTGAAAAGGACTATAGTAATTCAGGGAATAGTAGCAAGAACTGATAACTAGGATTGGGAGAAATTAAAAGAAATAACCTGTGGAGTCCACAATAATTCAAAAACGTTACCCATCTCCCCTACTTCTGCCGTATAACACTTGCTCCATATTCTCTGCAGTCATGAGAAGAACAGTTGGTTAAAAGTTAAAAGAAGAGCTGTGTTAAGGTAACCGTAGACTTGCGTAAACCAGCTTTTATAAACCCCTTGTTAAGCTTGTTACAAACACCTTCTTGTCACAAATTTTACTGCTAGTTGTAAAATGTTATCATAAGTTGTAAATTCCTGGAATGCAACATCACCCAAAACTTAACCTCAAATTGTAAAAATGTCTTCTTATATCATGCCTGAACCCCCTGCTTGTGGCTTTTGTTTTAAAAGGGGATTATTTCCTCTGTTTGGGGTCATGGTGTCAGAACCTAACCTGCCCATGGCCCTAACTAGTTAGAAGTTCTGGCACCCTGCTGTGATAGAATAAAGTTGTCCCTGCTTATCTACCTTTGGTGGCCTCACCCTCAATATTTGTGTGACCCCCCAGACCCAACAAACCAAGCAAACTAACAGCTTACTGATTGGAAACACCAAATCTTTGCTAGTTATATATCTGATGGGGAATATATATCTAGAATCTAAAGAACACAAATAGTTAATTGTCCCAAATCTTGTAATTGTTAAGTGGGCAAATAAACCAAACCATTCTATAAAGAAGAACAAATGGCTGTTAAATACTTGAATAAAAATATTCAACATTCTTAATCACCAGGAAATGCAAATCAAAACTACTTTCCTCCTGTGATTCCTTCTAGCATGTTCAAAGTCTTGGGTCTTACATTAAGAGTTTTGATCCATTTTGAGTTGATTTTTTTTGTACATGGTGAAAGATAGGGATCTAGTTTGTTCTTCTACATGTGGATATCTAGTTTTTCCAGTTTACTGAAGAAGCTGTCTTATCTCAAATTCACATTTTTGGAACTGTTATTTAAAATCAGGTATCTGTAGCTATGTGGGTCTATTTCTGAATCCTCTATCCAATAGTATGGGTTGGCAGATGTGTACTTGAATAATAAGGTGCCGGTACCAAGGTTTATTGTTACTACTACTATGACTTTCAATACAATTTGAGACCAGGTATTGTGTTCTCTTCTTGAGAAACTCAGTTTTGTTTTGTTTTTGTTGTTTGTTCTCTCTCTCTCTCTCTCTCTCTCTCTCTCTCTCTCTCTCTCTCTCTCTCTCTCTCTCTCTCTCGTGTGTGTGTGTATGTGTGTGTGTGTGTGTGTGTGCTAATATGAATTAAGGATTTCTTTTTTGGTTTTTGTGAAGAAAGTCATCAGAAGCTGGGTAGCTATTTAATCTGTGGGTTATTTACAATGATACACCCATTTTTTCACTATGTTAATTGTGCTGATTCCTGGAAGTGGGGAGTCTTTCTATCTTCTAGTATCCTATGTAGGTTTTGAGGCTATAGTAAATGGGATTATTTTCCTGATTTCTTTCTTAGTTTGTCTTCTGTTATTGGTATATAGAAAAGCTACTGATATTGTCATGTTGATTTTTTTGTATCCTGCCGTTAATTTGTTAGAACTAAACATTTTCTGCCTGTTGGGTACATCCTTTCTTATTTTCAACACTTTTATTCATTTATTTTGCCTTATCCTTATAGGTATAGCTTCAAAGTACATTTTAATAAGATGGAAAGTGTAGACATCTTAGTCTCTTCCTTAATTTTAGACAATTGATTTCTATTGTGTCATGGTGGATATACACTTGTCACTCATGGCTGTTATGTTGATATGTGCTCCTTCTAGTCACTGTTACTTCAAGGCTTTTATCATTAAGGGATGCCAAAAACAGTTTTCAAGGTGTTCCCCAATGGTTCTTCGGTTTTTGTTAACATCTGTTAAAATACATTTCTCTTATTTCTAAGTTTGTTAGTTTTCATTCTCTCTTTTTTTTTTGGTTAAGTATGTCAAATGTTTATTAATTTTATTTATCACCTAAAGGAACCAACAGTGTGTCATTGCTTCCTTGTATTATTCTTTTAGTCTCCATTTCATAACTTTCTTCCATGACTTTTATTATTTCTCTTTTATGTTTTTGGCTTTGGTTTTATGTTTTCAAAATAGGGTTTCTCTGTGTAGCCCTTGCTGTGCTGGAACTCAATATGTAGACCAGGCTGGGCTCAAAATCAGAGATCTGCCTGCCTCTGCCTCCTGAGTGCTGGGACTAATGGCATGCACCACCAACCAATCAGATTATTTCTTAACATCTAGTAATTTCGTGGGTTGGTTTGTTCTTGTTTTTCTAAAACCTTGAAGTATATCAAGTTATATGAATTCTCATTTTAAACATAAATAGTCATAACTATAAGCTTTTTAGCACTGCCTTTCCTCTAGCCCAAGCATCCTGATAGGTTGTATTTTCACTTCAATTTGATTCTAAGATCCTAAACATTTTCTCCCTAATTTCTTCAAGGACACATTAACCATCTAGGAGTATATTGCTTAATCTCAGTGTATATGTATCTCCTAATTTATTTCTAGTTTTTTTTTTTTTTTTTTTTTTTTTTTGGTTTTTCGAGACAGGGTTTCTCTGTGTAGCTTTGCGCCTTTCCTGGATCTCACGCTGTAGACCAGGCTGGCCTCGAACTCACAGAGATCTGCCTGCCTCTGCCTCCCGAGTGCTGGGATTATTTCTAGTTTTATTAGATAAAAATTTATGTGATAAAAGAAATTATTTGCCCTCTTTGTTTTTGTCATACTTGCTTTATGACCTAAAATGTTATCTCTTTTGAGATTTTATGACCTACTGAGAAAATTTTGTACACCATAGTCATTGAATACAATGTTCTTTAGATTTCTTTTGAGTTTATTTTATTGTTAAAGTTTACCTCTGAAATTTCTTTGTTGACTCTTATAGTAATTCCCCTGCAGGCTTTACATCAGACAGGGAAAAAATGAAACTTAGCTAAGCCATATTTTATTGTAACCAGTGCTAGACCAGGACTTCTACAGTCTGGCCCAGATCATTTTACTTTAGCCATATTTAAGCACAGCACAAATTTTGAGAAAAGTAGTCAGATAACAATTAACTCAGTCCCAAGTGCACAACAATTTAAGACACATTTACATTGAGATTCCTTGCAAAGTGTATCTGGATTTTTTCACAAGAATGGGTACTGTTGACTCAGAGATAGTGTCCAAGATTTAGGGTCTAGGGAGTTTGACTGAGGTAAACATAATGCCTGTGGGTGTCAGGATTAGCCTGGCACTTAGATAGCACAGGAGTCACTTAGGCTGTTGTAAAGCACATCACTCATAAGAATGGGTTTTGTGTTCTAAAAGCAATGCTCAAGATTTAGGGGGAAAAGTCTGGAATAAATAAAAACATAGATTCTGGGAGATATGAATAGAGCCTCTCTCATCATACAGAAAAGGATTAACAGGGTGTAAAAACTACATCATTCCTAACATTTAGAAATATCAGCTACTGGACCTCATTTCATTGAAAAGGAAAGCTGTGTGTTTAGCTTTACTGGATTCTCCAGTGCTTATCTGTCCACACAAGGCCTTTACACCCTTTATTTCTTCCCATTTCTAAGTTTTCAAAGGAAAAATAGTGGCCATAATCGAGGTCATGGTTGAATGGAATGCTTTTATGGATAGTCTAATTAATATAGGCAAGCATAAGATAATTACAAGAATTGCTAACAGAGGGCCAATAAAGCAGAAAATGATCTTAGCAATGAGGGCTATTCAAAGGTCACTTGAGAGAGTTTATCTACCTCTTTGTAAAAATAATTAATTTGACCATCAATAGCCTGAGAAAAATCTGACACACATTAAAGCAACACATGGCAGGAAATAGTTGACAACCAAGGTTATGTGTGAGCAACAAATAATCTACAGTAGCCCTATTTTGTAAAACTGTGGTCCTCAGTTCATACATTTCTTTGTTCATTAACATTTTTGCTGTAATTTTAGTAGTTTTAGTAATTATACAGGCCATTTTTGATATTTCTCTTTGTATTCCAGTAACTAATCCTAGAATAGGCAATAAAAGAGTGGAAGTGGGTGCAACCATTACAGGATCTAATAGATCTAAAGAATCATTGCAGTTTTCAGGGAGAGCTTGTAGTGGGTAGCCATTCCAGTTTTGATCTGGAAGTTCCAACCCCCATTGAGACTTCGGCAACTGTCATGCCTACAAGGCGGGGCCAAGGGAGGCGCCAGGGGACCCGAGAGCTGGATCGGCGGGCGCTCTCTCTGTTGCGGGACCCTGGACTGGAGAGGTGGACCGAGCAGAGCTCCAGAGAACACCGCTGGACTGTGATACGCCTTCCCCAGACTCCGCGACCTACCTATTCCTTAATTTGTAAGTTACGCCATTAAATAAATCTCCTTTTAACTACGTGGAGTGGCCTTAATAATTTCACCAATATCTGGCACCCAACGTGGGGCCCGAACCCACGACCCTGAGATTAAGAGTCTCATGCTCTACCGACTGAGCTAGCAATCCAAAAGGTATACAAAGAAATCAAATTTGGCAGATGGATGTGTTTCATTTTGCAGAATTTGGAAGATTAAAGTATGTACATCATACCATTGACACCTATTCAGGATTTCAATGGGCAACTCCTATGAGTTCTGAAAAGGCTGATTCTGTGATTACACACCTATTAGAAGTTATGGCCATCATGGGAATACCTGTACAAATTAAGACAGACAATGCCCCAGCATATGTCTCCAATAAAATGAGACAATTCTTTGCTTATTACAATATAAAGCATGTTACAGGTATACCACACAATCCCACAGGCCAAGCAGTCATAGAAAGATCCAATCGAACTTTAAAGGATATGCTAAATAAACAGCGACAGGTAACAATGACTCCTAGAAATAGATTGCATAGTGCTTTATTAACCTTGAATTTTCTCAATGCTGATGAGAAAGGAACAACAGCTGCGGATAGACATTGGACGACAGACAAAACTCCTGAGCTAAACCAACCGGTTTATTTCAAGGATGTGCTGACCTCAGAATGGAAACCTGGATATGTTCTACGTTGGGGAAGGGGTTTTGCCTTTGTTTCTGCAGGAGAAGAGAAGCTATGGATACCAACAAAATTAATAAAAATTCGATTTGAACAGAAAAACCCCTTGATGAGGTAAAGTAAAAGATCATCCACCAATGTGACATCTCTACAAGTTGTAAGAAAAATTTAACAATCAAGGTTGGGGTAGGGTTCTGTTTTTGTCTTTCCAGGATAATGGAAATACCCATCTTCCAAAAATCATAAGGCCTTGGATATCCGGATGCTTACAGCAGAAAGGAAGAATCTATTGGTACCAATCTACACATGGTAAAATCTCACTGTCTAACATCTATCTCTCTATCAATCTAGAAAAGTTGTGGTTCCAATTCAATTATAAGCCAAGCTGGCTTTGGAGATGGAATTGGCTCACTCCTTCTCTAAACCCAAGCACACTGCTAAAAGAAAAGTTTGAGAGATTCTTCAGTTCCATATCAGAAGAGCCCTCTGGTGTGGGACAGAAAAAAAACAATAAAAGGGACCATTGTCTTCTAGATTCTAATTCTCTGCATGCTTACTCTTGATTTCTCAGAATCCTTTCTTCCATGCTATGTCCTCTTTAAATCCAAATCTTCCATTTTGATAACAAATAAGTTTTTCTAATAGCAATCTCAGAAGTCTCCAGAAGGAAGATGGGGCCCCAACAACAACTCTACCCAATCCAGAATGATGCCATGGTAATCATCATCATACTACACTTCTTACCGGAATTTCAGACAATCTTACCCATTACTCTAAGATTTACTGCAGAACCTACAGTTAGTCTAACTGAGATTTAACTATCTGAGCTTTCTCACAGTACCCAACAGAGATAACATCACCCCCTAAACAGCAGGAAGCAATTCTAAGAAAACGACGCCCCTTCTCCCTTAGGTTTCATAATTCTCAGGGTTATGGATGATGGTTATAGGGTTGAGGGTGGAAGGAAATATTAAACTCAGTATTCCAAAAAAAAAAAAAGAAAAGAAGAAATGGAATGGATAGGTATAAGATATTATGGTAGATTATTATGTATACTAGTAAACAAATTTAGTAAAATAGTATCCTTAAATAATTTGCACTGTAATTTGCACTGTTATGGGTTCTTATATGTTGATATAAATGTAAACTATTTTTATATTCCTGTTTAAGATAATTTGTATATTGATACAAATACGGAACTATATTTGTTATAATGTACATATATTTCTACTCTTATTTGAAATACTTGTATATTGATACAAATGTAAATTTATATCTGTCATACTTTATGTAGGTTCTACTTCTGTTTAGGATATTCGGTATATTGATATATATTTAAGATTATTGTCATATTGCATATCGCACTATATACTCCTACCTCTGTTATAACATCTTGTGAATTGTCACAATTTTGAAGTCATCGTTCTTAACCATACACTTGCTTATAGACTGTTTACCTTGTTTACGTGAAGCCTTAGTCCTTAGGTTATTTCGGTAGATAAGACTTATAGATTTATAGTCACCTATGCTTGTCATCTCTATAGTTACGTTAGTTAGGTTATCCAGATTTACAGATACATAGGTCAGATGGACAGGTAATCTTCAAACACTTCATAGACCTAGAGAATATGGCATTTAAATAACTTAGAATTCTGTTGATGTGAGACATAATTGCTCCTGGCTGCACCAATTTGATCCCGAGAGAATGTTGGGATTCTAAGACATTTCCATTTGGAAGTTTGTCTTCTTGGCACAAAATGGCCTACTGGGTAAAGAACTGCCCTTGCCTCGATGGCTGACAGTACTAATGCAATACTATCCTTTCTGGACAAGTGGGACACAAGGAAAGCGACCACTGTACTCTGCCAAGACAGGGTAAGATGGTCTTTCAGAATTCCTGCTTCTGAAAATGGTCTGTCAGATACTTTAGGCCTGTAGCCAATTTGAATGCACCAACAATGCTGAGAAACATTAGGTGACTGTCCAGGCTGCCAGCTGTCTCCGTCTACTCTCGCAAGATTCCCGAAAGTTGCTTGCATCCATCTACCATTTCTCAGGTACCATTATATTCCTTCTCAGGTCTTTGATGGAATTGAAGACTAGCTGTTATAGTTACAACTTAGTAGATAGAACATATTAAGTATTAGATTCAGGTTCTTTAGGATAGGACACCTTTTGGAATGATCTTTGTAACATGCCATTTACCTATGCTCTATACTTCTCTGGACTTTAGTATGTGTTTCTTGCTTGATATTGTTTGCATTGGTTGTACTTCCATCTTATCTAGGTCATTATCCCTCATTATTCCTGGACAATATTTGATAACCATTACTTTGTATATAGTCTTGTATTAGGTTAGAACTTTCTTATTTAGACAAAAAGGGGGAGATGTAGTGGGTAGCCATTCCAGCTTTGATCTGGAAGTTCCAACCCCCATTGAGACTTTGGCAACTGTCATGCCTACAAGGCGGGGCCAAGGGAGGCGCCGGGGGACCCGAGAGCTGGATCGGCGGGTGCTCTCTCTGTTGCGGGACCCTGGACTGGAGAGGTGGACCGAGCAGAGCTCCAGAGAACACCGCTGGACTGTGATACACCTTCCCCAGACTCCGCGACCTACCTATTCCTTAATTTGTAAGTTACGCCATTAAATAAATCTCCTTTTAACTACGTGGAGTGGCCTTTATAATTTCACCAATAGAGCTCTCCTAATTCTATTGATCCTTGCAGGGATACCCTGAGTAAAATGGGTGTAATACATCCTATTGCACATAAGCCTTTATAACCCATGGGAAGGGCAGTAGAAGTAGCATTTTTAAAAGGTCCATCCATAAGGCAGTTGTTTATAAGAGAGAAGAACATGGCTGGAAGTAGATTTGCAATAAGGATAACATAAGTACATTAGAAGAATGAGCAATGTGATAAAAATATACTACTGACAAGAATATCAGGGGAAGCCTTATGAATATAGGTATCAGTGGATTTTATATTACCCCCTTTTAATTGTACATAATTCTTATGACTGACTTCTATGCCACATTTTTTAACAGCCCAGGAATAGATGGGTTTCCTTTGATACAAAAAGGTTGTTCTTGCTGACTGCCATGTGTCAAATGAAACCAGATGTCAAGTTCTTGACCCTTGGCAATAGATAGCATTGTTTTAGGTACAATAATGTCAACTTTGGTAAGCAATACGTTAGGCATTCTCTTTTTGAAAATATCTTTCTGTAACTGTAGTCCCCACTGTTAGAGCTTTCTAAAAAGTACTTAATTATACCAAAATCTGTATTATTATATTTGGACTAATCTATTAGATTAGTCCAACCAAAATATCTCCATTCCTGTGATTATTTTATGCTCTCTTTTATCCAGACAATCAGTTCTATAGGATTGAAAACAATCCTTAGATTGGCAAAATAATATCATACTATCTCATATCACAGGTGTGCCTTTCATACCCCCTCACAACAGGCATTTGGATTCTATATTGGCAAGCTGAAATTAACATGAAATATAGTCGGTAAATATAATAGCATTATTTTTTTTTAGATCAGTCATATAGTGACTTTGTTTCCCCAAAGTTTCAGCTTGATGAGTTAGATTCCTGGTGTTTCCTGAACTCATCAGTTTACTCTTCCTCTTGGGGTGTCTCCATTTGATGGATTTACCATCTGCCTTTAGATGTTTCATTTATTCAGTAGTCTCTAGATGTCTTTGTTGGATGCTTTAGATCAGGAGCCATCTGAGACTTTGTTCATTTTTCTGTAAAGACATAAGCATAGCTTCACTTTGATGTTAACAGAACATTGGGCTGTTTCTTTTTATTTAACATTTACTTTCAGTTGTGACTCCTTTAAGGCAAAAATGCTTTTGGGCAGGAGAAAAAAAGCATTATCTTTCAAAGTTAAAAAAATAAAGTTAACATAAGTAAGTGTGCATAACATATGAGCATGTAAGTGGGTATAGCTTCTTACCCACTTTTAACTTAAAAAAACTGCCAGTTAAGTATTTAATGGTGTTTTATAATAGTTTTATCCTGTGTATAGTAAGGGATTTTAGTAAAATGATTGATATTAAATTTTCTTAAATTATTTCTAGCATAAGCAGAACCATCATTAGCACTCAGTTGTAATGAGAGTCCTATGAAGGACATGTATTGAGTTATTTGACAAAGTCAAATTCCAGATAAGAAACAATAGTATTTTCTGGAGTTTCCGGGACCTCATGTTATGCCTGTGGCTGTGTTCTGTAGGTAACTAGTTAGGGAGAGGCATTATGTATGTCTGTAGTAAGTTTTAGCACAGATCTCTACATACCTGAGAGCAGAGAATGTTCAAGACACAGAAGCCATAGTTTCAGGTATCAAGTTGATATCCATTTGTTACTAATTATGCACTAGAAGCTTGGAATAAAATAATGTCTTTATATTGTATAAAAATGCTTTTAGTAGAAGTTAGTCTTTTGTGAGCTTTTTAAAAATTATCCAAGCTTCTAGTGCATAATTAGTAACAAATGGATATACTACTCAGCAGAGAAAAACAATGACATCATGAGGTTTGCAGACAAATGGATGGATCTAGAAAAAATCATCCTGAGTGAGATAACCCAGACTCAGAAAGACAAACATAGTATGTACTCACTCATAGGAGGTCACTAGATGTGGAACAAGGATGACTGGACTGCTACTCACATCACCAGGGAGGCTACCTGGAAAACAGGACCTCAAGAAAGACACGAGCATCGCCCAATGACGGAGAAATGGAAGAGATCTACATGAACAGCCTGGACATGAGTGGGGGTAATGAAGGGCGAGGGTCGAGGGAAAGAGAGCTTGGGGGAGCGGGAGATCCCAGCTGAATCAACAACAGAGAGGGAGAACAAGGAATAGGAGACCATGGTAAATGAAGACCACATGAGAATAGGAAGAAGAAAAGTGCTAGAGAGGCCCACAGAAATCCACAAAGATACCCACACAACAGACTGCTGGCAATGGTTGAGAGACAGCCCGAACTGACCTCTCTGGTGATGGGATGGCCAAACACCCTAATTGTTGTGCTAGAAACCCCATCCAACTGAGGGATCTGGATGCAGAGATCCATGGCTAGGCCCCAGGTGGAGCTCTGGGAGTCCAATTAGTGAGAAAGAGGAGGGTTTATATGAGCGAGAATTGTTGAGACCAAGGTTGGATAAAGCACAGGGACAAAAAGCCAAACGAATGGAAACACATGAACTATGAACCAATGGCTGAGGGGTCCCCAACTGGATCAGGCCCTCTGAATGGGTGAGACAGTTGATTGGCTTGATCTGTTTGGGAGGCATCTAGGCAGTCGGACCGGGTCCTGTGCTCATTGCATGAGTTGGCTGTTTGAAACCTGGGGCCTATGCAGGGTCGCTTGGCTCGGCCTGGGAGGAGGGGACTGGACCTACCTGGACTGAGTCTACCAGGTTGATCTCAGTCCGTGGGGGAGGCTTTGCCCTGGAGGAGGTGGGAATGGGGGGTGGGCTGGGGGGAAGGTGAGGGGGCGGGAGGGGGGGAGAACAAGGGAATCTGTGGCTGATATGTAGAACTGAATTGTATTGCAAAATAAAAATTAAAATTAAAAAAAACAAATCTATTTAACTAACAGTGATTATAATTTTTTCTATTATTATTATTATTAAGAAATTTTCTATTCATCTTACATACCAACCACAGGTCCCCCCCTCCTCTCTCCCCCTGCCCCTAGCCCCCTCTCCCAACTCACCCCCCCCCCCCCATTTTCACTTCCTCCAAGTCAAGGACTCCCATGGGGAGTCAGCAGAGCCTGGCACATTCAGATGGGGCAGGTCCAAGCCCCCCCTCCCTGCATCAAGCCTGCACAAAGTGTCTCACCATAGGCACTGGGCTCCAAAAAGCTGGCTCATGCACCAGGGATGGATCCTGATCCCACTTCCTGGGGGCCCTCTAAACAGTTCAAGCTAAACAACTGTCTCACCTAAAGATTAGGATTTTACAGTTTTAGTTATACATATGTAAAGAAATTTTCATTAAACTAAATATACCTTTATAACCTTAGGAATTTATCATATAAATATCCATTCTAATTCAAACTATCTTGGAGCCTTGCCATTGTCTCCTAAGTCTAAAAGGAAGATACAATAATAAACAGAAGGCTTAGTAAGACTAGGTCTTAAGAGTGTTGTCTTAGCTATTATATCACATGGTCATATTAAGAAGGTGGTGAATTACACGGCACAAATTTTTTAACTTTAGTAAAGATGGCTACCAGGCATATGGTCTTTTTATCCCGATGAGGCATCAGCTAACAAACCTTGTAGCTATTATTTAAAAAACATTTTATATGCTATGAGGTAACAGATCTAATTTTTTTAACAAGAGTTAAATCATATATATATACATACATATGACTTATGCTATGGTAAATTAAAATTACCTATGTATAGGTTTAATTATCAGCCTTTTGTTACAAGTTTTAAGCTAAATTTTTGTTACAGATTTTGCAGATATTTTTAACCATACCCAATGAACTTATAAATCTTGAGATAAAGGGTATATAGAACAGAGAGGTATCACTATCCTCTATATGCTAATTTATACATGAGGTCAGTTAATATTGAGCCTTAACCTTTTTTCAGGATACCCTTTTTGGGTGATGTGTGAAAACTGGGGATCAAAAGCTATCCACTATGACTATAAGAGTCTGATTCTTCTTAGTTCATCTAGTAAACTGCCATCTGAGTTTCCATAAATAGCAGCATCAGCTAAAATGTTCAATGCCTGAGAAACATCTAATAGAAGCTGATTGATTATAGCAAGCTTAGACCTTTGAGCTAGATCCTCTGGGATGGGTACAATCTTTGAGGAACATGTGGAATTTGTATATAGAATACATGTTCCTTGCCCTTTTAAAGAGTCATCTATAAAGGCATTTAAAACACCTCTATTACATTTAAAAATCCTATAGTTTTTTAGGTAATTTTAGGTAATACCCAGGAGGTATCTTTAAAAAATCTTAAGAGGGAAAATTTTGAATAGTTATCTAATGCAATCTGTCAATTATAGATGTTAAACAAATAATTGACCTGTGTTTTATCTAGTGGCACAATAATTTCTATATGCTCTTTATTAGTTAGGGATTATTTTGAGTTACCACTTTAGCAACTGCATTATTTACTAAATTAATAGCCTGATGTGTTTTAGATGCTATATTTGTTGTAGAATTAAGCTGAGAGCTTTCAGAAAGCAACTTAAAGAGCAGAGCCTAATCCTTGTAGTGATAAATAGACAAGGGTATTCTCAAAGATATTTCCCCAAAATTTTAAATTTTGTTTTTACCATGAAAGTTAAGCATTTATTTAGGCATTAATTTGATGATCAGGAGAAGATAACATCCTCCATACAATGTATGACTAATACCTCTAGAAATTTAAACATATTGGAGCTCTGTAACCACTGGGAACCCTGAGCAGCTGGAGTCTCATTTGGCCCACGCTGTGTGGCTGAAAATTTTTCTCTCTCTCTCTCTCTCTCTCTCTCATTTTTTCTTTTGCATAGATTTTATCTCGCCTTTTCATGGGTCATACTGAAAAAGTTACAAAACCATTGCTCTGAATGTTTTGCTTCTTTAGATCTTAACAAATATCTCAATACATGTATAACATACTTTGTCTCAAGGACTGAGAAGAACCCATGTTAATTTCCACTCTCTCACTTACAGCCATTGCCCCTTGGGTGAGAGGACTGAGTTTCCTAAACCTCTAATTTCTATTTAAAGAAAACATTTCTTACCTTCTCCCTCCACATTACAGAGCCAGCTATGGTGACTTACTTGCAGGCTTTACAGCAGGCACGGAAAAAGCGATCCACAAAGAGACAAGAATGAAACTTGGCTCAGCCCAATTTTAATGTAACCAGTGCTGGACCAGGACTTCTAGAGTCTGGCCAAGATCATTTTACTTAGCCATATTTAAGCACAGTACAAATTTTGAGAAAAGTAGTCAAATAACAATTAACTCAGTCCCAAGTGCACAACAATTTAAGACACATTTACATTGAGATTCCTTGCAAAGTGTATCTGGATTTTTTTCACAAGAGTAGGTACTGTTGACTCAGAGATAGTGTCCAAGATTTAGGGTCTAGGGAGTTTGATTGAGGTACACATAATGCCTATGGGTGCCAGGATTGGCCTGGCGCTTAGATAGCATAGGAGTTACTTAGGATGTTGTAAAACACAAGTGACATCACTCATAAGAGTGGGTTTATGGTCTAAAAGCAATGTTCAATATTTTAGAGGGAAAGGTTTGGGATAAGCAAAAACAAATTCTAGGAGATATGGCAGAGCCTGTCTCATCAGAGAGCAAAGGATACCAGGTTGTAAAACAACAGCATTCCTAGTGTTCCAGGAATAGCAGCTGTGCACCTCATTTCACAGAAGAGGAAAACTGTGTGTTTAACTTCCCTGAGTTCTCCAGTGTCTATCTGTGTGCACAAGGCTCTTTGCCCTCTACAGACTCTTGTGAATTGTACAATCTATCTATTGATAAGAGGGAGCTTTAGAAGCCAACTATTATCATATCTGCATCTAAAATTAAATATAACTTTCTCTGAATATATATTCACAATTTTTATATCTTCTTAATAGGTTCTTTTATATTGGTGTATAGGCACTTTATTTCTTTTATTTTTTACTATGAATAAATATAGCTTCTATTTGTTTGTCATATTAGTTTCTACTCATCTATGGAAGTTTTTCTATAATATAGACAGTTTGTAATGATGCAATTTTATATTTCAGTTCATTTAATCCACTCTAAAAGTGAGGTAGCTCCCTAACATATACATCAAGTGCCTGAGATATATTAGTTAATAAATAACTCACTAGACTCCCACATTGAGTATTTGAACTCAGATCTCTTTGATATAAAATGTATTATATGAACTTGTTGCACTGAATTTTCATTTTTCTCAAATTCAGGGGTGAGCATTATATTAATGGCTCACTTCCTTCCTGACTAAGTTGTTCTTATGTTCTGCTAAGTCTTACATTGTTCTAAGTGGAACAGGCTTTAAATACTGAACATATCGTGTCTGGGTTTTCATACTTAGAAACAAAACAGTTTGGATTACATGCTGTTCTTTGTAAGAATTTGCAACATTGGAGTGACTGGTCACTTCAGACTTTAGACTTCAGATTGAGACTCCCACAAACTTAATGTCCTTCTTTCAGTGGTTTTCCATGTTGCTTATAAGAAGTACAGAATTAATGTCTAGTAAATTAGTAATTATTTACATCATAATGGAAGGTAAGGGAAAGTTTTAATGATCTCACCTGGGATATATTAGCTTGAGAACTTGCCTTTCTGTTGAAATAATTGAAAATTCACAGTGTTCTTTTCTAATAAGAGAGAGACAAAAAAGCAGAGAGGAACAGTGTGGACACAGCTGGATGAAAACCTCTAGACTTCAAAGAAGCTTTCTTACACAACCAAATCTGACAAAGATTTATCAGAAATAGAGGCATGCCAGGCAGTAGTTGAATTCATTTAGGCCTTGGAGTCTTTTACTAAAAATTCAGGATTTGGCAGAAAGAGCAGATAGCCATGCTCTGTGCCAAGAGCTGCCACAGCAGCTCCTATAAGCCTGAGGATATCCTATGGATAGTGTCTTTAATATAGGCTTTTTAAACAATAAAATGAGATATCATATGCAAATATTTGTCACATTATGGTTAGCTGGTAAAAAGTGATTTTTATTTTGTGAGATTAAATTTTACCTGGGGTATTTCCATGTTCTACTCAACCATGCTTTAGATAAAATTTTCCTTTCTTATCACTTCCTTTGTGATTGGGACCCTGCAGCTGTCCAGGCAGGGAAGTATAAGACAAGTTGCTAAGCAGTCTTATTAATAAAAAACCCGGAGCCAGATCTTGGGGTTAAAACTGAGAGATCAGAGGAATATGAAAATCCACAGCCAACTTCAACTCACTGACTCCTCAGCTTCCAAGGAAACCTATATCCTATATACCCATGCCTGTATGCCTTTCTGTTCTTCCATCTCACTTCCTCTCTCTGCCCAGCAACATCACTTCCTGTCTGTCTGTATAGACCTTCAGACCTCTATGATCAGTGCTGGGATTAAAAGTATGTGCCACCATGCTTGGCTCTGTTCCCAGTGTGGCCTTGAACTCACAAAGATCCAATGAATCTCTACCTCCTGAATGCTAGGATTAAAGGTGTGTGCTACCATTGCCTGATTTCTATGTTTAGTGTAGTGGCTGACTTTTTCCTCTGATCCTCTGATAATCTTTACTAGGATATACAATATATTGGGGAACACAATATATTATGACATTTCTCCTTTTTTTGTCCAAAATAAAAATAAGAAAAGCTATAACTAATATAAGAAAAACTACATACAATAAGTACAATAACTATATATAATATATACAGGCAATAAATAATCAACAATGTCTAGCCCATTTGCCTTTGACAGTTTCAGTGAAAATACTTCATTATCTACCCTATTTCAGTGAGTCTAAAATATACCTAATTCACTTTCCATCCTAACTTGTATTACCGACCACAAACTATCTTTTGATGTCTTTCAAACTTAAACACTTTACACCTCTTTTTGAGTTTCTGTTCTGAATTTCTTAACAAGGAAAACTATAACTATAACGATCTAATCTGTCAGATCTGACAGATTCATTTGTGAAGCAGGATTTTCTAAAGAACTTTCCTACCTTGTCTTGGCAAGGATCGACAGTCCTTTGTTTTGTGTCCTGCTTCTCCATTTTGGACAGCATACTGTCAGAAGTTGAGACAAGAGCACTTTCTTGCCCAGTGGCTAACTTTTGCCACAATGAAAGTAAACTCCATATAGTTTCTTCAAGGCCCATCATCCTCTATGAAGTAGATTGGTGCTGCCAACAACAGACATGTCTCATAGTCATAAAAAAAGAAAAAAATCTGTTATCAAAATATCTTAAATGCCATATTCTGTAGATCTCTGAAGTGTTTGAAGATGATCTATCTATCTAAAATACATCTCCTCTTGACCTTGAAAACATACCTAATATTTCAAGTTCAATTGAAATAACTAACTACTAACTTACATTTCTTTATATCCTAAACAGTTGGTAATAGCTTTCAAGGATTAGCAAATTGCATTACATTATTAAATGAAATGTATAGGTATAATATCTTGAACAAGATTATAAATATGTATAGTATTTTCTAACAAAATCAATCTCAAATTTGTATTAATATACAAAATTTGTATACATTTTACAAAAATCCAATCCAATGTAAAATATTTAAAACTAGTAGTTGCCTTCTAAACGTGGATTCAATAATCTATCTTTTCATTTTATCATATCCAAATTTTTTTTTCATAGTAGATTCAATAATATTCCTTTTATCTAAATCCTCTGTTTTCATTCCTTTTTTTCAAACAAGAACCTTGAATCTAATTTCCTTTAACCTTTTCCCTGACCCTTAACAACTAACAACTTGTAACCAAACATCCTAAACAATGACCATTATCCACTGAAAGACCAAAAACCACCCACCCCACCTCTTGGCAATGTGGGCTTCATGTTCTTAAAATTACTTCCTGCTGTCCAGGGTGAAGGCATCTTTAGGGGATCCTGAAAAGAAAAATTTTGAGTTAATCGTCAAGTCCTGGGGAGAGGTAGCTGTATCATTTGTTTTCCAGTATCTGCATAATGTGAAAGTGCAGGGTTCATCTCAAGTCCTAGCTCAAGTAGTCTGTGAGGCTGGATCATCTAAGCTAGCCATCTCAAAATTGACCTGAGCAGTTTATAAAGCTGATCTTTGGTTGGGGTTTGTCAGCTTATTAGTATTATCATCCTCCTGATGGAATTGCCATTGTGGGGCCCCATCATCTTTTTGGAGACTTCAAATTTGCTGTTAGGCCTGGTCATGATTGCCTGCAGAAAACTGATAGAGACTCAAACATAAAAACATGTTCAGGCAGCTAGATGAAGCCTTTTTTCTAGAATTAGTTAGTACTCTATATGACCATTAACAGCATCATGAAAGTTTAATATATATATTAATCTTATAAATTTTGATATAAAATTTATATCTTAAGAAAAGTTTTAAAGAACAAAAATAAAACCAAAGAGTTATGAGATTAGTGGCAATAGAATAGTCCCTTAATTATGGTTTTTCTTCTGTCCCATATCCGATGGCTTTTCTGACATGATACAGAGATTTTACATTTTATTTTAACAAGCATACTTGGGTTTAGAGGAGAGAGCCATGCTCCAACTCCAAAGCTAGATTTAAGTTTTAATTGAACTGGGACTAGATAAAGACCATTTGTGTTAAGTGTCTGTAGAGAACAGCAGAAACAAACATTTAGGGAGACTTGTGAAATTTTATATGTGATATAACAATAGACCAATTTACTCCTTTTCTTGGGACTTTTTTTTTTTCAGTATGATTTGTCCTTTTTCTTCAGATGTCTCATTTTTCCAGTGTTCTTCAGATTCCTTTGCTTTAATTCTCCTAAAAGACAAAAATAAAAAAACATTTTCTCAACCCTAACTTTGGAGAGGTTCCATTTTGGCAAGTTATATCTGACTAAATGAAAAGCATTTGTTAGTGGTATATGTGAGTTTAAATTGAATGGTCATGCTTGTTGATGAACCTCTTCTAATTAAGAGGTTTCTCTTGTGCAAATCAAACCTTTATAAATTTTGATGGTATTCATAGCTTTTTTCTCCTGTAGAAACAAAATCAAAACCTTGTCCCCAACATAATATATATCCTGGTTTCCATTCTGAGGTCAGCATATCCTTCAAGTATATAGGCTGATTAAATTCTGTAGTTTTTTTTTTCTATTATCCAATGTCTCTCCAAAGCTGTTGTTCCTTTCTCATTAGAAATTTCTCATTGAGAAAATTCAAAGTTAATAGAGCATTATGTAATCTATTTCTAGGATTTTTTTTATAACTTTTTATGGCTGCTGGGCCTGTAGGATTGTGTGGTATACCCGTATTATGCTTTATATTGTAATAAGCAAAGAAATGTTTCATTTTACCAAAGATATATGCTGGAGCATTGTCAGTTTTAATTTGTGCAGGTATACCCATGATGTATGATTACAGAATCAGCTTTTTCAGAACTCAGAGCAGTTGTCCATTGAAATCCTGAATAGGTATCAATGGTGTGGTATACATATTTCAGTTTTCCAAATTCTACAAAGTGAAACACATCCATCTGCCAGATTTCATTCCTCTGAGTACCCTTTGGGTTACATCCTGCTGGTAGTAGAGTTTGATTATAAAAAGAACAAGTAGGACATTGCCTTATAATTTCCTTGGCTTGTTGCCAGGTTATAGAAAAAAATCCTTTTTTAGACCCTTACTATTGACATGATGTTTTTTATGAAATTCTGAGACCTCCAACACATTTCCTATCAATAGTTTATTGATCTCAACCTAACCTTGTGCTAGAGGGCCTGGTAGGCCTGTATTGGATCAGATGTGAGTTATATATAAGGGATTATTCCTATTCCTGATTATATCTTGTAACTGAATAAATAACAAAGTTAATTCTGACTCATCAGGGATAAATTCTGCTGTTTCAATATGTAAGACCACTGTTTCAGCATACTGAGAGTCAGTAACTATGTTGAGTGGTTTTGAAAAATCCATTACCATCAGATTAGCATATAATTCTGATTTTGAACCAAATTATAAGGATTATGAACCACTTTACTTAAATTTTCTGATTTGTAACCTGCCTTTCATTGTTTGTTTGCATCTGTATAAAGTATATGGGCTCCAGATATTGGTGTTTCCCATACAATATGAGGCAGGATCCAGTTAGCTCTCTTTATAAGTTGTATTCTATCGCTTTGGGGATGTTTGTTGTTAATCTCTCCCAAAAAATTATTGCAAGCTCTTTGCCAAGCTTCACTTTCTGCCCATAATTTGTAGTACCTTAGTTGAAGGTACTACAGTTTCTCCTGGTTCTATTCCTGCTAATTAACGAAGTCTCATTTTTTAAAAAAATCAACTCAGAGATCTTTTCCACATATGTTTTTAATTTTCTACCGTGTTTACTCAGTAGAAATATCCATTCCAATGTAATATCTTCCCTGTGCATTAAAATTCCTGTAGGAGAATGCCTAGAAGTTAAAATAACCAGAATGCAATCCAGCTTTGAATCCACATGATACACATGTGCATCCTGTATTTTCTTTTCCACTAAAGCCAATCCTCTCTCAGATTCAGGTGATAATTCTCTTGGACTATTTAAGACCTTGTCACTTTTTTAAGGTTTTGAGCAAATTACTCAGTTCATCAAGTTTTATCCCAACAGTGGTCTATAGATAGGAAACGTTTCTGAATTATTTTTGAAAGTCACTGTGAGTCTGTAATGGATCTCTTCTAATTTGCACTTTTTGGGGTCTAATTTTTTGTAGATCTATTTTATATCCTAAATAATTAATAGAATCTCCTCTTTGTATCTTTTCAAGAGCAATTTGTAATGCCTAACAAGGCAAAATTTTATTTACTTCTTCAAGCATTATTTCTAACATATCTGCATTGAATCAGCTAGTAAAATATAGTCCATGTAGATTTAGGAAATTGTTTACATATTACTTCCAATTGCTGTTGTACAAAATATTGGCACAGGGTTGGGTTATTTAACATTATCTGTGGGAAAACCCTCCATTGATATCTCTTGACTGGCTGAGAAATATTGTAAGTAGGCACCATGAAGCCAAATCTTTCTCTGTCCTTTTCTTATAAGGGTATTGAGAAGAAACAGCCCTTTAAGTAGATAACTATAAGAAGCCATCCTTTAGATAACAGAGTAGGCAAAGGAATTCCAGATTGTAGAGAGCCCATTGGCTGAATTACCTTGTTAATTGCTCTTACATCTGTTACCATTCTCCATTTGCCAGATTTCTTTTTAATAACAAATAGCCTACAGAAGCTTTTTAGTTACAGAAGGTCCCATTTATTAATTGTTGCTTTCAGTATCTGTGCTACTAGTGTTATATTTAGGAAGTGGTCTCCTGTGCCAATGTATTCAAGGCTACCAATTCGCTCTTCTATCAGGTTCAATATAACTGGATTTATGATGAGGACTTTAATCCATTTGGACTTGAGCTTGGTGCATGGTGATAGATATATATCCATTTGCATTCTTCTGCATGTTGAAATCCAGTTATTCCAGCACCATTTGTTGAAGATGCTTTCTTTTTTCCATTGTACAATTTTGGCTTATTTCTCAAAAATCAGGTGTTCACAGGTATGTGGATTAATGTCAGAGTCTTCAATTCGATTCCATTGGTCCTTATGTTGGTTTTTATGCCAATATCAAGCTGTTTTTATTACTATATCTCTATAGTAAAGCTTGAAGTCAGGGATAGTGATATCTCTGGAGGTTCCTTTATTGTACAGTATTGTTTTTGCTATCGTGGGTTTTTTGTTTTTCAATATGAAGTTGAATATTGTCATTTCATGGTCTGTCAAGAATTTTGTTGGGATGTTGATAGGGATTGCATTGAATCTGTAGATTGCTTGTTGTAAGACTGCCATTTTTACTATGCTGATCTCATCTATCGATGAGCGTGGGAGTTCTTTCCAATTTCTGATATCTTGTTGATTTCTTTCTTCAAAGACTTAAAGTTATTGTCATACAGGTCTTTCACTTGTTTGGTTAGAGTTACCTCAGTATATTTTATGTTATTTATGGCTATTGTAAAGGGTGATGTTTCTCTGATTTTTTTCTTAGCTCATTTATCATTTGCATATATGAGTGCTACTGAATTTTTTTTGTGTGTGAGTTACTCTTTTATTCCACCACATTATTGATGGTGTTTACCAGCTGTAGGAGTTCCCTGGTAGAATTTTTGGGGTCATTTATGTATACTCTCATATCATTAGCAAATAGCAAAAGTTTGACTTCTCCCTTCCCAATTTGTATCCCCCTCATCTCCTTTTGTTGTCTTATTGCTTTAGCTAGGACTTTGAGTACTATATTGAATAGATGTGGAGAGAGAATACCTATCCACAAATCCAGCCTTCCAGAAAGTACTAGAAGTAAAAATCCAACCAAAGGAAGTTAGCTGCATGCATGAAAACACAGGCAATAGACAATCGCACTCCAGCAAATCCCAAAGAAGGGACACACACACACACACACACACACACACACACACACACCATCACCACCACCACCAAAACCAAAATAACAGGAACTAACAATCACTGCTCATTAATATCTCTTAATATCAATTGACTCAATTCACCTATAAAAAAGACACAGGCTAACAGAATGGGTAGGAAAACAGTATTCATCCTTCTGCTGCATACTAGAAACACACCTCAATCTCAAAGACAGACATTACCTTAGAGTAAAGGGTTCAGAAAAGATTTTCCTACCAAATGGATCTAAGAGACAAGCTGGTGTAGCTATATTAATATCTAACAAAATAGACTTCAAGCTAAAATTAATCAAAAAAGATGGAGAAAGACAGTTCATATTAATGACAGGAAAAATCCATCAAGGCAAAGTCTCAATTTTGAACATCTATACCCTAAATACAAGGGTACCCACATTTGTAAAAGAAATAATACTAAAGCTTAAACCATACATCAAACCCTACACACTAATAATAGTGGGAGACTTCAACACCATACTCTCAACACTGGACAGGTCTGCCAGATAGAAACTAAACAGATAAATAAGGTAAAAGATGTTATGACTCAAATGGATTTAACAGACATCTCTAGAACATTTTACCCAAACACAAAAGAATATAACTTTTTCTCAGCACCTCATGGAACCTTCCCCAAAACTGATCACATACTCAGTAACAAAGCAAGTCTCAACTGATACAAAAAAATTTGGAATAACCTCCTGTATCTTATTAGATCACCATGGCTTAAAGTTAGAATTCAACAACACAAATTGCAGAAAGTCTACAAACTCATGGAAACTGAACAATACTCAATTAAATCACCACTGGGTCAAGGAAGAAATAAAGGAAAAAACTAAAGACTTCCTAGAATTTAATGAAAATGAATTTACAGCATACCCAAACTTATGGGGCACTATGAAAGCACTACTAGAGGAAAGTTCAAAGCACTAACTGCCTACATAAAGAATGTAGAGAAATATCACACTAGTGACTTAACAGTACACCTGAAAGCTCTAGAACAAAAAGAAGCAAACTCACCCAGGAGAAGTAAATAACAGGAAATATTTATTTATTTATTTATTTGCCAATTAAATATCTGATGACAATAGCTTTGACCCTCTTGGTAGTAAGGGATTTTAGGAACGTGATTAATATTAAATTCCTTAAATCATTTGCTAGCATGAACAGGACTATTATTAGTATTAGTTATAATGAGAGTCCTGGAAAGGAAATGTCTAAAAAACTATTTGACAAAGTTAAGTTCCAGATGATACAATGGTATTTCTCTTCAGCTTCCAGGGCCCCATGCCATGTCTGGGGTTGTGTTCTGTAGCTTACTAATTATGGAGAGGCATTGTTCATGCCTGAGGTGCATTCTGAGTACAGATCTTTACATACCTGATAGCAGAGAAAGCCCCAGACTCAGACAGTCACTGTTTCAGATATCAGGCTGATGTCTGTTTATTACTAATTATGCATTAGAAGCTTGGAATAAAAGAATGTCTTTAAATTATATAAATCAATGACCTTATTAGAGGATAGGCTTTGTGAGGCCTTTTCAAATTACCTTCTTTGCCAATCGATGATCATATATCAGACTAAAGGAAAGCATAAAACTAAAAATGAAACAAAACCTATTAAATTAACAATGGTCATTGACATTTAAAGATTTAAACTTAAGGTTTTTTTACTTAAGATTTGGTATCTTTATAATTTAAGGCAATTTTAATTTCAAGCCTAAGGTTTTCCTACTAGGTAACAGGACATGTAGAAGTACCTGAGAAACAATCGAGGAAAATTCTGAAGGAGAAATCAATTGAGTTTTTCATGTATGCTTGGAAGCTTATATTAAAGCTAATGCTGTAATGAAACAAAAATGTGAACAATATCAAAGCATTACAGTTTCATTGAGGAAGAAGAAGGCTATAATTTTTACTACATTTTATAGACAGTCTGATGTAGCAGGATCTCAGGCTGTATCATAATTTTAGGAGAAATCTTCCAAATTATCTAATTTTTATTGAGTACATTTTTGGTCTAACTCCTTTTGACCTTCAAGGAATTTGAGAAATATGTAAATACGTTTGCATGTTTCAGCCACTGTATTATCATACAGAAATATTTTTAAAACTTTTTTCCATTTTAATTTACTCGAATTACCCTTTTTAAATCCATCCCATGTCTGTTTATGTTGTAGGCACAAGACATATGTGCTTCACACCTTTGTATTTTTTTTTCCTTTTCTTATCCCACCTCTAGTGTTCATGAATGTGGTCAGCTGTTAATTTCCCCATTGCATTGATTAAATCAAAGGCTACAGAAAATTGGGTATTAATAGATTTTTTGAAAAACTTTCTATGTTATACCAAGGGCATATGTTTCAAGATGACTCAGAAGATTAATTAACTAAGAAGACTGATGAAAATTTGAGAACCTAGGAGGCCTAAAAAATGTTTTATGATTGTTTATTCCATTGTATGTTGTCATGTGTGAACCTGCCAACCTAATTCTCTCACACACTCTCTCTGTGCTTTGTTATTAGGTCAGGATAGGATTGAACTTGCAATCATCCTACATGTGTCAGTCCAGTGCTAACATGTCAGATGTGCATTCTCACTGCTAACCCTGCCTGCATGCTCTTCACAAAAATATTAAATTCTCAAGGTTTGGTGTTCTTATGAAGAAAATGGTTCAAACTAAAAACCCTTGTAGAGACACTGTGCTTAAACAATGAGCGTAAATACAGTAGGTACCCCATAAATGTTAACTGATTTTCATGGCAGTAAGAATATTCTAGATCTTTGGGGTAAAAAAAAAAAACTGATATGTTTAGAAGAAGGAGTTGAATTGTGTTGCTGAAGTTGTGTTCATTTGGAACAGAGTTGTCAGAAGGAGATGGTTCCTCCAATGGATTTTCTGCGGTAGCCACATCCAAAAGTATGGTCACAGCTGTTGCAACTCAACAACTGAATTTTTCCAGAATATTGCGTCAAGAAGATTTTGATGAATTGTTCATTTTATGACCCTCTTTTATCCCTTTTGACTAGTTTGTGATTTAAGACCATTTTATTCAGGTATGAAAATAATGATGCAGCCTTTGCTTGGCAAGTTGAATTCTAATTTTTTACTTTTTTTTAAAATTCTTTGTGAGTTGTATGAGTTCCCTGGAGACAATAAGAATTTAGCAGCCCCCTCCTCCTTATTTTTTACTCAGTCAGTGAATCTAAATCTTTAATTTCTAAGTTAAGGTCATTTGCTTTTAATGTTTTCTATTGGGAGATGTTTGTTACTTCCTATGAAGTAACAAAAATGTTGGTTGTTTTTCTAGCTGACTGGGTAATCGATAATTCTTTTAGTTCCTTCTCCTGAAAGTACAATGAGTATTAGTGATTTGCTTAGTTTTCTGTTGAACATAATTGATTACTCTCTTTTATTCATCTATTTCTATCATGAAATGTATTCTTGCCTGTGTTCTCATGGATGAAACTGTCTTTGTAATTTCCCTGCTGTATGTAGTATGCCTTTAAACATTTTCTACATATTGGCTTGATTGTCATTAATTTTTTAAGCCATCAATTTTTAGAGACCACATTGCTGGATATAGAAACTTGTTTGACAGTTGTTTACCTTCAGGACACATATCATTCCATGCGTCCCTGGCTTTTGGATTTGCTGCCAAAGATTTGATGTTATTTGTAGCCTGTATATAATAGATTTTCCTATACCATCATGCTGTAAGAACTCTGTTCTACGCATTGGCATAGGAGACTACTTCCTAAATAGAACACCAGTAGCACAGACTCTGAGAGAAACAATCAATCAATGGGACCTCTTGAAACTGAGAAGCTTTTGTAGAGCAAAGGATACGGTCAACAAGGCAAAGCGACAGCCTACAGAACGGGAAAAGATCTTCACCAACCCCACATCTGACAGAGGACTGATATCCAGAATATATAAGGAATTCAAGAAATTAGACATCAAAATGCCCAACAGTCCAATTAAGAAATGGGCTATAGAACTAAACAGAGAATTCTCAACAGAGGAAACTCAAATGGCCGAAAGACATTTAAGGAATTGCTCAACATCCCTAATCATCAGGGAAATGCAAATCAAAACAACTCTGAGATACCACCTTACGCCTGTCAGAATGGCTAAGATCAAAAACACTGAAGACACCTTATGCTGGAGAGGATGTGGAGCTAGGGTAACTCTCCTCCACTGCTGGTGGGAATGCAAGCTTGTACAACCACTTTGGAAATCAATATGGCGCTTTCTTAGAAAATTGGGAATCAATCTCCCCCAAGATCCAGCTATACCACTCTTGGGCATAATACCCAAGAAATGCTCAACCACACCATAAGAGCACTTGTTCAGCTATGTTCATATCAGCATTGTTTGTAATAGCCAGAACATGGAAACAACCCAGATGCCCTTCAAACTGAAGAATGGATAAACAAAATGTGGTACATATACACAATGGAATACTACTCAGCAGAGAAAAACAATGGCATCATGAGGTTTGCAGACAAATGGATGGATCTAGAAAAAATCATCCTGAGTGAGGTAACCCAGACTCAGAAAGACAAACATGGTATGTACTCACTCATAGCAGGATACTAGACATGAAACAAGGATGACTTGTCTGCTACTCACATCACCAGGGAGGCTACCTGGAAAACAAGACCCCAAGAAAGACACAGGGATCGCCCAATGACAGAGAAATGGAATGAGATCTACATGAACAGCCTGGTCATGAGTGGGGGTAATGAAAGGCGAGGGTTGAGGGAAAGAGAGCTTGGGGGAGCGGGAGATCCCAGCTGGATCAACAACAGAGAGGGAGAACAAGGAATAGGAGACCATGGTAAATGAAGACCACATGAGAATAGGAAGAAGAAAAGTGCTAGAGAGGCCCACAGAAATCCACAAAGATACCCACACAACAGACTGCTGGCAATGGTTGAGAGACAGCCCGAACTGACCTACTCTGGTGATGGGATGGCCAAACACCCTAATTGTTGTGCTAGAAACCTCATCCAACTACTGAGGGATCTGGATGCAGAGATCCATGGCTAGGCCCCAGGTGGAGCTCTGGGAGTCCAATTAGTGAGAAAGAGGAGGGTTTATATGAGCGAGAATTGTTGAGACCAAGGTTGGATAAAGCACAGGGACAAATAGCCAAATGAATGGAAACACATGAACTATGAACCAATGGCTGAGGGGTCCCCACTGGATCAGGCCCTCAGAATGGGTGAGACAGTTGATTGGCTTGATCTGTTTGGGAGGCATCCAGGCAGTGGGACCAGATCTTGTGCTCATTGCATGAGTTGGCTGTTTGAAACCTGGGGCCTATGCATGATTGTTTGGCTCGGCCTGGGAGGAGGGGACTAGACCTACCTGGACTGAGTCTACCAGGTTGACCTCAGTCTGTGGGGAAGGCTTTGCCCTGGAGGAGATGGGAATGGGGGGGGGTTTGGGGGGAAGGTGAGGGGGACGGGATGGGGGAGAACAAGGGAATCCGTGGCTGATATGTAGAACTGAATTGTATTGCAAAATAAATTAAAAAAAAAAAAAAAGAACTCTGTTCTAATAGAAGTTTGCCCCTGGCTGCCCAAAGAAGGCCATATCAAGATGTTTCCTGCCCCCTCATCATTAGTGCAGCTTAGTGTGCACTTGGGGCATTATGCACAGCTCCATTCAGCTGTACGAACTTTCGTATCCTAAGCATACCTGATGATAATAATGCGAAGTACTCTGTATGTTTATCATTGCCTCCCTGTCTCTGATCGTAACCCTGACCTATCTTAGAAAAACAGCTCTGGAGGAGTGGTAAATGCTCTTGAATGGTGTGATTTCCCCTACTCACACTGATATGTCATATGGTGTTGTCATTCTACAAACCTTGTTAAGCAGCCATATTGTTGATATTTCATGTGTGTAGTTTCTCTGTCATATCTAGAAGACACAATCTTACATGTGAGGCCTTGGCCATCTGGCTCCTACAGTATTTTGTTCTCATCTATGATGCTCTGATTTTTTAAATAAAAATTACTGATATATATGTCAGTATGTATATGTATGTATATATGTATGTATATACATATATTTGTGTGTGTATGTTTATGGGGTACCTTATGATATTTCAACATTTGTATACATTGTGTAATGTTTAAGTCAGGATATGTATATCCACCTCCACAAATGCTTATCATTTCAAATGATAAAATTGTTAAAATAATTTCTTATATTTGGTGAAGTCTACAATGCATTTATAGCCACTGTACCTGAGCTTCTTACCTCCACCTCTTGCTCAGAGCCCTGGTCACTCCCTTACTTGGATGATATTTGCCTTGCTAACTGTCTCACCTGAGCTAATTAACCCTTGGCTGACATTCGTGTCAAGCACAGTTTTCTACATTATACATATCTAAGGTCCTTATTTTTGAACTTCATAGATGTCTTTTAGTTACCTTGATATTATAAGCAATATCAAAATATGTACAACTTGAGTCAGGGGTGGTGGGAGAAGGAGGCGGCGGTGAATCACTTATAAATGGCGCCCAAGCAGGACCCGAAGCCCAAATTCCAGGAGGGTGAGCGAGTGCTGTGCTTTCATGGGCCTCTTCTCTATGAAGCAAAGTGTGTAAAGGTTGCCATAAAGGACAAACAAGTGAAATACTTTATCCATTACAGTGGTTGGAATAAAAATTGGGATGAATGGGTTCCAGAAAGCAGAGTACTCAAATATGTGGACACCAATTTGCAGAAGCAGTGAGAGCTTCAAAAGGCCAATTAGGAACAATATGCAGAGGGCAAGATGAGAGGAGCTGCTCCAGGAAAGAAGACATCTGGTCTGCAACAGAAAAATGTTGAAGTGAAAACAAAAAGGAACAAGCAGAGAACACCTGGAAATGGAGATGGTGGCAGTACCAGTGAGACACCTCAGCCTCCTAGGAAGAAAAGAGCCCGGGTAGTACCTACAGTTGAAAATGAAGAAACATTCATGAACAGAGTTGAAGTTAAAGTAAAGATTCCTGAGGAGCTGAAACCATGGCTTGTGGATAACTGGGACTTGATTACCAGACAAAAGCAGCTTTTTTATCTTCCTGCCAAGAAGAATGTGGATTCCATTTTGGAGGATTATGCAAATTATAAGAAATCACGAGGAAATACAGATAATAAGGAGTATGCTGTTAATGAGGTTGTAGCAGGGATAAAGGAATACTTCAATGTAATGCTGGGCACTCAGCTACTCTACAATTTTGAGAGACCACAGTATGCTGAAATTCTTGCAGATCACCCTGATGCACCCATGTCCCAGGTGTATGGAGCACCACATTTACTGAGATTATTTGCACGAATTGGAGCAATGTTGGCCTATACACCTCTAGATGAGAAAAGCCTTGCTTTGTTACTGAACTATCTACATGATTTCCTCAAGTACCTGGTGAAGAATTTTGCAACTTTGTTCAGTGTCAGTGATTATGAAGTGGCTCCTCCTGAGTACCATCAGAAAGCCGTGTGAGGGGTGTGCTCTCTCTCTCTCATGCTTGGATCTCTGTAAACAATTTGGTTCTTAGTCCTTCTCTTGTACAAATGATGTACTTTGAAGACCGTTAGTGTATAACAGAATTGATGTTTGTTTTCTGTTTGATTTTAAACAGAGAAAAATAAAAGGAGTACCTTCTCCTTTTTTCTTTCTTTAGTTCATTTCAAAGTTTCTACCAGTGTATTCAGTGATGGACAACAGAGAGACATGCTGTAGAGTGTTTTATTGCCTAGTTGACAAAGCTGCTTTTGAATGCTGGTGGTTCTGTTCCTTTGACACTACGCACTTTTATAATATGTGTTAATGCTCTATGACAAAATGCTCTGATTCCTAGTGCTAAAGGTTCACTTCAGTGTATATAACTGAACACTCATCCATCTGTGCTCTTTTTTTTTTTTAAATGGTGCTTAAAGAGCCCATCCTTTGCAAGTCATCCATGTTGTTCCTTAGGCATTTTATCTTTGCTTAATTGTTAAAGAATAGTGGCTTGTTTCATGGTTTTTGCATTTGTGTCTAATGCACGTTTTAACATGATAGACTCAATGCATCGTGTAGCTACAGTTTTATGGAAAAGTCAATCTTGTAGGAATTGTTTTTCAGATTTCCAATAAATTTTTCTTTAAATTTCAAAAAAAATAAGTACAACTTGTAAATTTCCTGATATCTGCTTGTTTGAATTTTTTAAAATTTGATTATAACAAGACTATTTTTTATGAACCCACAGGAGAAAAAAAAGAGAACAAAATAGTTTGATTTGCTCAATAAATTTGCAATCCATTTGCTATCTATAAGCAGTGATCAGAGTATTAACTTAAAATGTAAGAGCTTATGTAGTTCATAATTGTCAATCACTTAAAAATTTATACTCATTTCCTACTGTTTTGTTATATGATTTTTTAATCTATCCTTTGAGGTCATCCCTCTGTCTAATTTATGTTAACTCCTTTCTTTTCAAACTGTGTTTGATTATATTTATAGAAATCAATCAGCTCTGGTGTCACTCTAGTTCTGATACAGACGGCTTAACATTACTTATTATTCACGTAAAAAATTCTGAGACTAATGCAAATGGATCTAGAATTTTAAAATATGCTGCTGATGATAATGGCTCCTCATGAGACAAGCTGTCAAAAGAGTGACTGCCACCTAAAATAAATGCTTTCCCACGGGCATTTTAAACCACCAGACTGAGGGAAATGTGATGTTTCAGACTCTGTATATCCCAAAATGAGATGTGTTGGAAAAACAAACTTCCTTTTTAGACAGACAGAAGGTCTATATCATTTTCAGAGAAGTCAAGTCTTAGGGCATAGCTAATGATGTTCAAAAGCTCATTTGAAATCACAGAAGGCAACAGATGACATTTATCTCATAAATTAACAAGACACTTTTATGACTTCAATCTGCATGAGTGGGCCAGTAGAAGGGGAGGAGAAGGAGGAGCAGGAAAAGGGGAAGAAAGAAGTAGGAGGAGGTGAGCGGAGCATGTAGCATTCTTTCTCATGCTTCCTTTCCCTTTGATCTGCAGATCATCTTTCCACTTTTGTGTGAGAAGACTTTTCCTGGAGAGATGCAACTCACAGGTGAACTCAACCCAGATAGGGATCCCACAACAGACCAAAGTACAGATATCACCAAAGACCAATTGTGGTGAACCAATAAGTTTAATGGGTATTGGGGTTATTTACAGTAATATGGGTGAGGGATTACTTACAGGAGCAGAAATGACTCAAAGATGCATTACTAAAGCCCTACCAGTGTCGGTGACAGTACACTGAAGTCAATAAGCTGTATTTTATTTACCTATATACAACTCTGTGGGGCATTTTTTTGAAATATGATTGATATGGGTGGGGTGTCCAAACCACTGTGGGTAGTCCTAACCCCTAGGCAGTCAGTTTGGTTTATATAAGAATGCAGGATGAACAAGCCTTTGGGACCAAGACAGTAAGCAGTATCTCTTCTTGGGTTCTGCTTTAGCTCTTGCTTCCAGGTTTTCTGCCCTGTGTTCCCTTGATGGTGGTCTGTAAGCTGTATGACAAATAAACCCTTTCTGCCCTGTCTTAGTCAATGTTCTATTGATGTGAAGGGACACCATGACACCATTACCAAAGCAACTCATAAAATAAAGCTCTTATTTGAGACTTGCTTACGGGTTCAGAGGTTCAGCCCATTGTCATGACATGGAGCGTGGTGGCACACAGGCAGACATGGTGTTGGAGAAATAACCGAGAGTACTACATCTGGATCTTCAGGCAGCAGGAAGAGACAGATACTGTGCCTGACATGGGCTTTTGAAACCTCAAAGCCCTTCTCCAGTGACACACTTCCTCCAACAAGGCATACATCCTAATCTTTTCAAATAATGCCACTTCTTGGTAACCATTCAAATCTATAAACCAACGGAGGGTATTCTTATTTAAACCACCACATTCTACTCCCTGGACCCATAGGCTTGTAGTCATATCATAATGCAAAAATGCAATCAGTATAACTTTAAAAGTCCCCATAGTCTGTAATAGTCTTAACACTGTTTAAAAGTCAAAAGTTCAAATATCTTCTGAGACTCATGGTAACTCCCTGTAAAGTCAAAATTAAAAAGTAAATCACATATTTCTGACATACAGTGGCAGAGAATTACATTATCATTCCAAAAAGAGAGGAAAGGGATCATAGTGAGGAAATATTGGACCAAAGCAAGACCAAAAAAACAGCTGTGAGAACTCCAAACTCTGCATCTCCACATCTGATGTCAAAGCTTCTTTTCAGCTTTGTTGACTACAACACAATTCTTTCTCTTGGGCTGATTCCATACCACATCTGAAGCTTTTTTTAGCAGGTATTCCACAACTGTGCCATCTCCAACATCCTGAGGTCTCCAAGGCAATCCAGGTTTCACTTTCACAGCTTCACATGATAGTCTCTCTCTGGTTCTTCATTGCAGGAACATCTCTGATACATGCCTGTGCTCAGCCACTTTTCTTAGCCACAGAGAAAGATTCTACAACCTTTTACTTGTATCTTTGACTCTAAAGCAAGAACCACATGGTCACAGCTGCCAAGTTATTTTGCTTGTTGGGGTTGAAACATGACCATTCCTAATTCAATTATATCTGCATCAGCTTTCCTGGGTGAGAACTGGACAAGGGTTTTCCTTCTTTGGATACCTGTTCTAAGTGAGCAAGAAAACAACCATATACATAGAGAGTACACAGCTGTGGTCAAAGTCTTTCTAGTCATTTCAAGTGTATTCCTGGGGGACTGTACACTCACATTCTACATTACCCGTAGCACTAGTGTCTTCCATGCTCCTATTAAGGTGGCCCATTAAGCCCTGCTTACAGTGTCCACTGCTTTAATAGTCCAAAGTCCCAAAGTCTTCCATCTTCTGCCAAACAAAAGCATGGTCAGGCCTGTTACAACAATGCCACAGTCCCTGGAACTAACTTCTGTCTTAGTCAGAGTTCTATTGCTGTAAAGGGACACCAGGATCAAGGTGACTAATGTAAAAGAAATTATTTAATTGGTGCTTGTTTACAGTTTCAGAGGTTTAGCCCACTGTTACTGCAGAGAGCATTGTGGCACACAGAAAAGCGTCATGATAGAGAAGCAGCTGAAAGTTCTGCATCCAGATCCACAATCTTTTCAAACAGTGCCCCTCTCTGGTGACCATTCAAATCTATGAGCCTATGGGGCCACTGTCATGCAAACCACCACACTCCTCAAGTTGATTTTGATCATAGTGTTTATCACACCAACAGAAAGCACTAATATACTATAGTACATTCCAATTCAGCCAACAGTCTTTCTGAATAAATAAAAAGTATTATCGGGTCTGAAAAATTATGTGCATAAACTTAGTACCACAATACCCTCAAGAATCAACCCAAATTCACCACAGATATCTGAAGGTTTTGAAAAGCACTCTACAAAATGTAAGATAAAAAATACTTAACAGTCAGATACAGTTTGGACTTCTTGGGGGACTCCTAACAGTCAAGCAGGGTCTGTCTCTGACCTTTGACTGGCTTTTGGGACCCTATTCTTCATACTGGGTTGCCTTGTCCAGCCTTAATACAAGGGGAAGTGCTTACCACAACTTGATATGTCATGTTTTGTTGATATCTATGGGGGGGGGGGGCTGCCCTTTTCTGAACAGAAAGAGAGGAGGAGTGGATTGGATGGAGGCAGAGGGGAGGTGGGGGATGGAATGGGAGGAGATGAGGGAGGGGAACTGGGTTCAGGATAAAATAAATAAATAGAAATAAAAAAATTTAACAAAAATATGACATGTCATAATTTCTACATAGAATTAAATCATGAATAATGATACAGATGTCATTACATTCTTACTGTGAAAACCTTAATGACTAGCATTCAAAATTTCAACTCCATAATTAAAGTTATTAGTTATTAAGTGATCTACCATCCCCATTAAGTATCTCAGTGTAATGAAACATTAGGAGTGTGGCCAGTGTTACAGATCATGACCCAATTATTTTTGACTCAGTGGCATAGCATTTTTGCATACATATAGGCTCCTCACATCTCCAAAAATAGACATGAGTGGATGACAGGGGGCACAGAAAGGGATGTGCTGATACTCTTTGCTTTCATTTCAAATATTTGCTCGTCAGTATTTTTTATTCTTCTCTGTGCCATGAGGCCATCAGATATACATCAAATAGAACTCTTTTGTTGTAGGTTCTGGCTATTAATAGCTGAGATGTCAGAAGTGGAAAACTGCTGAGATGTATGCTCCTCTGACTTCCCTGTGCTCTGTGGTTTGGCACTGATTGCATCCAGAACTTCTCTTGGCTGTGCCTCTGATTCACTGTAGCCCTTCCCTGCCCAAGTCTTCTTTTCTTAAGCCTGTTCACACTTGGTGGAAAGTTCCTTTCATTATTATGCCATTTTATACTTTCAGCCAATTCATTTCCATTTCCACAGGTTCCCTGTGGTGATCTTTGTTTGTCTGTTTGTTTTTTGACAGGGTTTTGTTACATAGCCCAGGCTCCCCTGGAGTGATCTGGTTAACATGCACCAACATTCCTTAATAGATTCCCTTTTATGGAAAGGTAAATGTTCATGGGAAAATAAAGTCCATTTTATAAAGGAAAGGGGCAGGCCAGAGATAGCTCAAGGGTAAAAATGTCTGAGCAGTCAAGCATGATGACCTGAGTCCAAGTCCTGGATCCACAAGGTTCAAGGGTAGAATCTAATTCCTGTAAGCTGTCCTGTGACCTCCGTATATGTGCCTGGAATCTGGTGATACCACCACCACACACATATACACAAACATACGAATAAAAATATAACAAAAGATTTAAAAAGTAAATAAAAGACTCCAACTTAAGTTTTCGAATATAAGGGGAAAGGGTTTAAGAATAATATTTTAATTAGGGAACTATATATCAATGTCATCTAAAGTTTTCAAATCCCTAGTCACAGAGTGAAAATAGTTTCATATCTATGATCTCAATGCTCAATCATTCTTGGTGTCGTAAAATCAATTTATTAAAAAAAGTTTCAAGTATTCAACCATGAAACGAGGCAGAATAAACAGAAATAAAACAAGTCCTCTATCTTATCTGGGTCCCTGGGTAATCTTCCATGTCACTCATGGAAGGCTGTTAATCAATTAAAACTGCTCCCAATGTGACATAAATTGTCATTTGCCATGTTAATAATGTTGGCAACACAAGAGTACTTTAAAAACACCTTTTTTAATGTTTTAAAAGATATGATTTTATAATACCTTATATATAACTAAAATTATGAAACTCCTTTGATATTTTATTTTATCCTCTTGCTATTTTTTCCATCATATATTCTACTCAAAATAAGTGATGTTAGAAGTATTTAGTTTTAAATAGGTTGTTATTAATTCTCAAGGGAAAAAAGTATATTAATCCTTGTCAGGTCAGTGACACTGTTTATACAATACATAAGGAACTAATTTGATTAAATTATTCATATATTATGGTTGCTTGAGAACAATTACTTGCTTCACTTACATTCTTGAAATTTTGTATTGAAATCTAAATTAACTCCTTTTGTCAAATTAGTCTACTTATTTCTTTTCTATCAATACTACACTCCTTCTGAGGTTCTACAGAAGATCGCCCTTGCCCTGGAAATTTTACTCCTACCCCTTGCCACTCCCATTTGTCCACACTCTGTCCACCCTTCATGTGTGCCCACTTCCTACAGCATCACTGGCCCCTGTTAGGGGTCATCTATGTACATTCAGGGCTCCCTTTCCAGCACTTCTCAGCTGACATTTAGTACAAGTCACCCATCGGTTAGTGATCTTGTATGACAGACTCTTTACCAAGAAAATTGACAGTTGCTCAAGCAGTAGAAAGTATCTCATTGTTCATCTATTAGAGCCAGTTTGTATCCATTGTAGAAGTGCTCAGTAAATGTCTGTGGTATCTTTAGGGGGGTAAATACCTTCATTTCCAGTGTTTACATTCATTTTGTCCTAATTAGCCTGACTGTTCACATAATGATGGGCTATCATATCACCACAGGGAATAGCTCTTTTTAATATATATTTTTATTTTATAATTAACTTAATTTCACATATCAGCCACAGATTCCCCTGTTCTCCCTCTTCCCAGCCCCCAGCCCTCCTCCCCAATCCACCCCCCATTCCCACCTCCTTCAAGGCAAGGTCTCCTCTGGGGAGTCAGCCCAGCCTGGTAGACTCAGTCAAGGCAGGCCAGTCCCCTCCTCCCTACACCAAAGCTGAGCAAAGTGTCCCAGCATAGGCCCCAGGCTCCAAACATGGTATGTACTCATGCACAAGTAGATACTAGATGTAAAGCAAAGGATAGACTGCACCTCACAACTCCAGGTAGGCTACCTAAAGAGGACCCTGAGAAAGACACAGGGATCACCCAAGGACGGAGATATGGATGAGATCTACATGAGCAAACTGGGGGTGGGGGTGGGGTAATGGAGGGCAAGGGTGGGGGAAAGAGAGCCTTGGGGAGCAGGAGGTACTAGATCAGGAGCAGAGTCGGAGAATGGAGAGGGAGATACCATAATGAATGAAGACCCCAGGGGAATAGGACGAAGCAGAGTGCTACAGAGGTCCCCAGAAATCCACAAAGATACCTTCACTGTAGACTAGTGGCAATGGTCGAGAGTGACTGAGCTGGCCTACTCTGGTGATCAGATGGCTGAACACCCTGGCTGTCATGATAGAACTCTCATTCAGTGACTGATGGAAGAAGATGCAGAGATCCACAGCCGAACCCCAAATGGAGCTCCGGGAGCCCAGTTGATGAGAGAGAGGAGGGATTGTATGAGTGAGAGATATTGAGACCATGATTGGAAAAAGCACCAGGACAAATAGCCAAACTAGTGGAAATGCATGAATTAAATAGCTCTTTAATCAAGTACTAACTATTCTTATGTGGAAGAGCTCTGATTAGACTTAAGAGACCTAGAATCCTGTCCCAAATCTTTTCCTATTCAATGTAAATCCAGCTCTTTCTTGTGTTTTTCTTGTTTTGCAGTTTGTTTATCCATATCAGCAGCACAGGATTTGAAATAACTTCCCAACCACAGAAAACTATGAGACTCAAATTACACAATGAGAAGATAGATAATTACCCAAACAAACAAAGGTATCATTGGTCAGAACAGGATCTAGGTTGTTATTCCAGGTAGCTCTACCTCCAGGCTATTGTACTACTATAGCTACAAACAGAAAAGGTGAACTTTGTATCTAGCCACCTAGTTCCAAATGGCTGCTCTTAGTCTTGCTTCCAACTCTGAGCTCTTAATGTTCCTCAGAAGTCTATTCATTGATGACATTCACTGACCAAAGTGCTGTCATTTCAAACTGGCCTTAGTCTGTATTAGAATGATTGGCAGGCAATCAGCCTAGAGATCCATGAAGATAGATTTTCCTTGCAGTCCAGAGCATAGACTCCATGGCAGCATTGGTGTACTTACTCTCATGCTCAGAGACACAGTTCCTGTTGTATCATTAGAAAAGTAAGTGTAATTTTATTTTAATTTCAGAATGAACCCACCAATACCACAGAATGAGAAATTATTTTTGTTTAATTTTGTTTTGATTTTCTATAAAGATCAGGATGCAACACATATATAAAGTATTTGAGGCAGTGAACCTTACAATGAACACAAATACCATAAATCTCAGAGCAGAAAATAAATTCCCTGTGTTTATCTCCTGCTCTGCTACCCCAATGGCCTGGGCTGTGTGTTTGCAATACAAAATTTTATTTGTTTTTCTTGTATTATACTTTACAGTTTCCTTCCTCAAAGTGTTAATCTCATGTAGATACTGAATTTAGAGAACCTTGAGACCCAGAGACATGGCAGAATGCAACTGAGGGAAGAGGCTCCAAAAGCATCAAAGCTGTTCTTGCTCCCCAGTTTCTCCAAACCACAGAGCTGTTTTTGGTGTTGTTTTGGTTTTTTGTTTGTTTGTTTGTTTTTTTCTCCAGAGCTAGCTTTCCCTGAGCACATCCAGATTGACAGCAGCTCCAGTCTCATTAGAGGCTACTAATCATCACCTCAGTATCTTTCTCAACAATGACATCTCCATCAGTGCTCCTCAACACAGTGAAAATTATTCTGTAATGTTTTCAAGAAATGTGCACTCATTGGTTCCCTTATCCTCATGTTGGAAGCAAAAATTGTATTGTTAACTAGGCTGTATTTCCACAGCCAGACCTTTAAGAGTAACAGTGATGACTGTGATGATGATAATGACGAAGATGATGATGATGATGATGATGACAATGACAATGACGACGATGACGACGATGATGATGATGATGATGATCATGATCATGATCATGATGATGAGAATGACAACAAAAATTATTTTCTCCTGGAATGTTTGGAGTCTTAGCAGTAAACTGGAATATTTTGATATAAAACCTTAACTTTCTTATGCTCACCTTGATTTCTATTATGACATAGTCTCAGAAATTTCACTCTATTGTTCCATCTTAACTTTTTTTTATATTCAGACATATCAATCACAAGGACTAATTTTATTCTTAGTGATCATAGGCAAAAGGGAGAGAGAGAGAACTGCCTGGAAGATGGAGCTAGGTTTGACTTTCCCTGAAACTATCTTTAATAAAGTGTTTTGTTTTGTTAAGTTCTTTTTTTTCCCTGTTTTTCTGTTTTGGTATATATTTGCATATCATCTCTGCCTAGGTAAGTAGAATAAATAAAAAAAAAAAAGATCTCTACCACCCTTGCCTCAGCCTCAGTGATTGGTCACCTGGGTGTTGACTCATGGCTTCTCTGCATCTCCCTTGCTTCTCTCTTAAAATCGTTCTCTGAATCTGCTTAGAGCTCACATTCGAGATAGATTAATAATTTTACAGTAAATAATTGACTTGTGAAGCAGAATACTTTGTAAGTCCTCCTTTCCCTCTTTATTGTGTAGATACATCGCAGCAGGCATGATTTCATACAATCAGATGTATGTAGTTCCAAGCAAGCTTACCTCCACTCGCGAAAATCTGAGCTAAGGTAGCAATGGCAATGAGAATAAATGTACAGGGAATAAATATACAAAATTGAAGTTAGCAAGATTGGGGGATATTGAGGTTCATGTCAATGATGGAGCCAACCAAGAAAACAAGAAGTTTGTTATAAACATGATAATTTCAAATTAGGTTTATAAAGCACTTGGTAGAAATAATACTTCCATGAAAAACCATAGGTTATTTAACAGTGCCAAGAATGGGATATTTACCTGTGAATTGTTGGTCAAAGGACCCAAGGATTCCCAAAGCAACACAAACTATTGACATTTCTCTTACTTGACCACCAGAACTAGATGGTAAAGTTCTGTTGCTGAATTTACCACACACTTTGGTTGTATAACATAAAGAAATCAAGCTGGAACTAAAGGCTTGCTCCCTGCTGGCTTGCTTTAACAGAGATCAAAGGTTCTGTGTAGACCACTGGGAGAGAAAAGATATCATTGTCTTTACCCAGCAGAAAAATCATGCATTCTATAAATACTGACCTACCAGGCAAGAAGTAACTACTGCTACAATAGTGGTATGACTGTTACAGGCTTAATCAACCATTTTCTGACTTAATTTGACTTGAAGTCTGGTTCACAGGAGGAAATCCATGCCTGGCACTCTAAACTTGGTCAAAATCCTTTGGCTGGGGAAGTAATAAACCCTGTGATGAAACTATTACTACTGTTAGCTAAATTATTAAAATTTAGTTACTAAATTACTATTAGTTAAAGGGACATATTATCAAACTGCCTTCTTAGTATTTATGTTTATATCCACATAATAATGATGGCTTGGTCAGCAGATTATTTATTTATTATTGATTTGTTTGTTTTCTTATTTATTTTTATAATGGACAGTGGTTAATTCAGAGACTCAAAACTGGTCAGTGTTGGGAATAAGTGCCTGTTGAGTGTTCATCTATAAATGGGACATTTGTATTATTTGGTCAGACATTCTGGGAAAATTGTGGAAAGAGGGGAGAAGAATATAATAGCTAAAGAATGGGGAGCAGTGCTGTGGAATGCTGTCCTCTGGACATCAAAGGGTGGGTGGTTGGTCTTCCTTGGATTGATGGTCTTCCTTGGGTGGGTTGATGATGTTCCTTGGGGTGGGGGTTGGTCTTCCCTGGGTGAGTAGATATTCTTTCTTAGGTGGTTGATCTTCCTTGGGTCAGTGATTGGTCTTACTTGACAGAAAATGGGGGAGACTGCCAGTCACTGTAGCAGTGAGTTATGAGTTGGTTTTAGCAGGACTATATGAACTTGTGGTGAGTGAAAGAACACTTACCCAAAATAAGAAATATTCTCATCTTCTCGGTGTATACAAATAATAAAATCCTTAACTTGAATTACATATTAAAGTCAAAGCCTAAAATCTCTTTCTCTTATATTTTTATTTTCTCTGTAACCAAAGATGGCCACTTCTTTGGCTCCCTTCCTTTCTTATTCTCACAAAGAATGCACCAAGAAGGCACACACTAAAAGAAAGTACTTATTCATTCAATGGGTTCATTTGGCCAAAAATGAAATTGCTGAATATGGCAGCAGAGGGAAGTTGGGAAGTTTGTTCAGTTTGTGAGAGGCAGCTTCATTTGCTCTATAACAGATATGAATTCTCCAGAATCAAGTATGACTTCACTGGGCAGAAAGCACAGCTTTGCAATAAGTAGCCTCATCATCCCTGGGTATGAGAAGCCAGATCATTTGAATTAGTATCACTATCAATCAGTAAATCTAAGAGTTGAAATAGTTTGCTGCAGCTACTGGTTTTGCAATGAGGCTGTCAGTACTAGTTGAACATGCAGAATTTGTGGGTCTTGCATCATTACAGGTATCAGAAATCCTAGAAGAGGAAGGATATGCATGTGGCCACAATGGAGATGACCTAGATAGACAATGCCATCATAGCATAGACTCATAGGTTGAATGTTCCAAGAGCTCAGGGATTGCTGGGATATGTGGTAGTTTGAAGGAGAATGGCCCCCATATCTCGTATATTTGAATACTTGTTTCCTAGTGAATAGAATTGTTTGGACAGGATTGGGAGGTGTGGCCTTATTTAAGGAGGTGTGTCACTGGGATCAGGCTTTGAGGTTTCAAAAGCAAATGTCATTCCAGGTTAGCTTTCTCTATCTAACACTTGTAGATCAAGATATAATCACTTAGCTATTACTCCATCACCATGCCTGCATACCTACTGCCATGCTTGTTTACATGATAGTCATAGGCTCTAACATTCTGTAACTGCAAGCCTCAAATAAAGGCTTTCTTCTGTAAATTTCCTTGGTCATGGTGTCTTATCACAATAGAAAAGCTAAGACAGAATGGTAGGAGTAATTGGTGTTGGCTATACAAAGAGTGCTTAGACATCCTTCTCAGTAGCCTCAAAATTCAGTAAAGGGAGATCATTAACTACTCATGAAGGAGAATCATTAATTGTCTTTGAAGGGGATCATTAATTACCAAAAGGTAGCAGGATGAGACTTCTTGGGTGTAGCTTTTATGAGATTTCTAGGAGATACAGTCTCACAGCAAACTCTTTTTTCCTTTGACTCTTATGATCTTTCCAGTCCCTCTTCTTCAATGATACCTGAGTGAAAGGTATGGTAGTGTTGTAAATGTATCAGTTGAGTACCACATAATCATAATCTCAGCATTTTGATTACCTATGTTTTTCTGTAATGGTCTCTGTCTGTTGTGTCAAAAAGTTCCTTTGATGAGGCCTGAGAACTATGTCATCACCATGTATAAGAATAAATATTTATGCCAGGAAGTCGTGGGCCTTTAATCTCAGCACTCAGGAGGCAGAGGTCGATAGATATCAGTTAGTTTGAGGCTGGCCTGGTCTACAGAGTGAGTTCCAGGACAGTCAGGGCTTTTATACAAAGAAACTCTGTCTCAAAAAACCAATAAAAATTTATAATGTATTTAGGAATTATACTGGATTAGTAAAACAATGATTATAGGCTTTCCTCATTGATTTGTGACCTAATTAGTCCTGGGTAATTGGCTAGGATTTTAGCACCAGGTATGTTTTTCCTCTTATTGGGAAGGCCTTAAATCCAATTAGAGATCTGTTGGTTACTGCAAAAATATGTGTGCCACTCAATGTCATCATGTTATGCTGGTCATTGTGGTTCACAGAGATCATAGCTGGGTAGGTGTTGCTTCCTTCTCTTTTACTATGAAAAATAGCTCTTTCAGTGGATACTTTCAGGTCTTATGTAGCTTGGGCCCTGTGTCCAAAGTGCATGGTGTCTTCAAAATAGGAACTTACTGTCCATCTCTTAAAGGGCACTGAGGGTAATAGGCTATAGTGATTTGGATATCTATTGGACAACCCTTACCAACAATTCAAGGAGGAGCTTCTCATGCCTGGTTTTGCTTTTTGTGTTACATGGTCTTGGCCCTTGTTTAAGGGAAGCATTATAAGCCCAGGTGAGTCTATTTTATTTGGACTATATAAGTGTGTACACAAAAAAACTTATATGTAATTTTAAGTAAATAGATAATAAATAATATGATTCCTTATGACTTTTTCCAGATATCCTTTCTATTGTTTTACCCTCTTTTCTCATTTTCCTTTGGTATTGATACCACCTCCCCAATTAAAGACATCCCCTATTCTGTTTTTCTCATTTTAAATTTTAAATCACGTGTACACTGCTAGTTCCCTCTCTATTGCTTCTCCACTCTCCATGGCCCTATTTTACTCTCTTGTTTTCAACATTAAAAAGCTGTGTACTCATATTGGAAGATTTGGAGCTAGGAAATGCAGATGAGAGATCTTGCTATCACACTTTCCAATTCCATCTATTGATGTGAAAAGTTCATGATTTAATTTTTCTTTACACAATGTATGCATATCACATATTCAGGATCCATTTGTTGGTTGTGGGGCATTTAGGGTGTTTCCATTTCCTAGCTATTGTATATAGGACAGCAATGAACATGCCTGAGCAAGTATCTGTAGAGGATGATATTGAGTCCTTCGGGCATATGCCAACAAGTGGTACAGCTGGATCATATGGTAGATTTATTTTTAGGTTTTTGAGAGTTTTCCACACTGATTTCCAGAGTGCTGTAATGGTTTATAGTCCCAGTAACAATGAATGAGGGCTCCCTTTTTCCCAAATTCTCTCCAGCATTTCTTGTTGGTTCTTCCATTGATCTTTGACATTATAGTTAGGGTAAAATGATACCTCAAAGTTGCTTTGATTTGCATTGCCCTAATTGCTAGGAATGATGAACTTTTTTTTGAGATTTATTTTAGCCACTTTTATCTCTTCTTGGAGAAACTCTCTGTTCAAATCTCAGTCCCAGTTTTGAATGGGTCATTTGTTATTTTGACTCTTTATTTTTTGAGTTCATTATATATTTCAGATATTAATCCTCTGTCATATGATAGCTGGCAAAGAACCTCTCCCATTCTTTAGGCTTCCTTTTCACTTGACTGATTATTTAGTTGTGCACTAGCCTTTAATTTAATAAATGAATAATTTAATTTAATAAATGAAGTTCCATTTGTCAACTGTTGGTTGCCAAGTTCTAGGCCAAAATCTCCTTCCTTACCCCTATATCTTTAAGGGTACTGATTATCTTTTCTTGTTTCATTACGTCAGGTTTCACATTTGAAATTCATTTCTTTGTACAAGGTGAGTGATATTTGTAGTCAGATGTCCCCTTGTGCCACCAACTCACAAATAATGACATGGAGACTTATTATTAATTATGAAAGCTTTGCTTAGCTTAGACTTTTTTCCCAACTAGCTCTTATAACTTAAATGAATCTATTTTTATTAAACTATGTTCTGTCACGTGGCTCAGTTATCTCTCTTCTGTACCATATGTCCAACTTCTTCAGTGTGTTACTGGTGTCTCCTTTACACCTAGATTCATCCTAAGTTCCGTTCTCTACCCAGAGTCCTGCCTATTCTCTCTTACTTAGCTATTGGCCATTCAACTCTTTATTAAACCAATCACAGTGACACATCTGCACACAGTGTAAACAAATATTTTGTGACAGATATTGGTCTAATTCCAGTCTTTTACAGGTAGACATCCGTTTTCTCCTAGCACTATCTGTCAAAAATGCTGTCTTTATTCAAGGATGTGTTTTTGGTATCATTGTCATATGTATATATTTGTCAAATAATGGCTATAGTTTTGGATCATGATATTTGAGTCTTCTATTTTGTCTCATTGATCTACATGTCTACTTTTGTGCCAAATCCATATTGGTTTTATTACTATGAATCTGAAATGGATATTAAGGTCTTAAATGGCAATACTTTGAGCATTGTTCTTTTTGCTCTGGGGTTTTGGGCTTTATGGCATCTTTTGTGGTTCACTATGAATTTGGACATTATTAAAAAGAGTGGGGATAGTGAACATCCCTGGGTTGTTCCTGATTTCAGAAGAATTGTTTCAAATTTTTTATCATTTAGATTGATGAGTTTCTCATGTAGCTTGTATTATACTGTGGTATGTTCTCTCTACTTCTCTCACTACAACCTTTATCATAAATGCATGTTTGACTTTCTCAAAGGCTTTTAAAAATTATTGAGATTTTCATGCAATTTATGCATTTAAGTCCATTTATGTGAATTATAGCATTTATTGACTTGCATATATTGAACCATCTAGTATCTCTGGGATAAAGCCAACTTGGTTGTGCTGGAAAATTTTTTGATATATGTCTGTATTTGGTTTACATGTATTTTATTGAGCATTTAAAATTTGTAGCTGGGTTTATCAGGGTATTGGCCCATAGTTTGTTTTCTTCCTTCCTTCCTTCCTTCCTTCCTTCCTTCCTTCCTTCCTTCCTTCCTTCCATCCTTTCTACCTTTCTATCTTACTTTTTTATTTCTTCCATCTTTCTTTCTTTCCTCCCTGTTTCATTTTTTCATTCCTTCATCTCTCTTCACCTGGTTTTGATATTAGAGTGATACTGGCTTCATTGAAGATGTTGGGGATTGTTCCCTTCGTTTCTATTTTTTTTAAATAATATTTTAAGAAGGATTAGCTATAAATCTTTTTTGAAATTCTGGTAGAATTCACTGAAAATTCATCTGGGCATTTTGTTTAGTTTGAAGACTTTTTACTCTTTCAATCTCATTTGTTTTACTTCTGTTTAGGTTGTTGAGTTCTTGGTTTAGCTGATTCTAGTAATTTTTCCTTTTCTTTTAGATTTTACAGCTTAATAGAGTATAGATTTTTAAAGTATTTCCTTATAATATTCTAAATTTCTTCAGTGTTTAATTTAATGTCTCCCTGTTCATTTCCGACTCTGTTAATTTAGATAATCTCATTATTTTTGTCAGTTGCACCAAAAGTCTGTCAATTTTTTTTATCTTCCCTAAAAACCACTTTTTAGATTTATTGATTCTTTGCATGTTTTCATTTCCTTAATTTTGGCTCTGAAATCTATCATTCTTTTCCATCTTCTTGATTTGGCTCTCATTGGTTCTTTTTAAAATGCATTATTAAGTCATATATTTGTAATCTCTCTGACTTTTTTTTATTTTGCAATACAATTCAGTTCTACATATCAGCCACGGATTTCTTTGTTCTCCCCCCCCCCCCGCCCCCCCTCAACTTCCCGCCAGCCCACCCGCATTCTCACCTCCTCCAGGGCAAAGCCTCCCCCGCGGACTGAGATCAATCTGGTAGACTCAGTTCAGGTAGGTCCAGTCCCCTCCTCCCAAGCCTAGCCAAGCGACCCTGCCTAGGCCCCAAGTTTCAAACAGCCAACTCATGCAATGAGCACAGGACCTGGTCCCACTGCCTGGATGCCTCCCAAACAGATCAAGCCAATCAGCTGTCTCACCCATTCAGAGGGCCTGATCCAGTTGGGGACCCCTCAGCCATTGGTTCATAGTTCATGTGTTTCCATTCGTTTGGCTATTTGTCCCTGTGCTTTATCCAACCTTGGTCTCAACAATTCTCGTTCATATAAACCCTCCTCTTTCTCACTAATTGGACTCCCAGAGCTCCACCTGGGGCCTAGCCATGGATCTCTGCATCCAGATCCCTCAGTTGGATGGGGTTTCTAGCACAACAATTAGGGTGTTTGGCCATCCCATCACCAGAGTAGGTCAGTTCGGGCTGTCTCTCAACCATTGCCAGCAGTCTGTTGTGTGGGTATCTTTGTGGATTTCTGTGGGCCTCTCTAGCACTTTTCTTCTTCCTATTCTCATGTGGTCTTCATTTACCATGTTCTCCTATGCCTTGTTCTTCCTCTCTGTTGTTGATCCAGCTGGGATCTCCCGCTACCCCAAGCTTTCTTTCCCTCAACCCTCGCCTTTCATTACCCCCACTCATGTCCAGGCTGTTCATGTAGATCTCTTCCATTTCTCCGTCATTGGGCGATCCCCATGTCTTTCTTGAGGTCCTGTTTTCCAGGTAGCCTCCCTGGTGATGTGAGTAGCAATCTAGCAATCCTTGTTCCACATCTAGTATACTCCTATGAGTGAGTACATACCATGTTTGTCTTTCTGAGTCTGGGTTACCTCACTCAGGATGATTGTTTCTAGATCCATCCATTTGGCTGCAAACCTCATGATGTCATGGTTTTTCTCTGCTGAGTAGTATTCCATTGTGTATTTGTACCACATTTTGTTTATCCATTCTTCAGTTGAAGGGCATCTAGGTTGTTTCCATGTTCTGGCTATTACAAACAATGCTGATATGAACATAGCTGAACAAATGCTCTTGTGGTATGATTGAGCATTCCTTGGGTATATGCCCAAGAGTGGTATAGCTGGATCTTGGGGGAGATTGATTCCCAATTTTCTAAGAAAGCACCATATTTATTTCCAAAGTGGTTATACAAGCTTATATTCCCACCAGCAGTGGAGGAGAGTTCCCCTAGCTCCACATCCTCTCCAGCATAAGGTGTCTTCAGTGTTTTTGATATTAGCCATACTGACAGGTGTAAGGTGATATCTCAGAGTTGTTTTGATTTGCATTTCCCTGATGACTAGGGATGTTGAGCAATTCTTTAAATGTCTGTCAACCATTTGAGTTTCCTCTGTTGAGAATTCTCTGTTTAGTTCTAGAGCCCATTTCTTAATTGGACTGTTGGGCATTTTATTTTGATGTCTAATTTCTTGAGTTACTTATATATTCTGGATATCAGTCCTCTGTCAGATGTGGGGTTGGTGAAGATCTTTTCCCATTCTGTAGGCTGTCACTTTGCCTTGTTGATCATATCCTTTGCTCCACAAAAGCTTCTCAGTTTCAAAAGGTCCCATTGATTGATTGTTTCTCTCAGTGTCTGTGCTACTGGTGTTATATTTAGGAAGTGATCTCCTATGCCATTGCATTCAACACTACCTCCTATTTTCTCTTCTAGCAGGTTCAGAGTAGCTGGATTTATGTTGAGGTCCTTGATCCACTTGGACTTAAGTTTTGTGCACGGTGATAGATATGGATCTATTTGCAGCCTTCTACATGTTGATATCCAGTTATGCCAGCACCATTCGTTGAAGATGCTTTCTTTTTTCCATTGTGCACTTTTGACTTTGTCAAAAATTATATGTTCATAGGTGTGTGGATTAATTTCGGGGTCGTCAATTCGATTCCATTGGTCCACATGTCGGTTTTTATGCCAGTACCAAGCTGTTTTTATTACTGTAGCTCTATAGTAGAACTTGAAGTCAGGGATTGTGATGCCTCCAGAGGTTGTGTTATTGTACAGGATTCTTTCGGCTATCCTGGGTTTTTTGTTTTTCCATATGAAGTTGAGTATTATTCTTTCCAGGTCTGTGAGAATTGTGTTGGTATTTTGATGGGGATTGCATTGAATCTGTAGATTGCTTGTGGTAAGATTGCTGTTTTTGCTATGTTAGTCCTGCCTATCTATGAGCATGGGAGATCTTTCCATTTTCTGACATCTTCTTCAATTTCTTTCTTCAGAGTCTTAAAGTTCTTGTCATATAGGTCCTTCACTTGCTTGGTTAGTGTTACCCCAAGACATTTTATGTCATTTGTGGCTATTGTAAAGGGTGATGTATCTCTGATTTTCTTCTCAGCTTCTTTGTCCATTGTATATAGGAGGGCTACTGATTTTTTTGAGTTGATCTTGTATCCTGCTATGTTGCTGAAGGTGTTTATAGGCTGTATCAGTTCCTTGGTGGAATCTTTGGGGTCACTCAAGTATACTATCATGTCATCTGCAAATAGGGAAAGCTTGACTTCTTCCTTTCCAATTTGTATCCCCTTAATCTCCTTATGTTGTCTTATTGCTCTGGCTAGAACTTCAAGTACTATATTGAATAAGTATGAGGAGAGCGGACAGCCTTGCCTCGTTCCTGATTTTAGTGGAATTGCTTTGAGTTTCTCTCCATTTACTTCGATGTTGGCTGTTGGCTTGCTGTATATTGCCTATATTATGTTTAGGTATGTTCCCTGCATTCCTGATCACTCCAAGACCTTTATCATGAACGGGTGTTGGATTTTGTCAAATGCCTTTTCTGCATCTAGTGAGATGATCATGTGGTTTTTTTCTTTGAGTTTGTTTATATGGTGCATTACATTGATGGACTTTTGTATGTTGAACCACCCTTGCATCCCTGGAATGAAGCCTACTTGATCATGGTGGACAATTGTTTTGATGTGTTCTTGGAGTCTGTTTGCCAGTATTTTATTGAGTATTTTTGCATCAATGTTCATGAGGGAGATCGGTCTGTAGTTCTCTTTCTTTGTTGTATCCTTGTTTTGCTTAGGAATCAAGGTAATTGTAGCCTCATAGAAGGAGTTTGGTAATGTTCCTTCTGTTTCTATTGTGTGGAACAATTTAGAGAGTATTGGTAGTAACTCTTCTTTGAAGATCTGGTAGAATTCTGTGCTGAAACCATCTGGTCCTGGGCTTTTTTTGGTTGGGAGACTTTTAATGACTGTTTCTATTTCCTTAGGTGTTATTGGACTATTTAAATAGTTTATCTGGTCTTGATTTAACTTAGGTATGTGGTACCTATCCAGAAAGTTATCCAATTCTTTTAGATTTTCCAATTTTGTGGAGTAGAGGTTTTTGAAGTATAACCTGATGATTCTCTGGATTTCCTCAATGTCTGTTGTTATGTCCCCCTTTTCATTTCTGATTTTATTGATTTGGATGCTGTCTCTCTGTCTTTTGGTTAGTTTGGATAAGGGCTTGTCTATCTTGTTGATTTTCTCAAAGAACCAACTCTTTCTTTCATTAATTTTTTGTATTGTTCTCTTTGTTTCTATTTTATTGATTTCAGCTCTCACTTTGATAATTTCCTGGCGTCTATTTTTCCTGGGAGACTTTGCTTCTTCTTGTTCTAGAGCTTTCAGGTGTGCTCTTAAGTCACTAGTGTGAGATTTCCCCAACTTCTTTATATGGGCATTTAGTGCTATGAATTTCCCTCTTAGTACTGCTTTCATAGTGTCCCATAGGTTTGGGTATGCAGTGTCTTCATTTTCGTTGGTCTCTGGGAAGTCTTTAATTTCTTTCTTTATTTCTTCCTTAACCCTTTGGTGATTCAGTTGAGTATTATTCAGTTTCCATGAGATTGTAGGTTTTCTGTAGTTTTTGTTGTTGTTGAAATCTAACTTTAGACCATGGTGGTCTGATAGAACACAGGAGGTTATTCCAATTGTTTTGTATCTGTTGCGATTTGTCTTGTGGCCAAGTATGTGGTCGATTTTAGAGATTCTTTTTTGTTAGGATGGAATGTTCTGTAGATGTCGATTAAGTCCATTTGGGTCATGACATCAGTTAAGTCCTTTATTTCTCTGTTAAGTTTCGATTTGGGAGATCTGTCCAGTGGTGAAAGTGGGGTGTTGAGGCCTCCCACTATTAATGTGTGGGGTTTTATATGTGATTTAAGCTTTAGTAATGTTTCTTTTACATACGTGGGTTCCCTTGTGTTTGGAGCATAAATGTTCAGAATTGAGACTTCATCTTGGTGGATCTTTCCTGTGATGAGTATGTAATGCCCTTCTTGATCTCTTTTGATTGATTTTAGTTTGAAGTCTATTTTGCTGGATATCAGGATGGCTACACCCACTTGTTTCTTAAGACCATTTGATTGGAAAGTCTTTTCCCAGCCTTTTATTTTTAGGTAGTGTCTATCTTTGAATTTGAGATGTGTTTCCTGTATGCAGCAGAAAGATGGATCCTGCTTTAGTATCCATTCTGTAAGCCTATGTCTTTTTATAGGTGAATTAAGTCCATTGATATTGAGGGATATTAATGACCAGTGATTGTTCATTCCTGTTATTTTTGGTGGTAATGTGTGTGTACTTCTTTTCATTGGGGTTTACTGCTGTGGCTTTATCTATTGCCTGTATTTTCGAGTGTGTATTCAACTTCCTTAGGTTGGAATTTTCCTTCTAGTGCTTTCTGTAGGGCTGGGTTTGTGGATAAGTATTATTTAAATCTGGCTTTGTCTTGGAATGTCTTGGTCACTCCGTCTATGATGATTGAAAGTTTTGCTGGGTATATTAGTCTAGGCTGGCATCCATGGTCTCTCAGTGTCTGCATTACATCTGTCCAGGTCCTTCTGGCTTTCAAAGTCTGAGAAATCGGGTGTTATTCTGATGGGTTTGTCTTTATAAGTCACTTGGCCTTTTTCCTTTGCTGCTCTTAATATTCTTTCTTTATTCTGTACGTTTAGTTGTTTAATTATTATATGGCGAGGGGACTTTTTTTGGGGTTCTACTCTGTTTGGTGTTGTATGGGCTTTTTGTATCTTCATAGGCATTTCCTTCTTTAAGTTGGGAAAATTTTCTTCTATGATCTTGTTGAATATGTTTTCTGTGCCCTTGAGTTGGTATTCTTCTCCTTTTTCTACCCCTATTATTCATAGGTTTGGTCTTTTCATGGTGTCCCAAATTTCTTGGACATTTTGGTTCATGACTTTGTTGGCTTTAGTGTTTTCTTTGACTGATGAATCTATTTCTTCTATTGTATCTTTAACGTCAGACATCCTCTCTTCCATCTCTTGCATTCTGTTGGTTCTACTTGCATCTGAAGTTCCTGTTCATTTACTCATATTTTCTATTTCCAGCATTCCCTCTGTTTGTGTCTTCTTCATTTTTCCTGTTTCCCTTTTCAGGTCTTGGACTGTTTCCTTCATTTGTTTCATTGCTTTTTCTTGATTTTCTTTCAGTACTTTATTGTTTTCTTCCAGGACTTTGTTGTTTTCTTCTAATTTGTTTGCCCTTTCCTCTAGTTTTTTTTTTGTCTTTTCCTCTACACAAGCCTCTAGCTTCTTCATGATGTCATTCATAAGGCTGTTTTCTTCTACTTCTTCCATTTCTTGATGTTCAGGTCTAGATGTTGGAGGAGGGCTAGGTTCTGGTGATGCTGTATTGCTCTTCATTTTGTTGTATGTATTTCTGCCTTGATGTCTGCCCATCTCCTTGTGGTTCGTTCTTGGTCTTATCAGCGCACTTGTTTCAGACAGAGCTGACAGATTCAGGAAGTCTCTCTCTCTTGTCCAGATGGGAACTCTCTTGTCCAAATGGGAACTCTGGGGCAGGATAGGAGCTCTTGTCCAGACGGGAAGTCCGGGGTAGGATGGGAGCTCTTGTCCAAAAGGGAAGTCTGGGGCAGAATGGGCGCTCTTGTCCAGAAGGGAAGTCCAGGGCAGGATGGGAGCTGGAGGCTGGTCTCTAAGTCTCAGGAAGTGGCTGGGGTCTTGGGCGGATGGGCGTGGGGACAGGGTGTGGAGATTGCAGGGTCTGCCTGGGGTCTTGGAGAAGGGGATCCTTCCTGGTGACGCTAGAAGGGAATCTGCCCAGTGGCCAGAACCTGGGGCCAAGTTGGGCAGGTCTTCCCCGGAGTGGCTGGTGCCCAGGGATGGGGTCCGGGCTGAGCCAGGGCACTCACCTCTGGTCCAGAAGGAAAGTCCAGGGCAGGATGGGAGCTGGAGGCCAGCCTCTAAGTCTCAGGAAGTGGCTGGGGTCTTGGGTGGATGGGTGTGGGGGCAGGGCATGGAGATTGCAGGGTCTGCCAGGGGTCTTGGAGAAGGGGATCCTTCCCAGTGGGGCTAGAAGGGAACTTGCCCAGTGACCAGAACCTGTGGCCAAGTTGGGCAGGTCTTCCCCGCAGTGGCTGGTGCCCAGGGATGGGGTCTGGGCTGAGCCAGGACACTCACCTCTGGTCCAGAAGGGAAGTCCGGGGCAGGATCTCTCTCTGACTTTTTAATGCAGATACTTATAGCTATACATTTCCCTCCTAAGAATGCTTTTAATGAGTCACAAGGGTTTTGTTGTTGTGCTGTGTTTCCAATTTCATTTAATTTCAGAAATTTTTTCTTGATTTCTTCTGTCAGTGATGAGCGGTTTAATATCCATGGGTTTGTATACTTACTAGCAATTTGTTAGCTATTTATTTTAAGTCTTATTGCATTGTGGTCAGATAGGCTTCATAGGATTATTTAAATATTTCTAAATTTGTTAAGAGTTGTTTTATGACTCAATATGTGATCTAGTTAAAGAAGCTCCCATGTGTAGCTAGAGTTTTCCTGCCTGGCCCACAGTCAGGACAAATCTCTCTCACCTGCCAGTCCCACAGCTGCTCAAACCCGACCAAGTAAACACAGAGACTTACATTGGTTGCAAACTGTATGGCCGTGACAGGCTTCTTGCTAACTGTTCTTTTTTTTGGTTTTTCAAGACAGGGTTTCTCTGTGTAGCTTTGCTGAAGTTTGAAAGCCCTATAATTTCTGTGCTCTGTGCTTGGTGCTCAACATTTTTAAGGGACCAAAGGGTAACATAATGATTACATCAGGTTACCAGGTCAATGAGAGAGGGCTAACTTTCTCCAGGAAACTGGAAGTGGAAAACTGAAATCTTTTTCTGAGGGACATGAGGAAAATGCACTTCCCAATACCATTCTAGAGAAATATCAGATGCCAAGTTCAGACAGGACAGCAGAATTCTAAGCAACCAGGCCAAAGACAAGCTTCATAAGCTTCTACTGGCAGAGAGAGCCTCCAAAGAGTGAGGCTTCATCCTTCAATCCTTATGCTTTGTGCTCTAAAGGTCCTTAGAAAAAGTAAGAATTATCTTTTTTTTTAAAGATTTATTTATTATGCATACAGTATTCTGCCTGTGTACCAGAAGAGGGCACCAGATCTCATTACAGATGGTTGTGAGCCACCATGTGGTTGCTGGGAATTGAACTCAGGACCCCTGGATCTCTTCAGCCCGTAAGAATTATCTTATGTGCTCATTTCTTGATCAAAACTTTCCATTATTTCTACCATTACCCTCTGGAGAGCATAAATGCCCCAATGGGAAACTCAGCAAATGTACCTACAAATAGACGGGCTTCTTCTGGTTCTCACATGTATGCCTCCCTGGGAGTCTGGACATGCTGCTTTATGACTGACTTTTTATCTTTGTGATTATATATAGTGAACAGAGGATAAAAGGGAAATTCAAGTTTTTCTTTAAATATAAGGAAACTGTGAGTAGATTTGCCTTAAGATGCAGCTACACCACTCTTGGGTATGTACCCAAAGGACACCACACCCTACTACAGAGACAATCTGCTCTATCCATAATAGCAGGGAATTGGAAACAACATAGATATATATTGATGGATGAAAAAAATTGTACATTTATATGGTGAAATGCTACTCAGCTCTTAAAAAAACAAACAAGCCGGGCGGTGGTGGCGCACGCCTTTAATCCCAGCACTCGGGAGGCAGAGCCAGGCGGATCTCTGTGAGTTCGAGGCCAGCCTGGGCTACCAAGTGAGTTCCAGGAAAGGCGCAAAGCTACACAGAGAAACCCTGTCTCGAAAAACCAAAAAAAAAAAAAAAAAAAAAACAACAAACAAACAAAATCATGAAATTTGTAGGAAAATGAATAGAGCTAGAAAACATTCTAAGTGAGGAAATCCAGACAACAAGAAGACAAATATGGTATGTATTTTCTAATGTGTGGATGTTAGCTTTTAAATCTTCAACAAGCAGGCTACAATCCATATAACCACAGAGATTAGGTACAGGGTAAGGGACTAGGAGGGAGGGTAGGATCTACTGTGGAAGACTAATTAGGATATAATAGTTATAGTTATAGTTGAAGATTAGATAGTTATAGTTAAAGATTAGTTATAGTTTTCCTTGTTAATAATTTTAGAAAAGAAACTCACTAAAGAGGTGTAAGTGTATAAATTTGAAAGACATTATAAGATAGTTCTGTTAGTAATATAAGTTAGGACAGAAAGTGAATCAGGTACATTTTGGACTTACCAAAATAGGACAGATAATGGAATTATTTTCTCTGAGTTTGTCAAATGCAAATGGACTAGACATTGTTTAGGTATTTATTGCTTGTATATATTGTATATAGTTATTGTACTCTTTGTATGTAGTTTTTCTTATATTAGTTATAACTTTTTTCCTTTTTTCTTTTTATTAAAATAGATAGGGGGAATATGGTGATATTTTATTTGTGCTGAAATGTGATTTTATTTGTATATTAATAAATAAAGTGCCTGGGGGGTCAGAGCTAATAGCAAGCCATAGCAGAAGTCTGGCAGTGGTAGCACATGCCCTTAATCCGATCACATGACAGGCAGATCTCTGTGTGTTCAAGGACACCACCAGCATGGAGACACACGCCTTTAATCTCAATACCAACCATAGAAGACCTGGAGGTCTATATAGATAGGCAGTGATGAGGAGGTCATGTGGTTGGGTTTACAACCAATGAGAAGGCAGAACAGGAAGTCAATAAAAAGACAGACACACAGGAATTAGGTCTCTTTCTGAGGGGAAGGACGGCAGCTTCAGCAGGTGGTAAGAAGGTGGTCTTGGTCTCAGCTTTTGGCTACTGCTCTCTGACCTCTGGGGCTTTTAATTCTGCATTTGGCTCTGTGTTTCTTATTTAATAAGACCTTTCAGAATTGCATCTACAGAAGAGGAACTAGGGTATATAATTGTGGATGGATGGGGTATTGGAACAGGAAGATCAAATGGAAAGGGAAGAAAAGAGTGGGGTAAGGGAGGAAAAACTAAGGGCCATTTGGAGGCCCATATGGAAACTTACTACAGTAGAGGCTTCTTAAAATATATACATATAAGAAAGAAATCTAAATGGAATCACCAAAAAACAGGGAGACAAAGCTCAAACTGGACATCCCTTACCACAAAATAAAACCTCCAGTAACATGAATGGGTTATATCTACTTGAATTGTTAGCTAAAGGGGCCCCATGGAAACCCCTAAACAATACAGGCTATTGTCAAGGCTATTGGTTGCCCTCCACAAACCGATTGCAATGTCCTATTGCCAAAGACAACACCTCCATAGCTCACTGAACATGGAGAAGTCTAGCTGGTACCAGTCTATAGCCTTCACCCCTATATGCTAGTTTTCATGGCACTGGAAGGTACTCCTCACACTACCAGAAGAGAAAGATAAGCACCAACCTAGCTACAAAATCTTCTATTTCCTGGGATGACCTGCTTGTACATATACTGGTGCAATGGTGGTACAAAAGTTATGAGAATAACAAATCACTATCTGATTGGATTTAAGGTCCACTTCATGAGGTGAACCTCATGTCTAACAATGGGTGGCCAAGAACTAAGTAGGCCATGGACTTAGGGGAAACCAAATACTACTGCTCTGTTAAAGGAACACAGCAATAAAATGACTCCTAACAAACACACCAGAATAGGACAAGACATACAAATAAAAAAAATAGACAGTGAAAAAGTACAAGAAACACACAGATGCAGGAGCACACACTCGCACACACCAAAAAATCCCATAAGAACACAAAACCAGAAGCCATAATATGTAACATACATAAGCAAACCATAGTATCACATGTATGTGTACATATACAGCATGGAAGCTTAATTTTTTTTCACAAAATTCTCAGATACCAAAGAGACTTTGTTTTGTTATATAGTGATGCTTGTATGTATAGTTCTAATATTTCTGTACTGGGATCTTTCAAAAGTTTCTGGTGGGTGCTATGATATTTCTCATCTCTAACTCACACACAGAAAACCTTGGAAAAGCTGACCCCTTTCTCCTAACAATGACAAGGTGTACTAGAAATAACTTGGGTGGAGATGGGGACAATGTGAGGTTATTAGTGGGCAACTGGTCAATCCCAGTGACTCTTGCATTCCCTGGAGATAAAATAGTCCCCTCACTAACCAAGGAGAAGACATCAAATTGGATTATTTTAAGGAATATCTGTTAAAAAGAGACTGTGCACAACCCTTTTCTCAAAGATCATGATCCTCAGTAAGTTATCTTTCTGTTTCATGATGCTATTATTTGAATCAGTATTAATAATTTTTAGTCTGTTAAAGCAAATGACAGGAAGATTGTTTATGGCAGAGAATATACTGAAGTTATCCCAGAGCTCTTCACCGGGCCCTGTAAGGGACAGAATGGGAGATGGGGGTTATTGTGGTGACCATGCAGGGCCACAGCCTTTCATGAATTTCTTAGTAGTAAAATGGTTCAGTATTAAGAATGATGGAGAAACTTGAAATCTGAAGTGTGTTTTATTTTATGTGAAGAGGAAACAGATTTGAATTATACCCGCATGGATTCATTTAGCTCTTTTTTCAAACAAATATTTTGAATGTAATTTAAGTGATTGTCACTGTGCTGTTGGGATCACAGAGTCGAGTGGCACAGCCCTGCTCTTGTGTACTTCAGATTCTAACAGCACTGGGTCTGGACAGCAATAAGCAAACAATAATTTCAATGGAGAATGATAAGTTTATGGTGGACTTGGGCGCAAAGTATAGAGGGAGACAGACCTGTGATTTTCAAAACCTCAGAAGTAAAAGAATGGAGGATGAGGAGGACAGCATGTGGAGTGGGGTCATCTCAGGGACAGACTGGGGTGAGGAGGGCAGATGTGCAGTGGGGTCATCTCAGGGACAGACTGGGGTGAGGAAAATTTTTCAGAAGAAATTTTTCCTGTCTGTACTTATCTCAAAAAGGTGCTCAGACTCCAGTGTGTGCATTTAGCTCAGAGGAAAGCGGTGGTATCACTAACAAGATCTGGATGCTTCAGTGTTACACTCGTCTACATGTGCTTCACAAACCTCAGCCCAGACAGCATACCACAAAAGTTGGAATGCAGAAACAACTCTGACATCTGGCCAGTGTTCTGTGGCAGTTGGGGGGTGCACACAGATGTAGGGCAGAGACAGTCTCACACTATTTTTGTCCTTTTAGAAAAAGTACCTTTTTCTTTTTTTTAATTATGGTTTTATTATTTAAAACAATTTTAAGATTTAAATATATTTTGATCATATCTTCCCCTCCCTCAAGTTCTCCCAGATCCTCCTCCCTTCCTCATTTTTTTCTTAAAAATTGTGTTATACAAGCGATTTCTTTCTGTTATTGAGGTAATTTATTTGAAAATGAGCTTACAACTATTTTTAAAATTCTCAGGTTCTTCCTTTACTGTGGCAAATACCAATAGATAAGGATTTTATAAAAAAAAGTTTTGGGGGATACTTTTTAGTAGTGTTATGAGGCCTTGAGATAAGAATAATTGCAAAACTATCATTATTTCAAAGCAGCAGGGTTTGAGTCCTTGCACCATCTACTAAGAATGTAGTCATGGCCCAATTACTGAGTATCCAAATGGCCCATTTGCTCTTTTGGAACATGCACTCCTGAATTGAGACCTTGCAGAGTCACCATGTGCGAAGAATGAACATACTGGTCACCAGCTTGGTCTGGATGACATCAGCCTGGAATAGAAAAATCATCAAGACTTCCCCATATTTCCCTTCTTTATATTCATGCTGATCTTAAATAATAGTAGAGGTTTTCAGTTACCCAATGGCTAGTTTTATGAATGGTAAACAAGTGATTATATGTCTTAATACTCTGTCATTTTTTTTAGCATCAATTTCCTTAAATTCAGATGTCATACAGTCAGAAAACCTTCTCCTGAGCCCCGACTCCCTGGCAGAACCTGTTGTAATGAGTCCCAAGGCATCTTCAGGTTCGTCAACTTGAGTTTAGAAGCTGAAAGTTTAGGCAAACACATAGTGTTGAAAGCCACAGCACCCTCTGTCTACCACTTCCAAGGTACGAACACTATGTGAAAAGGCCTTCGGGAGCTTTGAGTTTCCTATTTGCCTGTTCCTTACCTCTGGGTATAATGGGAAGCTCTAAAGAAGATTATAAGGTAATGATGTATTAGGATTAATGCTTCAAAATCATTTTTATTAAGGTAATGATTTTCTTATAAGATTATGCCACAAATTAGACAATATTTTCTTCTAGCAGAAGTTCTGCATATGCGAGGCTGTCTAGAAAGATATCACTATCTACTTTAAAATATTGATTCTTCCAAACAAGTAGTTACGGTCCATCAAACAACCTGCTTAATGTTTATTTCAATTTTCATCCAGTTAAAATTAAGAATTTTTAAAGAATTAATTCTTGAATTTTGTGCAGGGGTGTAGGTGTCTTTGAGAGAATAAACTTACATGAAAAATACAAACTAAGGATACCACCTTTGGTTTGTGTACAGTCACTGTAGCTGCTCAGAGTTTTCCAAGTGGGACTTGCTACAACAATTGAGTGTTGTGGTACTAAAGATACAAAGGCATTCATAAAACACAACACTAGAATGTTTTAGTATTGGGTAACATATTCAAGAAGTGACTTGGTCATTTTAAAAACAATAGGAAAGTTAAAGTTTATTTCACACAAGTAATTGATGTTGATATGGATGTCACTCACTGGAATATAGCACCCACATTCCCACCCTGGAGATTACATAATTACCCATGTGCCCTGGCAATCTGAACTTATATACTAGACCTGTCTAGATTTATCTGTTCTGAGATTCGTGCTTTGGTTTTGATCACATGAACTTTTGACATTCTAGTGTGTGTGTGTGTGTGTGTGTGTGTGTGTGTGTGTGTGTGTGTGTGTGTGAGAGAGAGAGAGAGAGAGAGAGAGAGAGAGAGAGAGAGAGAGACAGAATATATCATGCATTGTGTATTTCCCTGCCCATGGATATAGGGGTTGTTTTGAAAGACTACATGCAATGTCACAGCGTGTTTGTACATGTCTCCTTGCAGATATTCCTAACTTTCTCCAATATGTTCACCACTGGAATGTGTGCCTCTTCTCTCTCTCTCTCTCTCTCTCTCTCTCTCTCTCTCTCATCTCTCTCTCTCTCTCTCTCTCTCTCTCGCACACACACAAACATAAACACACACACACATCTGAGCATGCATACTCTTCTTACGTGTTCAGAGTTCTTGTCCCTTTATACAATTTTCATATTTGTTACTGGTGGATTTTTGTTTTATTTTCAGTATAAATACATTGTTATTTTCATTGAGTTTTAAATTTTAATTTCCTTCACAACTAGTTAGATAGAACATTTGCTCACATGTTGTTATTTAAATTTCTTCTGGTCATTTTATTAGTTTATTTGTATTGATTTATAGAAGTTTTTCAATTATTATATCATGACTATTAGGTTTGTTGAAATATTCTTGTTATGGTGTTGTGCTTTCATTTTCATTATAGGAGCCTGTGCTGGTTACTTTTGTCAATTTGACACAGAGTAGAGTAATTTGAAAGATGAGAACCACAATTGAGAAAAGGCCTCTGTAAGATTGAGCTGCTATGGGATTTTCTTAATTAGTAATTGATAGGGGAGGATCCAGCCCACTCTGGGTAGGGACACCCCTGGGTTGGTGGTCCTGATGTGTGTAAGAAAGCAGAATGAATGAGCATGAGGACAAATCCAGTAAGCAGCACCCTTTCATGGCCTCTGCATCAGTTCCAGCCTCCAGGTTTCTCTCTTCCTTGAGTTCCTGTCTTGGCTGATGAACAATGATGTGGAAATGTAAGCCAAATTACCCGTTCCTGCCAGACTTGATAAAACACTTGTGTCTCGAAAAACCAAAAAAAAAAAAAAAAAACAAAAAACCAAAAAAAAAAAAAAAAAAAAAACACTTGTCATGGTGTTTTATCACAACAAAAGTAATCTTAACTAAGACAGAGCCCATTGTTGGATTGAAACTTAGAAGTTTAAGATTTACTTATTATTATTTTATATGTATAAGTATTTTGCCTGCATAGATGATTGTTCAGCACAAACCTGCCTAGTGCCCACAGACCAGAAGAGGGTGCTAGATCTTTTGTAACTTGAATTCAGATGGTTGATGGGAGTTGCTGTGTGATGGGAGCCAAACCTGAAGCCTCTGTAAGAACAGTAAGTATTCTTAATCACTGAGCCATCTCTCCAACCCTGAATTTTAAAATCACGTCAGTGATTTAATAAGTCTCTTCTCCTGGCCTTTTTGCATCTTGCTAAAGAAACCTCTTTCAATGTTCATACTGAAAATTTTGTATATTTTATTCTAAGAATTTTAAAGTTTTACTGTTCACTTATTGAATGTCAGTCTACTCAGAATTAGTTCACGTATTTGCAACACATCAATTTGCGATGCCTGCATCATACACAGTTGCCTGATACGCATGGTTATCTTTCTATTTTTGTTACACTGACTGATTTGTGTATCCATCAGACAGTTTTGTACTACCCCAGCAGCTCTGTGACATTAAGAACCTTCATGAGCGAGAAGGGAAGGATTTGTTGTTGTTTTCAGTGTTGCACTCTGCCACTGAGTCTAATCCCAGGCTGTTAATGTTGACTATGGTTTTCAACACTCCTTTGGCTTTTCTTAACCATTTCATCTTCTGCAGTGTAAGTGCTAGGTAAGCTCTATAAGAATTTGTTATTTTAAATGGTATCATCTGGGAACTTTGAGATTAATTTCGGGAAATATACTTCATGATGATTAGTAGTGTGTATTTTATTTAGATGTATTTATTAGATCTGTCATTCCATGTTGATCACTCCTAGTCTGAAAATTAAATATCCCAAATATACTAACATCTGAAATGTCTTGAATATATGATTCTAAATATAAAAGATTCTGGAAAAGATGAAACAGGACAGTGATTGCCAGGTATAAGTGTGAAGAGGCAAAGCATGGAGAATTTTAGGCTACTCTGTATAATGATAGACACATAATTTTACATTAATCTGAACCCAAAAGGAAGCACAAAGCCAAGAGTGAGCCCACTTGTAAGCTCTGGGTTTAGGAGTCTGTTACAATTGCTGTAACAGAATCCTGAAGCTATATATCTTATAAATACAGAGATTTACTAAATTTATTTAGATAATTTATTTAGATTTATTTATTATCTAGTTGGTTTATATAATTGACTAAATTATTTCTTAAGTTTTCCCAGATTTGGAAACTAAAAACCCAAGACTTGATGGTGCCATTCTTCCATGTATGGTGAAGTCTTCTTTGTCTATGTCACAACATGATAGATTGCACCATGGAAAGACAGCACAAAAGACAGATCACATGATAAGGCAGGAAACCAGAAAGTAAAGATGAACTGGTCTTTTTCTTTTCTTTTTTTTTTCTTGATAACAATTCAATCTTGCAAAAAGTAATTCTTGAAGGAAACAAGCATTAAATTCTTTGAAGCATAAATCATCAATGGCTTAATTTTTTCACCCTAAACTGTACTTCTAAAAGGTCCTAGTACCTAGTACTGTCATACTGAGGGCCAAGCTTCTTACATATGAACTCTGGGAACAAATCCCACCCAGGTCTTGGCAAGTGAGATCAGTATTTCACTGTGTCCGCACCATTCTCAGTCAGTACACCTCTTTGGTGCAGCTTTCCGACAGTCTTCTGATATGCATGCATAGGGAAAGAACAACAGGTTCAGCTCAGCTCTTCTCTATAAACTAGGCCCCAGCCTTGTTCACAGCCTTGCTCACAGGGCAATCTGATGGCAGCGTTTTCCCAGCTGAGGGTTTCTTTTCCCAAATGATTTCAGTTTGTGTCAATCTGATATAAAACTGGTCAGCACACCAGCCATTAGTAATGAAGGAGAAAACAGTTTCAAACCTTCCTGTTTATTTTTCTGGCACATGTACTCTTTTGCCAAACCATTTCATTCTTACCCTATCCCTATTTCAATCAATACCCCAAGATGTAGTATATTAAACACTCAATGTGGTCACATAAGGTGTCCTCTATCTCCTGAACAAAAGTGTTGCCAAGATGTAAGAGGAATCCTAATTGCTTAATCTCTTTTCCATTCACACTATATCAACATCTTCTCTGAACAAAAGTTAGTAATAATTTGATCTTTCAAAACAGCCTATAGCTTTTTAGTTGTTAATATAAATGTTTCTCCCCTATGGATTTGTCTTACCTCTACTGGACATAACCATGGATTGTTTATGAATTCTCATACTTTATGTTTGTATTAGCTAATTTTATGTTGACCACTGGCTATCAATCACTGACCAAATGTATATAAAATTTAAATATTAAATAAAAACTCAAAGTCCAGAGAGGGCAGCCCTAGGCTTTGTAGTCCTCCCATAACTCTGACTTTCTGTTGTTCCCATTAAGCTATGGTGACCATAATTTTTTTGTAATTTAGAAATTGAAACTTCTGTCAGAGTCTATAACACTCTAGGGGATAAAGGGAAAGATTAGCATGGACTGGAAATGCTAGAAGTTCTAGCACATTTTTTTGGTGGGAACAATGTAGCAGCATATTTTAAATTCAGACTGTTTTCACAGGGAAGCTTGTGTTTGATAGTTGTTCAATGTTTTCAAATAGTTTTAAATGAAGTAGTAGCTAAAGACAATCTGGGATGTGACCTATGTGAAACTTCTAGGTATTAACAAACTAAACCAATTCTAAATTATTTTCTCATTTTACCAGTTTGGCCTGACGTGTGACACAAGTGAACACAGTCTTTAGGATGATAGAGCAAGCCACCCAAGAACCAGGGTAGCTGATTGTCTGTAGAAGCAGCTGGCCTGCAGTGTGTTAATTTCATCAGGCTCTACTCTCTTTCGTAATGTAAGGTGAAAAGCCTTGAACAGATTGGCTTCAGCAGGCAACTGTTTGTGAAAAAAAATTAAGTGCTCTATCTGTAAATGTCACAATTTTGCCTGCCCTCAATGTCTCATATTTGTGCCACCCAAAGCATTCACTCTGTGATCTATGCTGTCAAGTATTCTTAGCTATGACAGTGAATTTACAATGACAATCCAGAGTCCCAACTTCGATTTCAAAGTGTATTTATAGAAGAGAACAAAAGGAACATGGCCTCCTGAACTCAGCTTATTTCATGCTGTAATTATTCTAATTTCTCAGGCACTGAGAAATCTCAAATAATTCACAGAAACGGAATGCAGAAGAACCATAAAGATGACAGCTTCTGGGCTGGGGTGTGGCTGAGTGAGACACTGCTTGCCTAGCATACATGAGCCTTGAGTTCTATCTCTAGAACCCACACACAAAAATGAAAATATATCAAATATTTTTAAATAACGAAATTAATAGGTGGCAAATGACTCAATTTCAGTGTTTTCTATCACTTTATTGTAGGCTACTTTAAGTAGATAGTGCAGTATGAGTCTTAATGGCTTGAGAAAAGAAACCAAAAGGTGAAATCACAAAGCTCAGACCATTGTTATTTGATTAGTTATATTTTATTTCCTTTGACCCAACAAATCTCTTCTCCGCACTTCCCAGTATTATGGCCAAAGAATGATCATATGGCTTTCTGTCATAGATGAGAGTCTGAAAACCAAGATCTGCAGATGTGTGTGACAGAATTACTATGGGGTATGTAGGGAGATTACAAATGCAAAAGCCTTAGAAATATTTTACCCACTGAAAAATCAGAGACCTAGCTCTTAATGTCCCACAGAAGATCATGCAGGTGCCATGGTCCAGTGAGAAATGTGCTGGGTGTGGTGCTTGTTCACAGCAGAGTTAAAAGTCTAACTCTAAGAAGCAGGAAGAGTTTGTTTTTATGTTAGCAATTGTTTGGTTTCATAGACAGCATAGGATGGACAGGATGGAGGCTGGCATCAGAAGCTGCAACCCACGTGGATGGAGGATGCATTAGTCTGTTTTGTGTCGCTGTGGCAAAGAAGGTTTAAGAATGTTGCTGGTATTCTCATAACGTCCTCCTTGCTGCATCAGAAACAAAACATGGTGAAGTGGGAAGGGAATTGGTTTTAAGCAAATGGGGCAAAGTATATTTTGAGTTTGCTTTAAAACAAAATCTGTTTGCTTCCAGAAGTAAGTCAGTCTGCCAGATAAGCACTGGTCACTGTGGGTTTGAGGCTGGTGCCTACAAAATCTAATGTTATCTCATCTCTCCATACTTTGCATAGGGTCTGCCACCTCACTAGCCACCATATGAGCCATTGGCAGCACACTTAACACACAGCCAAACAAAGCACAGGACTGGAATTTTTGTACCATCCTGCAGCCTCTTTTGGAATAGACAGGTGGTGTTAATTATCATCAGTCAATGGGTTCATCAATTATGCATGCATAATGAAATATCAAAAAATATCCTAACTTGTAGTTTGGTGACAAGTTGATGCCTGAAATATATCTGGAAACCATGTTCTTTTCCCTTTCTTTCTTCCTTTCTTCCTTCCTTCCTTCCTTCCTTCCTTCCTTCCTTCCTTCCTCCCTTCCCTCCCTCTCTTCCTCCTTCCCTCCCTCCCTCCCTTCCTTCCTTTCTGTCTCTCTGTCTCTGTCTCTCTCCCCCCTCACTCCCTCCCTTCTTTCCATTCTTTCTTGCTTCCTTTTTCACATCTCGACTACAGGTTCCCTTCCATTCTTCCCTCCCACTCCCTCACCTCCCCCCCCCCACTGCTTCCCTTCTGCAGTCTCCCATCCACTCCTGCATTCTGTTCAGAAAAGGGCAGTCCTCCCATGGGTATCAGCAAAACATGGCATGTCAAGTTGCAGTAAGACTAGCCCCTCCCTTCATATTAAGGCTGGACAGAGCTGCACAGTATGGAGGATAGGGTTCTAAAATAAAGCAAAAGAGTCAGAGACAGCCCACTGTTAGGACCCCTACAAGAAGACCAAGCTACACCATTGAAACACATATGCAGAGGGTCTAGGTCAGTCCCATGTAGGCTCCCTGGTTGTTGGTTTTGTCTCTGTGAGTCACTTTGAGCTCAGGTTAGCTAATTTTGTGGGGTTTATTATGGTGTCCTTGACACCTCTGACTCCTACAATCCTTCTTCCCCTTATTCTTCAAGATCCCCTGAGTGCTGCCATATGTTTGGCTGGGGTCTCGGCTTCTGTTTCCATCATTTGTTAGATGAAGCCTCTCTGATGTCAATTTGGCTAGGCACTAATTCCAGCACATCCCACAACCAAGTCATTTTGTACATTGAAGGTTATGTGGTTGGGTTAGTGTCCAGATCCCTCTGCTGGAAATCTTGCCGGGTCACAGGAGATGACCAGTTCTGGCTATGTATCCCCTATTGCTAGGAGTCTTAGCGGGGGTCACTCTTGTGGATTACTGGGAGTTTCCCTTAGACTAGATTTGTACCTCACTCCCAAGTGCCTCCGTTTCCAGTCATCTCTTTCAGTACTCTCACCCTCCATCCTCCACACCTGATCCCTCATGTTCCAATCCCCACCTGCCCCCAGTACAACCATGAAATCTATTTCCCTGGAAGGCACATTCTTAGCTGTGCCTGTGCCTCTCTTCTTTTGGTCTTACCATATATAATAAAGAAGCAATAACAGCTAAATGGTTTTCTAGACCATTCTGTGAGCACTTTTAGAAAATTATTGAACCTAAGAGCGGTTTGTAAGGGACCTCGATTTATAGCTGGTTGGAGAAGTTATAGGAAAGCCTAGGATTTGCTATTAGTATTTAAGGTGGGGGAAGGGTTGCAGAACTGAGCCCTTTGTAAGCTCCAGCGAGGCACAGATTTGTAGAATGTACACACACACACACACACACACACACACACACACACACGCTCACACACACACTCACACCCACAAACCCTCTGGGATTACTTCTTATCCGAGTGTTCTCATGTGCCTTTGAGTTGATAGTTTCTATTCTTCAGGTAGAAGCTGCAGAGAAACATGAAGGGGGATATTGCAAAGCCCCCAAAATAAAACCAGATCTTGATTTACTAGTGGCTCATGATGGGATGAGAAATTTAACATCAGGCTCTGTCAGAGGTTTCCCAATGTCATACCCTTGCCAGGGACTCCTTGCTATGACTCTAAAGAAAAGCCACATTCATGAGAGGAAAGACAAGCACCCAAGGATTAGTGGAAATTAGTCGTCAAATGTCATTACACATTTCTAAGTTATGGGGATGAGGGGTGGAAATACAACTTTATGATTTGAAAATCCTCTCCAGAAACACAGTATGACATTTTATTTAAACCTTCATTGTGGTGGTATTTTACTTGTACTGAAATGTGATTTTAATTGTATGTCAATAAATAAAGTTGCCTGGGGGTCAGAGCTATTAGAGCCATAGCAAGAGCGTGGTGGTGGTGGTGCATGCCTTTAATCCCACCACTTGGTAGACAGAGCTAGGTAGATCTCTGTGTGTTCAAGGATACAGCCAACATTGGAGACACACGCCTTTAATCTCAATACCATAGAGGACCTGGAGGGCTGTATATACAGCAGTCATGTGTTTAGGTTTACAACCAATAAGAAGGCAGAACAGACAGTCTATATAAAGACGAACAGACACGAAGTAGGCCCTTTTCGGAGAGCTCTCTTGGCTGAAGCAGGAAGGGTAAGGCTCTTACCTCTGACCTCTTGGCTTTCTTCTCTGAATCGGCTCTGTGTTTCTTATTTAATAAGATGGTTGGTTACATCTACATTTGGTGCCCAACGTGACAAGAATCCATTAAAAACTGCTTAACTTGGCTTGGCAGCAGGTCCGGTTTCCCGCTTGGGCTGCCGGCTCCCTAGCCCAGGGCCCAGGTCGGCTTGGCCTCAGGCCGGACTAACCTTGAGCTACTTGCTTAAAGCCAGTGCTACAAACAACTCAGGCCTGCCCTGCTGAACAGGGCCCCTGCCTGTAAAGCCAACACACGTGGTTGGAGCTTAAGGTAGTTAGAGCCAAGGCTTGACTAGGCTCAAGCAGGAACACGTGGCTGAATTCAAGCTCTTAGGCAGAACTTGTGGCTATGCTCTCTCTCTCTCTCTCTCTCTCTCTCTCTCTCTCTCTCTCTCTCTCTCTCTCTCTCTCTCTCTCTCTCTCTGGATTCACACCTCGGACACTAGGTGGCTGTTTTGAAATTCCCTTGGATTTGTACTGTTCTACGAGGACTTGGTAAGTCACTTAACATATCAGATATTTTAAAGGAAACTATTTAAAAGAGAGATTTTTCCCACACTTCATTTCTCTCTCTTGGCATATTTAGAGTTTTCACATAGATCTTCCATATTTAAAGCTTAGTTCTCAATATATTTTATTTCTAAATATTTATGTACTAATATTGTTTTTCCTGTATAGACCCTATGAGGTATTAGCTTATAATCACAATTGTTAGTGTTAATTCTTTTGTGATTTGTAAAATATTTTCAACTAATCTGTATTAATTATTTTAAAATAGCATGATGAGTTAAATGTATTAAGTGATAGTAGCTATGCTTGTCTTGATGATAACTTTAGTGAGATTGCTCCCACTGTTTCCTCATTTTACACAACTCTTAAGGTATTTATTACCAACTATGAAATATTTCCAACCATTCATTTTGATATGGTTTCAATGTTTGTGCTTTCTCTAAACTTCACATTAGAATTTTAATATCCAGAGTAGCATTATTAAGAGATTGAGTGCCAGATAATGGTGGTGCATGCCTTTAATCCCAGCACTCAGGAGGCAGAGCCAGGCAGATAGATGTCTGTGAGTTTGAGGCCAGCCTGGTCTACAGAGAAAGATCCAGGACAGGCACCAAAACTACACAGAGGAACCCTATCCTTTTGGGAGTTAGTAAATTCTAACGCAGCCCTCATGAATGATATTAGCAAATTTATGTAAAGATAGTGTTCTACTTTCATGTTTGTTCTTTTTATAAAATACCCCAACAACAAGCAACTTAGATGAAAACAGGCTTATGGTAGTTCATAGTTCCAAGATAAAAATCTATCACCATGAGGATATCACAGTGGCAAAAGCTTGAGACTGATGGTGACATCATATCACAGTCAAGGGCAGAATTAGAGAAGTGATCATACATAAGCTCACTTGCTTGCTTGCGCTCAGCTAAATTTCTACATTCTTGTACGTTTCAGAACCCCAAGCCTATGGAATGATGTCATCCATAGTGGCCCAAGTCTTCCCATGTCATTTAACTTAAGGCAATCCCAACAGGCATGCCATAAACCAGCCCAATCTGCATTGGGTTTCTCACTGAGACTCTTAGGTGTTGTTAAGTTTTGCCTGTGGGGCGTTTACCCACCAACCCACAGCTCCCCAGAGTTTTCTTGAGTGCGAGCAGCAGGAAATATTAGATAGAAGGATTTATTGCAGAGAATCTTGCGGAGATAAACAGATAGAAAATAAAGGATAGCCTCGAGAGGGCCTGGAACCTTTTCCAATGGGCCCAACTGTCTTTGCCCCAGGGTTTTTATAGAGATGCCAAGGGGTGTAGCAAAAGACCTCCTCCCCCAGCACAGCCAAGTGCAGACCATCTCAGACACCTGCACTCAGGCCCATGGTCCTAATCATCCTTTATGTTGACCTGCTGGGTAAAGCCACGAGGAACCCAAGAATGGGCTCCCACATTTGCCAAGTAAACAATGAAAGCTAACCATCACAAACTAGAAAGAACAATCAAAAATACTATCAAATTACCCCCTAACTTGTCATATAGCAATCTCTTCTGGGATAAAATCATCCATCTTGGAGGGAAGCTTGTTTAGATGAAGGATGTTTAAAAGGGGTAAACACAGTATTCTAAGGGGAGGTGAAACATTCCATTTTGACAATAAGCTTGATAAACTCAAGAATAGCTTCAGAAGTCCCAGAAATGGACCAGATTCACCAGGCCCCTCCTTCTCCAGGTATATATGTAAACTGCAAGGATGGACAACTGAGGGTCACTCAGACAAGCTGAGCTCCTACAGCAAGCAGATATTAACCAAATGGTTGAAAGAGGCATTGATGAACTGAGCTACCTGAAAGTGGCTTAGACTAACTGAACTTCCTGCAAAGGACACTCTCCAACCTGTTGAGCTGCCTGCTAGTTGTGAAATGCTTTTCAGGTTTCCAGATTTTATAAGTTGTCAGCCATGCTTGTAGGCTTGGATGGTACAGCTATCTCTGAGTCATTTCTGCCGCCGTGAGTAACACTACTTATCCATATTCCTGTAAGTAACTCCAATAAAATTCATTGGTTTACTAAGTGGGACTCTGGTGGTATCATTACTTTTGCCTGTAATAGGTTCCCCATCTGGGGTGGGAAGACATTTGTTCACAATTTCCCATAAACAGTATCATGCAACAAACCTACACCGGCTTTCATTTCACCATTTTTTTTTAACAATTTTGCCACTTCTTTAGTAATATTTTGTAACCTGTACTTTTAAAATTTTGGTAAATAGAATTATTATTATTATTATTATTATTATTATTATTATTATTATTATTATTATTATTTGAGACAGGAATCACTATGTAACTCTGGATGACCTAGAACATTTTTTATAGACAAGACTAGCTTCAAATGCACAGAGATCTGTCTGCCTCTGCCTTCTTAATGCTGGGATTAAGGGATTATACCACTATGCCTGACCATATTGCTACATATGTTTTTATTCATTGAAACAAATTGTTCAAATTATTACCTATTCAGTTATACCATTCAATTTTCAATTCTTTTGTTTGATGCCCTTTGACATTCTTATGCTCCAGTTCCCTTTATTAGTTTCTTATTAGAATTTTTATAGATCTCCTCATGTGTTTGTGTTTTGAGACTCACTTTGGAATGAGGTGAGTTCTTCATGGCAAGCTAATTATAGAATGCTTGTGAATGAAAGTCAGGTGCTTGCTCCAGGCTGGTGGAATTTTATTTTTAAACTGATATGCATGCTCTCTTTGAGCTTTTTTTTTTGTGTGTGTGTGTGTGTGTTTGTGTGTGTATGTGTGTGTGTGTGTGTGTGTGTGTGTGTGTGTGTGTGTGTGTATGTTTCTCTACAGACAGTGGGGATAGACAACAATGCATTGAACTATTTTTAATTTAAAGATGATAATGATGATGATGATTAATGTGTATGCATGCATGTATATGTGTCTATGTGTGTGGGTTTGCTCACATATGCATCACTGCAGACAAATGAGGACAGCCAGGTTTCCACACGTCATACTCAAGTCATCAGGTTTGTGAGGCAAGCCTTCTACCAACTGTGACATCCCAACATCCCAGTGTTCTGAACTATTCCCTTGTCCCTTTACATCAGGCCAGACAACCAGATGGGTCTTCCACATATACCTCAGCTGTATGATTCTTCATGCATCCGTATCTTTTTCTGGTTCTCAAAGCTGAAATATGTGCAGAATACTATGTTCCCACTTTACCATTAAGGTATTTTAGGTTTTTGTATTAGAATAGTGAGGTGCTCCATGATCTGTCATACAGTGATGCTCTTGTGTCATTTTCCCTATCTCAGAATCAGATTATTCTCTTTTTAGTTAAATTTCAGGGTCCTGCTGTGGGATGGTCTGTATGTCAAATTGCTCTGATTGGTCAATAAATAAAACACTGATTGGCCAGTGGCCAGGCAGGAAGTAGGCGGGACAAGGAGAGAGGAGAATTCTGGGAAGTGGAAGGCTGAGTGGGAGAGACACTGCCAGCTGCCACCATGACAAGCAGCATATGAAGATGCTGGTAAGCCATGAGCCACATGGCAAGGTATAGATTTATAGAAATGGATTAATTTAAGATAGAAGAACAGTTAGCAAAAAGACTGCCATGGCCATACAGTTTGTAAATAATATAAGCATCTGTGTGTTTATTTTATAAGTGGGCTGTCGGACTGTCGGCTTAGAGGGACCTGGAGAGAAAACTCCAGCTACAAATGGCGTCCAACGTGTTGACAAGAGTTTCCACCTAAAACCTGATTAAAAAAAAAAAAAGTTTCTAAAACGGAGCTAAAAACAGTTCCTAGTTCTCTCTCTCAAGTTAGTGGCAGCCTATGTGTTTGAGCTACTATGGCAGGTTCCTGGCGTACATGCTCGACCTGCAGTATGGCGGGAATGAGGCCTCTGCAAGTGGCACATTAAGCTGTGTGGTGGATTTAGCCATTGCTAATACAAAACGAAAAAAGAGGTTTCTGGCTACACGCTGCTTGGATAAAAGCATAGACCCATGATGGCTCCCAGAGCTGGCGGTAAATGTACCACCTCCATGTTGGGAAGCTGAGGTGGGCGGAGCCAGCAGCCACAGTGCCATTTCAGTCTTAGAATGCTGCAGATTAAATCAGTAGGTTCAAGGTAATCTAAAAAATAAGCCACTTAAAGATGGCTATCACACAGAGAATCTGGATTATGTTCTCTTTGATATTCATAACTGAAGAAAAACATTTGATTGCAAAAGCTGTTGAGTTATGCCAAAATGTATATTTTAAAGGTACCTTGACTTCAAAATTTGGATGCAAGGATATGTTGCTTTGGAAAGGAGGTTCTGCTTTTGTTTCCACAGAAAGACAGAGGCTATGTATTTGTTCCAGATTAAGATACATCAGGTTTGACCAGCCAAGACCCCCTGAAAGGTCTCTGATGACACCAAGGCCCAGATGGCCCAACATCCAGAATCGTTTCAAGGCAACTGACTCAGACAATACACCCTCACGGACTACTCCATGATCCTAAAATTTTCTTTGTGTCCCCATAAGATACAGAGCCCCCCTCCAGCAGGAAGTAGTAAGAGAAGCTATGCCCACATTCCCAAATATGCCAAGCTGGCTTTGGAGATGTGTAAAAGTTAAAACCTTCCTTTAAAAAAAAAAAAGAAAGAAAAGGGGAAGTGCTGTGGGATGGTCTGTATGTCAAATTGCTCTGATTGGTCAATAAATAAAACACTGATTGGCCAGTGGCCAGGCAGGAAGTAGGCAGGACAAGGAGAGAGGAGAATTCTGGGAAGTGGAAGGCTGAGTGGGAGAGACACTGTCAGCTGCCACCATGACAAGCTGCATGTGAAGATGCCGGTAAGCCATGAGCCACATGGCAAGGTATAGATTTATAGAAATGGATTAATTTAAGATAGAAGAACAGTTAGCAAGAAGCCTGCCATGGCCATACAGTTTGTAAGCAATATAAGTCTCTGTGTTTGCTTTGTTGGGTCTGAGCGGCTGTGGGATTGGCGGGTGGTAGATATTTGTCCTGACTGTGGGCCAGGCAGGAAAACTGTAGCTACAGGGTCCCAAAAGTTTTCTGGCTCCCAAAAAGGCCTCTTGCTTTATTGTCTCTTTAGATGTTTTTAGGAAAGTAATGTGGGGCTATAGAGATAGCTAAGCAGTTAAAAGGGTGCACTGCTCTTTCAGAGGACCAGATTCTGGTTTCCAGCACCCATGTGGAGTGACTCACAACCACTTGCAATGCTTCAGGGCTCTGAAGCCTCTAGCCTCTGTAACAATGTGCACTTATTCTTCTAAAAACATGTTTAGAAGATGAGGATATATTTCGTTCCTATAAGATACAAACCACAGTTCAGTCCATAGGGAATAGATGACTCAAATGCTACTGTGATAGTCACTCTTTCACATTTGTTACGGTTGCCCTCTCGGCACAAGAGGCATTTCTTAGTAAGTTTGGTCTTCATAAAGCTTCATTAAATGAGTCCCAAACATTTGGTTGTGACATTCTGTGTCCTCTATAATATTAGCATTCTAAGGACACCAATAAATTTAACCTAAATTCTCACAGGTGTTGCCAAGATAATTTCCCATTACTATAGTCATGAAAACAGACAATGGCTTCTAGGAAAAATGGTGATTTGAAATATGTATTGCTGCTTTACTGAAATCTTATTATATGGAAAACATACTTAACAAGTTTTAAATAAAAGTTCTAACAAGAGCAGTATTTGCTTTGATGTAGATGTGATAGTGATAAGAAAGAGATGAGTATGGGATGAGGGCATCTAACTTTAGCTGTACTGACTAGGATAACCTAACCACCACAGGATAGATTGTACTTCAGTTTTAGAGGTACTAAACTTAGAGGATTTAAATAAGGTACTTTTTATATTTGCTCTGCAAGCTAAATTTTACCTTGTATTGATGTTGAAACAATTACTGATTTGTTGTCCAATAGCATTTTAAATTTCATTACAATATATACAATTCAGTAAATGTATTTTATTTGTTCAAGCAACTCTTGTAGAGCAGAGTATCTTGTTGCATGAAGAATTGTAGCTAGAGTTTTCCTGCCTGGCCCACAGTCAGGGTAAATCTCTGCCACCCGCCAGTCCCACAACCTCTCAGACCCGACCAAGTAAACACAGAGACTTATATTGGTTACAAACTGTATGGCCATGGCAGGCTTTTTGCTAACTGTTTTTGCAGCTTAAATTAATCCATTTCTATTAATCTATACCTTGCCACATGGCTCGTGGCTTACCGGCATCTTCACATGTGGCTTGTCATGGTGGCGGCTGGCAGTGTCTCTTTCACCCAGCTTCCTGTTCTCTCAATTCTCCTCTCTGTTAGTCCTGCCTATACTTTCTGCCTGGCCACTGACCAATCAGTGATTTATTCATTGACCAATCAGCAACACATTTGACATACAGACCATCCCACAAATGGCATCCAACGTGGTGGCAAGAGTTTCCACCTAAAACCTGAAAAAAAAGATTCTAAAACGGAGCTAAAAGCAGTTCCTAATTGTCTCTTTCAAGTTAGCAGCAGCCTGCCGGTTTGAGCTACTGACGGGTTCCTAGCGTGCATGCTCAACCTGCAGTATGGTGGGAATGAGGCCTCTAAAAGTGACACATTAAGCTATGTGGTGGATTTAGCCTTTGCTAGTACAAAACAAGCAAACAAACAAAAAAAAAGAGGTTTCTGGGCTACACACTGCTTTGATAGAAGCATAGACCCACTATTTCTGAGAGTTGATGGCTCCTAGAGCTGACAGAAAATGTATCACCGCCATGTTGGGAAGCTGAAGTGGGCGGAGCCAGCAGCCACAGCGCCAGCGCCGTTTCAGGCTTAGAAGGCTGCAGTTCAAAACAATAGGCTCAAGCTAATATAAAAAAATAAGCCACGTAAAGATGGCTACCACACAGAAAATCTGGATTATGTTCTCTTTGATATTCGTAACTAAAAAAAAACCATTTGATTACAAAAGCTGTTGAGTTATGCCAAAATGTATATTTTAAAGGTACCTTGACTTCAAAATTTGGATATAAGGATATGTTGCTTTGGAAAGGAGATTCTGCTTTTGTTCTCAAAGAAAACCAGAGGCTATGGATTTGTTCCAGATTAAGACACATCAGGTTTGACCAGCCAAGACCACCTGAAAGGTCTCTGATGACACCATGGCCCAGATGATCCAACATCCAGAACCGTTTCAAGGCAACTGGCTCAGACGATACACCCTCATGGACTACTCCATAACCCTAAAATATTCTTTGTGTCCCCATAAGATACAGCACCCCCCTCCAGCAGGAAGTAGTAAAAGAAGCTACGCCCAAATTCCCAAATACACCAAGCTGACTTTTGAGATGTGTAAAGGTTAAAACCTTCCTTTTAAGAAAGAAAAAGGGGAAGTGCTGTGGGATGGTCTGTATGTCAAATGTGTTGCTGATTGGTCAATGAATAAATCACTGATTGGTCAGTGGCCAGGCAGAAAGTATAACCAATATAAGTCTCTGTGTTTACTTGGTCAGGTTTGAGCGGCTGTGGGACCGGTGGGTGTCAGAGATTTGTCCTGACTGTGGGCCAGGCAGGAAAACTCTAGCTACAAAGAATAATTTAGTTGATAAGTTATATACACCAAACTCAAGTGGACCTATTGTGAATTTATTCTCTGCCACTCTGATATCTGAAAACCAAATGGCTAGAAAATAGGTACATGTGCCGTTGGAACAGAGAGAAAGAGTAAAGTAGCAGATCACCTTGTGCTTGCTCCACTCTGGGCATTTCAAAAAATGAACTACAACCACCTAGAGTTGAGGGCTGTAATGCTCTTAACATGATATTTACTGGCACATATGGTGACACGGACCTTAAGTCCAAACTATGGAGAGAGAATGATTAGTTTAAGATTTGTCTGAACTCAATAGTAAACTCAAGAGTAACCTAGATAACATAGCAAAAAAACAAAACAAAAATTAAAAGATACTTGTTTTGATGTTACTAGATTACTCCATCACTTAATTAGTATTGTTGTCTGCTCATTTGTTCATTATGGATTTTTTTCCTCATTGAAATACTTTTAAATAGCATAGAATGAAAAGTTTGCTAATCAGCTATCTCAATTTTGACCAGCAAATTTGGTCTTTGGGACAAAATGATATGTTTGTATCTGTCTATTTCTATACTTGGAGGAATAATTTGACTTCATTTATTAAATGAGAGAAAGCACAAAAATTCATAGCATCTAAGCTATTAATCCCTGTGTAGACTGGCAATGTGCAGCTTGTCTTGGGGAAGGTTGAGCTGTGCTGTGTTGGTTATACCTCACTGCTATATACTGTCTTTCACATACATCCTGAGCATTGTGTGTTTTCTCAGTCTGGTTTTAGATGACAAATCGAAGGAATGGGTAGGTTTTGATTAACTTTATTTATTCTTTTCCTTCATCAAATATTTATTGAGTGCTGATCCCTTTGTGAAACTTGGCTGTAGTAAGAAAGAATGACCCTGTTCCCATCACTCCACTGAGCATGCAGAGCAGAAGCAGGCAGTGTAGTGCTGTGGGATATTCTCTGTGCTGTGAATGTGTTGCTCTGATTGGTTAATAAATTAAGTGCTGATTGGCCAGTAGCCAGGCAGGAAGTATAGGTGGGACAAAGAGAGAGGAGAATTCTGGGAACAGGAAGACTGAGTCAGGAGATGCTGCCATCCACTGCCGCCATGAGAAACAAGATGTAAAGTACCAGTAAGCCACAAGCCATGTGGAAACTTATAGATTAATAGAAATGAGTTAATTTAAGACATAAGAACTAGTTAGCAAGAAGCCTAAGCCATTAGGCCAAACAGTTTAAATAATATAAGCATCTGTGTGTTTATTTGGGTTGGAGTGGCTGCAGGCCCAGGTGGGACTGGAGATAACTCCAGCTACAGTGTAGTCATTCAATTACAGTTCTTGAAGGATTTAGAAGAAGGTGCCCAGCAACAAAAGGAGAAGATAATAAGATTTTTGTTGTTGTTTTTAGTTTTGTTACATCTTGTTTTCATATATGAAGTTTGTATTTGGCCATTGAGAAGGCACAAATAGGAAAAGTCAGGTGGCAAAGCATGGAAAATATGTTTTCTGATCACAGTGAGAGGGAAAATCATGCAAAGAAAATCTCAGAATTGCTACAGCTAAAGAGGATCTGGAAAATCACCTGGCTCAAATTGGGTGTTCACTGACAACACTCAGCAGGGACAGCACCAAGAATCAACAGGTGAAACTATATGAAGTTAAAAACCTGCACAGCAAAACAAAACTCAAACCCAAACCACTGCAAACTACCAACAGAGCAAAAGTATCACCCACAGAATGGAAGAAAATCTTTGCAGTGATGCTTCAGACTTGGAGCTAATGTCTAAAACTTACCAAGAACTACAAAAATTAAATACCAAAATAAAAAACCCTTGCAAATGAAGATATATAAAAGAGGTCAATTTTGCTGCTCCCTTTGACTGTCATATTGAAAGACTGGAGCCCAAGAAAAGTCTAAAAACCTGGGAACAGCCATAAGAGGAACTTGTCTCCATGAGAAAGGTTTACAACTTGTCAGACAACCTTGCAGGACAGACTAGAGCTGGGACAGGAGTGGGATAGGACCATACTTTGTCCAGATTTTTTACTTCCATGTATTTTGTCTTCTACTTAAGCCTTACTCTTGTGTTATGACCCTAAAGATACACTTGACAGTGGAGAGGTGGCAAGTTCCACTGGAACACTGTAGGCAGGCATGTCAACTGAGAATCCACTACTGCAAAATGCTCCAATTTGAAATGCAGGAGCCAAATGGGAAGACTAAAAGCCCCATTTTTTTTCTAGATAGGGTTTCTCTGTGTAGTTTTGGTGCCTGTCCTGGATCTCACTCTGTAGACCAGGCTGGCCTAGAACTCACAGAGATCTGCCTGGCTCTGCCTTCTGAGTGCTGGGATTAAAGGCATGGGCCACTGTCAACTGGCTAAAAGCCCTATCTTAAGCACAGACTTTAACTCCTCCATTTTCTTTCAGATTTGTCCCAAATTACATCCTATGTCAGAGAGAATTCCTCTATTCAAAGAGGTAACTTTGTACAAGGTGTCTGAGAACACTTATTAAATAAAAGAGTTTCAAGCAAGTCAATGATGTTGACTCAAAATAGAAGTTTAGAGATGAGAGACTGTGTCATGGAAACACCAGGAATATTACAAAGAGATCATGACTAGAGCAGTTGCTGGCGTGTGCCCATGGCCCTGAACTATTCTTATGAACTTTATATTCCTTTATGTGCTTCCTAGGCCTCCTCTATAGCTATATAATGTTCTTGTAATAACTTTTAAGCCAACTAGGATGTATGGCTTTGTTTTAGTCACTAAATTTATAATTACTTTAAAGAAATCATTGAATAGTAGTCATAAAGTGGATGACTTTGTTTCTGTATAGTTTGTGGGAATGGCCATCAATAATGAGCATATTTTCTGTGAGAAAATGAATTTTGCATACCAAATTGGCTTTCTGAGGAACTTCTGCAGATAATTCACTATTCATCAGTTAGTAGTTTCTGCTCTACAATCAGCACACACACACACACACACACACACACACACACACACACACACACAGAGCAAAAGACAATTTACTGCACAAAATAATTCCTCTTACAGTCAAGATTTCTAGCTTCCCAATCCCCCAATGAAGTTCTCCTCTTAAATCCCCTGCAGTTATCCCAGTTATTGAACTATATACAGAAGCTCACATTTTCATCAGGTTAATAAAATGTCTGCTTCTTTGGAGAATGGATGTCCTGTAATACCTCTGGCAACAGTTTGAATGTTTTTAAATGCAATATTTCAAAACATTTAAATCTTTCTGCCATATTCTTTTGAAATAATGGTATATTTACTCCCAGAAGGTCTTCACAAGTAGCTATAGTTCCCATTTGCCATTCCTTATGTTCCACTTGAATAAGTTCAACTTTGCTGCAGCTCACATTTTATTTCATAGTTTGCGTACAAAGGAAAATATGATTGGAATTTAAACCTTTCAAAACTTTCCTCGAAAATCTGCCTCTTCATGAGATAAGAAATTTTTTTTAAAAATGATGACATGACAGAAATCCATGACTGCAAAGCATGTGAAAGTTGACATCGTGGTCACATTGCTAATCAGTGGTAAAGAAGGGTGTCAGTAAGAGTAATTTTCTTCAAAGCTTTTGAAAGTTGACTGTAAATGGATGTTTCCTGTCCTGACCATCTGTTCCTGAATACCCAGCAGTCAATTATCAAATTATCACACAGGGGCTTATATTAATTATAAATGCTCAGTCAATAGCTCAGACTTATCACTAACTAGTTCTTACAAGTTAAATTAACCCGTTTCTATTAAATTAAGTCACACGTATTGCCATGTGACTCATGACTTTACTTATCCTCTGGCATGTCTTGCTTCCTGGGCAGCTAGCTGGTATCTCTCCTGACTCTGCTCTCCTTCCTATCATTCTCAGCTTGGCTTTCCCCCCTAAATTCCTGCCTAACCACTGACCTGTCAGCTTTTTATTAACCAATGAGAGTAATACATATTCATATTATAGAAAAGGATTGTTCCACAATTGTTGACATTATGGTTATGTCACAAAAGAGGATGTCAGTAAGGGTCATTTTCTAAGGCCATCTTCTACCTACAGCAAAGTAGCTCTCTTCTTTAGGTCTTACCATTTCAGAATGCTCTTCTGAAAACAAATTCTGAAACAGACAGTGGTAGAGCAGTGTCCCCACTGCATCATCCTTCCCAGTTCACAATGCTCTTGGTGGCTGTTGGGTTTGTGTGTGTCTACAAAGTGTAGGGTAGCAAGCTTATGTTAGTAAGTTCAAAGGTTGCATTTTATTTTACTACTAATGTGAAAACCAATTTAAAGCACAACTCAACTTGTTTTATTACTTTCAAATGTTCCTCAAGACCATTTCACAACAAGGAATTTATTGTTTTTTATTTTTGCACAACTTCTACTGAAAGAAAAGTTAGTGTGATGGCTAATCTTATGAGATTAGCATTTGAGACATTAAAGAAGAAAGTAAACACTGTAGGAATTATTTGGAAAGTTTCAAACAGGAAAACGACGTAGTTCAGCTCCTGTTTCATTAAGGAAAGTTTTAAAATTAAATAATTAATTACATTTTAATGTTTATGGGTGTTTTGCTCACATATATGTTTGTGGGACACATGCATGCTTGGTGTCTATGGAAGCCAGAAAAGGGAAGTAGATCCTCGGTGTGTGTTGAGAAATGAACCTGTGTCATCTGGAAGAGCAGACAGTGTTCTTAACCACTGAGCCATCTCTCTAAGAGCTTCAGTTTTCAAACAATGGTGCTGAGGATTACATGGAAAACAATGTGGAGAGGCAGAAGGAGCTCTGGAGTACAGACAGGAGCACTGGATGGAGATACAGTGCAGTGCTCCATGTGAGAGATCTGAAAGATAGTGTTAGCAGTGATGAGTGACAGTCATGAGGCTATCACTTGGGTCGATTTGGGAGTCTTCCTTTCCAAGAAGAATTTTTTGGAACTTATGATGAGATAAAAAGGGAATTCAAAGAAAATTCTAAGCAGTCCAAGTAAGTCACAGGAAGATAAAGGCTGCTTTCAACAATAATGATAGTATGTTTGAGAAAGAACAAGAATGGGGAGAGATATTTGTGTGTGTGCATAAGACCAAAAAGTTGAGTAAGAGTTCCCGGCAGATGATATATGGCTCCATGTAGCTCACACAAGAATCAATGTCCTTTCTATCATAAAGTTTTGCAGTAAGTTGAAAGGCAAGAAAACTGTGCTAAAGTTCAGATTCAAGATTTAGTGAGGACAGCAGAGTCTTGGGAGGTGGAATGAGAGGTGTGGTTTTCAGTGCCATGTACAGCTTCGGGACTCCTTCTGCAGTACACCTTTCACTCCTTGCTTTACCCAACCGCTCGTCAGGAAGGTAACAAGAAGTAACGTGCATTATTTTCTCTCTAGGCAGAGAAAGACAGAAGAAAGCAAATAATAAATCCCTTCATCTAATTTATCAATATTCTAAACTAGAGTAAATATAACTATTTAAAAATTATGTATAGTGTATACCTGAGGGAATCCACAGTTTACCTACAAATTTTTGAATGTCTATAACTAAAGTTTTAAAAATACCACTTCACAGTTTGAATGTTCTAGGTCTCTTCTTGTTAAACAGATTATTTGATTTAGTTTCCTCTTTTTGCATCTGGTTTTTATATGAATTTCCTGGGCTTCCATAAGAAAACACCACAAAGTGGCTTAAGACAAAAGAATGCATTGTCTCACAGTTTGGGGAGCCAAAAGTCTAAAATCACCCTCCCTGAAAGACAGCAAGGAATGATCAGATGTCGATTTCCAGGCTTGTGGCAGTATCACTCCAGTCTTCACATTGCACTCTTTTCAGCTCACATTGCCCCTTCTCATAAGGACAGCAGCCATATAGGAACAGGAGCTCATGAAACTTTTCAGGTATTATTTCTCTGTAACCAATCATACCTGCAATTTTCTCACATACAAGAAAGACCACATACTAAAGTGCTGAGGGTCAGAACTTCAACATAGGAATTTGGGGCAGTACAACACATCTATATTAGTATCACAATATTGTTGGTGCCATGTGATCCCCTAAATTTGGAGACAATGAGAATAGAATTTTCCCATTTCCATAGCTCCTGAGTTGAAAACATGAATGTACAGAGACCCCTTTAAACATAAGTTTGATAGGCCTGATGTTATGAGGAAAACAGATTTTCTGATTACTTGTTAGGTCTATAACTGTAGTTCAGGTCCTAAAGTAGCATCATAATAATCAAACTTATCATCAGGCAGGGAAAAGAAAATGGAGGTCAACTGCAGTAGTGCAGAAGTGTGGCCAGGTGCACAATCACAGTGTAGTTGAAACTTAGGCAGATGTCGGGGTGCAGCGCTTACAAGCAGAGAGGAAGTGTCAAGGATGCTGCTGCTGCTGCTTAAATAAGAAACTGAGGGGACTTTTCCATGTATGAAACCAAATCCTGAGTCTTTATCTCCACAAATTTCTGTAAAAGTAGGATTCATGTAGAACCCTGTAGGAAATCTGAAAACATTTCAAGAATCTTAGGGTTGGGGATTTAGCTCAGTAGTAGAGCACTTGCCTAGCAAGCCCAAGGCCCTGAGTTTGGTCCTCAGCTCAAAAAAAGAAAAAAAAGAATCTCATGATTGTTCTGTGCACAGCCTTCTTTATTACTTAAGTACCTTGCTGTGTCTGAAGATTCAATCCTCAGTTAGGGAAGAAAATAGGGCCAACAACTGTTTGTTCATTAGTCAGACACACACACACACACACACACACACACACACACACACACACACACACACTTAAAAATAAATCTTTAAAACTACCAATCTTAAATATAAGAAAAGAGCAGAGATATGAGTATGTGCCATTGTTCCTAAGGTATTTGAGAAAAAAAATCACTTTATACAGATTCAAAGCTATGGATAAGAGTAAGATATAACTACACTGAAAATGTGACAGGATCTTGCATTTGCAAACAAAGACACTACATGATAAAGTAAAAAGAACAATTCAGGTCCATAGTGTTTATGTGAGACCCACTGAAGATAACCTGTCACTGAAAGGTTAAAGGGATAGTCTTGACAGAAGAGCCATGGCTCTCTATTGAAGGACTATATTGCTGCTTCTGTACAAAGCAATAACAATATTCTAAAAAATTCACTCCCTTCTCAACAATGGCTACATAAACTTTAAATTTCATGCAGAATAATGTTTGTCCTTTGTTAAAGGAAATTGACTAGCCAATATTAATTGATACACACACACACACACACACACACACACACACACATAATTGAAAAGTAAAAGTCTGAGCTGAAGAATATTTTATATTCTTTTTAGTTGTGAAATAGAAGGAGTAATATCCATGCTCTGTGGAAAATGCTTTGATTCTAAGAACCCCATTTGATATTAGTACCAGAAACTTGGCAAATGGTAACAAGGGCATCAGAGTGAGCTAATGCCATGCTGTTTCAGAAGAATATGGTGTTACTGACCTTAGGTGCAGGCTCTGAGTGGCCGAGACAATTAACCCCTCTCAGAATAGAGATGCTTGGTGGGACTTAGGTGGAATACCCACCCGGGGAACTCAGAGTCAGACATCCACAGGAATAAGGAGAAGGACTGTGCTACAACCTATGGGAGGAAAGTAACATCTTCATGGGTATTTTCCTAATTTGTTATTGAGCTTCTGCTTATTACCTCATATGTCCCAAAGAGCAGGGAAAGCAACAACACAAACGAGAAGGTCCTTCAGGCTGAGAGTGGGATCTTTTACTTAGCACCTGCCAAGCACTGTCACTATGCCCATGTTTTTTGTTCTTCATATCAAGTAGAGCTTTCAGTAAGCCCTGGCTCTGCATATGTGGTGGGAATTGCTTTTTCCTGTACCTGAACCACACCTGAACAACAAAAGTTGAGTTACCTCCTTTGGCACTGGATGTGTTCCCTGACCTCAGCTAGAGACTTCTTATCAGCTCATCTAGTAAAGTCCACTGAGGTCATGTACCTAACATGCCTGTACTGGGTGGTTTTGTGTGTCAACTTGACTCAAACTAGAGTCACCAGAGGAAGGAACTTCAGTTGAGGAAATGCCTCTATGATATCCAGCAGGAAGGTATTTTCTCATTTAGTGATCAGTGGGGGAGGTCCCAGCCCATGGTGGGTGGTGCCATGCCAGGACTACTGGTCCTGGGTTCTACAAGATGGTGGGCTGATCAAGTCATTGGAAGCAAGTCAGTAAGCAGCTCCCCTCCATGACTTCTGCATCAGCTCCTGCCTCCAGGATCCAGCCCTGTTTTAGCTCCTGTCCTGACTTACTTCACTGATGAATAGCAATGTGGATGCATAAGTCAAATAAACCCTTTCCTCCCTAACTTGCTTTTTGTTTGTGGTGTTTTGCTGCAGCAATACAAACCCTAATTAAGACAATGCCTCAAGGAAAACCTATGCCATGGTTCTCATTTCATAATTTGCAGAACTCCTAAGGAACGTATAAGGTCAAAACTATTTTGTAATGCATATTTTCCCTATTCACTGTGCTGACATTTGCACTAATATTTTAAGGAAGCAAACCTGATATATAAAGTCTCTGGCATCTTATCATAAATCAGGACAATGGCAATTAGTTCTTTACCACGACTCTAAATATTTAATGCTAATATCACATAAAAGTCCTTGATGGAAAGAAAAAATGACTCCATTTCTGGATCTGAAGTACATCTTTTAATTTACTGCGAATCAAAGAATAAATGTAAGGCATATTCACTGAACAATGAAACTCCACAGAGACTCACAAAGAAAGGCATCTATAATCATTTGGGTTGCAAGATGAACAAGCCATTTATCTTCATGTGCACATTTTCTGCTTGAGACAATGACTGACTAACAAACCATAAGTGTTTAGACTTGAATATTTGTCACACATTTCCTCTGAAATGAACAGAGTAGTCCTGTCACTTCAAAGAAAGGCACAATTCAATGTTTATTGCAAATGATAAAACATGAACTTTCAAATGAGCATTAGTAATTTGAAACACTTTATAAAGACCAGTATAAATGTAACAGCTTCATAACAAAGAGGCTTTTAATATAATCTGTGGTATTAAGGAGCAAATACTATACTGTAAAATAAAATGTAACAATATTTGGGATATTTGTGTTACTCAGTGAACCAGTATCTTGCCAATATCTTATGCATGATATTACCATATTGCCCCAGCTGTTTTCTCACTGATGTAACAGAATGCATGAAATGGTAATTTATAGAGGTCAGGGGCATGTTGATTTCTGATTCTGGAGGCTGGGAAGTTCATGAACAGAGCACCAGCACTTTCTTGGCTTCTTCTGAGTGTTTCCTTGATGAAAGCTGAAAGTTAAATCAGGTACACATAAAAGAGACAAAACTTAAGGTCACTTCCCTTTGTAGGACTTCCTTCTGATGGCAACTATCCAGTAATAAAATAGTCAGAACTCACTTGAGGAAGGCAGGAATACTCCAAAGACAAATCTCCTTAGGACCTAAACAATTCTTATGAGGTTCTAGCCCCTACACATGCAATTTGAGAATGCCTTCTCAAACCATATCACCCAAAATGTTCATTAAAAGACTTACTCAAAGTGCAATGGATTTTAATTAAAGAATACAAAAAGTTATTGGAATGATATCAGTGTGGCAGTATAAATCATATATAAGCTATCATCACCTGCCTGGTTTTCTGTCATGTCACAGAAGGTCTGTGGTTATCTTGAAATGATTATGATGTATTCCTTCATTTTCAAATTCTGCTTGAGACTGGACTTTTTTCATATACTTCATTTATTTATTTATTTTTCTGTTTTTAGACATAGTACCACTTTTAGCTCTGACTGGCCTGGATCTCACTATTTAAAGCGGGTTGGCCTTAACGTCCTGGCAATCTCCCTGTCTCAGCCCTCAAATGTTGGGATTATGAGTACTAACCACTACAACAGGTTTTCTTCATACATTTCAGCTAAATAATAAACCTGTATCTATAACTCACAATAATTTAAAAGGTGAATAACTCAAAGTAACTCATATACATATATATATATATATATGTATATCTGTTCCTCTCTATAGTTCCACTCATTAAGAAACTATAAAATTATAAAGTAATACTCCCCTTTTTCTAACTCTTTTATTTAAAAAAATTAAATTGTGTTTCATAAAATGTCATTTACAATTAATGTGTTTATTGTTAACACCCAAAACAAATTAGTGTTTTCTTTTAAATCCATCATCAGTTTTGCTTATAAATTGATAAGCATAAGTAGATGTGTTCCAGATGGGCAAGGCACACAGAGGCCTTAATAATCTTAAAAACAATAAAGCAAAAAGAAGAAGAAGAAGGAATCATTGACCTTAATAAGATATAGAATTTGTATTTTGCCATCTAGAACAAAGAAAAATTGCAATTATGGACAAAAGAAACAGAATGCAATAGAAGCAAAAATAATAAATATTTAAGATAATTTTTCTAGTATTTAGCTGGTTCCTTCCACCTAAGATGAATTTTTCAATATAAGTCATGTGAAAATAATCATTTTAAGATTCGCTTTTGCTTAGAAGCAGCATTCTGTCACAAAATTTCACTTATTAAAATACACTGAATAACTGTCACACTCTAGGGAGACAAATTATCAGATGTGGCTTAAGCTGTGTATAACAGAGTGCTCACAGCCTCGGATCCATTATTCTTTGTTTTCTTCTTTCTCTGGCAGTCTTAGGAACTGAACCCAGGACCTTGCTTCCCACAATTGAACTACAGCCTCAGCCTTTGCATTTGAGGGACAAGGTTTTACAGCAAAGCCCAAGCAGGCCTCGAACATGTGATTCCCCTGGATCTACTCCAACAATGCTGGATTCCAGGCCGGTCCTCCACATTCCCTCCATTATCCGTTTTGTAGTTAAATGAGTTTTAAAGAACACGAGTCTGATTTTGTCCCTGCCAATCAAACCAAAGCGTTGATGCATTATCTATCCACCCAGAGCTGATGTGAAGGGAATGACCCCTGCAGTGTGTGTGTGGTTCTCATCATCTCACTTTCCATTTTGTGTTCTATTCTTGTATTCTCTCAATAATCCACACTCTTAGGGAGGATTCTTTTTCTATTTGTTTGTTTCTTTTGTTTTGTCTTGTTTTGTATCAAATCTTCTGAGTTTCAACCCAATATTTAAGTACATAGACTTTGAAAAAGATTTTATTTTTACTTCTGTGTATGTGTATGTGTCTCTGCGTATGACTTTGTGCGTGTGTCTAGTACCCATGGAGGCCAGAATAGGGTGTCAAATTCCCTGGAGCTGGAGTTCTAGACATTGTGAGACACGTGATGCGGGTACCATGACCTGAACATGGGTCTTCTAAAGGATGATCAAGTGCTCTTAGCTGCTGAGCCATCTCTGCAGCCTTCAGTTTTACTGATTTTATATTTATCGTATACTGTGTTTTTTCTACTAATGTACAATACATGATGAGATCTTATTATAATTTACAATGTAAAAGACTGAGACAAGTAAGACCTTCAAGGTCATTGGGAGGAAAGGATTAGCATTTAAATTCCAGTCTTCTGATCTAAGGTTTCTGATAACTCAGTGCACTAATGTGGTCAGAGAGATGCCCATATGCATCTAGGATCTAAAGCTCCATGACCCATCTGTTCAGAACTTTGAGAAACATATTACATCTGTCTTCAGTGTTTTACATCACCCATTCATTGCACTAGCTCACCAGAAATATGGTCCTCGTACCCAACCTAGCTTTCTAGTCCTGTTCCACGTGAAGGGCACTGTCATGTCATTCAGCATGAATTCTAATCTCTAGAAAAAGCACCCTACTTAAAAAAAAACCCATATGTTACATTATAATCTATTTTACTTTGAATTTCCTCAACCTAAACTAAAAGTGTTACATTTCTTGATGTTTGTTTGGTCACGGTCTGGTGCTAATCAGCCTTTGGAGGATGTCCATAGAGACCAACATCGTTTGTAGCTCAGGCACTTCCAGAGCTCTTGTCGCTTACCACACTCTATGAAAACGCTTGGAAAGTTATAACTCTGAAATGAATAATGTAGACTTACTTGCTGACTTTTTTAACGATTGACTCTTTTTACTTTATATGCTATGTTATTCAAACCAGGTGATGTTATTCATTATTCAAATCATATAACATGCATCATTTTTAATAAAAATTATAAAAATAGCTGGGAAGTGGTGGTGCATGCCTTTAATTACAGTATTTGGGATGCAGAGGCAGGCAGATCTCTGTGAGCTTGAGGCCAGCCTGATCTACAAAGGGAGCTCCAGGAAAGCCAGGACAACATAAATAAACCCTGTCTCAAAATACAACAAAAATAAAAAAATTAATAAGAGATTGATGTAGAATTACATCTCATGCCTACTATTTCCTCATTTTAGTTTAACCTCATCAGAATAGAATAATTGTTCTTGTGACTTACTATTGTAAATATTTTCTTGAGTTCATTTATATATTACTTTTATGTATACTTTGGATTCTTCAAAAGAGGGTGAATGATTTAGTTCCCCTGCAAAACTGAAATACTTATTCTCTTTTCTTCATATCTCATAAAGCTGAGCTACAATCTGATATAATAGAAGCACAGTGATCAACATATAAACAGTAACCTTGAGTTCAGTAAAAGATAAAAAGTCATAAAAAATATGATGTAATTTATTTTGTTTTGTAGATAAATGATGATGGTGATGGCGATACACTGAATTTATAGTTCTTGGAAATCACCATGTTTAATTATTACAGTGTTTTTATTCACCTGAGTTGTTGAATGTTTGGTATATGGTTCCCATCAATCAGTGTTTGTGCTTTAGAAATTGGTTTAATCACCAACTTCCTGAAATAATAGATTTTTTTTTTCAGAGAAGTCTGACTGCTCCTACTAGTTTGGGTGTTACTTATGAGAATTAAGTGTGTAAGAAAATGAAGCCGGGCGGTGGTGGCACACGCCTTTAGTCCCAGCACTCGGGATCCAGGTGGATCTCTGTGAGTTCGAGGCCAGCCTGGTCTCCAAAGCGAGTTCCAGGAAAGGCGCAAAACTACACAGAGAAACCTTGTCTCGAAAAACCAAAAAAAAAAAAAAAAAAAAAAAAAGAAAATGAGATAAAAAGATGGTCTGTTTGTATTCATATTACAATTAGGGTATGGTGATAGCTATCCCAAGATAACCCAAGAAACATTTAAAGTACAAGATAATCATTAGAGTTGTAAAAGAAACACCAGTGTGTCTGAGAGCATCCTCCTCTGGAAAATATAAGTGCCTGATGAATTCTGACTTTGAGGTGCTTATATCCTTCCCATCTCTTAGGAAAAAGGAAATGCTGAAGAAGATAATTTTCAGAAACAGGGTGGAAATGTAAAGAACCATGAGCATGTGTTTATGCTACACTCACACTGGTAAAGAAGGCTGCTGTATGTACATCAAATCACACATCTCTGTAGATGAATTTCTAAATGGTCTTATTAAATAAAAAACACAGAGAGATCAGGGAAATGCGGAAAGCCACCAGTCAACCTTACCTTATCAACTCTGCAGCTTCCAAATGTGAGTTACTTCCTGTCTACCCACGTCTATATGCCTTGCTGTTCTGCCATCTGATTTGCTCTCTGTCCAGCTACATCACTTTCTCTTCCTGCACAGCTCTGTCACTTTCTGTCTGTCTGTACAGACCTCCAGACCTCCATGGTTTACTAGTATTGCAATTAAGGTGTGTGCCACCACACCTGGCTCTCTTTCTAGTGTGGCCTTGACCACATGGAGATCCTGCCTGCTAAATGATAGGATTAAGGGTGTGTGCTACCACTGCCTGACTTATTTGTTTACTTTTAATGGCTGGCCTTTACCCTCTAATCTCCAGGCAAGCTTTATTTATTAAAGAACAAATAAAATATCACCACATTTCAGCACAAATAAAATATCACCACACATCTCATATTTATCTTTTTCTTCACTTCAAGTGCCTGTGACTATTTAGTAGTTCAAATACTCTGGCTTTCTGAAAAGTCACCTTCTCATCACCTTCTCCCAGTTCTCCTTTCAGGCTTAAGCTACTGTGAAGGACAGGAGGTAAGAAAACCAGCATTTTCTTATCAGCTCTCTGCCATTTGAAGTGAAGGACTCATCTCTTGCAGACTCCAAGTGAGCAGAAAAACAATAGTCCTAAATAGTCTCCTGCTCACATACCAGCTCCTGTTGACAGTTATCCTAAAACAAATGCCTGCAGAATAAACATTGGAATAGGCACTCGGCCATCCAAGACCATGCTAAAGCACTGGTTCTCAGTTGGAATAAAGATTGTATCTGTTAAATTTGTAGTGCATATTCACAAATTATATACATTTTTTCAGGCTAATAGTTTTATTTTTGGCTAGATTTATTGGCTAAGCAGCATGTAGAGTCACAGAGAAGCTATAAAAATAATTTGCCTAAGGAACTGTCTGTTTAAAATTCTATCAGTGCAGCTCCATGCTTGCCATGAATCAGAATGAGTCTCACAGCTTCTGGTCATGTGTTCATGAGGCATGAATAATGAGTGCTAGGTTCTGAATCTGCTGCTACTTCATCTCTGGTTTGCAGAGGCTGGAACTTGGAGAGCATAGCAAATAAAAAGTGAGGCTGATTCTCGATTGACTTTGTGGATAGATGGAGTGGAGCACTTGGATGACCTGGTTTGTGGGATCTAAGGATGCCCTGACAGAAAACATCCTTTTGAATACATAATTCATAGTCTGAACTCCTATCATACAGTAGACAAGTCTCCTCATGAATCCTTCTCACTGGAAAGTGGATATGTTTATATGGTTTTTAATTTTTTATTTACTATTTCTCTCTCTTTCTCCCTCCCCCCCTCTCTCCCTTCCCCTCTCTCTCTTCCCTCCCCCTCTACTCCCTCTCTCCTTCTTTTCTTTTTCCTCCTTCTCCCCTCCCTTTTTCCTCTCTCTCATCCTTCTCTCCCTTTTCTCTCTCTCCTCCCTCTCTTTCTTTCTCTCTACCCTCTTTATTCCTTCTTTTCCCCTCCTCACATCTTTGTCTTAGCTACTATCAAGGTTAGGGCTATTTTGTTATGATGAAAAAACATGAACAAAAGCAAGTTCGGAGAGGAATATTTGGCTTCTGCTTCCACATCATAGTCCATCATTGAAGGAAGTCAGGACAAGAACTCAACCAGGGAAAGAACCTAGAGGCAGGAACTGATGAAGAAGCCATGGAGGAGTGCTGCTTACTGGCTTGTTCAGCCTGCCTTTTTATAGAACCCAGGACTATCAGCACAGGTATAGCCACATCTATAATGAACTGGGCCCTCCCACATTGATCAATAATTAAGAAAGTGCCCTACAGGATTGCTTACAGCCTGATCTTATGGAGTCAGTTTCTCTATTGAGGCTCCCTCTTCTCCAGTAACTTCAGCTGCTGTCAAGTTGACATAACAATAGCCAACACAGTATGTGTATTGTTCACATGGGTGCACACACTTATGCAGAGGTGGGATTGCATCAGATATCTTTCTCAGTCATTTCTCTGCCTTTTATTTAAGACAGGGACTCTATTTGAGCCTGGAGTTTATTGATTTTAGTTGGCTGGATGCTAGCGAACTATTCAGGATCCACATGTCTCTGCCTTTCCCGCAACAGGATTACAGATATGCACTGCCCATGCCTAGCTTTTTACATGACTGCTGGGGATATAATACATAAGAGAAAAATCTTAGGGTCACAGCCTTAGACAAAGCACTGTCAGCAATTAAGGAACGCTAAGCCTGGGATTAAATAACCTTCCATAGGGAAGAGCCCCCTCAATTTGTTTACCAATACCAAGTGGTCATCCCTGGAGTCATATTCATATAAGTAACATTATATGAATTGAGCAGATTGTATTTATATAGGAATACACACACAGCAGTTAAAGAAAAAGGTCATGGATTTGAAAGAGAGAAATTGGGTTTCATGGGAGAAGTTAGGAGTAGGGAAAGGAAGGGGAAATTATGTAACTATATTTTAATTTTAAAAAAAAACAATAGATGATGTTACAGTACTTTTTTATAAGTGATATCTTTACTTACTAAAAATATGCAAAAATGGACAACCTCTCTGTTACAGAATGCCCTCTGAGGATAACTGTTATTCCTTTCATTATCAGAGTAGCTGTGACTACTTGCTGAAAACTATCAAGATCAGGCTTGTTAATCTTCCCTCATAGAAGAGGGGAGGGAGAGGCTTCATAATACCTCAACAGAGATTTCGACCCCTCCTGCCACATCTTGCTCCTAGCTATTTATGATTCTCCCCAAACTGCACATGGTCTTGTGGTCCCAGGAGGTAGTATGGTATATACAATGTGGAATATTAGCTAAAGGGAAGACTCCACTTACATAGCCTTAGAGAAGTTGTCATCCATTCTGCAGTAAGACTTTTCTTTGGTGTAGCTGTTTGGGGGTCGCCCATGTTCCTGTAAATAATCACTCTGTAGACTGAAGTTTCTCAGTCCTGCCTTGTCCCACGTAGGTAGCAGCTGTTTTTATAAAATAATAAAATAATCACTCAGAGGCTTAATATTAATTATAAACTGTTTGCTCTATGGCTCAGGCTTATTGCTAGCTAACTATCACATCTTAAAGTAACCCATTTCTGTTGATCTATTTATCACCATGTGTCTTGCGGCTTTACCTGTGTTCTATTGCATCTTGCTCCTCTGGCAGTTAACAGGGTCTCTGTCAACTTGACCTTTCTTCTCCCTGTATGTCTCTTGGATTTCCTGTCTGAGTATAACCTGTGTTACCATAGGTCAAAGCAGCTTCTTTATTAACTAATAGTAGCAACACATAATCACATCATACAGAAAGACCATCCAACAGCATCACTCTCCCATGCTCTGTAAGTAAGTTAAGTAAACTCACTGTTTCGCTGATGTTAGGATGGACTTCAGTGGCCTCATAGTATTGTTGGTCACTGGTGCCTTATCTGGTATGACTCTCCAGAAAAAAAGTTCACACAATGTTCCCTAAAGGAAAATGTTCCACCAGAGATAAGTAACTTTATAAAGTAAGTAATACTTGAAGTCATGACTTAATTTCTCATCACTCCAGGTACAGAAATTTTCAAACTTTCTGGATAAAGCAGTCTAATCATTCATCTTGTCAGTCATTCAACAGTCCAGAAATCTGTTAGCTGCTCAAAGTCTCCTTCCAGGTCTCATGTTGCATAATTATTTCTGGTTGTTTCATGTATTTGCCTGTTTTCCTAGTCTGAGACCTCATCTTTTCTCAATTTTCCTCTCTGCTGGTTTGTTACAAAAGCTGTTTAATCTTCTCTCCATGTTCCTCACAGAAGAACTTCTCTCACATCAGTTCCCAGGAGTTTACAAGGTACATGAACATGTCCAGCACACTGTATGTTTAGTTGGAACATGTCTTGTGTCTCTACTATCACATATTTATTGAATCCTTACACTAATCCATGCATAAAATTCTGTTCACAAAAATAAGCTGGATTTTATTAATACATGACTTTCAATTTCTTCTTCACAGTTTTTTATCATATCTTAATTTTTCATTGTGATAAAATAATATCTTTCTAATAATAAAGTTAAGAGAACTCTCTTATGTTAAAAATATTACAGGCAAATCATTACTTCAGTCACATTCTTACTTATTTAGAGACCATATGTGAAAAGATGTACAGACTTGAGTGATAAGATCAAAAGGTAGATTATTGAATCTACTTTTTTTTAATTTATTTTAATTTTTTTTGCAATACAATTCAGTTCTACATATCAGCCACAGATTCCCTTGTTCTCCCCCCTCCAGTCCCCCTCACCTTCCCCCCAACCCCCCCCCCCATTCCCATCTCCTCCAGGGCAAAGCCTTCCCCACAGACTGAGGTCAACCTGGTAGACTCAGTCCAGGTAGGTCTAGTCCCCTCCTCCCAGGCCGAGCCAAACAATCCTGCATAGGCCCCAGGTTTCAAACAGCCAACTCATGCAATGAGCACAAGATCTGGTCCCACTGCCTGGATGCCTCCCAAACAGATCAAGCCAATCAACTGTCTCACCCATTCAGAGGGCCTGATCCAGTGGGGACCCCTCAGCCATTGGTTCATAGTTCATGTGTTTCCATTCATTTGGCTATTTGTCCCTGTGCTTTATCCAACCTTGGTCTCAACAATTCTCGCTCATATGAACCCTCCTCATTCTCGCTAATTGGACTCCCAGAGATCCACCCGGGGCCTAGTCATGGATCTCTGCATCCAGATCCCTCAGTAGTTGGATGAGGTTTCTAGCACAACAATTAGGGTGTTTGGCCATCCCATCACCAGAGTAGGTCAGTTCGGGCTGTCTCTCGACCATTGCCAGCAGTCTGTTGTGTGGGTATCTTTGTGGATTTCTGTGGGCCTCTCTAGGACTTTGCTTCTTCCTATTCTCATGTGGTCTTCATTTACCATGGTCTCCTATTCCTTGTTCTCCCTCTGTTGTTGATCCAGCTGGGATCTCCCGCTCCCCTAAGCTCTCTTTCTCTCAACCCTAGCCTTTCATTACCCCCACTCATGTCTAGGCTGTTCATGTAGATCTCATTCCATTTCTCTGTCATTGGGCGATCCCTGTGTCTTTCTTGGGGTCCTGTTTTCCAGGTAGCCTCCCTGGTGATGTGAGTAGCAGACAAGTCATCCTTGTTTCATGTCTAGTATCCTGCTATGAGTGAGTACATACCATGTTTGTCTTTCTGAGTCTGGGTTACCTCACTCAGGATGATTTTTTCTAGATCCATCCATTTGTCTGCAAACCTCATGATGCCATTGTTTTTCTCTGCTGAGTAGTATTCCATTGTGTATATGTACCACATTTTGTTTATCCATTCTTCAGTTTGAAGGGCATCTGGGTTGTTTCCATGTTCTGGCTATTACAAACAATGCTGATATGAACATAGCTGAACAAGTGCTCTTATGGTGTGGTTGAGCATTTCTTGGGTATATGCCCAAGAGTGGTATAGCTGGATCTTGGGGGAGATGGATTCCCAATTTTCTAAGAAAGCGCCATATTGATTTCCAAAGTGGTTGTACAAGCTTGCATTCCCACCAGCAGTGGAGGAGAGTTCTCCTAGCTCCACATCCTCTCCAGCATAAGGTGTCTTCAGTGTTTTTGATCTTAGCCATTCTGACAGGCATAAGGTGGTATCTCAGAGTTGTTTTGATTTGCATTTCCCTGATGATTAGGGATGTTGAGCAATTCCTTAAATGTCTTTCGGCCATTTGAGTTTCCTCTGTTGAGAATTCTCTGTTTAGTTCTATAGCCCATTTCTTAATTGGACTGTTGGGCATTTTGATGTCTAATTTCTTGAATTCCTTATATATTCTGGATATCAGTCCTCTGTCAGATGTGGGGTTGGTGAAGATCTTTTCCCGTTTGGTAGGCTGTCGCTTTGCCTTGTTGATCGTATCCTTTGCTCTACAAAAGCTTCTCAGTTTCAAGAGGTCCCATTGATTGATTGTTTCTCTCAGAGTCTGTGCTACTGGTGTTTTATTTAGGAAGTAGTCTCCTATGCCAATGCGTTCAAGACTACTTCCTACTTTCTCTTCTAGCAGGTTCAGAGTAGCTGGATTTATGTTGAGGTCCTTGATCCACTTGGACTTAAGTTTTGTGCACGGTGATAGATATGGATCTATTTGCAGCCTTCTACATGTTGATATCCAGTTTTGCCAGCACCATTTGTTGAAGATGCTTTCTTTTTTCCATTGTGCACTTTTGGCTTCTTTGTCAAAAATTATATGTTCATAGGTGTGCGGATTAATGTCAGGGTCTTCAATTCGATTCCATTGGTCCACATGTTAGTTTTTATGCCAGTACCAAGCTGTTTTTATTACTGTGGCTCTATAGTAGAGCTTGAAGTCAGGGATCGTGATGCCTCCAGAAGTTGTGTTATTGTACAGGATTGAATCTACTTTTAAAAGGCAACTACGATTTTAAATATTTTACGTTGGATCGAGTTTTTGTATATTGTATACAAATTATGTATATTGATAAAAATTTGAGATTGATTTTAGAAAATACTGTACATATATTTTTAAACTTGTTCAAGGTATTGTACCTATACAGTTCATTTAACAATGTAATGAAAATTGCTAGTCCTTGAAAGTTAGTTTTATCAATCAATTAATTAGGGTATAAAGAAATGAAAGTTAGTAGTTAGTCATTATAATCAAACTTGTACTTATTTTAGTTATGTTTTCAAGGTTAAACAGAAATATATTTTAGATAGGCAGGCCATTTTCAAACAATTCAGAGATCTATAGAATATGCCATTTAAAATGTTTTAACAGCATAGATTATTTTTTTATGACAATGAGACATGTCTGCTCCTGGCAGCACCACCATGATAGGCATTGAAAAAACTCCCAATGGAGCTTACTCTCAATATGGCAAAAGTTAGCCACTGGGCAAAAAAGTACCCTTGCCTTGACTGCTTGACTGTAGGCCAAAAAGGATGCCCTAACATTGCAGAGAAACCTTGGGTGACTGTCCAGGCAACTGGCCGTTTCTGTCATAACTCACATTTTTTGGAATTTGCTTACTTGCACTTCCTGTTTTACTAGGTAATATTTCCTTCTCGGGTCTCAGAGGGAGTTGAAGATTAGATAGTTATAGACATAGTTTTCCTGTTAAGAAATTCAGAACAGAAACTCACTAAGAGGTGTAAGGTATGTAAGTTTGAAAGACATCAAAAGACTGTTTTCAGTTGGTAACACAAGTTGGGATGGAAAATAAATTAGGTGCATTTTGGAATCACTGAAATAGGATAGATAATGGAGTTATTTTCACTGACATTGTCAAAGGCAAATAGATTAGACATTGTTGATATATTTATTGCCTGTATGTATTTCATATAGTTATTGTACTTTTTGTACATAGTTTTTCTTATATTAGTTATGACCTTCTTTTATTATTTTAGACAAAAAAGGGGAAATGTGGTGATATATTGTGTACCCCAATTATTATGTATCATAATAAACTTACCTGGGCCAGATACTAGATTAAACATAGAGGCCAGACAGTGGTGGCATATACCCTTAATCTTATCACTTGGGAGTCAGAGATCCACGTGGATCTCTGTGAGTTCAAGGCTACACTGGGGACAGAGTCAGGCAGTGGTAGCACATGCCTTTAATCCCAGCATTTGAGATCTCATGCTTTTGCTTGGGAATCACATAGCCTTTATGTGGTGATATTTTACTTGTACTGAAATGTGATTTTAATTGTATGTTAATAAATAAAGTTGTCTGGGGGTCAGAGCTATTAGAGCCATAGCAAGTGTGTGGCGGCAGTGGCGCACGCCTTTAAGGACCTGGAGGGCGGTACATTCAGGCAGTGACGAGGCAGTCACATGTTTGGGTTTACAACCAATGAGAAGGCAGAACAGGAAGACTTTAAAGACATACACACAGGAAGTAGGCCCTTTTCGGAGAGCTCTCTTGGCTGAAGAGGATCGCTGAAGCAGGAAGGGTGAGACTCTTAGCTCTGACCTCTTGGCTTTCTTCTCTGAATCGGCTCTGTGTTTCTTATTTAATAAGACGGTTGGTTACATCTACATTTGGCGCCCAACGTGACAAGAATCCATTAAAAACCGCTTAACTTGGCTTGGCGGCAGGTCCGGTTTCCCGCCAGGGCACCTTTAATCCTAGGAAGTGACATGGCTGGATGAAGAATGGTATATAAGGTGTAAGAAGACAGGACCAAAGCAGCGGTTTAACTGAGACCCTCAGGGGTAAGGGCCCAGAGGCTTCCAGTCTGAGGAATCATGGAAACCAAATGAGCTGGAAAATTGGCAAGGTGAGGTTGGCTGTGGCTTGTTCTGTTTCTCTCATCTTTCAGCTTTCAATACCTGGTTCCAGGATTTTTTATTAATAAGACCATTTAGCAATTCACATTACATTTATCCATATTCTCTCTTTTTTCTTTTCAGAGTAGTTTCAATAATCTACCTTTTAACTTATATCTATATCCTCTTTTTTTCTTTTATTTTCAAACAAGAACCTTAAATCTAATCTCCTTTGTTTAGCCTTTTTCCTGACCACTAACAATAACAACTTGTAACCAACCATCCTAAACAGTGACAGTTATCTATAATCCATTGAAAGACCAAAAATCACCCACCCACCTGCCTCTTGGGAATTTGGATGTTGTATTCTTAAAATTAACTTCCTGCTGATTGGGAACAAAAAGCATCTTTAGGAGATCCTGAAAAAAAATTTTAGGTTAATTGTCAAGTCCTGGGAGAGGAGTCTCTGCATAATTTGAAAGTTCAGGGCTTGTCTCAACTCCTTGCTTGAGTAGTCTGTGAGGCTGGATCATCTCAGCTAGCCATCTTGAAATTGTCCTGAGAAGTTTGTAGTCCAAAGCCAGTCTTTTGGGTGGTGTTTGTCAGCTTGGTGGCATTATCATTGTCCTGATGGAATCTTTGTTGTGGGGTTCTCTCATCTTTTTGGAGACTTCAAAGTCACTGTTAAGCATGGTCATGGTTCATTGCATAATCTTTTAGTGCCTACTCTGTTGTTTGGACCAATAGCAACTGTATCTGTTGCAGAATCATGTCTTACAACCAGTCCCAAGTTTGCAATAAAACAGGCTCCATTCTTTACCAAGATATTCTTTGATTTCAAATCTCTGTGAGCAATAACTGGCTTTCCTTGGGTACCAAAAATCCCAATGTGAAGATGAGCAAGACTGCTTGCTGTAGACAGAGTGAGTTTGATCATCCCTTCTACTGTAGCAGTGTATCTATTCAAGTAATCAAAAAGGGATCCATGCTCATGGTAATCCAATACCAGCCACAGCTGAGTCAATGTGCCATTGTCTTTGTTGTCTGCTGCTATAAATTCTAGGATGTTTTCATGGCATAACATCATAGGCTGATAAATCTCTGCCTCTTGGAAGCATGAACATTCTTCCCTAGATGAGAATATCTTCACAGCAACTTCTTCTCCCGATACTTGCCTCACCAAACTTCTCCAAACTGACTTTTGCCAATGTTTTCTTGTAACACGATGGACCTATCAATTGTTCTCTGAACAAGCAGCAGTAAACCCTTCATTCTGGTAGCAGCACTGCACTGCCACCAACACAGTGAGAAGCAGCTGGCAACTTGGAGCAGCAGCTGCCACCTTCATAGTCCCACTGCGACCATTTGTGGCATGGCACTGGCAGTAGCTTCTCCTCAGCAAGCCTCCCAGGCTGACCTTGCTCAAACTCAGGATCTTCCTGCCCCTGCCTCCTTCAGCAAATCCTATCAGTATGCACCACCACAACTGGCCCCATGCAGCTCAGGCCTGAGCTAGGGACTGCAAGGCCACAGGCTTTTTCTTGAATTTATGCCACAATTGTTGGGCACCAAATGTAACATGATTCTTAAAAGGTCTTATAACTAAAGAAACCCAGAGCCAGATATTGGGGTGAAAGCTAAAAGATCAGAGAAATAGACCAAGCCACAACCAACCTCACCTTGCCAACTCCTCATCTGATCTTGTTTCCTCAGACTGAAAGCTTCTGAGTCCTTACCCCTGAGAGTCTCAGTTACACTGCTGCTTAGCTCCTGTCTTATTATGCCTTATATACGGTTCTCTACCCAGCCACGTCACTTCCTGGGATTAAAGGCATGTGTGCTTCCCAAGCAAAGGCATGAGATCTCAAGTGCTGGGATTAATGGCATGTGCTACCACTGTCTGGCTCTGTTTCTAGGATGGCCTTGAACTTACAGAGATCCAGATGGATCTCTGCCTCCCAAGTGATAGGATTAAGGGTATATGCCACCACTGTCTGGCCTCTATGTCTAATCTAGTATCTGGCTCTGAACTCTGATCCCCAGCTAAGTTTATTAGGGTACAAAATATATTGGGTACACAATACATCACCACACTTGAGCTATTATTGATGCCAGACAGAAAGGCTTAGTCACTGAGAGAATACTGTATCATCTAATTTAGTTTCATTCCATGTTTACAATTTACTAGGTCAAACGTTGAAGCCTATGAAGTTCAAAAAGTGATAAAGGATATATATATATATGTGTGTGTGTGTGTTTGTGTGTGTGTGTGTGTGTGTGTGTATTCAAAAGCATTTAATTACAGATAATTCCTCATTTCTACCTTTTATTTGCATGACTTCAAATATTAAAACATAAATTAAGAGACAAGAATTTTTTATTTGATCAGACAGACTAAAGTCCTGGCAGGACATCTTGTGTCTCAGCAAACTTCATTTTAGAAGCTCTATGAAGGGCCTCTATTAAGAAGTCAGAATTTGTCCAGCTCTACCTTAATTTTAACACTTTTCATTGCCTTGAATGTCATTATCCACCCTGACTGAACAGTGTACTTCTAATAAACTATAAATCCAGACTACATTTGACAAGGGCCATTCACATCAGAAAAGGTGAAAAGCCTCAGCATGTGTGACTTTTTAAGGTATGAGAAGTACAGTTCAATATTCATGGTTTGTTTGATCTTTCCTGAAAGACAAATTTCAGTTTGCTCAATGTCCTAGTTCTAAATACTAGTTATATTTCTAAATGAGCCACAGTATGTAAAGGTGGAAGATGGATGAGTGCCAAATCAGGGACATGCTATTCAAGGCCACTTGAAAGGGCTTGTAAGCTTTGTAGACAAATGGCAAGAAGATAGGTAAGTACATTCACTAAAAGATTTTTAATGGCATATCAATTGGTTGCAATATATATGTACAGATACATATATAGAGCCTAGTTGTGATTCTATGTAGATAAATGAAAAATTACCAACCCACTAAGAAGCTTAGAATATTGACTGTATATTAGATGGCATTAAAGTACTAACATTATCTATCTATTTATGATATTTGTGTGAGTATGCTTTTAAATTATTTCTCTTTTATAAACATATGCCCAAAATTTGAAAATAAAAGTATATGTTATATTTGTGGGGAGGGTCCATAGGTAAAACAATGTTGGTTCCCAATGGACTAGCCTGTGCCAAAGTAAATGAGAATTTATCACTCTACTCTTTCTACTTTTCAAGATGTAAAGATGTTTTGTTTATTTGTTCCTTTTTTTTTCTAAAGAGAATAGTCTTCTCAATCATGATTCAGTGTCATTGGTCCCTGTCATCATGTTGGTTTCATTTGAATTCTCTCACAGAATCTCACTGTGGGCTGCATTTTTAAAGAGTCATTCCGGAGAGAACTGAATCCCAAGCCTGATTGTTCTCATCGAAGTCCTAGATCAAGCATCTTCACCATCCTCAGATCATTTCTATGGGTGACACCACCAAAATCTATACCCAAGCCTTACACCACAACCCAGATTATCACAAGGAGACCATGTCCCAGAACCAAACACTATCTTACTTTGCAGTGACTGTTACTAGAGAAAACAATCACAGATCATCAAAGCAGAATTAAAGTTTGTACTTAGGCTGCCTCATTCACTCATTTATCCATCTGTCAGTATATTTTCTCCTTGTAAAAGCTAGGTGCCATGCTAGAACATGTGGAGTTAGATGCTACAATGTTCGATCTGATGAAGCTTGTCCATCATCTCAGTAGAAGGATCAAGCTGCAGCATATATGACTCAGTGTAGACACTGGATCTGTCTGGCAAGACTCATTGTTGCCTCTCTATAGTTCATATACAACTCTACTATTTTGGTTCTCATTAGTTCAGAGACATCCCAACACTTTCTAGGCCAAGCCAGAGCTGTGCATTAGTCATTTAGATTATATCTGCACTTAGATCAGTGAATAACCAAAAAGTACCTGGAAAGTTTGAATAGATGATTGATGTTTCATGAATTGCTTAAAATATGTTCTGGTTTTTAACTTGATTTTAAAATCATGTTCATTTCTGAATGATTATGTAGGGTCATTTTAGCCATTATTCCATAAAAAAATATGACAAATAGTTAAACAAGATTTACACTGATTTTGGTCTTAAAGTAACACAAAAAGAAGGTTTAAAACACAGAGCAGGATCTGCATAAAATCTATGTAGACAGGAGATTGTTTTAAAAAAGGGATTTGAGCACTACGGATTTTGGCATCTTCAGGATTCTGGGGTGATTCTCCAATAGACACTGGGCACTTTCTGTATTCTTGTTTTATTATTGGTAAAGTAAGTAGCATTTTTTGCAGTACAAACTCAGTCACAGATTAACTCTTTTAAATTATGAATGGTAGATATGGAACCCTAAAAGTACAACACAGTTGTTCATGTGTGTCTACAGTTTGATTTCTCTGAAGAGAAGTTGTCTTGTGCCCACAGTAATAAAACAAAATGATGCTGTGTCCTAGTTTTAAATTCTGTGCTGACAGTTGTATGCTGCTTTAGTCAACCTGCCTCCTTTACCACTTTCCCACTGGCTGTTGCCATCACCCTTATTATTCTACACTAACTCCTTTGCTGATGACTAACAGTAAGGTCCACCGGTGCTGTGAGCCACAGAAATGTGAAGTAGGAACTCATCAGGTACTGACAAAGCTGACCCATTAGAGCCAGGGGCTCTGGTGAAATTTGAAGTCAAAACTCCAGTTTTAGTAATACTGGCTTTTGAATGTATTAGCTGTTTTCTGCAGTGAATTTCTTGTGTGCTATTGTAGCCTTTCCATTTGATTCTTTTCCCAAGAACTTCTAACTGTGTGATTGATCATTTATTGGGCACATCTTCTCCTATACATTTGGGGTATCTGAATAACATCCTGTAGCTATGTGTGAAAAACAATCACACAGTCAAAATCTGTTTCCCACAATGAGGTCTTTGTTCCTTTCTCCAATGTAAGCTAAGAGGTCTGCCTTCCTGCAATTATCTTCATTGGCAGGCATTTGGTCAGTGTTAAGTGTCCAGGCAAAAGTATCTTATTTGAGACAATCTCAGACACCCAAGGACATAGAATTACAACATGTCTGAATTTGTTTGATCCATAGCTTTTAGATAGATGGGGAACAAGTGTGCCCTGGGCTCACCTCGCCTGCAGATAGGAAATTACTGCCCCAAGCTAAACTCCCACTAACAAATTCTTAACTCCTTTTACTTTCACCTTGGTTTATTAGTCAGCTTAGTGTCTAACCACACTTAGGAATGCAGGATTCCCTTTTTCCCTTCTTAGATTTCCCTAATTGATTTAAGGTCTCTCTCCCTCTCATTTGACCCTATTCCCTTTAAGAGTTCACTGAGTCTTTTATAAGTTACCCCCTCCTAGAGTCATAAAGAAAGCCTGACAGTCACTGCCTCGTGTAGACTCTTATCTACTTTTATGATCCAGAAAGAATTCAAGCCTTGTGACCTTGCTTTGGCCAGAGAACTGCTGATTGTATGTGTATAAGAACTGGAAACTTCAGAGACTCTGGGTAGAACTAAGAGAACAAAGAGAGAACAGCAGAGAAATGTGTGAGAGAGCTGAAAAGGAGCTGTAGATTTAGAATCAACTTAATACAATAAAGTGAATGGACTGAAAGAACATGGTGTGCACAGGTTCTTTAATATTCCTAAGATTAGATTACCAGCTGGTTGTTAGATTCTCCTGCAGACCCTGGGAGAGGGATGTCTGGGGCTGACACCCAATAGCCCTCATTACACCAGGAGACTTTCTTTTGCAGGCACATAATGAGGTTTTTCAAGTCTGGAATTTAGCATTTGGGGTGGGGGGACTTGACATTGTTTTCTGTTCCAGTTTATTTCTATATTCATAGCAAGAGTAGAAAGTGCTCCTTCTGTTTCTGGTTTTGAATAATTGAAGAAGGGTTCAATGTAGAACTTATCTGATAACCTGGGACAATTTTTTTGTGATCCATCTGGGCCTGGAAATGTTTATTTTATTTTGAAGAGTTTTTAGTATTGTTTCAATATCTTCATTTGTGGCTCTCTTTAAGTTGTGGTTCTCTTCTTCCTTTAATTTGGTGGTTTGGATGAATCTAGAAACTTGTCCATTTTTTTTTGACTTTCCAACTTAATGGAGTAAAAATTTTTAAACTATTCTCTTATTATCTGAGTTTCTTTCATTCTGTTGTAATGTTTTACTGTTCATTTATGATTTTGTTAATTTGTATCCACTCTTCCTTCATTCTATTGGGCCAATGGCCTGTTAACCTTATTTATCATTACAAAGAATCAGTTCTTAGATTCATTGATTCTTTGTAATATTTCCTTTGTCTCTTTTATTAATTTATTCTCTGATGATGATGATGAATATGTCTTACCATCTATGAATTTAGATTCAGTTTGTTCTTGTTTTACCAAATTTTTGAGTTGCATCATTCAGCCATTTGCTTATGCACTTTCTGATATTTTAGTGTGGGTGCTTAAAAGCTATATTTTCCTTCTTCAGACTGGTTTTGAATGTGTCCCAGAGGTCTTGCTCTGTTGTCTTTTTATTTTTATTTGATTACAGGGTTTTTTTATTTCTTGATTTCTTATTTGACCCATTAATCATTTAGTAATTAATTATTTAATTTCTGTCAGTTTGTATATCTACTAGAGATTTGTTTATTCTTAATTTTAAGTTGTTTTGCATGATGATCAGAGAGGGTACACTCAGTTAATTCAAAGTTCCTGTGTCTTTTTATAGGTGAATTGAGACCATTGATATTAATGGATATTAATGTCCCATGGTTGTTAATTCCTGCTATTTTTTAGTGGTGCTGTTAGTGTGCATTTCCCTTCTTTGGTATTTGTTAATGTGAGATTATCTATTGCCTGTGTTTTCATGGGGTGTATCTAACTTCATTAGGTTGTATTGTTCCCTTCTAGCACTTTCTATAGGGCTGGATTTGTGGGTAAGTATTTTTTAAATCTGTTTTTTATCATGGAATTTTTTTTTACTTCATCTATGGTGACTGGGACTTTTGCTGGTTATAATAGTCTGGGTTGGCATCCACAGTCTCTTAGTATCTGCATAACATCTGTCCAGGACTTTCTGGCTTTCAGAGTCTCCAATGAGAAGTCAGGTGTTATTCTAATGGGCCTGCCTTTATATGTTACTTGGCTTCTTTCCTTTGCAGCTCTTAATATTTTTCTTTATTCTGTATGTTTAGTTGTTTGATTATTATGTGGTGAGGGGACTATTTTTTTTAGATTCAGTCTATTTGGTGTTCTGTAACCTTCTTTTATCTTTATAGGCATTTCCTTGTTTAGGTTGGGAAAGTTTTCTTCTGTGATTTTGTTGAATATATTTTCTGTGCCTTTGAGTTGGTATTCTCCTTCTTCTATCCCTATTATTCATAGGTTTGGTCTTTTCATGGTGTCCCAAATTTCCTGGACATTTTGGGTCATGACTTTGTTGGTTTTAGTGTTTTCTTTGACTGATGAATCTATTTCCTCTGTTGTACCTTCAACACTAGAGAGTCTCTCTTCCATCTCTTGCATTCTGTTGGTTATGCTTTCATCTGTAGTTCCTGTTTATGTACTCAGATTTTCCATTTCCAGCGTTACCTCAGTTTGTGTTTTTTTATTGCTTCTATTTCAGCTTTCAAATCTTTACCTGTTTCCTTCATCTGTTAATTGCTTTTCTTGGTTTTCTTTAAGGGATTCATTGATTTCTTCCAATTTTTTTGTTTGTCTTTTCCTCAATTTCTTTAAGGAAATTTTTCATTTCCTCTTTAAAGACCCCTATCATCTTCTTAAAGTCATTTTTAAGGTCAATTTCTTCTACTTCTTTATTTGTTGTGATGTACAGTTCCTGCTGATGTAGAACCACTAGGTTCTGATGGTGCCATGTTTGTCTTTATGTTGTTAACTATATTTTTGCACTGGTGTCTACCCATCTCTTCCTCCACTTGGTGCAAACAGTGTCTGTGTCTGAGGGAGCCTCTCTTGATCCAGTTGACACTCTTGGTCCAATGAGAGCTCTTGGTCTAATCGGGGCTCTTAATTGGTGCTGATGAACTCTGTGTCTCAGGGAGCAGCTCTTAGTCCAATTGGTGCTAGTGAGCTCTGTCTCAGGGAGCAGCTATTCCCAGTTGGTGTAGGGTGGGCTTATGGGTCTGGTGGTTACTGATGTCACAGGGGATGTTTGTCTTGGTGAGGGGGCAGGGGAAGAGGTGATTTGTAACAATTCCTTCAAAAGAGAATTGGTGGCTCAAAGAAAGAGTTTGAGGAATAAAGTTTAAAAACATTCTTTTTTCTGATGTAAATCTTTTGTCAGTGGTTGAGATTAAAAAACAACATAATAAAGATGCAATAACTTGGATACAGGGCCTCAAGATATAGTTAATTGATGCCTAATTAAAAACTTTCTGTTTTTGCAGTTATCTGTGTGTTAAAAAAAGTGAAGAAAAAAATTTAAAGGAACAGTCAACTCTTTAAGGTTGTTTGGGAAAAACAAATTTGATTTGTTTTTAAGCTACAATAGTCGATTAAATTTTTCATTTTTTTCTTTCATTACAAGTTGAATTTTAATAATGAAACAATGTATTCCTCATTGGATTTCCATAAAAGCCTTAAAATGTATTTGTATGTTTATTTTTAAGCAATTCTTCATGCTACAATAATTTTTTCTCATGATTAAATGATTGATACATCTACCACTTTACTAATGATAACTGAGGTTATTCAGTGTTCAGGCACATATAAGAGAGGATATGGCCGGGTGGTGGTGGCGCACGCCTTTAATCCCAGCACTCGGGAGGCAGAGGCAGGCGGATCTCTGTGAGTTCGAGGCCAGCCTGGTCTCCAAAGCGAGTTCCAGGAAAGGCGCAAAGCTACACAGAGAAACCCTGTGTCAAAAAAAAAAAAAAAAAGAGAGGATATGGTGGAAGAAGAAAATCAATAGCTACCCATTGTCTTAGATCAGTCAGAACTAAATTAACCTATACATTTCCTGATACTTGGGCAAGATGGTGGTCAGTGAATTACCCTATGTGTTTGGAATTCCTGAATAGCAGAGAGTATAGTTTAGTCATTCTTTTAACCCAGTTTCTTGTCCAGACTAGTACATAACTGAAATTTGCTAAATAAATGTATAAAGAAATGGAGCATTTCTTATTCTTTCTGAGGTTGTGCTATTGTCTCAAAGTTTTAAGTTCTCTTCAACTTCTACAAAGTTCAGCAGAATAGATGATTGGACTCATACTAATTTCTAGAGCATATTTTAGATCACCAGGATTTTGTCTGTGGGCTTAATTGGTAGATACATATTTGCATTTGTGGACTTAAGAGGCTTCAATTTATCTTCATGGAACTCTGGTCTGTGCTCCTTCCATTTACTGTGGAGTGTTTTTAAAGTCAATCATTAGAGGAATGCTTTGGTGTCAGGTGAAAGCAATGTGCCAGTGGCTTACTCTGGCCAGGGCTCATGGCTTTCCTCCAGTTTCCCTTCCTGATAGCAGTGGCTTTGCCCATTTTGAAGAACTGAAAAAACTCGGAGCCAGTGACATCTAAGTCAAGACTGAGTACAAGTAAGGGGAATTGAGAGTGGAAGGAGAAAGTGATTCAGGGAGAAAAATGGATATATGCAAAGGTCTTGGATGTGAGCCACTGGAACTCCAGAGAGCTAGGACTTCAAATCCATGGGTGACAGGCACAAGTGGAATCCTATTTCAGTCAATATTTTTGTAGTCTCAAAACTTTATTTGGAAGCTCTGAAATTTAGCTTTCTCATAAAAAATTTGAAGGATAGTCACATTTTATTATCAGATGTCTAATGAATAATTAAGAATTCATGTAAAAACTTTGACAATTTCCTAGAGTATGCTAAACAATAGGTTTTGTAGACTTTCCTTTTCAAGATGCAAAATTGTACAGTCCGTACAATATAATGTAAATTCAAGGAGAGCTTCTCAATGTCGCAATGAGGTAAATAGGAGCTCTGGAATCTTTGTGTTCCCAAATAAAAATTCACAATTCAAAAATGATCTTCTTCTCTTAATTTTACACTCTGGTTGTTTTTCAGTTAAGCAAATTTCTTTCTGTGCATGCATACAAATCAATTCTGTGGGTTCTGCAAGAGTGCTGAAGAAGAAAAAATATAGATAGTGCTTACTGTTTTCAGATTTCAGATATTGCAGCCTAATGGGAGAAATGGCCCAAACTGTGTTAAAAACTGGTTAGCAACTGTTTTCTCAGTGCCCCCTCCATACTCAATTCTTCTGAAACAAAATCAGGGTTTTTCCTGTCACAGTAAGTGGCTACTTGAAAGTTCCTGTTCAGTAAAGAGAGACAGCAGAAATAAACAGAGCCTGTTATTTTGTTTTTCCCATTATTTGGGTTATCATGATAATGACATTAGACTGATTAGAATTTTACTGATTGATGTAATTAAGCTATTATGTAAAAATATCCTCAGTTGAGTTTAATGTTTGATTTAACAATGTTGTATTCTTTGATTGATATAATCTTTCTTTAAACTAAAAGTATAGAGAAAAAACATAATGGGAGATTTAAAATGCTGGGCATTTATACTAATAAGAGCTCTTTTAATTTCAGAAAAATATTGGTTATAGCTGGCAGCTATGCTGAATTATAACCTCTGATAAAGAAAATAGCAAGCTTTTCTTTCCTCTATCTTCAACTTCATAATATTTCTGTTAAAATAATATGATTTTTGTTTTTGTGATATCTTTCTACCTTTTATTCAAAGACTTTATTCAAATGTAAATGTAAGATCAGAGCATGTGTTTTTAAGTGTTTGTTTTGGTACCATTTGAAGGGGGGGAGTGTCCTTCTGTTTATATCTTTTAAAAGGAAAGAAATCAGCCGGGCAGTGGTGGCGCACGCCTTTAATCCCAGCACTTGGGAGGCAGAGCCAGGCGGATCTCTGTGAGTTCGAGGCCAGCCTGGGCTACCAAGTGAGTTCCAGGAGAGGTGCAAAGCTACACAGAGAAACCCTGTCTCGAAAAACCAAAAAAAAAAAAAAAAAAAAAAAAAAAGGAAAGAAATCAGTCAAGAGACACAGACAATTAAGAAAAAGTTTATTTGGCAAAGCACAGCATAGCTCCAAAGAGAGATTAGAGTGAGCTGTCAAACTGATCCCAAGATGCAGTTGAAATTTTTTTGTTTTGTTTTGTTTTTCTTGCTTTTTTTTTTGGTGACCTCATAACTGTTTTTGAAACCACTCAAGATATTCTAAAAGAACTTTATGATTTTTGAAATTAAGCTTTATATCAAGAAAGCAGCAGCTAGGGTTTTATAATAGCTTTCCAGACTGTGCAATAGGAACAAGGCCCAGGCTGTCTCTAAGAACTCTTTCTCCCAGATCCACTGTTCACATCTTTCCTTTGTCCAATAGTATCTTTATGTCATATAACATCTGGGATATCAATGAGTGCAACACAGAAGTTCATTATGCTTCTTATATTAATTATGTGATATATAATATAGATGTATAGATGTAACAACTGCCAAACTGCACATCTCTTATGAAGGACTTTCATGTTTTGTCCCCTTTGGCTTTGAATGAACAATTATCAATTTTTCTTTGACCCCTCTCCCATATAATCATAAGTATAGACATACAAGTCTCAGGGTATAGAGAACTGACATGTTTGAGACCCAAGTCATTGCTCAGAGACCCACTTGAGTAATTTCAGACACTGACACCAACTAGAAAGACACAGCTATAAGTCCCTGAGATGTTTATGAGCAAATCCCTGAATTGTTTATTACATTGGTCCCATTTCTCTAGAGAACTCTAATATATTGTGGGGAAATATTTGCTGTGTCCCAAAAATGGATGTAATCTTGAAACCATATGGATATTGTCTCTAACCTGCTCCACTGCTAATGTAGTGCACAAAGATAAGTATGAGTTTTGTAGTCATTAATAAAATTGTTACTCTAGAGTTCTGTCTGGTTAGTATTATAGCTATCATACTCATATCTGCCAAGCAATACTGCTATGTGGACATGAAAAGTATAAACAAGTAACATTATAGATGCTAATAGAACTTCCTGGTAGTGATAATAAAATGTTGGTAAATCAATTTTAGCTCCTCAAGGTATTCACTATTGGAAAAATTTTCATGAAGAAAATATAGACTCAACTCATGACAGTTTAATTACAGTTTCTCATCATTCCGTGCATATCTAAAATAAATTCGGAAAGCCACAAATCTAAGAGGGGAAAGGCTGGTAAACTTTAAAGGACAACGGCAGTCATCAAACTGTGTCAAATAATTTTTTGTGTTAGAAGAAAGACCTTGTTCAGCAGAAAAGCTCTGCCATCCCAGATATACAGAGCATTGTTACAGCTCTCTGGGCTGCTCTAAACCATTTTGCTCTAAAGCCAAAGTAAGGGATTTTTTTTTTATTACACCAATCCCTTATTAAAAAGTGAAAAGTAGCTAGTTTGTCTTGATAGCCATGAATCCACAGCCAGTTTCAGGTAGCATGCGCCATATTGTCAACATTGTTATTGTGAGGCCCAGAGATAGTGCTGTTGGGGCTGGCTGCATATACACATGTACCTACAAGACCAGTGAGGAATATAAATGATCTCCTTATTTCCAAGGTATTCAGCAAAGAGAGGATGTACATGGCACATAGTTTGTGAGCCCCCAAAGAGAGACAGTGCAGGGTGGGAGTGAGAGCAACTGGTATTCAGTTCTTTCTACATTCCAGGCCCCTTGCTGTGAGGCAGCCTCTAGTCTCCCTGTGATCCTCACTTCAATGCTATTTCTGTTAGATTCTTTGCTTACAATAAACTGAATCTTCTCAAGCATTGCCATGCCAGATCTGATGGCTGCTCTTAGTGGAGGTCTTGTCTCCCATGGCCTGGTTTGCTCCTAACTTGTGGAACACAGCCATGAAATGTAAACTGACTGACATACATAACTGTCTTTGATAGGCAATGAAGCTGAAATTATTTACATAAATATCAGCCAATTAATTAATGAATATGGTTAGTATCAACCAATGCAACTAAATTATATTGGTTCCCCAATAAAATATTCTCTTTCATTTTCAAAGACAAATAGAAACACCACTAGAGAGAAAGAACCTACAAATTGTGTTTATAAATATTGGTTTATTATTATCCTTGATATTGATAGATAATCATTTATGAGTATCCATTGTATGCTAGGCTTCAGGTCACAAAAGTATTATTCATTCATTTATTTATAGATCCATTATTGAATAGACAACTATGCATTTCTGTTTGGTGGCATGAGATACTTCAACTGGAATGCATTGGATGTTTTCAACTAGGCCATTCTTTTACTTTGAGAGCACAGCATGGCTGTGGGAAGTCTTTCTGTACACTGTGAATATGTGTTGCTCTGATTAGTTGATAAATTAAGCTGCATTGACCTATGGCAGGGCAGGATGGAGACAGGAGGGAAATCCAAGACAGATATTGAAAGAAGAAAGATAGAGTAAGGAGACACCAAACCGCCATCCAAGGAGCAACATGTAATGGGATGCAGGAAAAGCCATGGAACATGTGGTGCATGGTGAAACATAAATTAATAGAAAGGAGTTAATTTAAAATGAGAGAGCTAGCTAACAAGAAGCCTGCCATAGGTCTTACAGTTGGTAATTAATATGTCTCTGAGTGATTATTTTATAAGTGGCTGTGGGACCTCAGGGCCGGGTGGACACAGAAAAACTTCCAGCTATACAGCATCATTTTATAGATAACAAGACTGTGACAACACTGAAATTAATGTGAATCAGATAGCAGCAAAGAGCAATTCCATGCATACCATGCATAGGTACATCTCTTACTTTACTGGAGACAGGCTCTCCATACTCAGTCTAGGCTAGCCCTTAACTTTCAATGCTCTGATTAAACTAACTCAGTCTCATAGGTGCTGTGATCACAGGTATATTTCACCATGCCCAGCCTCTCTCTTACTTTTGTGAAGTTTTCAAACTCTATTTAGTCTCCATGAATCTAAGTGACCCCTCTGCAAAATAGACATGATTAATCCCTCCCCTGACTATCTCAAAAACTAACTAGTTGAGGCTCCAATGAGGTGGCATACACAAAAGCTTTTTGCAAGTTGTAAAGCTCTTGTGGTGTTATCCTATGCTGGAGGAGGACTTCTGATGCACAAAATAAGAATACACTTCTGATATCTATTACTTGTCTTTCCTTTGGAGGATCAGAGCATTCAGTCCGAAGTTGCTTCTTTTATGAACAGTAGCTTCAGGCCCCAGAGCTGAAGTCTTCATTTCTTCTTGGCAGATGGAGGCACAGCCACTTACCCATGTCAAGGGCAACTCTTCCCCAACACAGAAGACCAAGGTTCTTGAATCATACTTTGTTTATTACCCCCGCAGTTTGATTTTAGAATTTGACCTTACAAATTATGAGTCATGGTGATAGGTTTTTAACCACATGACTCTAGCCTAAGGCAGGAAAATATATTTAATAACATTCTGAATAATGCCTCACAGTCTCAGAATGGTTTTGTCTGTAAATGTTTTCTGAACTAATTATAGAAAAATGTTTACCAGGACTGAAAATGAATTTTAAAAATATAAAATGGCTTTTTCCACATGTTAAATACTAAAAAGTTTCATTTTGCTCTATCTCAAACATATTGGCTAAATTGAGAGAAAAAAGAATTATAAGTTATAGCTTAGAGATAAGATAGTATAACAATTACTGTGCAATCAAAAGTCAGTTCGTCACTGTAAATGTCAAGAAGTCTGCTGCTCTGGTACACTGATCTTGAGTGCTATTATCAGGAACAGAAGTGGAAAACAGCCTAGAGTTATAGGAGATCTCATGACCCCACCTCATTAAAGAAACAGATTGTGCCATTTTCAGTATACTTCAGGCCTTTACATATATTTTCAGAAGTGTGTCTGGAGAACAAAAGATAAGAAGGTCTTTCTGTGATCCCATATTTACTTGCAACTTAATTTTCAAACTCTTGCTTTGATCAAGGAAAACTCAGAATGCAACTATCAGGAACTCAGAAACAGTAGCTGGTACTATGTGCCATTGGATCATTACAGGTTCAATTATACCACCTTATCAAATAAGGCTTGCAGTCCTAACCCCTAGTACCTCAGAATGTGACTTTATTTGGGAACAGAGCATCTACAGAGGTAAGCACATAAGAATGAAGGCTTGGGTTGTATCTTAGCCCAGTGTGACTGTATCCTCATGACAGGGCCATGGGCCAGTAGGCATCTGAGACCATCCACAGGATTCAAAGGAAGCACAGTTCATTCCTTGAGCCAGAAGCATGAAATAGCACATTTACATTGTTTTAAGATATATAATTCATGTCACTTTTAAAAACACAACACTAACAATATAAGAATTTTTCTAGTAAAATCAATTTGCTAGTCCTTAACAGAATGGGCTTCTTGAGAGAGGAAAAATTAGTTTTCCTTAGGAATTAGTCCTCTGTTTACCAGAACCAAGTGGTCTTCCCTGAAATTGTATACATAAAAGCAACACCAAACAGATTCAGCAGCTTGTGTTTATACATTCATGCTTATATATGTAACAGATATAATCAATTAAAAAAAAAGGCTATGAATTTGAGATGGAGTGAGGGGGTCATGGAGAGGACATGGAAGGGGTTGGAGGGAGAAAAGGGAAGAGAGAAAATGATGTATTTCTATTTTAAAACCAAAATATTATTGAGAGCCACTGGTAGCAAAAGTCCATGAGAGTATACAGCAGTGACGACTAGAGTTCAGAAGGTCAACCTGTCAGAACTAAGGGTTCTGCTAGAGAAAACCATCATGCAAGGTGTTATGGAATTACTGCCCTTTGAATGAATTGGCTGTTTCTTGTTGTAAACTTCTTGTGCAATAACAGTCTTGATTCTCCCCATTTACCGTGCATTCCCATGTTATGTGTACATGTAATCTCATGACTGCATCTCAATCTTGGGCACAACTTTCCCTATACATTTGGGATAATTGGACAACTGTCTCCAGCTGTGTTTATTTTTCATTAACATATATCTGGCCAGGGCTATTATCCAGAAAAAAGTATTTCAGCAAAGATACCCTTTCCAAGTACAAAGCTGCACATAAATAAACATTAGCTCATCTCACGCACAGATAAAAAAAAAAAGAACCACTAGTAATTAAATCCTCAACTCCTTACCTTCACCCTGGGTTATTTAAACAAGACCCTAATTTAGGAGATTTACTGCTCACATTCCTGGGATGATGTTTTAGCCATTTGCTAGCTACTGAGTTAAGGTAGTTACTCCCACTGACCCAAGGAGATTGCTGTCAAGGTGCCAAGCTTCTTTCTTGTTCAAATTAAGTTTTAAATTCTTCCTCAGCCAAGTACTATTCTGTAACATTAGTGCCCATGCTACCACCATCCATTCACCACGTCTCAGTGAGGGACTGTGGATCAAAAAACATAGACAAGAACAGGTCATTAGTCTCAGCAGAATGCTGAATGCCATTTATTGAAGGAGGGAGGGAACCTTAAACACAGGCTTACAGCACAATGGGAGAACCCCAGAGGGCAGAAGTTCGCTACAGATGTTCTTCATTCTTGCATCTAAGTTGTTTACACCAAATGCAGGATACACAAACAAAGAACCTCAGGTGAGCGTTTAGGAGGAAGGAAACTGGCAGGAAATCAGTACAGGGAGGACATCTGGTCAAGGTCAGCATGCAAGGCAACAGCTACCCAAAAATGGGGAGCAAGGGCCCTACACTATTCCTAGATTTTCTCCTCAGCAACTACTCTGAGCAAAAGTGCTTTTACTAACCAAATGCTACAAGCTCTGACTTAGGTTGCTTAGCCACCCAGCATATGTCCCCCTCCCTATCAGAAAGCAGCTGCCTCTGGGACCAGCAGGGAAAAGTGGTGCCAAAGATACTTTGCTTTCTTGTGACTTATTGACCCGTAACATTCTACCTAGCCATTTCTAGATTATAGTTTGAGCACATAAATTCCCTAATTGATTTTAGCCTTTAGTTTACCCTACCAGAGAAAAAGTCACTCCCATTTTAGGTTGTAATTGAAGCTGACAATTATTGCTTTATGTGTGGATCCTTATCACCTCTCTCTGTGACCCTGAAAACTTCAAGCCTCGAATTGCTTTGCTAAAGAATTACTGTTTGGGTATATATACTGGTTCTCTGAGAGCACTAGGAAGAACTGATTAAGAAGAACAAAGATGAGGATGGAGATGGAAGAACTAGGTAGAATTCAGGGACTGAGTGCAGAAGGGACTGAGAGCAGGAGGGACTGAGATGAGCTAAGTAAGAGAACAGAAAAGAAACTGTGTAGATGGAATTTACCGAGAAGAACAAAGGAATGGACTAAAGAACTCTGTGCTTGGATTCATTGAATATCCCTCAGGTCCACAGACCTTGGGAGCAAAACAATATAGGCTGAACCTATTATTGTTTGTGTTAACTATTAAGGGAGAAAAGTGGCTCTCCAAATCAGTTACTAAGTTGGTATTTTCTGACCTCACTGCCTTAGCAACTTAGAATATGATTTGCAGCACTCACAAGGAAGATTAAGCAAGCATACAGTGAGCAAGCAGAGCACACATGAAATGAGCTCGTCATGTGAGTGCTACAAAGAAGCAAAAACTAGGATTGATCTATATGACTCTCTTAGCAGTCTTAGAAAGTATCATGAAATGCTCTCTAAAAGGTGACATTTGAGCAGACCTGCAAATGTTAAAAGCAATTTGGAGCAAAGGAAGACAGAAGGTAAAGAGAAACAAATGTATTGAAGCAGAAAAATGCCTGCTATGTTACTGAAATAGAAGAGTCTGGTGGGACATCCCTGAGTGGGAGTTGGAAGCCTATTGTCTTGATGGCTTAAAGGATCAGAGCAGCCACTGTAAAGAATCTGATGTTTAGTCTGCAGCCAAAAGAAAGCATTAGAGTGTTTTAGAGAGAGGATCAATGCACTCTGTTCAGATTACAAAACTCTATATGTGGTGTAAAAATGAAAGCAAGTCAACTACTAGGCCATGAACACCAGGTCAGGGAAGAGGACTGCCCTGGCTAATATGATGCTGTGCAGCATGAGAACAGCAGTCAATGTAGGACTGAGTTTGATGGGGTGAAGACAGAAAGCCATCAAGGTGATTCTTCACTTTTTCACATGGTCTCAGTGGCAATGCTGTAGTATAAAGTGAGATATGCAGGCCCTCAAGGAACAAGAGAAAATGGAATTAGGAACTCCACTTTGGACTTGTGTGATTTGGGGTGTGTTAAATGTCTGTAGAGAATGATGGACTAAGAAGTTATTGGAAACTTACAGGAGACATCAGTTTTGAAGGCATGGCTTGGGTGATAAATAAATGGCATCAAATCCACAGATTTACATGAAATTACCCCATAAAAGAATAAAGAAAGGGAAGAGGGGTTGAAGACTATCCTGAAGGGCACCTGCCACACAAGCTTGATGACTTGAGTTTGATCCCCAGAATCTATTGCAGAAGGAGAGGACTGACTACCAAAAGTTGTTCTCTGACCTCCATTTACACATGAACTTCCACATACTACCCCACACCCTAATAAACAAACAAATAGGATTGTTGTGTCTGACTCTGGCCAGGGGTTGTAAAACAGAAATGCTATTTTAAAGTGATTTTTTTTTAGAGGCCTTCTGGGTCCTAACTTCCAATGTAACACTATTTAATTTTTTTCTCCCATCTTATCACCAGAATAAATCAATATATAGATAGACTATATCCTTGGCCATACAAACATGTAGAAGTGGAAGAAGCAGTAAAACACATATAGTGAGTTTGGATACTTAACTAATCCACAAAAGGTAGGATTGTGGCATGCTATAGTTGAAAAATAAGGAGTACTAAAGACACTTGGACAGTTTCCTTCATGAGCTTCACCTCCCATCAGAAAACTGTCCAGAGAGAGAAATGCAGGCTACTACCCTGAAGAAGGACTGGCTACTGGAAGTCAGACCTGTAGGATCAGACAGTGTTGTATAGCAACATGGTAGTCTATGACAGAGAGCTCAGGAGCTCAGCAGAAGGACTGAGTCCTTGATAGCCATGGTTTACCTTATCCACAGTTAGCATATATTTTTACAGCCACAAAATATACACCAACCATGCAGACTCTAAATAGTAAAAATTAAACTTATTGGGAAAACTTGTTCAAAATTTTGAGTTTGGCACTTGTAGGCTTTGAGTCGAAGACTCCACATAGATGAAGAACTGAGCAACATTAAGGTCAACATACAGGAGACATCTTTGGTTCATTTCTGTTACATAGGATGAGGCAGAAAGTTTCAAAGATAGGAACAGCAAATGAATGGACAAAGCATTTAAGAGACAAGCAGAGAGACAGAGTTAACAGCACAGACCACACAGACAGACAGGCAGGTAGGTAGGCAGGCAGACAGTAACTTGGGAGAGTTGTAAGGATAATTCCAAGATGGAAGGAGAGACACATTGCTACTTCTGGGCTGAAGAAAGGATGGGCAGAGAAGTACTCACTACAGGGTTTGATTGAACAGGACAATTGAAAGCATTGATCAGAGCAGTTTCCATAGAAGAGTGGGGAATCTGTGATGGAAGAATAAGGGACGGAAGTAGAGATGCATCAGCATTGTTCTGAGTAATTTCCAGGAATGCAGCTTAAAGGAAGTCAGAGAAGAGACTTAATTGCTCAGCACAAGGGGCACTGGGTGATTTTACAACCTTTTAAATGAGGGCTGTTGTAGCATGGGGAGCAACGGAGCTGAGAGAATTTTCTTGTGGATTTCAGGCTTTTATGTATGGGGATCTTGGTCACAGAGACCTTTTGTCCAATATCTTACACTTTGCTCCTCACTGTGGTAGCTGTGGTAGGATTTGAATGATCCATGGTCCTTTCTTAAGCTAATAGATTTAAACTATTTAGGTGACAGGGATCCATGAGATAGCTTAGCAAGCGAAGGCATTTGCCACAAAGTCTGATGTCTGATAGGGTCAAAGGATATAATTGACTACCACAAGCTGTCCTCTGATACACATGTATAAGTGCATTTGTACACACACATACACACATGAACACTAAGTGAGTTTTAAATGTCCACCGGTACCATGGACTTCTTTTAACTATATTCACAAACCTCTCCCCCAACTCCTCCCAGATCTGTCCCCATATTCCCTACCCACCCAACTTCATGTCCTCTTTTTTCCACTCAGATCAAAATTGTGCTGCCTGAATACTTTTGGGCTTGGGGCCACCCATTGAAGTGGACTTGATCTACCAGAGGCCACACCCTTAAAGAAAACTGACTCACCTATTTCTAGTAGCTGTCAATTTCCAAAAGTTTCCTCAACTAGGCGTGGGACTTCCTGCCAGCTCCCCTCTCCATGCTGGAACTTTTTTCTTTCCTACTTTCATTGCTCTACAAACCCGGGACAGGAAGCAATCCTACTCAGATGTTTCTTTTTAAGGCCTAATTTTTCCCTTAGGAAGGTTTCCCAAAGTACTGAACTGAGTATGAATCAAACTGAGTTAGCAAGGTCTTCGACCAACAATTTACTGATTTATCTATATTGGATTTTTAGTAATAACAATGAAAACTTTATTTCCATTAGTCTCTACCAGTTGAGCTCCCTTAATTTATTTCAAAATTGATAGGAGAATATAATATATATTGTGTCTTGTTCTACAGTTTGTATTTGGTAAAGAATTATTCTGTACAATAGGACATAACTCCTTGGAAGGGAAGACATGACTAGAGGAGCCAAGACATTGAGAGGATTTGATTTTGCTTTTTGTGACAGAAGAGAAAGTGGAATGTGAAATTACAGACCCAGAAAGGAAAAGAGACAGGCAGGAATCAACTCCTGTCTCCATCATTTAGTTAAGCTACAAACTATTAGGAATACTCCTTAGTTTCTCTGAGCTTTATATTTCTTGTTTGTAAAATGAAATGAGAGTACTTATTACTATAAGTGTATGTGAACCATTCATACTGAGCACACATGCAAAATACTTAGCAAAAGGTCTAATCTCTTGTAATTAGTAAATAAATTACTACAGAACCTGTAATAATGTATTGATGTTAATGAATCTATTCATTAGATGAGGCCAAGTATAGAAGTGTGAGCATAAATGTGGACCCCTTCTGCTCCCCACAAAGTGGTTAACTGTATGATTTTTGCATTTTTATTGTGCCAAGGGACATTTCTCGGGCTTTCAAAAGAAATTTCATGACTTTCCTCAGTGAAAAATCCTTTTAGTGTCTGGTAGTCAAACCTTTTTGATGTTCACTTCAGGCAGCATAAACATCATGTTCCCACTCTTAGACCGCAGAAGCACCTGGAACAGGTGATTGGCTTGTCTCATGCTTTCAGTTTCAGGAAAATTTAGTTTCACTTGAAAATGGAAAAGTTTCTAGCGAATTTGAGAAAATACTTTTACTTCAGGCAGATTCAGCAGTTTCTCAGTGTTCTCTCATAACTGATGGTGGATTCAAACAGAACCTCCTTATTTTGATAAAGGTCCTTCTTTCAAATTCCAGTGACAGCTCTTCCTACTGGCACATTGCCAAATAGTACACATCATTCTATCAACTAAAAATACTCCACTATCAGATATTAATGTCACCTGCCAATTCCCTAGGAGGGATGGTACTACAATCAGACTGTGACAAAAGACTGTGTCTCTCCTTCCCCAGGCAGGCACCTGTATATACATGAGCATTTGTTTTACAAGAGGTAGTGTATTTCCTTAGAAGTCCATCTCCCTTGGTCTCTTTTCTCCACTCCCAGGAAAACACTTTCTAATTTCTATCCCATAAACTTGTTACTCACATGTCTGGATTGAGTAGTATGGAATCATCAGGTGTGTATTCATTATATGGGTTTCCTTTTCCATTCTATCAAATACTTTCCAAATCACTCAAATTGCTGGCCTCCACAGTGTACATTTTTGATTGTTTATCAGCTTTGAGGGATATTATCACTTGATAAAATAATATTTCATAAGTCCTGCTCTAGTCCTTTGATAACCATCTTATTGAGTTTTGTCCTTAACCTATAGATGTTACTTACATATGCTAGCCATAAATTCTCTATCAAATACATATGCTATTACTATGTTGTCACAGTAAGCAGCTTAAGTGCTATTTATTTTGATGTGGCAAGAGCACTTTCAAATTTTATGGAATCTAGAATATCTGTTATTTGTTTTAACAGTGCATTTTAGTTCAGTATAAGTGATATTTGTCTACTTTGTTGCTGAAAAAACATTCTGTGTTTTATCTTAGGAGCTCAGTGGAGCCTGTGAGTCATATGTACAAATGTTTATAAAAGAAACAAGGTGAGGCTCAAGTAATAAATACCAGGTTTACCTGCAGCAAAATTCATCCATTTCAATTATACCTCATGAGTTTTGATAAAATCATATAGCCAAATCACCTCCAACACAACACCTCCAAGGTATAAAATAGATTTGTCTACACAAAACTATTTGTATTATCTCATTTTAGCCAACAGTCCCTATTGTAGGGCAACTGCTGATGTGTTTTGTGTTTCTTTGGTGTTATATTTTCTAAAATGTAATATAGATGGACTCACACTCTCTATAGCCTTTCCTATTCATTTCCTGTACATAGCATATGTATTGACATTTGCTGACATTACTGGATACATCAATACATCTCTTTTTGATGCTGTAAAAAATTTGAATGTGTAAATTATTCATCGTCTGTCTTTTCATTCTCCTTGATAGACATTTCTTTTGCTAATGATGTTTGGCTACTATTCATATGCTATGTTTCCATCCAAAACATCATGATTACCATCATTATTATGCATGTTTCTATCAACATTCTCCTCATCTGAACTCCCACCAAAATACGACATTAACTTCACTTCCACCATCACTGTGCTTCTCTAGTAGCATCACTAAATTTTCCACACTCTTCCCACAAACTGGTAGCAAAGTCCAAGAATCACATGGAAAGATTTATGAGAGCAATATCCCCACTTCTTGACATGAATTTTCTGCATTAGTTATTTTTCTCATTGCTATGGCATAAAAATAAAGGAAATAGTTACTTGAAGATCACAATTTCAGAGGATCAAATTCCATCAAGCTAGGAAGAGCAATGTGGGGAGGTTCTGTCCACAGTACTGGGAGCATGTGGTGCTGAGTTGTTCATGTTAGTGGATCATGACCAAAAAAGCAAGGCAGGATTGGTAGATATGACCTTCAAAGATGTCCCTGGGGGCCTACTTCTATCAGCTAGGGTCTGCCTATTATTGGTTCCACATAATTTAAAATAGTCTCCAAAGCTGGTGAGCAAATATTCTCATATAAGTCTATGTGAACATTCAGGTTCAAACAGTAATAATTCATTGTTATAAGTTTCAAATAATGGTGAACATCATCATCATTGAATTTATTTACATAAATTGTGTAACTCCTGATTATCATTTTATTTTTATTTTTAGGGATAGATAGGTAGATAAATATAGATATCATTTATTTATTTTAAATCCCAGCCACAGTTTCTTCTCTGTGGGAGCCCAGCTGGGAGACTGGCTCCCACATTTTACCCCAGGGTACTCTTGAGGAGTGAGGGATAAGAGATTTAGATAGAAGGACAGAGGGGAGAGAAGTAGAAAGAAACACAGGATAGCCTCGGGAGAGTCTGGATCCTCATCTACCAGCCCCCCATCTCTTATAAAGGGCTATTTATAGGAATGCCAAGGGATGGAGCAAAAGACCTCCCCCTAGCTCAGCCAAGTATACACCCTTCCAATCACCTAGAAACCATGCACATGGTCAAGCAATCCTCTAATTCAGCTCTGCTGGGTAAAGCAAGCTCAGATCTCAATAGGAAACCTTTGTAGGCCTCCACAATTCCCCCTTCTTGATACAAAAAGGCCTCCACAGGCCCCTCAAGTAGACTGTGCCTGTTTTAGGTCAACCTTCTTGATTAATTTTACATTTATATATTCAAGAAATTATCAAGAAGCAAGTTGCCCATCTTTGGCTACAAGCCTCTGGAAAGAGGGGGTACAGAGCTTAACTCAGTTCTGACCCAGGTCCCTACTAAGAGCTTGCAAACATCCACAGCATTTTCCATAGCTGTCATACCTCCCAGTAAAGGAGTACAGGATAATAAAGATGGAATATCCTTATTGGAATAGGTCTAAGGTGATTACATCAGTCTTAGCTGCAAAAAGCCCTTTTCCTGGATCAAAACTCTCTCCTAACAGATATTCAATAAAACTTTCAAGAGACTATTTTGATTCCCAGGAGACAACAGTCATTTCAGAAAACAGTCAGGAGAAAATACTCATTTCAGAGTATCTACTCAAGTAAATAAAAATGCATGCTAATCATAAAAAACACTTTTAGCTGTTTAAGTAGCTCATCTTTACATGTGTCCCTATCACAGCAGTAGAATTTTTATATAAACTAACTCAATTGTGGGAGGCTTACCCTTTGTGGAAGGCCTACCTCTTTCCAAACAAACAGAAAGAGTGGAAACTTCAAGGAAGAAGACAGAAAAGCTCCCCTAATTATAACATCTTCACTTTTTTTCCAGGGGCCACTGGGATTTTAAAATTATATTTTAAGCTATCATAAAAAGTATTCAAATGTATCTGAAGGTAAAAGAGTAGTAAAAACTTCAAGATGCTTCTAATGTGATTTATTTGGTTTGTCCTTTAAAAATTAATGTTATCTAATTTGTCCAGACTAGACAGATATTCATGGAGTAATGAAAACAATTCTAGTATGAACTTACATTTAACATTTACACTTTATACAAACACATATTCAAAAAGAAACTCTATAGGACTATTTTACAAACTTTAGCACATATCTAGAACAGATTTCTTAGAAGAACTATTTACTAAACTTCTATTCAAGAGGAAACTCTATTAGCAAACATCTAGAAAGAATCTCTTAGCAGAACTAACTTATTTTCTTTCAATGAGACAGAGAGTACACAAATCATGAGTTACAATAGTAAAAATTATAAACAAACTCAACACTGATTTATTTCTAAAAATTTGGAGTTCATGATCAGCTTTAATATCATTCTGAAAGTTTTCTAGTTCTTCTTGAGGAGCATCATTGGAGCTGACATTTCTCTGTTCCACACATTATACCAAACTCAGGCAGCCTGTAAGCTTCTGATGGTACAGTTTCCCCCTTCTTAATTTTTTTAAAACTGTTTCTTAATATTGCCATGGTCTCTTTCCATTATGCCTTGTCTTTGATTAAAAGGATTATAAGAAGTGCCTGTTTTATGTTCAATTTACCATCTTACTTTTTCATACCAAATAATTCCCACCTGACAGCAAAGCTGTTTGCCTGTTTCTTATTCCCAGGAAACAAGCTAACAAAGCTTATGGTGTTTTTTGAGGTTTTTTTTGAGGGGGAGATTATACTGGCAGTATTTCTCTTGGGCATTTTTCTGTTACGTTACCAGGAACATTTGAAAGTTTTTTTTTTTTTTTTGTCCCCGTCTGTCTGTCTTTTCTCCAGGACTGCTTGCCTATGAAGCCTCATTTTTATACACTACAATTCCCAAGCTGCCTTTCTTTATAGCATCATGCTGTTACATTACAGGCTACATTTCCCAAACTGCCTTTTGGGTCCATCTCACTCCAGTTTCCATTTGTATGATTTGTTTTCATACTGAAAATCAAGAACAAGGGAGCTTTTTTCACCACAGGAGGTTTCTGTTCTCCCAGAGCTGGTATTGACAGGTGTACTTCTTTCACCTGACATTGTCACCAGAGCGGGGCATGCCCACCTACACGTGTTTATGGATAAGTGCTTGTTTCTAGCCTTACCAGGTCAGTGAAAGAAAATGAAAGTACTTAAAATAAATTCTTTTCAGAAAGTTTTTTTTCCTTAGAGAGATCCTCTGCTTATCCCTGCTTGCTCACTTCCCCAAGATGTAGAGTCCCTGATGCCTTAGCTGTGGTTCAGTTTCTCTTTTAACTGCTTCCACACCAGCAGCTCCTCCCTGGATATGCCACTGCCTCTGCTATAAATATAAGAGCATTATTTCACTTGAATCTGCCTCAGGAAGATTATTTCCCTTTAACTCAGGGCTTAGACCTAAGCTGTTCACAGGCCAAAAGCTTTCACATGTAGTGGGCAGCTGTTCCAGTTTTAACCTGGAAGTACTACCTCTAGTGAGGCTTTGGGTAACTGCCACACCTACCTATAACCTGTCCCTGGGGTGGGACCAAGACAGGAGCCCTTAAGACCCAAGATCCAGACATGCTGGGCCTATTGTTTCCTCATGAACTTGGATTCTGTGCTGTGGATGTCTTTCTGTATACTGTGAGTGCATTGCTCTGATTGATTGATAAATATAATGCTGATTGGCCAATAGCCAGGCAGGAAGTATAGTATAGGCAGGATAAGCAGAGAAGAGAATTCTGGGAAGTGGAAGGCTGAGTCAGGAGATGCAGCCAGCCACCGCTGCCATGAGAAGCAAGATGTAAAGTACCAGTAAGCCACAAGCCACATGGCAACTTATAGATTAATATAAATGGGTTAATTTAAGATATAAGAACTAAATAGCAAGAAGCCTGCCATGGCCATACAGTTTATAAGTAATATAAGTCTCTGTGTGTTTACTGGGGTCTGAGAGGCAGCAGGCTTGAGCAGACTGGAGAAAACTCCAACTACAATGCTGAATGGGAGACCAAGCAGAGTTCTTCAGGGAATCATGCTGGACTACACCTCACCTCTCCCAGATCCTGTAACCAACCCCTTCATTGGCTATAAGTTACCCCAAAATAAAATTCCTTTTTAACTATGTGGAATTGCCTTGTTAAGTTCTCCACAATATCTGGTGCTCATGTGGGGCAAACTTCAAACACCATCATCCTTGCCACCTGGAGTTCTCTGCACCCTGAGCTTAGGCCACTCAACTTCACATGCCAGCCTCTTGGCTGAGAGAAGGACATTGAAGGGCCAAGTAGGCCACAAAAGCCAAGCCAGGCACTGAAGCTCTAAGGAGACACAGGAAGATCTCCTGCTGCCTTGCTGCTGGCAGTTGCAGCTCCTCCACATGTGCACATGGGACACTCTGCTCCCCCCTGAAGCTAACCAGGATTTACAAGGTAAAGATTTACAAAACAGGCTCCTTAGTTTGGAATCTGCTAACTTATTACAAGAACATCAGTCCATTAATAATAAATGTATAGCCAGATTTGATTTTATTTGTAATAAATGTGAATACTTAATGGACAGAACAATAACTCTCCAGGGTGAAATTGTCACTACTCAGACACTTTATAAGGAAGAAAGATTATCATTAACTGATAAAAATAAGGTCTATGGAATCATGTGTCTCAGAAGAACATAAAAGGTTGCAGGATTCCATGAGAAATCTGGAATCACATGCAAGAGAGGAGGTTCACTCCCTAGAACAAGCCATAGGTGCTCGTTTGCAAGCCCTGGAAGAAACTCTTAGTAAAAAAGACAAGGAACCTAATAAGCAGAAGGGCAAGACCATACAGGTCATAACATCTCCAGATGGCTCTCATACAGTGGTTTATCCTGTGATCATCCATGAAAGGCCAGCATGTGGAATATATATCACAACTGATTTTGATGAGAGATTTTTAAAAATATATGAAAAAAGTGATAGTCACAGCATTCATTCAACATATGTAAGACAAATGTTAAATTCGGGGTCCACATCACATAGAATCATTCCAGATGACTGGAATCAGTTAATTTCAGCTGTTCTAGAATATAGCCAGCAGCTACAGTGGAAAAGCTGGTTGAGAGAAGAGGCAAAAAATTTAGAACAACAAGATCAGAGGTTTTGTGATCTTCCAAGATCTAATACTTGGTGAGGGATGTTTCACTAATAGGAATGTACAAGCCACTGATGATGAGCATACAATATCCCTATGCTGTACAGCAGCTCTAAATGCTTGGGGAAAAATTCCAGAACCAGAAAAACCAACTGATGTATACACAAAGATATGTCAGGTACTACAAGAACCTTGCACTGATTTTTTTTTTACAAAGGCTGACCACAGCTATAATGAAAGCTGTGTCAGATAAAGGATTAAGACAAGTATTAACATGGACTGCTCTCACCCAATGTGAGGTTGAACTGTCGACCTTGTGTACATCCTACCTCACAAATGAGTCTGTCAGATATGCTAAGCCTATAGGCTGAAGATGATGCCCCAACACTGTGGAGAAACCTCAGGTGACTGTCCAGGCAGCTGGCTGTTTCTGTCAACTCACAAATTTTTTGGAAGTTGCTTGCATGCACTTTCTGTTTTTATTTTTGTTAGCTAATATTATTTCCTTCTTGGGTCTCTGAGGGAGTTGAAGATTAGTTAGTTATAGTTGAAGGTTAGTTAGTTATAGTTGAAGATTAATTAGGATAGAAAGTGAATTAGATACATTTTGGACTTAACAAAATAGGATAGATAATGAAATTATTTTCTCTGAATTTGTCAAATACAAATGGACTAGACATTGTTTAGACATTTATTACTTGTATATATTGTATATAGTCATTGTACTTTTGTATATAATTTTTCTTTTGTTAGTTATAACCTTTTTCTTTTTTTTCCTTTTTATTAAAATAGAAAAGGGGAAAAAAAATAAATAAATTTTAAGATTGAAAAAAAAAAAAAAAAAAAAAAAAAAAAAAAAAAAAAAAAAAAGACAAGTATTAACTGAGTCCTTGGCATTTGACAATGCTAATATAGAAAGAAAAGGAATATTTACACCATTAAAGGTAAAATCAGCTCCTTTGGAAGAATGGATTCAGTATACTAATGGTGTTGAGTCTCGTAACTATAGTAATGAGGCTTGGATAGAAGAGGCAATTCCCAGAGATGGAAGAAGTCCTCAGGGAACCAAGTGTTTTAAATGGTACATCAGGTCATATAAGTAAAAACTGTATATGGGGTGCTCCTAGAAGTAATACTCCTTCTAGAAATAACCCAAACAGGAGACCCCAAACTTCAGGATTATATAGAAGATGTGGCAAAAGCCAACATTGGGCCAATGAATGCAGATGAATAATAGATATACAAGGCAACCCTTTACCAGCAGGAAACACCTTAGCGGGCCTTCATCAGGCCCCCCAAATTGAATGTAGTCCAAACATTTCCAGCCACTGTGGAGGAAATTCCTCTACAGGACAATTAAATAAACCAATCCCTAATGTAAAGAATGATACTGCACTCCATGATAGAACAGCTCTGATAGATTAATCAAAAGTTCCAAACAACACAATAAAATAAATATTTTGGCAGACTTCCATAAATGAACAAAGACCAAAGCTTAGAATTCAAATTAATGACATTGTTCAGGAAGGTCTGGTAGACACAGGTGTGGATGTTACTATAATTACACCAAAATGATGGCATCCAAATTGGCCTCTTCAAGAGGTAGATGTCCAGTTTCTAAGGATTTGAACCCTATCTCAGGTAAAACAGAATTCGAGATGGGTTAAATGAATAGGACAGAAGGATAGAGAGGAAGGCTGAAGCCATATGTAGCAAATGTAGCAGTGAATCTTTGGGGCTGAGATCTGTTGCAACAGTAGATTACCTGCACTCTCAGAAAAGGAATACAGACCAATGCATGTTTCTAGGAATAATATCATAACATGCTATAAAAAAATCACCAAACATTCAGGCTGTACATAAACAGAGCACAACTGTTATTGAACTCTCAGAAGTACCAACAGCCTTACCTTTAAAATGGCTAGCTAATAAACCTGTCTGGGTTGGACAATGGCTTTTGACAAAAGAGAAGCTACAAGCTTTAGAACAGCTGGTTCAAGAGCAATTAAATGCTCAACACATTGAAGTATCTACAGCCCATGGAATTCTCCTGCATTTGTTATTTAAAAAAATGTCTGGTATTTGGAAAATGCTCACAGATCTGAGAGCCTTTAATAAAGTAATTTAGCCTATGGGCTCCCTACACTGGGATGCCCTTGCCCTCTCTGATACCCAAAGAATGGCCTAAAATAGTCATTGACTTAAAAGATTGTTTCTTTACCATATCCTTACAAGAAAATGATAAAGAAAAATTTGCCTTCACAGTACCTAATTATAACAATTTCCGCCAGGTGGTGGTGGCACATGCCTTTAATCCCAGCACTCAGGAGGCAGAGCCAGGTGAATCTCTGTGAGTTCAAGCCCAGCCTAGTCTACAAAGTGAGATCCAGGACAGGCTCCAAAGCTTCACAGAGAAACCCTGTCTCAAAAAAAAATTCAAAAAACAAAACAAAACAAAAAACAATTCCCAGCCAGTCAAGAGATATCAATGGAAGGTCCTACCACAGGGAATGGTAAACAGCCCTACCCTGTGCCAATATTTTGTGCAAAAACCATTGGAAATAATACATGTGAAGTTTCTACAATCCATAATTTATCATTATATGGATGATATCTTATTAGCTGATTCAAAGTTAGGCACATTAGAAAGCATGTTTAAAGAAGTAAAAACAAAGTTTTGCTTCACTAGGGACTGAAAATTGCTCCTGAAAAAATACAGAGAGGAGATTTTATTAATTACTTAGGAGATAAGATAGACTTATCTTAGAAAGGTACAACTAAGGAGAGATTGATTGCAGACTCTTAATGGATTTCAAAAATTGTTAGGAATCATTTTCAATGTACTGTGTTCATGGGAATACCCAAAGATGGACTACAAAATCTGGCTAATACTCTAAAAGGGGACAAAGAATTAAATAGTACAAGAGAATCATCAGTTAAAGCTGAGAAGGAATTGGCTCTAGTAGAAAAGACAATTTGAGAAGCACATATGGATCATGTGAATCCAGAACTTAAATGCATTTTGGTCATACTCCCCTCCAGACATTACCCCTCAGGTATTTTGATGTAGAGTGAAGATATTATATTGGAATGGATAGTTCTACCATGTAAACCAAATAAGAAATTAAAGACATATAGAAAAGATCTCTGATTTGATTCAAAAAGGAAAATTAAGACTTTTCCAGTTGACAGGAATGAACCCAGCAGAAATTGTAGTACCTTTAACTAATGAGGAAATTTCCTCACTATGAAAAGATAATGAATACTGGCAGAGAGCCTGCAGTAAATTTTTGGGAGAGATTAACAATCGTTATCCCAAAAGCAAAAGAATAGAATTCATAAAGATGACTGAATGGGTCCTTCCTCATGTTGTATGACAAAAGCCAATTTCTGGAGTCCTCACATTCTATACTGATGCAAATAAACCGAGGAAATCAGGATACAAATCAAGAGACTTAAGTAAAGTGACTCAAAGTCCATACAACTCTGTATAAAAGGCAGAACTGTATGCCATTCTTATGGTACTGATGAAAGTCACAGAACCCCTCAATATAGTCACTGCTCTCAATACACAAAGAGAGTTGTTTTACATATTGAAACTGCTGAGTTTTTTCCTAATAATACAGAATTAACTTCAGAATTAACTGTGATTACACACCTATTAGAAGCATGTTACACTTATACCACAAAACCCCACAGGCCAAGCAGTCATAGAAAGATCCAACCGAACTTTAAAGGATATGCTAAATAAAGAGCAACAGGTAACAATGACTCCTAGAAATAGATTGCATAATGCTTTATTAACTTTGAATTTTCTCAATGCTGATGAGAAAGGAACAACAGCTGTGGAGAGACATTGGATGACAGACAAAACTTCTGAGAGAAATCAACTAGTTTCTTTCAAAGGTGTGTTGACCCCAGAATGGAAACCAGGATACATCCTACATTAGGGAAGGGGTTTTGCTTCACACAATTGCAGGAAATCATCAGAAATAGGGAACATCCTATATATTTAAAACACATATCAGATCCCATACAGATCTGCCAGGACCTCTAGTGCAAGGTAATGATGAGACTGATCAGTTACTTATAGGTAATGTGGTGGAGGCCTCAGAATGTCATAAGAAACACCATGTAAATAGCAAAGGTTTGAAGAAGAATTTCTCCATCACTTGGCAACAAGCTAAGGATATTGTAAAAGAAAATGTCCTATTTGTTCCTTCTATAACCAAACTCCATTACTGGCAGGGAGCAATCCAAGGTGTACAAAGAAATGAAATTTGGCAGATGGATGTGTTTTATTTCACAGAATTTGGAAGATTAAAGTATGTACACCATACCATTGACACCTATTCAGGATTTCAGTGGGTAACTCCTATGAGTTCTAAAAAGGATTCTGTGATTACACACCTATTAGAAGTTATGATCATCATGTGAATACCTGTACAAATTAAGACAGACAATGCCCCAGCATATGTCTCCAATAAAATGAGACAGTTTTTTTGCTTATTATAATATAAAGCATGTTACACTTATACCACAAAACCCCACAGGCCAAGCAGTCATAGAAAGATCCAACCGAACTTTAAAGGATATGCTAAATAAAGAGCAACAGGTAACAATGACTCCTAGAAATAGATTGCATAATGCTTTATTAACTTTGAATTTTCTCAATGCTGATGAGAAAGGAACAACAGCTGTGGAGAGACATTGGATGACAGACAAAACTTCTGAGAGAAATCAACTAGTTTCTTTCAAAGGTGTGTTGACCCCAGAATGGAAATCAGGATACGTCCTACATTAGGGAAGGGGTTTTGCTTTTGTTTCTGTGGGAGAAGATAAACTATGGATACCAACAAAAGTAATAAATATTTGATTCAAACAGAAGAAACTCCTTGATGAAGAGAAGTAAAAGCTCATCCATCCACAGATGTGACATCTCTACATGTTGTAAGAAAAATTTAAGAAACAAGGGTTGGGGCATGGTTCTATTTTTTTGTGTTTCCAGGACAATAGAAATACCCATCTTCCAGAAATCATAAGGCCTTGGATATCCAGATGTTTACAGCAGAAAGAAAGAATCCATTGGTATCAATGTACACAGGGTAATATCTTACTGCCTAACATCTATATCTCTTTAGCTCTAGAAAAGTTGTGGTTCTGATTAAATTATATACCAAGCTGGCTTTGGAGTTGGAATTGGCTCCCTCCTTCTCTAAACCCAAGCATATTGCTAAAAGAAAAGTTTGAAAGATTCTATCTCAAATTAGAAGAGCTGTTTGGTGTGGGACAGAAGAAAACCAATAAAAAGGGACCATTGTCTTCAAGATTCTAATTCTCTCCATGCTTGTTCTTGATTTCTCAGAATCCTTTCTTACATATCATGTCATCTTTAAATCTAAACTTTCCATTTTGATATTAATAATGTTTAAGATTTTCACAGTAAAAATGTCTTTTCCAATAGCAATCACTGAAGTCTCCAGAAGGATGATGGAACCCCACAACAACTCTACCCAGTCCAGAATTATGCCATGGTACTCACAAACATTACTCAATGATTAACCTTGGACTGAAAACTCTCCAGATAATGCCATTATAAGATGGTTCATCATATTATACATCTAGCCAGAATCTCAGACAACCTTACCCATTACTCTGAGACTGGCTGCAGAAACTACCATTAGTCCAACTGAGACTTAACTATTTGAGCTTTCTTACAGAACCTTACAGAGATACTGTCACCCCCTGAACAGCAGGAAGAAATTCTAAAAAAACAACACCCCCTTTTCACAAAGGCTTCATGTTTCTGAGGGTTATAGATAATGGTTATAGGGTTGGGGCTGGAAGAAAATACTGGACTCGGTATTCCCACTAAGAAAAGAAAAAAAGGGGAATGGATAGGTATAGGATATTAAGGTATATTATGGTATATACTAGTAAACTAATTTAGTAAAATATGAGCCTTAGATAAATTTCACTGTTATGGATTCTTGTATATTGATACAAATGTAAACTATTTCTATATTCTTATTCCAATTAATTTGTATATTGATGCAAAAAAGAACTATATTTGGTGTAATATACATATATTTCTACTCTTATTTTAAATGTTTGTATATTGATACAATGCAAAATTTTTTTTCATTTTTCTTATTAAGAAATTTTCTACTCACTCTACATGATATCCACAGACCCCTCCTTCTCCCTTCTCCCCCCCAGCCCTCTTTCCCAAGCCACCCCATATCCCCATATCCCGCAAATTGAGGTCTCCCCATGGGGAGTCAGCAAAGTGCTACACACTGAGCCTAGGCAGGTCCAAGCCCCTTCCCACTGCACCAGGGATGTGCAAGGTGTCACACCACAGGCACCAGATTCCAGAAACCTACCCATAGACCAGGGACAGATCCCAATTTCTCTGCCTGGTTACCCCACAAACAGTTCAAGCCAAACAACCATCTTCCATATCCAGAGGGCCTAGTCCAGTCCCATGGGGGCTCCACAGCCACCAGTCCACGGTTCATGGGCTTCTACTACTGTGGCCAGTCATCTCTGCACGTCCTCCCATCATGATCTCTACATACCTTGCCTGCAGTATCTCTCCTCTCTCTCATCAGTTGGATCACCAGAGCTCAGCCTGTTGCCTGGCTGTGGATCTCTGTATCTGCCTCCATCTGTCACTGGACAAAGGCTCTATGATGACAGTTAGGTTATTTGCTAGGCTGGTCACCAGAGTAGACCAGTCCAGGCACCCTCTGGACTGCTGCCAGCAGACCAAGGTGAAGTCAACCTTGTGGATTCCTGAGAGCCTTCCCAGCACCCTGCCTCTTCCTATTCCCATGATGTCCTCATCTATCATGGTATATCCCTCCCTGCCCTCCCACTCTGTCCCTGTTCAAGCTTGACACTCCCATTTCCCTAGGTTCTCATCCCCCACTCCTCACCCTCTGCCATCTGCCCCCAGTCCACTCATGTAGATCTCATCCACTTCTCCTTTACAGAATCATCCATGTGTCCCTCCTAGGGTCTTTTCCTTTAGCTAGCCTCTCTGGGGTTTTGGGTTGCAGTCTGACCATCCCTTCCCTCCCATTTAGTATCCACTTATGAGTGAGTACATACTATGTTTTTCCTTCTGAGTCTGAGTTACATCACTCAAGATGATATTTTCTGGATCCATCCATTTGCCTGCAAATTTCATGATACCATCGTTTTTTTACTGCTGAGTAGTACTCCATTGTGTATATGTGCCATATTTTCTTTATCTATTCTTCAGTTGAAGGACATCTAGGTTGTTTCCAGGTCTTGCTATTATGAATAATGCTGATATGAACATAGTTGAGCATGTGTTCTTGTGGTAAGATTGAGCATACCTTGTGTATATGCCCAAGAGTGGTATGACTGGGTCTTGAGGAAGACTTATTCCCAATTTTGTGAGACACTGTTGCTGTAGGATGTTCTGTATGGCAAATGTGTTGCTGATTGGTCAATAAATATATCACTGATTGGCCACTGGCTAGGCAGGAAGTATAGGCGGGACAAGGAGGAGAATAAATCTGGGAAGTGGAAGGCTGAGTCAGAAACACTGCCAGCTGCCACGATGACAAACAGCATGTGAAGATGCCGGTAAGCCACGAGCCATGTGGCAAGGTATAGATTAATGGAAATGGATTAATTTAAGCTGTAAGAACAGTTAGCAAGAAGCCTGCCACGGCCATACAGTTTGTAACCAATATGTCTCTGTGTTTACTTGGTCGGTTCTGAGCAGCTGTGGGACTGGCAGGTGAGAGAGATTTGTCCTGACTGTGGGCCAGGCAGGAAAACTCTAGCTACGCACTGCCATACTGATTTCCAGATTGGCTGTACAAGTTTGCATTCGCACCAACAGTGGAAGAGTGTTCCCCTTTCTCCACATCCTCTCCAAAACAAGCTGTCTTCAGTGTTTTTGATCTTAGCCATTCTGACAGGTGAAAGATGGTATCTCAGAATTGTTTTGATTTGCATTTCCCTGATGACAAAGGATGTTGAGCAATTCCTTAAATGCCTTACAGCCATTTGAGATTCTTCTATTGAGAACTCTCTGTTAAGCTCTGTAGCCCATTTTTAAATTGGATTGTTCAGTATTTTGATGTCTAGCTTTTTGAGTTCTTTATATATTTTGGAGATCAGCCCTCTGTCAGAAATGGGGTTTGTAAAGATCTTTTCCCATTCTGTAGACTGTCATTTGGTCTTATTGACCATGTCCTTTGCTCTACAAAAGCTGCTCAGTTTCAGGAGGTCCCATTCATAAATTGTTGCTTTCAGTATCTGTGCTACTGGTGTTACAGTTAGGAAGTGATCTCCTGTGCCAATTCATTCCAGACTACTTCCTACTTTCTCCTCTAACAAGTTCAGTGTAACTGGATTTATGTTGAGGTCTTTGATCCACTTGGACTTGAGTTTTGTGCATGGTGACAGACATGGATCTATTTGCAATCTTCTGCATGTTAACATCCAGTTATGCCAGTACCATTTGTTGAAGATGCTTTCTTTTTTCCATTGGCTTCTTTGTTGAAAATCATATGTTCATAGGTGTGTAGATTAATGTCAGGGTCTTCAATTCGATTCCATTGGTCCACATGTCAGTTTTTATGCCAGTACCAAGCTGATAATTTACTATAGATCTATAGTAGAGCTTGAGGTCAGGGAATCATGATACCTCCAGATGTTGTTTTATTATAGAGGATTCTTTTAGCTATCCTAGGTTTTTTGTTTTTCCATATAAACTTAAGTATTGTTCTTTCCAAGTCTGTGAAGAATTTTGTTGGGATTTTGATGGGGATTGCATTGAATCTGTAGATTGCTTTTGGTAAGATTGCCATTTTCACTATGCTGATTCTATCTATCCATGAGCATGGGAGATCTTTCCATTTTCTGACATCTTCTTCAATTTCTTTCTTCAGAGACTTAAAGTTCTTATCATACAGGTCTTTCACTTGTTTAGTTAGAGTTACCCCAAGGTATTTTATATTATTTGTGGCTATTGTAAAGGGTGATGCTTCTCTGATTTCTTTCTCAGCCCATTTATCATTTGTATATAGGAGGGCTACTAATTTTTTTGAGTTAATCTTGTAACCTGCCACCTTACTGAAGGAGTTTATCAGCTGTAGGAGTTCCCTAGTAGAATTTTTGGGGTCACTTATGTATACTATCATATCATCTGCAAATAATGAAAGTTTGACTTCTTCCTTTCCAAATTGTATCCCTTTGATCTCCTTTTGTTGTTTTATTGCTCTAGCTAGAACTTCAAGTACTGTGTTGAAAAAGTATGGGGAGAGTGGACAGCCTTGTCTTGTTCCTGATTTTACTGGAATCGCTTTGAGTTTCTCTCCATGTGGTGGTATTTTACTTGTACTAAAATGTGATTTTAATTGTATGTTAATAAATAAAGTTGTCTGGGGGTCAGAGCTATTAGAGCCATAGCAAGTGCATGGCGTCGGTGGCGCACGCCTTTAAGGACCTGGAGGGCGGTACATTCAGGCAGTGACGAGGCAGTCACATGTTTGGGTTTACAACCAATGACAAGGCAGAACAGGAAGACTTTAAAGACAGACACACAGGAAGTAGGTCTTTTTCAGAGAGCTCTCTTGGCTGGAGAGGATCCCTGAATCAGGAAGGGTGAGGCTCTTAGCTCTGACCTCTTGGCTTTCTTCTCTGAATTGGCTCTGTGTTTCTTATTTTATAAGACCGTTGGTTACATCTACATTTGGCGCCCAACGTGACAAGAATCCATTAAAAACCGCTTAACTTGGCTTGGCGGCAGGTCCGGTCTCCCGCCAGGGCGGCCAGCAGGTCTGGTCGGCCGGCAGGTCTGGTCTCCCGCCAGGGCAGCCTGCAGGTCCCGTTTTCCGCCAGGGCAGCCGGCTCCCTAGCCCTGGCCCAGGTCGGCTTGGCCTCAGGCCGGACTAACTTTGAGCTACTTGCTTAAAGCCGGTGCTACAGACAATTCAGGCCTGCCCTGCGGAACAGGGCCCCTGCCTGTAAAGCCAACACACGTGGTTGGAGCTTAAGGTAGCCAGAGCCAAGGCTTGACTAGGCTCAAGCAGGAACACGTGGCTGGATTCAAGTTCTTAGGCAGAACTTGTGGCTACGGTTCTTGCGTGTTCTCTCTCTCTCTCTCTCTCTCTCTCTCTCTCTCTCTCTCTCTCTCTCTCTGGATTCACACCTCGGACACTAGGAGGCTGTTTTGGAATTCCCTTGGATTGGTACTGTTCTACGAGGACTTGGTAAGTCATTTAACATATCGAATACTTTAAAGGAAACTATTTAAAAGAGAAATTTTTTCCACATTTAAAAAAAATGGGTTTTCTGTGTTCATTGGAAGAAAATTGGGCTTTGTTTGCAATTTTAGACAGTCTGACAATGGAACAGCTATATGAGAAGATTACTGTTGACCGAATTATGCTTTTTATTACTATGCTTATTCTCATTTTACTATTTAAAAAGATAGTCAATTTAAGTGCCAGGATGACAGCTTTAGAAAAACTTGATAAACCTGTAAAAACTCAGACAGAAGAAACTAACAGTGAAGTTGCTTCAAGATTGGATCATAGGGTTACAGAAAGAAAGCCTGTTTTCACACAGTCACCCTTAGTTTGTCCAGTAACCGTACAGCAGTTGCCTGATCAAATGACTACACAAAATATTTGGGCTCCAATTGAAATGTTAGATTTACGAAGGTTTAAGGAGGCAATAGTATCTTATGGCATGCATTCCCCGTATGTAAAGCAAATGTTAAACTCTTGGTCAACATATAATAGGATTGTACCACAGGATTGGCGGGAGCTGGCACAAGCTGTTCTTGAACCCAGTCAAAGGCTTCAGTGGCTAACTTGGTTCAAGGATGAAGCTAAAAACATAGAAAAACAGTGGAGGGATAAAGGAATACAAGTCTGCCAGGATCAGCTTATTGGAGAAGGTCAATATGCTTCAGCACAAGCACAATGTTTATATGATGTCCACACCCTAATTTTATGTCGAACAGCAGCCTTGAATGCATGGGACAGAGTTGAGGAACCAGGAAAAAAAACTGAGTCATTTACAAAGGTTGTACAAGGCCCAAAAGAATCTTTCACAGATTTTTTACAAAGACTGGCTTCAGCAGTAAAGAGAGTGGTCCCGGATTCAGAAGCTAGTAAGATAATAATTGAAACTTTGGCCTTTGAGAATGCGAATGCAACATGCAAAATAATAATCAGGCCGTTAAAGGCAAGATCTGCACCTTTGGAAGATTGGATTAGAGACACGGTTAATGTTGAAGCTCAATTTCAAGAGGTTTGAGGAATGTTAGATGTTTTGGATGTGGAAAGCAAGGACATTTGAAAAGGGACTGTAAACAGGTCATTCCTAGAAACAATGTTTCTTCAAGGAACAATGGCAACAGACTGCCCCTTCCTTCTGGAGTATGCAGAAGGTGTGGTAAGGGAAAACACTGGACCAACGAGTGTAGATCAACAAGGGACAGACAGGGTAATCCTTTGCCTCAGTCTTCGGGAAACTCCCAGAGGGGCCTCATGCAGGCCCCAATTGCAAATCCAGTTCAAACCTTTCCTGCAGTCTTAGAGGAAACCCCAACTCAGAGCAATTAAATAACCAAATGCCTATTGGAATAAGTCATGCTGGTCAGGATGATGAAACAGAGAGAATAGAAAATTCAGGAGAAAACATAAAGAAAATTTTTTGGCAAACTTCTATTAATGAACAAAGAACAAATTATCGATAAAAATAAATGGTGTTTTGTTGTCTGGTCTGGTAGACACAGGTGCGGACGTTACCATAATTGCACCAGAATTTTGGCATCCAACTTGGCCTCTTCAGGAGGTAAACATTCAACTGTTAGGAATTGGAACATTATCTCAGGTGAAACAGAGTACAAGATGGCTAGAATGTATAGGTCCAGAAGGACAGAGAGCAAAATTAAAACCATATGTGGCTAACATAGCTATGAACCTGTGGGGTCGAGACTTGTTACAACAATGGAATACTCAGATTAACATCCCTCCAATCTCAGAAACAAATCATAAACTAGCACATGTTTCTGAGAGAAATATTAGAAAGCATTATTCTGAGTGGTCACCAGCCATCCATATTATACAAGAACAGGGCACAACAACTGATGATCTTCCAAAGACATCAACAGCTCTACCTTTAAAATGGTTAACAGACAAGCCTGTATGGGTCCAGCAATGGCCTTTAACAACAGAGAAACTCCAGGCTTTAGAAGAGCTGGTAGAAGAACAGTTAAATGCTCAGCATATTGAAGAATCAACCAGCCCTTGGAATTCTCCTGTATTTGTTATTAAGAAGAAATCTGGTAAATGGAGAATGGTAACAGACCTTAGAGCAATTAACAAAGTAATTCAGCCAATGGGCTCTCTACAATCTGGAATTCCTTTGCCTACTCTGTTACCAAAAGGATGGCCTCTCATAGTTATTGATTTAAAAGACTGTTTCTTTTCAATACCCTTACAAAAAAAAGACAGAGAAAGATTTTCTTTCACAGTACCTACTTACAATGATTCTCAACCGGTTAAAAGATTTCAATGGAGAGTCCTCCCACAAGGAATGTTGAATAGCCCAACTCTGTGCCAATATTTTGTACAACAGCCATTGGAAGTGATACGTAAAAAATTTCCTAAATCTATAATTTATCATTATATGGATGATATTTTACTAGCTGACTCAAATGCAGATACTTTAGAAAGAATGTTTGAAGAAGTAAAGAAAATTTTGCCTTGCTGGGGATTACAAATTGCTCCTGAAAAGATACAAAGAGGAGATTCTATTAATTACTTAGGATATAAAATAGAGCTACAAAAAATTAGACCCCAAAAGGTGCAAATTAGGAGAGATCGACTACAGACTCTTAATGACTTTCAAAGATTATTTGGAGATATTTCTCATCTAAGAACTATTGTTGGGGTAAAAAATGATGAACTGCATAATTTGTTCAAAACCTTAGAAGGTGACAAGGACTTAAATAGTCCAAGAGAATTATCACCTGAAGCTGAGAAAGAATTGGCCTTGGTAGAAAAGAAAGTACATGAAGGACACGTGGATCGTATTGATCCAAAGCTGGATTGCATTTTGGTTATTTTACCTTCTAGACATTCTCCTACAGGAATATTAATGCAGAGGGAAGATATTATATTAGAATGGATATTTTTACCAAATAAGCCAAATAAAAAATTAAAAACTTATGTGGAAAAAATCTCTGACTTGATTTGGAAAGGAAAATTGAGACTTCGTCAATTAGCAGGAATAGACCCAGCAGAAATTGTCGTACCTTTAACTAAGGAGGATATTGAAAAATTATGGACAAAAAGTGAACCTTGGCAAAGAGCTTGCAGTAATTTTTTGGGAGAAATTAACAGCAAATATCCCAAAAGCGATAGAATTGATCTTATAAAGAGAGCTGATTGGATCTTGCCTCGAATTGTACGGGAAAAGCCCATATCTGGAGTTCGTACATTTTATACAGATGCCAACAAACAAGGAAAGGCAGGTTACAAATCAGAAAATTTAAGTAAAGTGGTTCAAAGTCCTTATAATTCAGTTCAAAAATCAGAATTGTATGCTATTCTGTTGGTATTAATGGATTTTTCAGAACCTCTCAACATAGTAACTGACTCTCAGTATGCTGAAAGAGTAGTATTACATATTGAAACTGCAGAATTTATCCCTGATGCTTCAGAATTAACTTCACTATTTATTCAATTACAAGATACAATCAGGAAAAGGAGTCATCCTTTATATATAACTCACATTCGATCCCATACTGGTCTGCCAGGCCCTCTAGCACAAGGCAATGATGAGATTGATAAATTATTGATAGGAAATGTGCTGGAGGCCTCAGAATTTCATAAAAAACATCATGTCAATAGTAAAGGTTTAAAAAAGGATTTTTCCATAACCTGGCAACAAGCCAAAGAAATAGTAAAGAAATGTCCTACTTGTTCTTTCTACAATCAAACACCATTACCAGCTGGATGTAACCCAAAAGGTACTCAAAGGAATGAAATCTGGCAGATGGACGTGTTTCACTTTGCAGAATTTGGAAAACTGAAATATGTACACCACACTATCGATACTTATTCAGGATTTCAGTGGGCAACTGCTTTGAGTTCTGAAAAAGCTGATTCTGTAATCACTCATTTGCTCGAAGTTATGGCCATCATGGGTATACCTGCACAAATCAAAACTGATAATGCTCCATCATATGTCTCTATTAAAATGAAACAGTTTTTTGCTTATTACAATATAAAGCATATTACAGGCATACCACATAATCCTACAGGTCAAGCAATTGTAGAAAGATCAAACAGAACTCTAAAGGATATGCTAAATAAACAGAAAGGGGTAACAAAAACCCCCAGAAACAGACTGCATAATGCTCTATTAACTTTGAATTTTCTTAATGCCAATGAGAAAGAACAACAGCTGCAGAGAGACATTGGATAATAGAAAAAAACTACAGAATTAAATCAGCCTATATACTTTAAGGATGTGCTGACCTCAGAATGGAAACCAGGGTATGTGTTACGTTGGGGACGAGGTTTTGCTTTTGTTTCTACAGGAGAAGATAAACTGTGGGTACCATCAAAATTGATAAAGGTTCGATTTGAACAACAGAAACCTCTTAATTAGAGGAGGTGATAGTTCTTCAACAAGGATGAACATCCAATTTAAACTAACTTATACCAGTAACACATGTCTTTTTATTTAATCAGATAATAACTTGCCAAAAAGGAACATCCCCAAAATTAGTCTTGGGGAAAGGTTTCTGTTTTTGTCTTTTAGGAGAATGAAGGTTAAGGAATCTGAAGAACACCGGACAAATGAGACAACTGAGAAAAGGGACAAATCATCTATCCCAGGAAACAGAGTGAAACGGGGCATGGGTATATATTATCTAAAAAATTTTATGTCTTCCTAAATGTTTGTTTCTGCTTTTCTCTAAAAATTTAACACTATTGGTCTTCTAATAGTCCCAGTTCAATTAAAATTTAAAGCTGACTTTGGAGTTGGAAAATGGCTCTCTCCTTCTTTAAACTCAAGCATGTTGTTAAAAGGAAAATGCAAACTCCCTGTATCATGCCAGAATAAAAGAGCCATCTTCTGCTATGGGACAGGAGAAAAGCCAAAATAACTAAGGGACTATTCTTATACTAATCTCAACTCTTTGATTCTATTCTGATTCTTTAAAACTTTTCTTAAAGTATAAATTTTATATCAAAATTTACAAGATTAATATATAGATATATAGATATATATACATTTTAACCTTTGTTAAGATATGAATGGTCATATAGAGTATTAATTCTAGAAAAAAGGCTTCAATTAGCTGCATATATATGTCTTTGTGTTCGAGTCTCTTATCAGTTTTCTGCAGGAAATCACAGCCAGGCCTAACATCAACTGAAGTCTCCAGGAAGAAGTTGGGGCCCCACAACAACAACAATTCCACGTGGACAATAATAACATCATTAAGCTGACAAACATCATCTACAGATCAGCTTTGAACTACAAGTTGCTCATAGCAATTTTGAGATGACTAGCTGAGATGATCCAGTCTCAAAGACTACTTGAATAAAGACTTGAGATAAACCCTGAACTTTGGCATTATACACAGACTGGATAATGAAGGATATGGTTACCTTTCCTAGAATTTGACAATTAACCTAAAATTTTTCTTTCAGGATAAAGATAACTTCGCCCATACCCAGCAGGAAGCAATTTTAAGAATACGACGCCCACATTCCCAAAGAGGTGGTGTGGGGCGGGTGGTTTTTTGGTCTTTTTAATGGGTTTTGGGTCTGGGATAATTTTCATTGTTTAGGGGAGTTGGTTACAAGTTTTGTCAAGGGTTAGGAAAAAGGCTAAGCAAAAGAGATTAGATTTAAGGTTCTTGTTTAAAAAAAAAGAAAAAAAAGAGAAAGAAGAAGAAAAAGACAATTACTAGTTTTAAATACTTTACATTGGATTGGATTGTTTTATATTGTATACAAATTATATATATTGAAATTGATATTGTTAGAAAATGCTATATGTATATTTCTAATTGTACTTATACCGTTCATTTAACAATGCAATTTTCTGATCCTTGAATGTTATTATTACCAACTATTAGGATATAAAGAAATGAAAGTTAGTAGTTAGACATTACAATAGAACTTGTAGTCATATTAGATATGTTTTAAAAATTGAGCAGATATATTTTAGACAGGTCATCTTCAAACCCTTCAGAGATCTACAGAATATGGCATTTAAAATGTTTTAATAACTTAGAAAATTTTTCTTTTTTGTTATGATTATGAGACATGTCGGCTCCTGGCAGTACCAATCTACTTTAGGGAAAATATGGGCATTGAAGAAACTGTGTATGCAGTTAACTTTCATTGTGGCAAAAGTTAGCCACTGGACAACAAAGTATCCTTGAATCAACTGCTGACCAAATTGACAGACAGGACATGAAACAAAGGACTACTGATTCTTGCCAAAACAAGTGTGGTTATGGCTTTATCAAAAGGCATCTTCTGAGGCCAGGACAATATGGCACCATCCCTGAAGTGGCCTTCACAATTCGGAAAAGGTACAGTGCCCTTTTCTTCGAAGGCAGCTGAATAGGCAGTGGGCCGATGGCTTCTGATGTGCAATGGAACAGCAGCTGAAACAGTTATTCTTGAAGAATAACTAAGCTCACGCCTCGCAATAGTAAACTGGCATTTGACAGAGGGATGTGGAGAAGAACGGGATGCTAAGATGAAGCCATATATACACAGCCAAGAAGAATGGACAGTTGAATTAAAAAACCATCAACAATTTCCAGAATTTAAAATCCTGAATCATGACATGACACTAGTGGAATTCAGGTGTTTCCGGTACATGGACTGCTCTCACCCAATGTGAGGTTGAACTGTTGACCTTGTGTACATCCTACTTCACAAATGAGTCTGTCAGATATGCTAAGCCTATAGGCTGAAGATGATGCCCCAACACTGTGGAGAAACCTCAGGTGACTGTCCAAGCAGCTGGCTGTTTCTGTCAACTCACAAATTTTTTGGAAGTTGCTTGCATGCACTTTCTGTTTTTATTTTTGTTAGCTAATATTATTTCCTTCTTGGGTCTCTGAGGGAGTTGAAGATTAGTTAGTTATAGTTGAAAGTTAATTAGTTATAGTTGAAGATTAATTGGGATAGAAAGTGAATTAGATACATTTTGAACTTAACAAAATAGGATAGATAATGAAATTATTTTCTCTGAATTTGTCAAATACAAATGGACTAGACATTGTTTAGACATTTATTACTTGTATATATTGTATATAGTCATTGTACTTTTGTATATAGTTTTTCTTTTGTTAGTTATAACCTTTTTCTTTTTTTTCCTTTTTATTAAAATAGAAAAGGGGAAATGTGGTGGTATTTTACTTGTACTGAAATGTGGTTTTAATTGTATGTTAATAAATAAAGTTGTCTGGGGGTCAGAGCTATTAGAGTCATAGCAAGTGCATGGCGTCGGTGGCGCACGCCTTTAAGGACCTGGAGGGCGGTACATTCAGGCAGTGACGAGGCAGTCACATGTTTGGGTTTACAACCAATGACAAGGCAGAACAGGAAGACTTTAAAGACAGACACACAGGAAGTAGGTCTTTTTCGGAGAGCTCTCTTGGCTGGAGAGGATCCCTGAATCAGGAAGGGTGAGGCTCTTAGCTCTGACCTCTTGGCTTTCTTCTCTGAATTGGCTCTGTGTTTCTTATTTTATAAGACCGTTGGTTACATCTACATCTCCATTTAATTTGATGTTGGCTGTCGGCTTGCTGTAAATTGCCTTTATTATGTTTAGGTATGTTCCTTGTATTCCTGATGTCTCTAGAACCTTTATCATGAAGGGGTGTTGGATTTTGTCAAAGGCTTTTTCAGCATCCAATGAGATGATCATGTGATTTTTTTCCTTTGAATTTGTTTATATCTTGTATTACATTGACAGATTTTTGTATGTCAAACCATCCTTGCATCCCTTGGATGAAGCCTACTTGGTCATGGTGAATAATTTTTTTTGATGTGTTCCTGGATACAGTTAGCAAGTATTTCATCGAGTATTTTTGCATCAATGTTCATGAGGGAGATTGGTCTGTAATTCTCTTTTTTTGTGGCATCTTTGTGTGTTTTGGGTATCAAGGTAACTATAGCCTCATAAAAAGAATTTGGGAATGTTCCTTCTGTTTCTATTGTGTGGAGCAATATGAAGAGTATTGAAATTATTAGCCCTTCTTTGAAAATCTGGTAGAATTCTGCCCTGAAACCATCTCCTGGGCTTTTTTTGGTTGGGAGACTTTTAATGACTATTTCTATTTCCTTTGGGTTATTGGTCTATTTAATAATTAATATGGCCTGGATTTAACTTAGGAATGGGGTACCTATCCAGAAAATCATCCATTTCTTTCAAATTTTCCAATTTTGTGGAGTACAGGTTTTTGAAGTATGACCTGATGAGTCTCTGGATTTGCTCACTGTCAGTTGTTATGTCCCTCTTTTCATTTCTGATTTTGTTAATTTGAATGCTCTCTCTCTGCATTTCGGTTAATTTGGATAAAGGCTTATCTATCTTTTTGATTTTCTCAAAGAACCAACTCTTTGTTTCATTGATTCTTTGTATTGTTCTCTTTGTTTCTATTTTATTGATTTCAGCTCTCAATTTGATTATTTCCTGGCATCTGTTTCTCCTGGGTGAGTTTGCTTCTTCTTGTTCTAGAGCTTTCAGTTGTGCTGTTAAGTCACTAGTGTGAGAATTCTCCAACTTCTTTATGTGGGCATTTAGAGCTATAAATTTTCCTCTTAGCACTGCTTTCATGGTGTCCCATAAGTTTGAGTATTTTGTACATTCATTTTTATTGAATTCTAGGAAATCTTTAATTTCTTTCTTTATTTCTTCCTTGACTCATTTGTGATTCAATTAGGCATTATTCAGTTTCCATGTGATTGTAGGCTTTCTGTAATTTTTGTTGTTGTTCAAGTCTAACTTTAAGCCATAGTGGTCTGATAAGACACAGGAGGTTATTTCAATTTTTTTGTATCTGTTGAGATTCACTTTGTGACCAAGCATGTGGTCAGTTTTGGAGAAGGTTCCATGGGGTGCTGAAAAGAAGGTATATTCTTTTGTGTTAGGGTGGAATATTCTGTAGATATCTATTAAGTCAATTTGAGTCATAATGTCTGTTAGTTCCCTTTTTCTCTGTTAAGTTTCTGTCTTGCAGACCTGTCCATTGGTGAGAGTGGGGTGTTGAAGTCTCTCACTACTAGTAAATGGGGTTTGATGTATGATTTGAGCTTTAGTAGTGTTTCTTTTATGAATGTCGGTGCCCTTGTATTTGGGGCATAAATATTCAGAATTGAGACTTCATCTTGTCAGATTTTCCCTTTGATAAATATGTAATGTCTTTCCTGATCTCTTTCAATTGATTTTAGTTTGAAGTCTATTTCATTAGATATTAGGATAGCTACACCAGCTTGCTTCTTAAATCCATTTGATTGGAATGTCTTTTCCCAGTCTTTTATTCTGAGGTGGTGTCTGTCTTTAAGTTGAGGTGTGTTTCTTGTATGCAGCAAATGGATGGATCTTGTTTTTGTATCCATTCTACTAGCCTGTGTCTTTTTATAGGTGAATTGAGACCATTGATATTGATGGATATTAAAGACCAGTTATTGTTATTTCCTATTATTTTTTGGTGGTAGTCTTGTATGTTTCCCTTGTTTGTTATTAATTGGTATGGGACTATCTATTGCCTGTGTTTTCATGGGCGTATCTAACTTCCTTAGGTTGGATTTTTCCTTCAAGTGCTTTCTGTAGGGCTGGATTTGTGGAGAGATATTGTTTAAATCTGGTATTATCATGGAATATTTTATTTATTCTGTTTATGTTGATTGAGAGTTTTGCTGGGTATAATAGTCTGGGTTGGCATCCATGGTCTCTTAGTATCTGCATAACATCTGACTAGGACCTTCTGGCTTTTAGAGTCTCCAATGAGAAGTCAGGTGTTATTCTTATGGGTCTGCCTTTATTTGTTATTTGGCCTTTTTCCTTTGCAGCTCTTAATATTTTTTCTTTATTCTGTATGTTTAATGGTTTGATTATTATGTGGTGAGGGAACTTTTTTTTTGGTTCCAGTCTATTTGGTGTTCTGTAACCTTCTTGTATTTTTATAGGCATTTCCTTCTTTTGGTTGGGAAAGTTTTCTTCTATGATTTTGTTGAATATATTTTCTGTGCCTTTGAGTTGGTATTCTTTTCCTTCTTTTATCCCTATTATTCTTAGGTTTGGTCTTTTCACGGTATCCCAAATTTCCTGGACATTTTGGGTCATGACTTTGTTGGTTTTAGTGTTTTCTTTGACTGATGAATCTATTTCTTCTATTGTATCTTCAACACTAGAGATCTGCTCTTCCATCTCTTGCATTCTGCTGGTTATCCTTGCATCTGTAGTTCCTGTTCATTTACTCAGATTTTCCACTTCCAGTGTTACTTCATTTTGTGTTTTCTTTATTGACTCTGTTTCAGTTTTGAAATCTTGAACTGTTTCCCTCACTTGTTTAATTGCCTTCTCTTGGCTTTCAAGGGATTTACTGATTTCTTCCCATTTTTTGTTTGACTTTTCCTTGATTTCTTTAAGGGAATTTTTCATTTCCTCTTTTAAGATCTCTAATATCTTCTTTAAGTCATTTTTATGGTAAATATCTTCTGTTTCTTCTGTGTTGGGATGTTCAGATCTTGCTGATGTAGGTTCTGATGGAGCCATATTTGTTTTTATGTTGTTGACTGTATTTTTGTACTGGTGTCTGCCTATCTCTTTCTCCACTTGGTGCAAGTGGTGTCTGTGTCTGAGGGAGCCTCTCTTGATCTGATTGATACTCTTGATCCAGTGGGAGCTCTTGGTCTGGTCGATGCTGATAGATTTCTTGTCTTAGGGAACAGCTCTTAGTCAAACTGGCACTAGTGGGCTCTGTCTAAGGGAGTAGTTGCAGTCTTACTGTGTGGTATTGGTGGTAGTCTGACCTGTCTGCAGGATGTCTGCCTGCCAACTGGCCTCTTAGTCCAGTTGGGTGCTGGCAGGCTCTGTCTCAGGGAACAGTTGCAGTCTGGGAGGGTGGGTGGGATTTGGGGGAGGTGGGGCTTGGGTTACAGGGTCTGATGGGGGATGGTGGTGGTCTATCCTGTGTACAGGAGGTCTGCCTGCCAACTGGCCTGAAGCAGGAACTGCAATGGGTGGGGGTTTAGGGGCACAGGGTTGTGCCCCTGGGCCCAATTCCTAGGGGCTAGGGTGTTTGGGTATGAGGATAAAGACTTACCTCTTAATCCAGTCAGGTGCTGCCAGGCTCTGTCTCAGGGAACAGTTGCAGTCTTGGAGGGTGGGTGGGATTTGGGGGAGGTAGGGCTTGGGTTACAGGGTCTGATGGGGGATGGTGGTGGTCTGTCCTGTGTGCAGGAGGTCTGCCTGCCAACTGGCCTGAAGTGGGAACTGCAATGGGTGGGGGCTTAGGGGCACAGGGTTGTGCCCCTGGGCCCAAAGCCTAGGGGCTGGGGTGTTTGGGTATGAGGATAAAGACTCACCTCTTAGTCCATTCGGGTGCTGCTAGGCTCTGTCTCAGGGAACAGTTGCAGGCTTGGAGGCATAAAATTATATTTTTCATACTGTATATATGTTCTACCTCTGTTTAGGATATTTGATATATTGATACATATTTAGGATTATTGTTATATTGCATATTATACTATACATTCCCACCTTTAACTATTTTATATATTGTCACAAATTTGAAGTTATTGTCCTTTTACTGTACATTTGCTTACAGACTGTTTACCCTGTTTACATGAAGCCTTAGTCCTTAGGTTATCTAGGTAGATAATACTTATAGATTTATAGCCACCTGTGCTTGTCAGCTCTATAGTTATGTTAGTTAGGTTCTCCAGACTTACAGAAATATATGTCAGATGGATAGGTAGTCTTCAAACACTTCATAGACCTAGAGAATATATCATTTAAATGTTTTGATACTTGGAATTCTGTTGATGTGAGACATGATTGCTCCTGGCAGCACTGATCTGATCCCGAGAGAGTGTTGGGTTTCTGAGACACTTCCATTTAGAAGTTTATCTTCACCTTGGCACAAAATGGCCAACTGGGCAAAGAACTGCCATTGCCTTGATTGCTTACAGTAAAATGGTCTGACAGATACTCTAGGACTGTAGTCAATTTAAATGCACCAACAATGCTGAGAAATTTAGCTGTCTCTGTCTACTCTCACAAGACTTCCAAAAGTTGCTTGTATCCTCCCATTTCTCAAGTATTATTATATTCCTTTTCGGGTCTTTGATGGGATTGAAGACTAACAGTTATAGTTACAATCTTCTTGTATCTTACTGGAACATATTAAGTATTAGTTCAGGTTCATTATTATAGGACATCTTTTGGAATGATGTCTGTAACATGCCATTTACCTATGGTCCAGACTTCTCTAGATTTTAGTATTTTAGTATGTGTCTTTTGTTTGATATTGTTCATGTTGGTTGTAGTTCCTTCTTGTCTAGGTCATTATCCCTTATTCCTCCTGGACAATATTTGATAATTATTCCTATTGTATATAGTTTTGTATGAGGTTAGAACTTTCTTATTTAGACAAAAGGGGGAGATGTAGTGGGTAGCTGTTTCAGTTTTGACATGAATGTACTACCCCTAGTCAGGCATCTGGTAACTGCCATGCCTACCTATGACCTGCCCCTGGGGCAAGGCCAAGACTCAAGTCCTTAAGACCTGAGATCCAGACATGCTGGGCCTCTTGGTTCCTTGTGATCCTGGATGTTGGGTGGTAGACAGAGCAGAGTTATCCAGAGAACCCCACTGGACTATATCTCACCTCTCCTGGATCCTATAACCAATCCCTTTACTGGCTGTAAGTTACTCCAAAATAAACCTCCCTTTTAACTATGTTGAGTTGCCTTGTTAAATTCTGTACAATATCCACAGGAATATTTTTCAAGACTCCAATTCTTTTCAGGAGTTTGAGTTCATAGTCCCATAGTTGGAAATCAAGAAGATAGTCTGTCTGTTTGTCCCTTATCTTATTCTACCTTATCCTAAGTTTCTTTTTACTCAATATTCTTAATTCCACTCTTATTCTAAATTTCTTCTTATACTATATTTCAATATTCTACCTTGCATTTTTTCTTAATTTTTATAGATAGTAATTAAGAGAGAGAAAAAATAAAGAAACCTAGATAGAGAGAAATATACCCTGTAAGCTCAGCTTTCAACTTTGGTATTCTGCCACCTAACTTTCACTCCCAAGAATAAAATACCATCTCCTTTATATTTTAATTTAATTATATTAATTTAGATTAATTACATTTAATTCCTTATCAGGCATGCCTCCTTATACCCAAGATTCCTGCTGACACTCCTTTTGCCAAGACTCTGGTCCCTGTTCCTGGCACCATTTGTGAGAGGCCATTTGGGAGACCAGCTCCCACATTTACTCCAGCATACTCTTGAGGAGTGAAGGATAAGAGATTTAGATAGAAGGAGAGAAGAGAGAGAAACAGAAATACAGAATAGCCCCAGGAAGGCCTGGATCCTTATCCACTCTCCCATCCTGTCTCTTTTAAAGGGCTATTTATAGGAATGCCAAGGGGTGGAGCTAAAGACCTTCCCCTAGCTCAGCCAAGTGTAGACCCTTCCAATCACCTAGAAACCAAACACATGACCAAGCAATTTTCTAATGCAGCTCTGTTGGGTAAAGCAAGCTCAGATCTCACTTGGAAGCCTTTGCAGACCTCCACACTTCTCCCTCCCCTCATTGCAGCCCCTTCTACCTACACCCCCCTGTTCCCATCACCCAATCCACTCATTCTCCATTTCTATTTAGGAAAGGGTAGGTCTCCCAAGAATATCAAGAAAACATGGCATATCAAGTTGCAGTAAGACTAAGTGCATCCACGTGTATTAAGACTGCACAGGGTGACCCAGTATTAGTAGGGTCCAAAAAGCTAGTAAAAGGGTCAGAGACAGCCCTACTCCCACTACTAGGAATCCCACAAGAGGACCAAGTTACACAATTGTAACAAATATGCAGAGTGCCTAGGTCAATCCCAGGCAGGTTCCCTGGTTGTTGGTGCAGTCTCTGTAATCCCCTATTAGCCTAGGTTAGTTGATTCTGTGGGTTTTCTTATGGTGTCCTTGACCCATCAGTCTCCTACAATTTTTTTTCCCCTTCTGCAGGATTCCCTGAGCTCCACCCAATATCTGTCTGTGGGTCTCTGCATCTGTTTCTACCAGTTGCTGGATAAAGTCTGTCTGATGACAACTGGGCTAGGCACCAATCTATAGTATAGCAGAATATCATTAGCCATTGTTATATTAACATTTTTTTCCTCCAATCCTGTTTGGTTCTATCCTAGGTCTCTGGGTTATCCAGTGTGTGAGACTTGTGCTCCAGGAAGTGTCAGGGGTGGGCTTACTCTTCTGGCATGTGTTTTAGGCTAGACAAGTCATTGGTTGGCCATTCCCTCAATATCTTGGCACTTTTACCCTAACACATCCTATAGGCAGGACAGACTATAGGTTGAAAGCTATATGAATGGGTTGGTTTCCCACTCCCTCCACTTGAACACTTGCCTGCTCACAGGAGATAGCCAGTTCAGGCTACATATCTGCTATTGATAGGAGTCTTAGCTGAGGTCATCTCTGTAGGTTCCTGGGAGATTCCCTTGCACCATGTTTTTACCTGACCCTCCTTTTCAGTAGTCTCTTTCAGTACTCTCCCCTCTGTTCCTCCCCCCAAACTGATCATTCATGTTACCATCCCCACCCAACCAAATTTTACTCATGAAATTTCTTCTATTTCCCCTTCCAAAGAAGATCCAGGCATCTACCCTTGAATCCTTGTTACCTAGTCTCTATGGGTCTGTGGATTGTAGCATTGTTATCCTTTATTTTACAGCTAATACTTACTTATGAGTGAGTACATACCATTTTTGTCTATCTGGGTCTGGGTTTCTTCACTCTGAACGATTTTTGCTAGTTCCATCCATTTGTCTGCAAATTTCATGATGCTATTGTTTTTAACAGCTTAGTAAAACTCCATTGTGTAAATGTGCCACATTTTATTTATCAATTCCTCACTTGAGAGACATCTATGTTGTTTCCAGGTTATGGCTATTACAAATAAAGCTGATATGAACATGGTTAAGCAAATGTCCTTGTGGTATGAATGAGAATCCTTTGGGTATATGCCCAAAAGTAGTATAGCTGGGTCTTGTGGTAGATTGATTCCTAATTTTCTGAGAAAACATCACACTGATTGCCAAAGTGGCTGTACAAGTTTGCACTCTCACCAGCAATGGAGGAGTGTTCCCCTTGCTCCACATCTTCTCCAGCATGAGCTGTCACTTGTGTTTTTTATCTTAGCCATTCTGACAGGTGTAAGACAGAATCTCGGAGTTATTTGACTTGAATTTTCCTGCTGGCTAAGGATGTTGAACATCTCCTTAAGTATTTCTTGGTCATTTGAGATTCTCCTGTTGCGAATTCTCTGTTTAGATCTATACCCCATTTTTTAATTGGATTATTTGGTTTGTTGATGTCTAGTTTCTTGAGTTCTTTATATATTTTGGAAATCAGCCCTCTGTCAGATGTGGGGTTGCTGGAGATCTTTTCCCATTCTTTCAGTTGCTGTTTTGTCCTATTGATGGCATCCTTTGTCTTACAAAAGCTACTCAGTTCTTTGAGGTCCCATTTTTTAAGTGATGATCTTAGTGTCTAAAGTATTGGTGTCATGTTCAAGGAGTTTTCTCCTGTGCCAATGACTTCAAGGGCATTTCCTGTTTTCTCTTTCTATCAGGTTGAATGTTTCTGGATTTATGTAAAAGTCTTTGATCTACTTAGACTTGAGGTTTTTTTGGGGGGGGGGATGATAGATACGGATCTATTTGTAGTTTTTTTTTTCTTGTTTTTTTTTTTTTTTTTTTTTTTTTTTTTTGGTTTTTCAAGACAGGGTTTCTCTGTGTAGCTTTGCGCCTTTCCTGGAACTCGCTTTGGAGACCAGGCTGGCCTCAAACTCACAGAGATCTGCTTGCCTCTGCCTCCCGAGTGCTGGGATTAAAGGCGTGTGCCACCACCGCCCAGCTATTTGTAGTCTTTTATATAGAGACATTGAATTAGACGAGCACCATTTGTTGAAAATGCTTTCGGTTTTCCATTGTATAATTTTGGCTTCTTTGTCAAAAATCAGGTGTCCACAGGTTTACATCTAGGTCTTCAATTAGATTCCATTGATCAACCTGTCTGTTTTAATGTCAATACAATGCAGTGGTTTTTTGTTTTTTGTTTTTGTTTGGTTTTGTTTTAACTATAGGTCTGTAGTGCTGCTTGAAATAAGGGATGTTTATACTTCTGGAAATTCTTTTATTGTATTTTTTGTTTTAGCTATCCTGGGTCTTTTGTTTTTCCATATGAATTTGAGTATTATTCTTCAATATATTGTATACTTCATAGTACTGTATTGTGTTGGGATTTTATTTGAGATTGCATTGAATCTGTAGATTGCTTTTGGTAAGATGAGCATTTTTACTATGTCAATCCTAACAATCCATGAGCATTGAAGATCTTTCCATCTTGTGATATCTTCTCCAATTAAAGTTTTGAAGTTCTTGTAATAAGGGGTTCTCACTTGCTTGGTTAGAGTTACACCAAGATATTTTATATTACTTGTGGCTATGGTAAAGGGATTTGATGATCTTATCTCTTTCTCATCCCGTTTATCATTTGTATGTAGGATTTTTTTTCTTTTAGTTAATCTTATACCCAGCCACTTGACTAAAGGCCTTTATTGGCTATAGGGAACTCCTACACTGGAGTCACTAATGTATATTATCATATCATCTGTGACTAATATTTTGACTTATTCCTTTCTAATTTGCATGCCTTTGATTTCTTTTAGTTGTCTTGTTATTGTAGCTAGAACTTCAAGTACTATATTGGAATAAGCATGGAGAGAGTAGGCAACCTTGTCTTGTTCATGATTTTACTGAAATTGCTTAAGTTTCTCTCCATTTAATTTGATATTGGTACTTGGATTGCTGTATAGTGCATTTACTATGTTTAAGTATATCCCTGTATCCCTGATTTCTCTAAGACTTTTATCATGAAGGGTGTTGAGTTTTGTCACAGGCTTTTCAGCATCTAATGAGATGATCATGTGTGTTTTTTTCTTTCAGTTTGTTTATATAGTGGCTTACATTTACAGATTTTTTTATGTTGTATCATCCTTGCATGTCTGGGATGAAGCCTACTTCATTATAGTAGATGATCTTTTTATTTGTTCTTGGATTCTGTTTGCCAGTATTTTATTGAGTATTTTTGCATCAATGTTCATGAGTGAAATTGGTCTGTAATTTTCTTTCATTGTTGTGTTTTTGTGTAGTTTGGGTATCAGGACAACTGGCCTCCTAGGAAGAATTCAGCAATATTTCTTCTATTTCTATTTTGTGGAATAATTTTAAGAGTATTGATATTAGCTCTTCTTTGAAAGTCTGGTAGAATTCTGCATTAAAAACTATCTAGCCTTGGGATTTTTTAGTTGGGAGACTTTTAATGACTGTTTTTATTTCCTTAGGTATTAGCAGTCTATTTAAATTGTTCATCTGATCTTGATTTAACTTTGGTAAGTGGTATCTATCAAGAAATTTGTCCTTTTTTATTTTCCAATTTTGTGGAGTATGGATTTTTGAAGAATGACCTAATGATTCTTTGGATTTTCCTCAGAGTCTGTCCCCCTTTTGGTTTCTGATTTTGTTGATTTGGATATTATCTCTCTGACTTTCAGTTATTTTGGATAATGGTTTATCTATTTTGTTGACTTTCTTCAAGAACCAACTCTTTGTTTCATTGATTCCTTGAACTGATCTCTTTGTTTCTATTTTATTGATTTTTAACCCTGAGCTTGATTATTTCCTACTGTTTACTTCTCTTAGATATGTTTTCTTCTTTTTGTTCTAGAGCTTTCTGCTGTGGGATGGTCTGTATGTCAAGTGTGTTGCTGATTGGTCAATAAATAAATCACTGATTGGCCAGTGGCCAGGCAGGAAGTATAGGCGGGACAAGGAGGAGAATAAAGCTGGGAAGTGGAAGGCTGAGTCAGAGACACTGCCAGCCCCCGCCATGACTAGCAGCATGTGAAGATGCTGGTAAGCAACAAGCCACGTGGCAAGGTATAGATTTATAGAAATGGATTAATTTAAGATATAAGAACAGTTAGCAAGAAGCCTGCCATGGCCATACAGTTTGTAAGCAATATAAGTCTCTGTGTTTACTTGGTTGGGTCTGAGCGGCTGTGGGACTGGCGGGTGAGAGATTTGTCCTGACTGTGGGCCAGGCAGGGAAACTCTAGCTACAGCTTTCTTATTGGCACCACATCATTTAAATTAGTCACCAATGGTGGTGAGCAATATTCACAGGTAAGTCTATATTATCATTCAGGTTCAAACTATAATAATTCTATTATAAGTTTCAAATAATGGCGAACATCATCAACATACCTGAATTTATTTAAATAAATAAAGTCCTGATTATCTTTTTATTATCTCTAAGCTTTCTATTCTTTGTTTTTCATCATAGTGATTTTTTTAAGTTTTTTTTTTAATTTTGTCACTCTTAGAAATTTTGAATTATAATCTATTATTTTTTCTACTGCTCTGGGTAGCATTTTGTTGTTATTGTTGTTTTTTGAGACAAAGTTTCTCTGTGTTGTTTTGGTGCCTATCCTGGATCTCACTTTAGAGACCAGGTTGGCCTTAAACTCACAGAGATCTTCCTCCTGAGTGCTGGGATTAAAGGCATGTGTCACCACCACCTGGCTAGAGTAGTATGAATGCAAAAACAATAGTCTCTAGTTACTTTCTGTGTCTTCATTTTGAAAACATTCTGATTATTTTTATTTTCTATCCTTTCATACATCATAGAGTCTAGAAATTTCCCTATCTATATATACTTGATTGACATATTTTCATGTTTCTGTTTCATAAGGTCAAATCTTATTTGAGAATTAGCATCTCAAATACAGGTACTTATATTGTAAATTTCCTCCTACTTTTGCTTATATACCACAGATATTGCGATATTGTGCTTTTTTAACAACTGTTATTCAAAATTGATCATTTTTTTGTTATGACTTCTTTGACCCTTTTTTGCTAGTTAATTTCTTTTAGAATGGAGTTAAATACTGTGAGTTTTCTTGATCAATAATTATTACTTCTTTGTAGTTTTCCTCCATTAACTTAATTGGACACTTTCAACTAATTTTATTCTTTTTTATTTATCAAGTGTTACTTATTGTTCAATGTGGTCTATCTTGAGAACATTTCCAAACAACATATTCTGCTATTGGTGAGTGTAGTTTTATTAATTACAATTTTTTAATTACAATTTAATTTTAATCACAATTTAATTTAATTACAATTAATGGCTAAATTTATTATTTAATAATAAATTATTAATAATTTATTATTAATCAGTCTAATTATCATAAGACTGATTAATCCATGTGTGAGGTTTAAATTTCTTAATATTTGTCTACTTGTTCTAACAATTAATGCAGTGTATTAGCTAAAATCTCCTACCATAACTGTGATTTGTGCATTTATTATTTTATTTTGATAAGTTTAGTTTCACATATTTTTAAGTGGTGATATTGAATGACTACAAACAGTCCTTTCACCTTTATGAAATGTACAGCTTTGTAATTATTCAGCTTAGACTATTGAGTTTGTGAGTTGATGTCCATTATGTTAGTCTATACATAGCCAATTTCATTGTTTTTCTTCATCTCCATGTCTGGTCGTATTCTCATATGGTTGAAAGTACTCATGGATCTCTTTACATGCTAGCCTGATTGTTTACTTCTTGTATTTTACATAATATTTAGAAATCCAGTGAATTAAAAAGAAAACTCACAAATTCAAAGCTTGTCTTGATTTGAGTAGTATTAATATAAAAACAATGGTCTATAGTTACTTTCTGTGTCTTTATTTTGAAAACATTCTGGTTATTTTCATTATCTATCTTTTCTGGTATCTAGTAGATTAAAGAGTTTTATGAGGCTCCATAGATTTTTACCTTCTTCCAGACATGCATTTTCCTTTGGCTCATATCTAGACAGGTTTTAAGTCACATGAGATCAATTTAATTCAGTTGAATATAGACTAAATTAAAGTTTAGCTTCAACACTGCAACTGTGGTCTTATATCTGACACACTTTTAATATCCTAATTAAATGCTGACCATGGTTACTGGTCTTCTTATCAGTACTGGATGAGCATCAATCTGTCTCCCAATCTCTGTGACATTTCTACTATCTACAGGGATCTTTGACAATTTTCAAGCTATAAAATACTTATAGGGGAAATGTGGTTTCAAATGTTAATGTTCTGAGAACTTGCTTCTACTAATCCTTGTGAAATATTAGTTCTCTGATGTACTTAACCTGACTTTTGTAATATTTTTTTGCTAGCATTTAAATTGTCCTAAGTTATTCAGACAATCCTGGAACCTATTTACCTTTTTGCTATTGTAATTTGGAGATTGCTGTCTTTCATTGATTTGGAAAAATGGGCTGACATTATCCCTTTAAATATCACCTTTGTCTATTTCTCCTTTCTTTCAGAAAGTCAATAAAACATATGTTGATCTTTTTTGTCGCATTTTCTTTGAATCTTATTTTTTCTTCTGGAAGCCTTCATCAGTTTATCTCTTCAAATACATTCCAGATAAACAATTCCTACTTGGATTCTAATTTAATAATTACTCATTTTTCATATTAACAGTTTTATTCAGATACCAAGTGTGGTTGTTGTAATTTTCATTTTCAAACTTTATTGATTAACTCTTAAAGCATAGTTTAATTTTCCATGAAAATTAATAGTGCTTATTCAACTCTTAAATCAGACATCACAGCTCATTACTATCTATCTGCTAATCTCAAGTATGTGGATTCTGATATTGAGTTCTTTTCCTTTCCTTCTCCAAGCATATCAACTTAATGACAATAGTATTAACAGGAAGAAGAAGTTAGAAGAATCATTTGGAACCTAGAAGATGTCAGCAATCTCTAGAGAATGACTTTTGTTTCCTTCTGCTGAGCAGTGTTTATCACTCACTGTTCATGTTCAAGGCTTGAGTTTCCTTATGTCATAACTCTGGGCATGATTCTGGTTGCAAACTCACAAGAATGCCAATGTGCTTCATATTCACACTTGTATTGGTGATGCCCCTCATTGGGCCTCAGGTTTAAGCTGGAAAATTATTCATGTCCCCACTACACACTGGTGCCAGATTTAATTTTTCTAACACCCCTCCCCACAACATTGCCATGATCTTCATTTCATTTTGCAGCCATTTTCTAACTACTCTGGGTTTTCTATTTTTCTTCTAAATTTTGACCTGACAATTGTTAATTCTTTGATGCAAAGAAAACATAAAAACATAGGCATAGGCATATGCAAAGAATATTTGAGAGAATGTCAAGATAACCACAGATTCCCCATGTGGTAAATACTTACTGCTCCCCTTCCCAACTTAAAGTATAGAATGAGATACTTAAGAATTATTGCACAGACACTTGGGTCTTGGTCTTAGCTGTCCACATTAGGTGCAGACAAAGAAGAGATGATGGGAAAACTCTGGGAGCATGTTTCTATGCACAACATAGAAGCACTACAATCTTTTATGGAGACAGTGTAGTAAGATTAGATGAAAAAGTAAAGAAATGTCTCTGGTAACAGAAAGCCTAGTAACTGTAACTAACTTTCTCATTGACCATATATCTGTAAAAAACGAATACTAAGAATCACCATTGCTTTTTTGTATATTACAGACTTTGCCTTTCTTGGTGCCTCTAAGTATCTATTTCTTGACTTCAAGGCACATTTTTTTCAAACTATAGAAACTAATAATGTATTAAGCATTAGTTTCTCATCAAAGAAAATTTCCTACAATCATTCTTTGAATATTGCTATCAGATTTCAAAGTGCCTATTCTTATGAATTCCAGTGGGATCCTTTAAAAATAATTACAAAGCTGCATACATACATAAATACATACATATATACATACATTCATACATGAGATAGATTGCTAAGTGCAAATGGAGATGATTCTAAAGCATTGGTTCTCAACCTGTGGGTCATGACCCCTTTGGGGGTTTGAAGGATCCTTTCACAGTGGTTGCATAAGACCACCTGAAAATATAAATATCTATAGCACAGTTCATGACAGTAGCAAAATTACAGTTTTGAAGTCACAATGAAAACAATTTTATGATCAGGTATCACCACAACATGAAGAACTGTATTAAAGGGTTGCAGCATTAGGAAAGTTGAGAACTGTTGTTCTAAAGACAATTTTAGAAACAACCTAAACACTTAATAATTTAGTTTCTAAGTTTTCTTTTTCATTATTGTCCTCCATTTGTTATATTCTTTTATTTCCTCATCCCCAGGTAATATTGCTACAAAGGTAACATTATAGGAAAAATCTTCATCTGTATGACTTTTCTTTGAATAAGATTGTTACAACAATTATAGAAAATGAGTTAATAGAAAGTCAAGTTATCAATAATCAGTATCATCAGATCCACAGGCTTCCTTAAGGGCATATTTGGTATTAAAATGTTATTAGTGGCTAGTCAATGTCTCAGCACAACTTTTTTTTTTCTTCCACATCTGGAGTGATGGAATTCTTTATTCAGATAAGATTGAAAAGCATATATTTCTTGATTTGAGTAACATCTACATTGGTGTTCCAGAAAGACATTTTCCAATATTGATATCTAGACAAGGATGTAAATTCTAATAGATAAGTGTATAAATAAATGTCTATGTCTTCAGAAACCTAAATGTTTCTGTTCCTTTCATCTCTTTCATTCCTCTGCTGATCACACACAGGAAGAGGAACAAAGACACTTCGTCAGTAGTACAGTGCTATATATACAGGGTGTAGTCCTCATTGTTCTACAGTGAAGTAATATGGAACTTTCTGAATTTAGTCCTGGCTTGAATGGAATCTGCACAAGCTCTGATTGCCATTTTAACTCATACTCACAGTTTTGGTTTCAAAAAACAATACCAATAAACAGTGCCACTTGCTTAGAAAAAGCTTATGTGTTTCATATTATACTCTCCTCTCTTTCCTTGAAGAGAGTAAGTATGGCTTTGCTTCAGCTAGAAAATGCAATGTAACTAATACCCATGCTTATTTGTATACTGTTTAAATGCTTATTGATAGCAATGAGTTTTTCACTATGAGTTTTTCAATATGAGTTCTATGCACTGAGTAGCATTAACATAAAAATTTAGAGGAGCAAGAAAGATGGCTTAATGGTTGAGAGTGCATACTGCTCTTGCAGATGACTGAAGTTCATTTCCCAACATTCAGATCAGGTAACTCACAACCACCTATAACTCAAGCTCTAGATTATCTGATGCCCTCTTCTGGCCTCTGTGGGTACATGGCCTCAGAAGTACACACTGCCTCTTCATCTGTGACCCCTCTACACATACATACAACTAAAAATAAACCTTTATGAAGAGATTTATAATCTTTGTATAGAGATTTTGATGACAGAAGGAATTAATATAGCCACGAGGAATACAATATCTATTAAGGAATGATGTTACTAGAAAGGCTTCTAAGCAAAGCTTTTTAGGAAAAACCTTTAATTATGAAACACTCAAATCTAAAATTTTTTTTTTTTTTTTTGGTTTTTCGAGACAGGGTTTCTTTATGTAGCTTTGCACCTGTCCTGGAACTCACTTGGTAGCCCAGGCTGGCCTCGAACTCACAGAGATCCGCCTGGCTCTGCCTCCCAAGTGCTGGGATTAAAGGCGTGCGCCACCACCGCCCGGCCAAATCTAAAAATTTTAAGTGGTCTCATTAATGTAAAAGGAAATTTCTTATACTCAAATATTTGGAAGAAAATTTTATTTTTTGCTCTATGAAAAATATAAGAAAATTATTGAAATATTTATTCTAAATTGATGAAATATAAATTCAAAGTGCATTTTCCATATTCATGCAGGGTTTTGTTCAATATTAGCATTAACCCAAAAGAATCCTTATGCTTATCACTTATGAGTCAGTAAAGACAGTCATATAAATTAACTTGTTTCTAAATAGCCTGATTACCAACCTTTGTCTTGAGCAGGCATGCTAAGCGCTTCCATCTACTTTGAAGCATCTCTTTAGCCAGGCCTTAGGCCACTGTATGTGACTCTGGAATTCAGAAGATTGCGTCAGGAACCTTGAGGTTCCAGGGTCAAGCTGGGATACATATAAGGAGACCTTGTCAACATAAAAGAGGAAAAGAAAAAGTGTTTCATTAAATATAATTCCATATTTTCTGAAAGCTTGTAAGGCATAGATTTAGAGCAGTCATTTATATGACTTTCATATAAGTATAATGTGTAGTTTACATTGTGTGGTCCTCTCAGCTGTCCCACTCCTTCTCATTCCTCTTTTTTACAAGGTGGTTCTGTGTAGTGCAACCCGGCCTTAAAGTCTCAGTTCTCCTGCCTCAACCTCCAAAGTGCTGGAATCATAGATGTAGGCCACCATGTGTGGACAAGCAAATTTTAATAAAACAAATTTTAACTTAATATAATACATAACTTTATCTTAATTATTTCAAATTATTGAAAGTATTAAAAATACAATAAAAATTTCTGTCATAGTTTTCTAAATTACAATAAGTCTAGATTCTTATTTTTTAAAAAGATACTTAAAATGTGTTAGCTTAACTGACATGCTTTTTGTTGTCCTTATGAAAACTACTCTGCTCATCTTTATCTTCCCATACTGTTGCCTTTCACTCTAAAGCAGCTGTTTCTATCTGATGGTTTGTATTGTGCATCTTTCTTTCTTTTTCCCTCTTTAGTTAGGAAGTCACATGGAGTCAGCACCTGCATTTTTTAATTTGTTGAATTAATCACTCATATTCAAAAGGACCAAAGTCAGGGTATCTGATTCCACACAAAAAAATAACAAAACTATATCTTTAAGTGTATGGTATATCTGCTTAGACTGTGTCATTCAAGTCTCTTCCTATCAAACTGCATGTTTTGAAACGAAGTATAAAGAAAACTGCACAAGTCATAGTTCTATGCAGTCAAAAGTGGCTGTGCCTGCCTTCCTTTCTTCAATCATGGCTCCTCCCACCAGCTGGAATTCTCTGTCTACCAACTACAGGACTTTTTTCTGCCCCTTCCCTTGATCAATAATTTAGTAATTAGTAAATTACTTCTAATTGGCGATAATTTTCTTATTCTTTGCACTTATTCCAGCTTTTTGATTGGATGCAAGGGTTGGTTTATGCTACATAGTTGAACATTAAATTATGTTGTTTCACATTTGAAGTGTTAGATTTAATTAAGTTTCCTCTGGGTAAAGCTAATACAGTTAGGGACCATTTTTAAACCATGTGAGAGAAGTCTTGGAGACCCTTACCTATAAGGGTCTAATACAAATGTATGACCTTTCTAATATTCTTATTGATTTTCCCACATTTTAAACTGTTTGTTCATCAGCCGAACAGCATCTGAAGGTCTCTCAGTCTTCTGTACATCTGGGTGCTATTCACTTATTGTTTCCATTAGTTATTCTTAGAATGATTGTGCAGTTTTTTCTATATTCATATATTGAGACTCTACCAGAAGTTTGGGGTCACCTTTCCAAGTCTGACCTTCTTTTTTCTTGCTTTCTCTTGGCTGATGATCTTGCTGTAGTTAGTTCAAGAATATTCATATCACTAAATTACTTTCCTCTGTGAAAATCAAATAAATGACTGATCCAAGTCACTCCATCAGAAGTAGGGGTTGAATGTTATAAATATTTAAGAATTAGAGTCAGCATTTTGCCCATGGATTAGACATAGTGTATGAGAGATAAAGAGGAAGATTTTGAGGAAATTGTTATTTGAAATAAATTAATTGTAAATTATTAACTAGTAAGTAGGGGTACTGAATATGCTGTTAAATGCATATTCTTTGGAGTTTATAAGCAAGATTTGGGCTGAGGATATAGTGGGAGTCATGAGCCTATATGGAGCTACTAATATACCTTGTGATGCCTAGACAGGCATGGACCACACAGGGAACTTCATCATGGACAGGAGATATGGCAGCATCAGAGGTAATCTGGCTTATAGCTGGTGAGACTTGGAATTATGGAGCTGGCAGATTCTTCAGGATGGAACATTTGAGGTACTTTTGTCTTCTCCATGTACTTGGTGATTTTGCCAGTAAAGAGATTCCTGGCAGCATCAGGCCTTTGATCTTCTTACTAGGGTATTCACAGACTCTTTCTGTGGTATTTAGACCATCACACATATGATCCTGGTATAACAAAGTGCCTGGAATACAGAACAAATGATGTGAGTAAGCCACGGCCTGTGGAGTTCCCCAGCGTTGTGCTTGGGATATTGGACATTCTGGTTGACTCTCCTCTTCTGCTCATTGCAGTGCCCTGTCAGAGACAGTAGATATTATTGGTGACTCATCACTGTTTGGAAAGATCCACTTGCCCTTGAACTTCTTCCTTTTCCCATTTTTCTGGGTTTTTTGGTTGTTTGTTTGTTTTTATTTGGTGTTTTCCCCCCTTCTGTTTGTGTCTACCAAAACTACCAATGTCATTTTGTTTAGATAGAGCTGTTATGGCATTTGAAGGATTGGGAGAAGCTTCATCCACTCCTAGTACCAGCAAAAGAATTGCCCACAGGCTCTAAAATCAGTTGTTGTAGTTTTTTTTTTATCCAAGGGGGTATCAAATCTCCTTCTTGTCTATTCTAGCGGAACAGCTCATGTTCCACTTAAGTCCTTATGCTGCTTCTAGTATTCTTGGTTTAATACAGGCTGTGAATGTTCAAGTGATTGCCAAACATAGGAAGGAAATGATTGGCATCCCTCCTGGGATGAGGTTTCCTTGAGTATATTCCAGGCTCAGACATTAGCAGTAGCTGCCCCTGCCAATTCTGTCTTTTGTTTCCTGTCTCCCTGAAGAAACTTGGCAAAACACACATTTTCCCACTGTGTCTCATCTCCGTTTTGGTCTTCATAAACAATAGATTTTTCTGATCTGTGTACCCTGAGAGGCTTAACCTCTAAAGAGAAGGCAAAGACCTTCCCTCCACTGTTACTAAAGTTTTCCTGACTGGCCCATAGTCAGGACAAATCTCTCTCACCTGCCAGTCCCACAGCCACTCAGACCCGACCAAGTAAACACAGAGACTTATATTGGTTACAAACTGTATGGCCGTGACAGGCTTTTTGTTAACTGTTCTTACAGCTTAAATTAATCCATTTCTATAAATCTATACCTTGCCACATGGCTCGTGGCTTACCAGCGTCTTCACGTGCTGTTTGTCATCATGGCGGCTAGCAGTGTCTCTCCCCCTCAGCCTTCCACTTCCCAGGTTTTTCTTCTCCTTGTCCCGCCTATACTTCCTGCCTGGCCACTGACCAATCAGTGATTTATTTATTGACCAATCAGCAACACATTTGACATACAAACCATCCCACAGCACTTCCCCTTTTCTTTTCTTAAAAAGGAAGGTTTTAACCTTTATACATCTCCAAAGTCAGCTTGGTATATTTGGGAATTTGGGCGTAGCTTCTCTTACTACTTCCTGCTGGAGGGGGATGCTGTATCTTCTGGGGGAACAAAGAAAATTTTAGGATCATGGAGTAGTCCGTGAGGCTTTATCGTCTGAGCCAGTTGCCTTGAAACCATTCTGGATGTTGGATCATCTGGGCCTTGGTGTCACCTTTCAGGGGTTCTTGGCTGGTCAAACCTGATGTACCTTAATCTGGAACAAATCCATAGCCTCTGGCTTTCTGTGGGAACAAAAGCAGAATCTCCTTTCCAAAGCAACATATCCTTATATCCAAATTTTGAAGTCAAGGTATCTTTAAAATATACATTTTGGCATAACTCAACAGCTTTTATAATCAAATGTTTTTCTGCAGTTAAAAATCCCAAAGACAACACAATTATCTCTGTGTAATATTCATCTTCACATGGCTTATTTTTTATATTAATTTTACTGTCTCTTTAAAGACTTTGTTTTTTAAAACTATGTATTTGTTTATATAACTGTATATATCACCTTTTTTGTCTCTTTCAAGCCTATGTATATTTTACACACATTTTAAACTATTACATCTGAATCTGTCTTATTGTGAATCTATTGCTTTAAGCTGCAGCAGCTGTGGCTGCTGGCTCCGCCCACCTCAGCTTCCCAACATGGCGTGGTACTTTACCACCAGCTCTGGGAGCTATTGTGGGTCTATGCTTTTATCCAAGCAGCGTGTAGCCCAGAAACCTCTTTTTTTGTTTTGTACTAGCAAAGGCTAAATCCACCATGCAGCTTAATGTGCCACTTGCAGAGGCCTCATTCCTGCCATACTGCAGGTCGAGCGTGCAGGCTAGGAACCCGACAGTAGCTCAAACTGGCAGCTGCCACTCATTTGAGAGAGACAATTAGGAACTGGTTTTAGCTCCGATTTAGAATCTTTTTTCTCAGTTTTTAGGTTGAAACTCTTGCCACCACGTTGGATGCCATTTGTTGCTAAAGTTTTCCTGCCTGGCCCACAGTCAGGACAAATCTCTCTCACCTGCCAGTCCCACAGCCACTCAGACCCGACCAAGTAAACACAGAGACTTATATTGGTTACAAACTGTATGGCCGTGGCAGACTTCTTGCTAACTGTTCTTACAGCTTAAATTAATCCATTTCTATAAATCTATACCTTGCCACATGGCTCGTGGCTTACCAGCGTCTTCACGTGCTGTTTGTCATCATGGCGGCTAGCAGTGTCTCTCCCCCTCAGCCTTCCACTTCCCAGTTTTTTCTCCTCCTTGTCCCGCCTATACTTCCTGCCTGGCCACTGACCAATCAGTGATTTATTTATTGACCAATCAGCAACACATTTGACATACAGACCATCCCACAGCACTCCACCTTCACCATATCTACCTCCTACTACTCAAAAGCCTTTAGCTTACCATGTTGCTTGCCATGTGAAGAAATGTGTGGATTAAAAGGCTGTGGTAGCTCTTTTCCTCCTTGGATTTTCCCATCAGGAAAGGCAGTATCTGCTCTGCCATGGGCCATTTGTACCTCATCGTCTATCAGAAATACTGGTGTAGGGTGAAAAGAGTCAAGAAAAAAGCATCCTGCTCCTAACTAGACCTGAGACCTGGGCCAAGGAAAAACCTCAGGACTTGAGGACCAGGGATTGAAATTCTACCAATACCTGAGCTTGCCCTAGAGTCAGGCTGCAGAATCCCACCAATCCCTGAGCACAGAAACCTACCAATCCCTGATCCCTGAGCACAAAATCCCACCTATCCCTGAACTTGCCCCAGAATCAGGCCACAAAACCCACCAATCCCAAGCCATTCTGGAAAGCTCTGCCCCCACCCCAAGAAACCCTAAATAAACTCTGTACCCTGTTCAGTTTGCTGCTGCTTCTCACCCTAGAGTCAGCCACCCTCCTGGATTCTTCCTTCCCAATAAATCTCTTGAGTGAGGTTTGTTGTGCTATTTCACATTTTCACCTGAGCAGAGTCCAACTGTAACAACTTTTACAGGAGCCGAAGCTGAACAGAACAGAACTGTATCACTTTCACTAGGGAAACTTTCCCCTAGTAGAGCAGAGTTGTTACCCTCCAGGGGACCTGAGCAGAACTGTATCAACTTTGCTGAGGAAACACTCCTCTGTTGGAGCAAAGTTGTTACACTTGCAGTGGGAAAAGCTTTCCCTGGAGAAGAGGACTAAGTTGCTATATTTACAGTGTCTTTGTTGTATTTCTGGGCTCCTGACTGGAGGGATACCTTTCCATTCCAGCTGTAATGGTTGCACCTGGGTTTGTCCTGATAATGTTGTACAAATATTTTCCACTAAATGCAATGTTGTGTAGATTTTTACCACCAAGAAGACCAAGGGTTTTATGTAACCCTTTTCTTTTCATATAATTTTCTAGATGGTGATCAGGAGCTAAATTGAATACTTTGTTTTCCTCTGTGTGCTATGAGTGCTCCAATCCTCCTTGTCTTCTTTTCTCAACCTTTTATAAGTAGATGTTGCTATTGTAGTTAGGTTTTGTGGATCTGTGTGTTTTGTTATTATTCTAGGATCTGGGAATAGTATGCTGCTCTTAGCAGCCATTTTAAGTCCATCATTGTCTCCCTGGTTGCACAACAATAACAACAACAGTAATAAAGAAAGAAGGAAGCCTGAATGGATGAAACATGGGGAAATGCAACACAGCCTGGGATGGTGTCTCTTGTGAAGTATTTTCTTTCTTCTCCTGGAAGAAAAAGAAAAGATTCTTTGTAGATGAAATTCTAAATGGTCTTATTAAATAAGAAACACAGAGCCAAATGCAGAATTAAAAGCCCAGAGATAAGAGCAGTAGACAAGAGCTAAGACCACCTTATCTTACCACTCGCTGCCATCCTTCCCCTGAGAGAGAGACCTTCTTCCTGTGTCCCATCTTTTTATTGACTTTCTGTTCTGTCTTCTCATTGGCTCTAAACCCAACCACATGCCTGTCTATACAGACCTCCAGGTCTCTATGGTTGGTACTGGGATTAAAAGTTCAGGTCACCTTGCTTTGGATGTGTCCTTGACCACAGAGATTCTGCCTACCATGTGATTGGATTAAGGGCATGGGCCACCACCGCTTGACTCCCGCTTATGACTCGCTGTGACTTCTGATCTCTAGGCAACTTTATTAACATACAAATAAAATCATATTTCAGCACAAATAAAATATCAATGTACTTCTTTCACTGGTTCACTTAAAATTCCCCTGAGAGGACCCAGCAGACACCATAACAGGCTATCTAGGCTAACTATAACTTTGTAACATGTAACTATAACTAACTTTGTAACATGACTAGGCTAACTGTGACTTTGTAACATGTAACTATAACTGTAACTTTGTTAGCATAGCAACAACAGACAACAGACAACAGTCTTCCACAAGACTGCACATTAATTAGTCAAACTACTAGGTCTTTTGAAAAGAAAAGGCAAACAGGTTTGCCTTACATATTAAGGGATAACCAGGTTTCAAATAGGGTTAAAATGACTGTTCTTAATAATAACTGCTTATATCTCTGATAGATGATTAAATGGAAAAATATATATGAAAATATATGTAAGTCCTACAACTCTGAGGCTATGGAAACTTAAATTATGATAAAAGAAAAAGGAACTTGAAATATGTCAATACAAATATTAGGGGTCTGAGGACATAAAGGCTTGGATTATATGGGTCTGAGATGATGTTTTGAGGAATATGGATGCAACTTATTAGGATATAAAAAAGCAACTTAAGAAATACAAAAAATACTTCAGATTTCTTTCCCCTTCTATGTTATTGTTATACTAGAATTTGAAAAGCTCAAAGTTTAACATTAATAGAATGCTGACAAAAAATAGAGCAATGACTGTTTACTATTTGGGTCACAATCACAATATTTTAGATTTCTTTTAGTTGTCTTCTAAATATAGAGTTACAGATGCTTTTCTTTGAGCCAAAGACATTCCAGTCCAATCTATATGTGGCACTCTGGACTGAAAAGTGTACGTGTTTTTTAACCCAAATCTGTAGCTTTTGCTAGGGCTCCAGGGTATGAGTCTACTCCTGCTGTTTTACAGATACCTGTTACCTGCTTTTTCTACAATATAGATATCAGTACAGATTGATAACACTAATAGATTTGAAACTTTTATGTCTTTTCATAAAATGGAAATTCACATAAACTTCAGAGAATTGAAAAAAATAATAAAACTTAGATCTACTTCTCACATGTCAAAAAGATTCCAAATAAATACAGCCTAAGTTTCCCCACCTGTCTACTCCTGAGGATAGTATTTTCAAATATTTCTCTCTCCTGATCTTGGGACTTCTCTCCTTTCCTCAATTACTGAGAAAATGAGTCTAAAAGTTCAAATTAAGTTCAAAAATTTTAATTTCTGTTCCTAGTTTTATCTGTCTCTACAGGTTTCCATTTGGCTGACAGATGCATCCAAATATCAATTGCTGATTACAACCTGCTCCAAATGACTACAAACCCTGAACTTGCTGAAAGCTAATATGGACCAATCCAGCCAATATACATGCTGTCTCTTCAGCTGGTCAATGAAGCAGATGCTCTAAATTCCCTCCTTGCCTTTGACTAACATTTTAGTCTTCCAGGACCCTACAAACAATGTCCTAATGTCAACATGAAGTAATTACAGAAGACAATATATCACTCTTGCCACCACCCACTCAGAATTTCTTGTCACAGGCAACCTGAGATAGGATAATAACTGGTCCCCATTCTCATTTCCAGGTTCCTTCTAGATAAAGCACTCCATCAGCCATCATGGGGCTTTTGGCCCTTCTGCTTCTGGTAATTGCTGTTGGCTCTTATGTCATTGATGCCTTAACTAAATGATAGTTTCTGTCTGGGTACCACTATACTGATGACACTAAAAATCCCAATATCAGCCCTTGGACCAAACCCAGGAGAAACTTGCAGATAGCAACATCTGAAAAGGGGAGACTCAATTTGCCATTAAAAATGGGAAATGGTTTCTCTTTGGAACAACCTCCACATGGCTATTCTCATCTCTGCTATTTCACTCAGAATCCAATGTGAGTCAGCTTCCTGATCCTGATCCCACTGGAGGATACCTGGTGGGTATATACTTCTGGTCTAATCTTTTGTGTTAATTCTCAGGTTTTATTTTTTGTTTGTTTACATTTTTCTTTATTTGGTTTTTGTTTTTGTTTTGTTTGTTTGTTTTCAAGACAGGGTTTCTCTGTGTAGCTTTGCACCTTTCCTGGAACTCGCTTGGTAGTCAGGCTGGCCTCGAAATCATAGAAATCTGCCTGGCTCTGCCTCCCAAGTGCTGGGATTAAAGGCGTGCGCCACCATTGCCTGGCCTTCATTTTTCATTATTAAGAAATTTTCTACTCACTTCACATACCACCCACAGATCACCCTTCCTCCATCCTCCTATCTCCCAGCCCTCTCTCCTAAGCCACCCTATATCTCCACATCCCCCAAATCAAGGCCTCCTATGGGGAGTCAACAGAGCCCAACATACTGAGCCTAGGCAGGTCTAAGCCCCTTCCCACTGCACCAAGGCTGTGTAAGGCATCACACCACAGGCACCAGATTCCCAGAAGCCTGCCCATGTACCAGGGACGGATCCCGATCCCCTTGTCTGGGTGCCCCCCAAATAGTTTGAGCCAGACAACCATCTTCTGTATCCAGAAGGTCTACTCCAGTCCCATGGGGGCTTCACAGCCACCAGTCCACAGTGCATGGGATTCCACTAGTATGGCTGATCATCTCTGCATGTCCTCCCATCATGATCTCGACGTCCCTTACCTGCAGAATCCCTCCTCTCTTTCATCAATTGGATTCCTGGAGCTCAGCCTGGTGCCTGGCCATGGATCTCTGCATCTGCCTCTATCAGTCACTAGACAAAGGCTCTATGATGACAGCTAGGTTATTTGCTAGACCAGTCACCAGAGTAGACCAGTCCAGGCACCCTCTAGACCACTGCCAGCAGACCAAGGTGGGTTCATCCTTGTAGATTCCTGAGAGCCTCCCCAGCACCCAGACTCTTCTTATTCCCATGATTTCCTCATCTATCATAGTATCTTCTTCCCTGCCCTCCCACTCTGTCCCTGTTCCAACTCGACCCAACTATTTCCCTATGTTCTCATCCCCCACTCCTCGCCCTCTGCCACCCCCCCCACACCTAGTCTGCTCATGTAGATCTCATCCACTTCTTCTTCGCAGGGTCATCCATGTCTCCCCCCTAGGGTCTTTCCCTGTTAGCTGGCCTCTCTGGAGTTGTGGGTTGAGGTCTGGCCAAGCCCTTCCCTCACATATAGTATCCACTTATGAGTGAGTATGTAGCAGTAATCTTAGAAGGTCTTATTAATAAAATCAAACCTGAGGCCAGTTATTGGGGTGAATGCTGGAAGATCAGAGAGAAAAAACAGGCCACAGCTACCTCGCCTCGCTAGTTCCTCAGCTGGTCCTGTTTCCTCAGACTGGAAGCTAATAAGTCCTCATCCAGAATGAATCTCAGCTGAACTGCTGCTCCAAAGCCTGAAATCTTAACCAGCTAAAAGCTTCTAGTTTCTGGTCTTCACACCTTATCTATCTTTCTGCCTTCTACCATCACTCTCTGGGATTAAAGGCTCACTTCTTGGGATTAAAGGTGTGTGTCACCATGCCTGGCTGTTTCCAATGAGGCCTTGAACTCACAGAGATCCAGAGGGATTTCTGCCTCTGGAATGCTGGGATTAAAAGTGTGAGTGCCACCATTTTCTAGCCTTTGTATCTAGTGCTGTTCTGTCTTTGACCCCAGATAAGTTTATTAGGGTGCACAATATTTTGGGGAACACAATACCACCACATGAGTACATACTATGTTTGTCCTTCTGAGTCTTGGTTACCTCACTCAAGATAATATTTTCTAGTTCCATCCATTTGCCTGCAAATTTCATGATATCATTGTTTTTTTACTGCTGAATAGTATTCCATTGTGTATATGTGCCAAATTTGCTTTAACCATTCTTCAGTTGAAGGGCAACTAGGTTGTTTCCAGGTTCTGGCTATTACAAATAAAGCGGATATGAACATAGTTGATCATGTGTCCTTGTGGTAAGATTGAGCATACCTTGGGTATATGCCCAAGAGTGGTATGACTGGGTCTTGAGGAAGACTTATTCCCAATTTTTGAGAAACCACCATACTGACTTCCAGAGTGGCTGTACAAGTTTGCATTCCCACCAACAGTGGAGGAGTCTTCCCCTTGTTCCACATCCTCTCCAACATAGGCTGCCTTCAGTGCTTTGATCTTAGCCATTCTGACAGGTGTAAGATGGTATCTCAGAGTTGTTTTGATTTGCATTTCCCTGATGACTAAGGATGTTGAGCAATTCCTTAAATGCCTTTCAGCCACTTAAGATTCTTCTGTTGAGAATTCTCTGTTAAACTCTATAGCCCAAATTTTAACTGGATTGTTCAGTATTTTGAAGTCTAACTTTTTGAATTCTTTATATATTTTGGAGATCAGCCCTCTGTCAGATATGGGGTGGGTGAAGATATTTTCCCATTCTGTGGGCTATCGTTTTGTCTTATTGACCATGTTCTTTGCTCTACAAAAGCTTCTCAGTTTCAGGTGGTCCCATTTATTAATTGTTGCTCTCAGTGTCTGTGCTACTGGTGTTATATTTAGGAAGTGGTCTCCTGTGTCAGTGTGTTCCGGACTACTTCTTACTTTCTCTTCTATCAAGTTCAGTGTAACTAGATTTATGTTGAGGTCTTTGATCCACTTGGACTTGAGTTTTGTGCATGGCAACAGACATGGATCTATTTACAGTCTTCTGAATGTTGACATCCAGTTATGCCAGCACTATTTGTTGAAGATGCTTTCTGTTTTCCATGGTACAGTTTTGCTTCTTTGTCAAAAATCATATGTTCATAGGTGTGTAGATTAATGTCAGGGTCTTCAATTTGATTCCATTGGTCCACATGTTGGTTTTTATGCCAGTACCAAGCTGTTTTTATTACTATGGCTTTATAGTAGAGCTTGAGGTCAGGGACCATGATGCCTCCAGATGTTGCTTTATTATAGAGGATTCTTTTAGCTGTCCTAGGTTTTTTGTTTTTCCATATAAAATTAAATATTGTTCTTTCCAAGTCTGTGGAAAATTGTGTTGGTATTTTGATGAGGATTGCATTGAATCTGTATATTGCTTTTGGTAAGATTGCCATTTTTACTATGCTGATTCTATCTATCCATGAACATGGGAGATCTTTCCATTTTCTGACATCTTCTTCAATTTCTTTCTTCAAAGACTTAAAGTTCTTGTCATACAGGTCTTTCACTTGCTTAGTTAGAGTTACCCCAAGGTATTTTATATTATTTGTGGCTATTGTAAAGGGTGATGTTTCTCTGATTTTTTTCTCAGCCCATTTATCGTTTGTATATAGGAGGGCTACTGATTTTTTGAGCTAATCCTGTGTCCTGCCACCTTACTGAAGGAGTTTATCAGCTGTAGGAGTTCCATGGTAGAATTTTTGGGGTCATTTATATATACTATCATTTCATCTGCAAATAATGAAAGTTTGACTTCTTCCTTTCCAATTTGTATACCCTTGATCCCCTTTTGTTGTCTTATTGCTCTAGCTACAACTTCAAGTACTGTGTTGAATAAGTATGGGGAGAGTGGACAGTCTTGTCTTATTCCTGATTTCAGTGGAATCGCTTTGAGTTTCTCTCCATTTAATTTGAGGTTGGCTGTCGGCTTGCTGTAAATTGCTTTTATTATGTTTAGGTATGTTCCTTGTATTCCTGATCTCTCTAGAACCTTTATCATGAAGGGGTGTTGGATTTTGTCAAAGGCTTTTTCAGCATCCAATGAGATGATCATGTGGTTTTTTTCTTTCAGTTTGTTTATATCTTATATTACATTGACAGATTTTTGTATGTTGAACCATCCTTGCATCCCTTGGATTGAAACTTACTTGGTCATGGTGAATAATTTTTTTTGATGTGTTCCTGGATTCGGTTAGCCAATATTTTATCGAGTATTTTTGCATCATGAGGGAGATTGGTCTGCAATTCTCTTTCTTTGTTGCATCTTTGTGTGTTTTAGGTATCAGGGTAACTGTAACCTCATAAGAATTTGGGAATGTTCCTTCTGTTTCTATTGTGTGGAACAATTTGAAGAATATTGGTATTAGCTCTTCTTTGAAAATCTGGTAGAATTCTGTGCTGAAACCATCTGGTCCTGGGCTTTTTTTAAGTTGGGAGACAACAATATAATCCCATGAACTAAAAGGAGACATCTCCAAGATTTAAGATGATGCATTACTAAAGGGGGGACTAAGAAAATGGAGCAGATGGCAAAACAGGCTGCTCAGTCTTCTCTCAGAGATCAAGTCTCAATTTCTGTTTCCTGAGACTGAACAAGCAGTTTCTGAGGGAGCCACAATCAAAGCCACAATCAATGTCCAACACCTCCAACAGCAAGAACAGAGGCCTGGTACATGCAGTATCAGTCCAGGCCTGAATCACAGTCAGCAAGCACAAGGTGATAACCAAATAAGGACAAAGCCTGGGACTTGTCCAAGCCTGTCCCATAATGGAAAATCAGTAGCTCTAATCAGACCCTGGGTAGACCTGGCCAATTAGAACATACTAATATGATTGACACTTGCTTGAGCCAATCATATCTAAAATGACCTAACTGCCCTATGAACTTGCTTTTATCTGTGCTTAAAAGGAGCCCACAAGTCCCTCTCTAGGTTGTTGCCATTTTGCCTTTGTGTGGGATGGCCAGCTCCAGCATGCCGAAAGCTTTCTCAAGATGATAAATGCTTTTGCTGATTATATAAGTGGATGGTGGTCTGTTGTGGGACTTCTCTAGGATCCTAGCACCCCCAACTGTGGGAAGAAACCAACATGAGACAAGTAAGCACATGTGCTCAGGGTACTTTAACTTTTCAGCTCCAGGTTGTGGAAAGAACCAGTGGTCATTTGTGAGTCTGACTGATGGTTAAATCACATTGGCTGCTGTGACTAAGAACTTAATAGATGCACTTACACTGATTAAACTCACCACACTCAAGATTTCTTAGATTTTTTTCTGCCAGTTTAAGACTCTATATAGAAAAGGGAGCAGGTATCAAACCCACTATACACTTTTAAACTGTTGAAACCAAACATAATCTGTTTTATCCCAGTTTTCCAAAATGTGACCCTGCCATGAAGCACTATAAGTTTGGAGGGGGGCCCTGATCTGTGTCTTGACTGTGTCAAATGCAGAGTGTAGCCACAGAGCTGTTCATATCCAAGATTGTCAGGCTTTGAAGTTCTCTCCCACCCTTTCTATCTAGGCTGTTTCAGCATGAAAAACAAATTTAAATTGTAGGAAATTCTAAGACCATCCCATAATGTTCATCCAAAGTAATTTTAATAAGCTATAATATTATAAAATATCAAAGCAGTGGTATCTCAGGGTCTACATCATTGCTTGCTGGAGCACAATTAAAGCAAAAAAAAAGAAGAAGAAGAATGAAGGATGGGGCTAAAAGTAGAAAAGGAGTAGGTGGCAGAAAATATAACTTTATAGAAGTTTGAGAAATATGCAGATTAACTAATGAATTTAATATCAAAATGTCAAAGAAAGAGTATTAAAGAGATAATTGAAGGTCAAATGTAAACTAGAAAACCTTTGGCTAAAGAAACCATAAACATTCAGAACAAGAAAAATATAGGTGGTATAAATTAGTTAATATATTTATTTAAACATGTTAAGGTTATATAATTCATACCTACTGAAATAAAGAGACAGGAAAATAATTAGCATTTACTCAATACCTATTATGTGTCAAGTTCTGGGCCAGATGGTAATTTATGAGTTCATTGAAGAATTAACAAAAAAACACCCAGAGACTCCATGAATAATTATTTTTTATTATGCATAAGCTTTGAAGAATCAAAGAAGTATTGGTCCTGGCTGTGAATTCAGTAGGATTTGAGCACAGGCTTCTCCAGCAACTCCTGCTTAGACAGACTTGAAAACCATGAACCAAACACATGTCCTTTAATATATGTATTTACACCCAACTGGTGAAGATAAACATTTCTTCCAGTTGTGTGCAAGACAGCAAATGATCACAGCAGTGGGAAGACCCAAGATGAACTGGGGCTTTTCTCAGTTGAGATCAGGGCTGAGCACAGACAGAAAGGAGAAGCCTGAGTCAAACAGATATTCAGAAGACAAGATTAGTGGGTTTGGTTGGCAAAGAGGGTATAGAATATGTGGATTTTAATTAGGATTAATATAAGAAAAGATGTCATATTTGCCTAGTCTTAAGTGTTGAACTATGGAGAACAGAACAAGCCCTGAGTGAATGAGTTCCTGAATGAATGTGTGTTGTTGACATAGGCATGGCCATGCCAAGAAACTCAATGCCTCAGCCACATGGGAGTGGCAAAGCTTTTCCTAGATGAGGCTCAGGAATGACAAAAACTTCCTCACAAGTCTGAATGTGAGCAATTGGTCAATGTGTACAAATATTAGCAATTGTAGCTTCCTGTTCCCTGATCACAGCCTGAGATTGCACCTACAGAGACATCTTACTGAATCTAGATAAGCTCCCCTCCCAGTATGCTGTACCCTATAAGCATTCTGGGGTTCTACCCTTTGGTAAGACACAACTCTATCAAAGTATAAAGCCACTCTGTTCCCTGCTTTTCTGTACATTTGTCTGTGTATCTGCCCTTTTTTCATTCCTTTCCACCTCTAGGTCAGGGACCCAAGACACTCTTGCAGGATTTAGCACTAGATGAGGTAAAATCTGAACTGGCCAGGAGAAGCTAGAAAATTAAAGGATCCTCCAGAAAATTGTCACAAGTATTGAGTGCAACATATACCCTATAACCCCAATAATAAGGAGACAGAAACAGACAAACTGTTTGATATTAGCTTGGGATACAAAGTGAGCTCAAGGCCAGCCTGTACTACATAGAAAAGGCATTTTGAACAAAGAAACAAGACAACCACAACAATGCACAGAAAAGCAATACAGCAAAAGTTCATCTAAATTTATACATTACACTCTATGAAGTATAAGAGCAGGAGCTGTAGGTAGGTCAGAGTATAGCATTGTATTAGTAATAGCACGAGTAGTATTTAGCTCCAGACATGTTGGGAAGAGGGTGGAAATAGCAAAAATGAGGAAGATCACAGGGATCCAGATAAGGGGTGTCATAGAAGGCTCACTGGGCTTATGGATTACAGCCTGATACAGCACAGACTCTCATTCATGCATAAACATGACCAACATGCTTACCTTGTAAGAGCTGTCAGTCTCCTCAGTAGACAGGCAGAGTGTCTACCTCATAAGGATTCACTTGTGTTTAACTGAAAATGTGCAATTTGTGTCAAAGGATCTGGCTTCTAAACCAGGTTCAGAATTTGACTCACATATAGACAATAAAATGATGAAATTAAATATCAGTAAAAGCCCAGAACTAGTATGGTGTGCAGAAAGAGCAAAACAGTCAGTTATAGAATTCTTCTCCAATACAATATTGTTTCTGGCAAATCTGACCTTAGTCTAAGGACTCTACAATGTAGAAGTATATTGAAAGAAAAATAATGTAGAAAATATTTCTTACCACACAATCATTTATATCATTTAGTGGACTTGAGCCTTTAATGGTGAACAGATTTCTCCAAAGATTTTCTCAAAAAGAAAAAAGAAGACTGACATTCCTTGCATGATGAAATGTTTTTAGGAAATGTTTTGTGCCCAAGAAAGAAAACCTTGAACTTATCAAAAACCCTTTGAATTCTATTCCATATAATCTGTGTAATTTTTGACTTAACATTCATCAAATATCTAATTTTAGCTGAAAATTTTCCTGTGTCCCACCTGGCCCACAGTCAGGATGAATCTCTCTCACCCACAAGTCCCACAGTCACTCGGACCCAAATAAACACACACAGCCTAATATTATTTTTAAACTACAGCTATGGCAGGCTTCTTGTTATCTAGCTCTTATATTTTAAATTAACCCATTTCTATAAATCTATGTTTTGCCACATGGCTTGTAGCTTACCTGTACCTTTACACCTTGCTTCTTTTGGTGGCGGCTAGCAGCGTCTCCCCTGCTCTGTCTTCTTCCTTCCTCTCTCTCTCTTCAGACACTACCCATCATCTGATGGACAGATCTAGCATGACATTGCCTGACATAGTTCAGTATTTTGAGATCAGTTTCTGAACATATTCTTCCCTCAGGATACACAGCTTATACAGTTTTCTTCTAAAAGGCAATTGGCCCCAGACACAACCCTCTAAAACAAATGCAAAAGCAACACCTTAACTTTTGATTCAGGAATACTCCTTGGTTGCTAATCTGCAATCATTATTGGCCTAATAGTAACATGTTTGAAAGGAGTTCTATCAACTATCTTCCATATCCAGAAGGCCTAGTCCAGTCCCATGGGGGCTCCACAGCCACCAGTCCACAGTTCATGGGCTTCCACTAGTGTGGCCAGTCATTCTCTCCACGTCCTCCCATCATGGTCTCTACATACCTTGCCTGCAGTATCGCTCCTCTCTCTCATCAATTGGATTCCTGGAGCTCAGCCTGGTGCCTGGCTGTGGATTTCTGTATCTGCCTCCATCAGTCACTGGACAAAGGCTCTATGATAACAGCTAGGTTATTTGCTAGGCTGGTCACCAGAGTAAACAAGTCCAGGCCCCCTCTGGACTGCTGCCAACAGAACAAGGTGGGGTCAACTTATGGATTCCTGAGAGCCTTCCCAGTACCCTGCCTCTTTCTATTCCCATGATGTCCTCATCTATCATGGTATCTTCTTCCCTGCCCTCCCACTCTGTCCCTGTTCCATCTTGACCCTCCCATTTCCCTATGTTTTTATCCCCCACTCCTCACCCTCTGCCACCCACCCCCCCAGTCCACTCATGTAGATCTCATCCACTTCTCCTTCACAGGATCATCTATGTGTCCCTCCTAGAGTCTTTTCCTGTTAGCTAGCCTCTCTGGAGTTGTGGGTTGCAGTATATGGCCATCCCTTCCCTCCCATTTAGTATCCACTTATGAGTGAGTACATACTATGTTTGTCCTTCTGAGTCTGGGTTACCTCACTTAAGATGATATTGTTTAGGGGGCACCCAGGCAGGGAGATCAGGATCTGTCCCTGGTCTATGGGAAGGCTTCTGGAACCTGGTGCCTGTGGTCTGACACCTTGCACAGCCTTGGTGCAGTGTGAAGGGACTTGGACCTGCCTAGGCTCAGTGTGCTGAGCTTTGCTGACTCCCCATGGGGGAACCTCCATTTGGGGAATGTGGGGATGTGGGGTGGCTTGGGAAAGAGGGCTGGGGGGTGGGAGGAGGGAGGAAGGGGTCTGTGGAGAGCATGTGGAGTGAGTAGAAAATTTCTTAATAAGGAAAAAAATAAAATAAATAAAAAAATAAAAATAAAAATTAATAAAAATAAAAATAAAAATAAATGAAAGGAGTTTTATAGCTGAAAGTTTTCCTGTATCCTGCCTGGCCTGCAGTCAGGACAAATCTCTCTCACCTGCCAGTCCCACAGCTGCTAAGACCCAAGTAAACACAAAAAGGCTTATATTATTTATGAACTCTATGGCTACTGGCTCAATTATTACTGACTAGCTCTTACACTTAAATTAACCCATAATTCTTGTTCATGTTTAGTCATGTTCTGTCTTGACATCTTACTTCATCTGTGTCTAGCTAGCAACTCCTTACTCAACCTTCCTCTTCCCAGAATTCTCCTTGTCTGCTTATTCCGCCTATACTTCTTTCCTGGCTACTGACCAATGATCATTTTATTTATCAACCATTCAGAGCAACACATTCACAACATACAGAGTGACACCACTATCAGAGTTTTGTGTAAAAATCCTTTTGATATGAATTATCCTATCATTTCTTTATAAATAATCCTGGGAAATAATTATAATTCTTATTTTCTAGGAAAATCTTTTCTTTATAATAATATTGTTAAGTTTTTGAGCCATGGATAATAACATCAACCACAGTTCACTGTTTTCTGTGGAGATTTATAAATATAAGAGTTATTGCCTTAGTTTTGGTTTGGGGAGGGTTTGATATTTACTATTTGTACAGTGAAGAAAATTACTAATCTCATTTACATTATTTTGCTTATAAGTCTTCCTTTCTTGCAAAATATCATTTATAAAGTTTTTTTATTACTTGGGGTGTATGTGTTTGTGCATGTGTGTGTGTGCATATGTATATATGTAGAGGTGTGCTTGTATGTTATGGAGTCCAAATGACAAGGCAAGAAATTTACCATCTGATTTGTTTCCCCATTCTTCTAGGTGAATTTTTTAAAATATTTTTATGAATTCTTTGAGAATTTCACACAACGAATTTTTATCATAATAAACCCTCCTTCCATATCTACCCCCACTTTCTTACTCACCCAACTTAGTGTCCTTTATAAAAGAACTATCAACAACACTTTATACAGACCAAATATTCTTATATTTAGGGCAATCCCACAGAACATGGCTGACCTAAAAGAGAGCATACTTTTAAAAGAAAACTGACTCCCTTTCTCATCAGCTTTCAGCTGCCAATAGCTTCTCAGCTAAAGGAAGAACTTCATGTTCACCTCTTCCTTCCATCATGAGATTTTGGCTGGCTTGAAAATGTGCAGGTCTTATGCAGACTATCACAACTGTTGTGAGTTCATATGTGCAGCCACCTGTTGTATGTAGAAAACACTCTTTTTATGGAGTCATCTAGTAACCCTGACTCTTACAGTTTTTTGCCCCTACTTCTGTGATTTGCCTTAAGTCTTGGGAGGAAGGAATGTGTACAGGTATGACATATAGGAGTGAGCACTCCACAGTCCCTTATTTTCTAAATGTTGACCAATTGTTGGTCTCTGTGTTAATCACCATTCACTTCAAGAAGTTTCTCTGATGAGGGCTGGAAGATTCACAAATCTATGGGTATAGTGATAAGTCATTGTGAGTTGGTTTAATGTTATGTCCATTTAGGAGAATAATAAATGTAGGTCCTGTCCTAGGACCTGTAACTTGTCTATCATCAGGTTCTTGGCCCAGATAATGCCACAGATGAGTTCCATCTTGTAGAGTGGGCCTTAAATTGGGATAGAAAGCCCAGTGCCAGTCATTGCTGGCCAGTGAGGTTACATAGATTCAAAAACTTCACAGCCTATTTTCAATGCTCTTTGTTACCCTCCAGAACTTCACAGTAAGACCCTACTACTGTGGATATCACATACTTGAGTCATAGAATGTGAAGAAATCAAACTGGTACTCATCTAGAGGTCTCATCTCCATTGGATTGTTTTCATGATACTTGAAGATGCTATGCATGATACCAGAGGAGAAAAGCCATCATCAGTCTTAACAAGCTGTGACTTGTCAAGATATGCCTGCTGATACAAGAGTAGCATGAATTTTATGGGAGTAACCAAAGACTTGCTGTTTTGATAGTGTCTTTCTTCTTTTTTTTTAAATTAAAAAAAATATTATGTGCATATGAGTTCAAGTGTCTATGGAGGCTAGCAAATCCTCTGGAGTTGGAGTTACAGGAAGTTTTAGGCCTGGGAACTTATCTTGGGTCTTCTGCAAGAATAATACATGCTTTTAACTGCTCAGCCATCTCTCCTGTCCCTAGAAGCATCTTTTCTATAAAACTAAATTTACACTTACCTTTGCTTTAGTAACTTTATCTCTAGTTAATTACTTTAAATGAATACACTTGGATAGATGTCCACAAAAGGGCTTTAAAAAGACAATTTATAACTGTTTCTCAACAATAGCTCCTCTAAAAGGTAAAGACCTCCTATTACTCCTGGAATGAAATGCCAATTATCAATTAAAAAGATTGAATACTGGGTAGACAGAGCCTGAATAGGTCTCCAAAAATATTGTATAAAATAAAAGAAACTTTCAACAAAAAGCCACATAATGCACATCATGTCCTAGAATAGGTAAAAGTAATTTCTGGTAGAAAAAAATTTGGGTAGGGATTATCTTGATTGGGGAGTATTTGGCAGGAAATTGGTAGTACCTGGTAAAGGCCAAGAAAAAATTTTGTAAGACTGTAATGATCTTCTGTTCATTCATGCAGGCATAAGCATTTATTTACCAAAACTCACCCAGCATTGCACTTGTGGCTTATGCAATGGATTTAATGTAATAATTATCTCAAAAGAAACAGCTGTAAATGTTAAACTCTAATTGATGATAATGTACACTGAAGTATTCAGTGGAGATATGTGCCAAAAATTTATTCTGAATGAATAGAGCAGACTGATAGAGCATGGTGGAGAGAGGGGAATATGATAAACCACATAAAAGATGAATTTGGAATCTAGGACATTTTGCAAGTATTCAGTATAAATTCATTCAACTCGTACATAACAAAATGTCAGGAAAGACTTGAAAAGTACATTCTGTTCAAGGTGCTCTGTTTATTTTGACTCCTTTTATTCATGTTTGTGTGTACTTCCTACCTGCCTATCTAACTCATTCATTTTGTATAAGCCTTGGTTCAGACAGAGGCTAGCTGACCACAGAATCGCTTCCTGTCCTTGGTTGCATAATTATTTTCTTGCCAGTAATTAAATTAAATGCCACCATATGAGTCTGACTGATGGTATGGAAATGGAAAGGATAAGCTCTGTTGACAGTCATGATATCCTTAACATCAAAGGTTGCGTATACCTGTCACAGCATTAGCTCCTCAACATCAAAGGTTGCATATACCTGTCATAGCATTAGCTCCTCTGTTGAAGGTTGCAGAACTGTAGGTACTAAGTCCCTCGCTTACTAAAGAAGCAATATTTGCCAATCACAAATAACTTCTATGAATTTTTACAAGTTAAAAATACACTTCTCCTGATTAATCCAAAAAAACTTTGTTTTTTTTCTACTACAATACTTATTCCACTGATTTACATCTCTTCATTATTCATACTTGCTGTATCCAGCCATCTTAGGATTCCAACTCAGGCAGGCAGGTTTTTGAATCTGTGCCCCTTACTATCATGCTAATCAGACTTTTTCTTCCTTTCATGTATCAATATAAGATGAATAATTATTCATTTCTTCTCTAAGTAATAGATTTAACCTATTGACAATGGATCATTCTTCAAAATACAAGTACAGGCTTTTCTCAATAATGACAAAGTATGCAGAACAGCCAACTATGTTCCCCAAAAGCCAGGACACTTCTAACAATGAGTGAGCATCCAAAAATGTTGTATCTGGGGGGAAAACAGATGGCTGGGGGAGGAGAGGATGGAAAAATCCACATTTACCTACATTTGTACACTTAGTCCATAAATAATTATAATAATAAGGGGGTATGTCCCCTATCCATTAAACCAAGTTCACAGGCATTTTTCTAGCTGGGGCTTCATTGGTATTAAGAACTCATATCAAAATAGATGTAAAAGTCTTCCCCAACCTCTAGCTGGCCATGTTTCATCAATAGTAATTACAGCAGCAAAAATAGCTTATTCTGCCGGGTGGTGGTGGCAGCGGTGCATGCCTTTAATCCCAGCACTCGGGAGGCAGAGGCAGGCAGATCTCTGTGAGTTCGAGGCCAGTCTGGTCTACCAGGAAAGGCACAAAGCTACACAGAGAAACCCTGTCTCAAAAAACCAAAAAAAAAAAAAAAATAGCTTATTCTTTTAAATACAGCATGAGTATTGGTTTACTGGGCTCTTGGTAATGAAATACATGCCCACAGGACACAAAATGTTGGTGGAAGAAAGCAGAAGAGAACCCCTGCTGTTTGTTTGAGCATGGGTTTACTGAAAAAATTATATCTATGCCACAACATCTGATCCTATAATACGCATATGTGAGAGGTGGGAACACGGAGGTGTATACCTGTTTTCATGTTACTATGGTGTTGCTGGAATTTGTGTTATCCATCAGACTTCTAACTGCCAGATGCATTACAGCTTTGAGTTAGGATATTATTGAAAATGTCAAGTTTCTGGTTAATGAGAATAACAATGACAAATAGGTGTCTGGAGCAAATGTAGAAACAAATGAAATTTCACCATGTGTATTCTGTTTCCATGTCTGTTACATGTTCACAAGTTACTGAATGTGAAAATAAATTCATTCATCTCCTTTACTTTAATATGTAGAGCAACAGATAGAAAACTGTTGGTGGAAGAATAGCAGCATTGTTTCAGAATACTTTGATTTTATTGGCACATAGTATGAAATTTGATGATTAATTTCAATTACCAAATTGATTGAGTTAACAAGCACACAGCATCAGTAAGGAAAGTATTTTCAGACAAGATTCAGACAAATGGGGAGAAGACCAACCCTGCACATGAGCAGCTCCATGCCTGAGTGGAGGCCCAGACTGAAGAACAAGAAAAAGAAAAGAAGGCAAACTGGGCTCTAGCATTCCCTTTCCTCAGCTTCCCCATCCCTGCCAGTCAGTTGCCCTCTGTGCTATTATATCCTAAGAAGAAGCCTCTCTCAGTAGTAACAGATAACCACAGAATGAAACCAGTGTTACAGCTTCCCTGGACTTCTTTTTCCAGTGGTTTGTTTTTCTTATTTTGGCAGAATGTCCAAGATTATATTTTAAGTTATAAAATACATAAATTTATTAATGAAATATGCTGGAGGCTAGAAAGTTCAAAACTGTGTCTGGCAGGAGCTCTGTTCTGTATCATCTCATGGGAGAAAGACAAAGAGAAAGTAAGAGAAAAAAGGAGACAGGACACACAGCCTGGTGCACCTCTATAACAAATAATACTCCATTCATGACAGTAGAGGCTACACAACTGAAACACCTCCCAGTAGGGCCCACTTCCCAGTACTGTGTCATGGGAATAATGTTCTCAATACACGTTGGTTGTGGCAGGTGTTCCAACTATGACCATCACTGTCTTCTTAGATGGAGTTTCTCAAACTTTGAAAAACATATTTAGTGCAAGGTTATAGAATATGAAATGGACATGCTTCTTACTATACCCATGAATTTGCACAGATTGCTAATCATTGAATCTTTTATAAACTGATTTATCTTTTGTAGACTAAGAATGATGGCAATACTTCATTTAGAGTTAAATAAGGTAACATGTAAAAGCACACTTGGAATAATATCATTCACACAAAGTACTTAGCATAGCAGTTATTGTTATTGCCTATGATGTTTGCAAATGTCAGAGAAGAGGGTTTGGTGTTGAGTAGAAGCTCTCATTATAGTGACTACAATGATGACATTGGTGCATAGGATCAATCCAAAGCTTATATAGTGTCCTCAGGCATTATGACCCTATGACATAACACCATGGTGTAAAATCCATCCTTATAGAGACATGCAGAGGTCTGTCTCTCTGATAAATAACTCTTTGCTCCTTAGAACATGTAGTTTCCATAGGTTTCTGATAACACAAAAAGACCACTTGTCCATGTTCTGTAAAAAAACGTCTTGCTTTTGCTTCTTAGACAGTTAGCCAAAGTTCATAACTAATCTGAAGTGACAGTCAATAGGGATGGCACCAAGTGTTTCCCTGTGACATAGAGGATTCTAGTTTCATGGACATCTGAACTGGAACCTGTAGCATGAATCCTAAAGGGTCTTATTAATAAAAACAAATCTGAAGCCAGGTATTGGGGTGAATGCTGGAAGATCAGAGAAGCAGAACAAACCACAGCTTCCTCACCTCACCAATTCCTCAGCTGATGCTGTTTCCTCAGACTGGAAGCCTCTGAGACCTCATCCAAATGGATCTCAGCTGAACTGCTACTCAAAAACCTAAATGCTTACCTGTCCCTAGTTCCAGGTTTTCATGCCTTATATATCTTTCTGCTTTCTGCTATCATTTTCTGGGATTAAAGGCTCACTTCCTGGGATTAAAGGAATGAGTCACCATGCCTGTGTGTGTGTGTGTGTGTGTGTGTGTGTGTGTGTGTGTGTGTGTGTGTGTGTTTATATATGAAGTCAGGTATCCAGCCTGAGAGTTTCTTTGTTCTCACAGTCAACTCAAGTCCTCATAATATAGCGCATGAAGTACGAATTTAAAAGAAGCTGCCATGTGTCCTCAGGGTCCTCTTTACCACAGTTAAATGAAAGTTATAATGCCTAAGTCTTTTATTATGTCTGATGATTTTGAAATTTTTAAGGAATAATATTTGGGTATTTTGTATAATATTCTTCTTTGAAATATGTTTTCTATGTAGCATCATGTAAACTTAATTGACCATTTTTCAAGTGAGGAAGACAAATAATATTCTCATCCTATCATGCCAAGAAAATAATACATTGCTGTTGGATATCTTTCTGTTTGCTGTGAATATGTGTTGCTCTGATTGGTTGACAAATAAAACACTGATTGGCCAGTAGCCAAGCAGGAAGTATAGGCAGGGAGAGCACATGAGGAGAATGCTGGGAAGAAGGGCAGAGTCAGGAGTCGCCAGCCAGACACAGAGGAAGCAAGATGATAAAGCAGAACTGAGAAAAGGTACCGAGTCATGTAGCTAAAGATAAATAAGAATTATGGGTTAAATTAAGAATAAGAGCTAGTCAGTAATAAGCCTAAGCTAATGGACAAGCAGTTACAATTAATATAAGCCTCTGTGTTCTTACTTGGGGGATGCAAGTGGGAGAGATTTGTCCTGACTGCTGGCCAGCTGGGACACAGGAAAACTTCCAGCTATATTTGGCTGTCTGACATGGAGCAAGAGTTTCAACCTAAAACCTAGGAAAACTTTTTTTAAAAAGATTCTAAAATTGAGCTAAAAACAGCTTTCTAGTTGTGTCTCTCAGACAGGCTGTGAGCTACAGTATGGAGGGTTCACAGCATGTGGACTTGACCTACAGCATGGCAGATTCCTGCCACGGTACACAGAGGTGTCTCCAAGCTGTACAGTATGCTATGTAGTGGATTTAGCTTTTGCTAATAGAGACAAAACAATATGATTTTTGGGCTACACACTGCTTTGATGGAGGCATAGATCCACTGCTTCTAAGAGTTGATGGCGTGTATAGCTCCCAGAGATGGCAACAAATGTACCACCACCACATTGGGAAGCTGAAGTGGTCAGAGTCAGCAGCCAAGGCTTCTGCTTCAATACTAGCCACTGCAGTTTGAAGCAATAGATTCACTATAAGGCAGATTCAGATGGAATAATATTTTAAATGGGTTACATTTTATGTAAAAATATACATAGGCTTGGTAGTGAGAGGAAAAGGAAAATATGCAGTTATATAAATAATTAGTTTTTAAAAAGTCTTTAAAAGAGACAGTAAAATAATATAAAAAATAAGCCACTTAAAGATGGAAACCACACAGAGAGTCTGGATTACATTGTCTTTGGGATTTTTAACTGCAGAAAGACATTTGATTGTAAAGGCTTAGTTAAACCAATATATATATATATATATATATATATATATATATATATATTAAAGGTATCTTGACTACAAAATTTGGATCTAAAGATATGTTGGTTTGGAAAGGAGGTTCTGTTTTTGTTTCCACAGGGAGCAAAGGCTATGGATTTGTCCCAGGTTAAGATGAATCAGATTTGATCAAGCCAGATCTCCTGAACCTTAACACATGGTACCTATCAACAAAGATTATAGCTGATCTTCCCAGGACTTGATATTATCTCAAAATTTCTCAGGATCCCCATGAGACTACTAACACCCACAATCAGCAGGAAGTAGCCTAGCAAACTGTACCCACATTCCCCAAAAATGGATTATGGATGTTTGTCTTTGCTAAGGTTGTGGGTTACAAATTGTTATTGGTCATAGTCAATCTCTTTTTAAAAAAAGAAAGGGGGATATGATATAGAAATATAGGATATAGATATTGATAGGACAACAAAAAATACAGAAAACCTACAATCCATGGAAACTGAATAATGCTCAACTGAATCACCAATGGGTTATGGAAGAAATAAAGAAAGAAATTAAAGACTTCCTAGAGATCAATGAAAATGAAGACACCACACACCCAAACTTATGGGACACTATGAAAGCAGTGCTAAGAGGGAAATTCATAGCACTAAATGCCCACATAAAGAAGTTGGAGAATTCTCACACTAGTGACTTAGCAGCACACCTGAGAGCTCTAGAACAAGAATAAACAAAGTCTCCCAGGAAAAATAGACTCCAGGAAATTATCAAACTGAGAGCTTGAAATCAATAAAATAGAAACAAAGAGAACAATACAAAGAATCAATGAAACAAAGAGTTGGTTCTTTGAGAAAATCAACAAGATAGACAAGCCCTTATCCAAACTAACCAAAAGACAGAGAGAAAGCATCCAAATCAACAAAATCATAACTGAAAAGGGGGACATAACAACAGACATTGAGGAAATCCAGAGAATCATCAGGTCATACTTCAAAAACCTCTACTCCACAAAACTGGAAAATCTAAAAGAAATGGATAATTTTCTGGATAGGTACCACATACCTAAGTTAAATCAAGACCAGATAAACTATTTAAATATTCCAATAACCCCTAGGGAAATAGAAACAATCATTAAAAGTCTCCCAAGCAAAAAAAGCCCAGGAACAGATGGTTTCGGTGCAGAATTCTACCAGATCTTCAAAGAAGAGTTAATACCAATACTCTCTAAATTGTTCCATACAATAGAAACAGAAGGAACATTACCAAACTCCTTCTATGAGGCTAAAATTACCTTGATTCCTAAACCCAACAAGGATACAACAAAGAAAGAGAACTACAGACCGATCTCACTCATGAACATTGATGCAAAAATACTCAATAAAATACTGGCAAACAGACTTCAAGAACATATCAAAACAATTATCCACCATGATCAAGTAGGCTTCATCCCAGGGATGCAAGGGTGGTTCAACATATGAAAGTCCATCAATGTAATACACCATATAAACAAACTCAAAGAAAAAAACCACATGATCATCTGACTAGATGCAGAAAAGGCACTGGACAAAATCCAACACCCCTTCATGAAAAAGGAATCTTGGAGTGATCAGGAATACAGGGAACATACCTAAACATAATAAAGGAAATTTATAGCAAGCCAACATCAAATTAAATGGAGAGAAACTCAAAGCAATTCCACTAAAATCAGGAACAAGGCAAGGCTGTCCGCTCTTCCCATAATTATTCAATATAGTACTTGAAGTTCTAGCCAGAGCAATAAGACAACATAAGGAGATTAAGCGGATACAAATTGGAAAGGAAAAAGTCAAGCTTTCCCTATTTGCAGATGACATGATAGTATACTTGAGTTACCCGAAAGATTCAACCAGAGAATTGATACAGCCTATAAACACCTTCAGCAACATAGCAGGATGCAAGATCAACTCAAAAAAATCAGTAGCCCTCCTATATACAATTTAAAAAGAGGCTGAGAAGAAAATCAGAGATACATCACCCTTTACAATAGCCATGAATGACATAAACTACCTTGGGGTAACACTAACCAAGCAAGTGAAGGACCTATATGAAAAGAATTTTAAGTCTCTGAAAAAAGAAATTGAAGAAGATCTCAGAAAATGGAAAGATCTCCCATGCTCATGGATAGGCAGGACTAACATAGTAAAAATGGCAATCTTACCAAAAGCAATCTACAGATTCAATGCAATCCCCATCAAAATACCAACAAAATTCTTCACAGACCTGGAAAGAATAATACTCCACTTCATATGGAAAAACAAAAATCCCAGGATATCCAAAAGAATCCTGTACAATAACACAACCTCTGGAGGCATCACTATCCCTGACTTCAAGCTCTACTATAGAGCCACAGGAATAAAAACAGCTTGGTATTGGCACAAAAACCGACATGTGGACCAATGGAATCAAATTGAAGACCCTGACATTAATCCGCACACCTATGAACATACAATTTTTGACAAAGAAGCCAAAAGTGCACAATGGAAAAAAGAAAGCATCTTCAATAAATGGTGCTGGCATAACTGGATATCAACATGTACAAGGCTGCAAATAGATCCATATCTATCACCGTGCACAAAACTTAAGTCCAAGTGGATCAAGGACCTCAACATAAATCCAGCTACTCTGAACCTGCTAGAAGAGAAAGTAGGAAGTAATCTTGAACGCATTGGCATAGGAGATCACTTCCTAAATAGAACACCAGTAAGTAGCACAGACACTGAGAGAAACAATCAATCAATGGGATCTCTTGAAACTGAGAAGCTTTTGTAGAGCAAAGGATATGGTCAACAAGGCAAAGCGACAGCCTACAGAATGGGAAAAGGTCTTCACCAACCCCACATCTGACAGAGGACTGATATCCAGAATATATAAGGAACTCAAGAAATTAAACATCAAAATGCCCAACAGTCCAATTAAGAAATGGGCTATAGAACTAAATAGAGAATTCTCAACAGAGGAAACTCAAATGGCCGAAAGACATTTAAGAAATTGCTCAACATCCCTAATCATCAGGGAAATGCAAATCAAAACAACTCTGAAATACCACCTTACACCTGTCAGAATGGCTAAGATCAAAAACACTGAAGACACTTTATGCTGGAGAGGATGTGGAGCTAGGAGAACTCTCCTCCACTGCTGGTGGGAATGCAAGCTTGTACAACCACTTTGGAAATCAATATGGCACTTTCTTAGAAAATTGGGAATCAATCTCCCCCAAGATCCAGCTATACCACTCTTGGGCATATACCCAAGGAATGCTCAATCACACCACAAGAGCACTTGTTCAGCTATGTTCATATCAGCATTGTTTGTAATAGCCAGAACCTGGAAACAAGCTAGATGCCCTTCAACTGAAGAATGGATAAATAAAATGTGGTACATATACACAATGGAATACTACTCAGCAGAGAAAAACAATGACATCATGAGGTTTGCAGGCAAATGGATGGATCTAGAAAAAATCATCCTGAGTGAGATAACCCAGACTCAGAAAGACAAACATGGTATGTACTCACTCATAGGAGGATACTAGATGTGGAACAAGGCTGACTGGACTGCTACTCACATCACCAGGGAGGCTACCTGGAAAACAGGACCCCAAGAAAGACACGGGGATCGCCCAAAGATGGAGAAATGGAAGAGATTACATGAACAGCCTGGTCATGAGTGGGGGTAATGAAGGGCAAGGGTCAAGGGAAAGAGACCTTGGGTGAATGGCAGATCCCAGCTGGATCAAGAACAGAGAGGGAGAACAAGGAATAGGAGACCATGGTAAATGAAGTCCACATGAGAATAGGAAGAAGCAAAGTCCTAGAGAGGCCCACAGAAATCCACAAAGATACCCCCACAATAGACTGCTGGCAATGGTCGAGAGACAGCCTGAACTGACCTACTCTGGTGATGGGATGGCCAAACACCCTAATTGTCATGCTAGAAACCCCATCCAATGACTGAGGGATCTGGATGCAGAGATCCACGGCTAGGCCCCAGGTGGAGCTCCAGGAGTCCAATTAGCGAGAATGAGGAGGGTTTATATGATCGAGAATTGTTGAGACCAAGATTGGATAAAGCACAGGGACAAATAGCCAAATGAATGGAATGAACTATGAACCAATGGCTGAGTGGTCACCAACTGGATCAGGCCCTCTGAATGGGTGAGACAGTTGATTGGCTTGATCTGTTTGGGAGGCATCCAGGCAGTGGGACCAGGTCCTGTGCTCATTGCATGAGTTGGCTGTTTGAAACCTGGGGCCTATGCAGGGTCGCTAGGCTGGGCCTGGGAGGAGGGGACTGGACCTGCCTGGACTGAGTCTACCAGGTTGATCTCAGTCCTCAGGGGAGGCTTTGCCCTGGAAGAGGTGAGAATGGGGGGCGGGCTGTGGGGAAGGTGAGGGGGGCAGGAAGGGGGGAGAACAAGGGAATCCGTGGCTGATATGTAGAACTGAATTGTATTGTAAAATAAAATAAAAGAAAAGAAGAATAGATTGTTCAATCTACTTTTAAAGAGCAACAACTTTTTAAAAATATGTTACATTGCTATGGATTTTACTTTATTGATACAAATTTAAAGTTATTTTTGTTATACTGCATGTATATTTCTAGTCTTGTTTAAAGTATTGTTTGTGCAGCTCATTGAAATTGTAATGTATTATTTTATTTCTTTTTTTAGAATTAATTCTCTTTCCATTTACTTATTTATCTAATGATTGATTTATGGCAGTATGTACTCATAATTATTTTGTTGCTCAAATTGTGATGTCATTCAGAGGAATTATGTCCTCATTGATACCTTCTAGGATTTTTTATTTAATTTTGATCTGATCCTTTATTTCTGTACTGTAAGACATTCCAGGGTAACTGGAATGTCAGACTGCTTCTCTTGATGGCTCAGTTCTGATATGCTGTGTCATGTCACACATCTACTGTTGCAGAGTCCTGCTGTTTCACTGCCTTAGAATTCTTATATGTCACCTATGAACTCATTTCTCTTTCTGAAGTTATAATTAGCAGAAATCTTTTCATCATCACCTTAATTTTACTTTTTCAAACTCCCATGGCATTTTAGTCATGCAGTGCATAGTCATTCAGGACTGGCCTCTTTCACTTAAAACACTTATCCATGTGTTTTATAGGACAAGAGCTCCCTTGTGTCACTGAGAAGACTTTCACAATAGTGATACACACTTCACTCATTTGTTGAAAAGTGTCATGGATGACTTAGTTACTAGTAACTGAATTAATCTGACATAAGCATTCATGTACAGACTTCTTTGTATATTTGTTTTTTGTCCAGTCAGGTAAATACATAGGAACACTGTTGCTGTACTGCATGTAATGCTATGTTTACCTTTATACGAAAGGACATGGGTTGTTTTAAAATATTTACAATACCAATATTTCATATTCCTTCCAGAATACAGGTATCTTAGTCACTATTCTATTGATGTGAAGAGACACCATGACCAAGGAAATTTATAAAAGGAAGCATTTAATTGGAGGTTTACTTACAGTTTCAGAGGCTTAGTCCCTTACTGTCATGGCAAGAGCATGGTGGGGAGCATGACCGCACACAAAACACTGGAGCAGTAGCTGAGAGATACATCATGATCCACAGGAAGAGGGAGAGACTCTGTGTGGCAGCATTCCTGCTGAGCTGCACCTGTCCTGACTTCAGAGAGTAGCACCTAGCCCTAATCCAGCTTTTGTTTAGCAGACACCATTTGTTTCCCTTGTTGCCCTCTATGTGAATCTTATCTGAGAGTTTCTGAAGGATTCAAAAGCCTATGCAAAACTTGAGTTAGGAAACTTGGAAAACTGAGGTACCTGACAAATCGAGGAATTTGCACTTGGCGTTGTATTGTTGGGAGCCCCTTTCAGATTGTTTTGAGTATATAAAAATTAGCTGTCTAAACTGTATAGGAGAGAAATAAAACTGCCCTAGACAAAGGGATAGTGCTTCAGTCCTTTGAGACTGAACCCCACTGCAGCCATGAAAGGCTAGATTCATTCTTAAGATGCCTCTGAGTCTTCATTCCACGGATCCGCATGAACCCACACACCCGTGTCATGACCACACAGTTACAGGTTGGTACTACTAGGAAGGAGTGGGCAAGGGGAATGCCCCTAAAGGTATAACTATGTAGTGGGATTTGATAAGGTTGGCAAAGCCATCCTCCTACCCCAACAAAAGGAGAATAGGAAGGAGAGGTGAGTCTCTCAAACTCCATTCAGACTGAATAGATGGTCACAGTGTTCAGAAGGAAAGAGACAGATCACCCTGATACTGTGATCTCTACCTGGAGTTTCTTATCAGAGACAGCAGTGGTTGGGCCAAGGGAGTCCCGGCCCCTTCAGTCATCCATGGCCAGATCTTGGAGGTCAGCTGAAGGGTAGTCTGAACTTGACGTCCTCATGCTGTGAGGGACATGGAGACAGTCAACACCCCATTGCACTTCTTGAAGACACCTTGGACATGGTCTAGGTAGTTTATGAGTGTTTGGACAGGCCTGGAACTAGTGACCCTCTTGACCATATTAGAACGAGGGGTCTGAAGGTTCTTAGGCTTTGTGAGACCAGAGAGCCTGGGAAGTTGCTATTGTTGGTCAAAAGGACTTTGTAGTGGGTAGCTGTTCTAGCTTTGACCTGGAAGTACTACCAGCATTGAGGCTTGGGTAACTGTCATACCCACAAGTTAGGGCCGAGACAGGAGCCCTTAAAACCTGAGATCCAGATGTGCTGGCTCTCTTGGTTCCTGGATCCTTGATGCTGGAGTTAGATAGAGCAGAGTTTTCCAGAGAACACTGCTGGACTGTGCTACACCTTTCCTGGACCCTGTTACCTATCCCTTTACTTTTAAGTTACCCCACAAAATAAATCTCCCTTTTAACTACATGGAATTGCCTTAATACTACAACCAATAGGACTTCACTAACATCTGGTGCTTTTGTTTTCAGTCTTTCTCATCCTTGCTCATGGTACACCTTGAAGGCCACAGCTAAGACTTCTGTCTGTGGAGTCAGGGGTCCTTTCTCTAGATGTTTAAGTTGGGTCCTAATATCAGAGAAACTTTGGGAGAAGTAGGTCATAAGTTCTTTTCCATCTACGATCTCAGGATCCAAGTCAGTGTATTATAAGAGGGCCTTTATGAGGTGGTCTAGGAATTGAGATGGCTTCCATGTTTGTCCACATGTCCTGGATGACCTCTTGAATTTCTTTTATAATTTAGTGCTTTCAGGGTGGACTTGCATGTAGTGGGCAGCCATTCCAGCCTTGATCTGGAAGTTCCAATCCCCACTGAGACTTCCACAACTGTCACACCTACAAGGCGGGGCCAAGGGAGGCACCTGGAGACCCAAGATCTGGATGGGCCAGTCCTCTCTCTCTGTTCCATGTCCCTGGACGGTGGAGGTGGGCCAAGCAGAGCTCCAGAGAACACCGCTGGACTGCGATACACCTTCCCCAGACCCCGCGACCTACCTATCCCTTAATTTGTAAGTTACACCATTAAATAAATCTCCTTTTAACTACATGGAGTGGCCTTAATAATTTCACCAATATCTGGCACTCATGTGGGGCAAATTCCAAAGGCCTGGGTGGCTCCCACCCTCAGCCTCCTCCCCGTCTAGTGGGTACCTAAACCTGCCTGCAAAGTTCCATATAACCAGGGAATGCCTACATGGTTCTTAGCCCCTGAGACCAGCGGAAGAGGCACTCCCCCACTTCCTGAGTGCCGGCTCCGCCTCCCACCATCTTGACTCCAGCAAGCTGCAGTCACCAAGATCACCAGCAGTCCCTGCTTTGGAGCTGTACCACCAACACCTGTTGGCTGAAAAGTGCTATACACCCCCCCAAAACCACGAAAGGTAAGCACATTGTTTCAAATAAAAGTACTTGATAATTTTACACCTTAAAATTGACTAACAAATTTTGAGTAATTCTTGTAATATGGCTGACAACATTACCTCACAAGAATTTGAAAACCTTTTTGCCTGTATGATGAATGACATCTTCCTGGAAATATACGACCTTCCTAAGGCATATCTGGTCTGTACCATTTTGGCATTCATTGTAATAATTCACACAGTGTTCAAACACTGGTTTAATAACAAGAACAAAGGTGAGTCATTATTGGGACTGATACAGGCTTTAAGAAATAGCAATGAAAGCTTACAGAAAAAGATTCTTTCTCTGGAATCTGCTGATCAGGATTTACAAAACAGGCTTGTACCAAAAATTGATCTTATTGATAATAAATGTGAATATTTAATGGACAGAACACTAACTCTCCAGACACTATATAAGGAAGAAAGATTATCATTAATTGATAAGATAAGGTCCATGGAATTATGTGTTTCTGAGGAACATAAAAACTTCTATGATTCCATGAGAAATCTGGAGTCCCTTGCCAGAGAGGAGGTTCACTTCCTAGAACAGACCCTAGGGGCTCTTTTGCAAGCCTTATAAGAAACTCTCAGTAAACATGATAAGGGACCTAGTAAGCAGAAGGGCAAGACCATAGAAGTTGTAACATCTCCAAATGGCTCTCATACAATGGCTTATCCTGTTATCATCCATGAGAAGCCAGCGGATGACACACACCATGAGCCATATAATACATATACATTACAACCAATTTCAACAAGGGACTTTAAAAATATAAAGGAAGCAGTAGTTACATATGGGATACACTCCACATACGTAAAACAGATGTTAAATTCGTGGTCTCCCTCACATAGAATCATCCCAGATGACTGGCATCAGTTAATTTCAGCTGTTCTAGAATATAGCCAGCAGCTACAGTGGAAAAGCTGGTTGAGAGAAGAGGCAAAAAATTTAGAACAACAAGATCAGAGGTTTTGTGATCTTCCAAGATCTAATACTTGGTGAGGGATGTTTCACTGACAGGAATGTACAAGCCACTTATGATGAGCATACAATATCCCTATGCCATACAACAGCTCTAAATGCTTGGGAAAAAAATTCCAGAACCTGGAAAACCAACTGAGGTATACACAAAAATATTTCAGGGACTGCACCAACCCTTCACCGATTTTTTACAAAGGCTGAACATAGCTATAACAAAAGCTGTATCAGATAAAGAATTAAGAAAAGTATTAACTTAGTCCTTGGCATTCAACAATGCTAATGCAGAATGCAGAACAATACTTACCCCATTAAAGATCAGACCAGCTCCTTTGGAAGAATGGATTCAGTATACTAATGGTGTTGAGTCTTGTAACTACAGTAATGAGGCTTGGATAGGAGAGACAAATCCCAGAGGTGAAAGAAGGCCCCATGTTACCAAATGTTTTAAATGTGGTACACCAGGTCATATAAGTAAAAACTGTATGTGATGTACTCCTAGAAGTAATACTCCTTTTAGGAATAGCCTAAACAGGAGACCCCAACCACCTCCTGGATTATGTAGAAGGTGTGGCAAAGGCCGACATTGGACCAGTGAGTGCAGGTCAAAAATAGATATACGAGGCAACCCTTCACTGGCGTGAAATGCCTCAGGGGGCCTCTTGCAGGCCCCCAAATCAAATGTAGTATGAACATTTCCAGCCACTGTGGAAGAAATTCCTCTCCAGGACAACTGAATAAACCAATGCCTAATGTAAAAACCGATACTGCAATGAATGATAAAACAGCTCTGATAGGTGGATCATAGTTTACAAAGAACACTATAAAACAAATATTTTGGCAGACTTCCATAAATAATCAAAGACCAAAGCTTAGAATTCGAATTAATGGCCTGGTTATGGAGGGCCTGGTAGACACAGGTGCAGATGTGACTATAATTACACCAAAATCATGACATCCGAATTGGCCTCTTCAAGAGGTAGATGTCCAGCTCTTAGGGATTGGCACCCTATCTCAGATAAAACAGAGTTCAAGATGGGTTGAATGCATAGGGCCAGAAGGACAGAGAGGAAGGCTGAAGTCATATGTAACAAATGAAGCAGTGAATCTTTGGGGCCGAGATCTGTTACAACAGTGGAATACTCAGATTAAAATTCCTACACTTTCAGAAAAGGAATACAGACCAATGCATGTTTCTAAGAACAATATCATGACATGCTATAAAAATCAGGCACCAACCACTCAGGCTGTTCACAAACAGAGCACGACTGCTGTTGAACTCTCAGAAGTACCAATTGCCTTACCTTTAAAATGGCTAACTAATAAACCTGTCTGGGTTGGACAATGGCCTTTGACAAAAGAGAAGCTACAAGCTTTAGAACAGATGGTTCAAGAGCAGCTAAATGCTCAACACATTGAAGAATCTACCAGCCCTTGAAATTCTCCTGTATTTGTTATTTAAAAAAAGTCTGGTAATTGGAGAATGCTGACATATCTGAGAGCTATTAATAAAGTAATTCAGCCAATGGGCTCCCTACAGACTGGGATGCCCTTGCCCTCTCTGCTACCTAAAGAATGGCCTATAATAGTTATTGACTTAAAAGACTGTTTCTTACCATACCCTTACAAGAAAATGATAGAGAAAAATTTGCCTTCACAGTACCTAATTATAACAATTCTCAGCCAGTCAAGAGATATCAATGGAAGGTCCTCCCATAGGGCATGTTAAACAGCCCTACTTTGTGCCAATAATTTGTGCAGAAACCATTGGAGATAATTCGTGTAAAGTTTCCACAATCCATAATTTATCACTATATGGATGATATCCTATTAGCTGATCCAAAGATAGATACATTAGAAAGCATGTTTGAAGAAGTAAAAAAAGTTTTGCCTCACTGGGGACTGCAAATTGCTCCTGAAAAAATACAAAGAGGAGATTCCATTAATTACTTAGGATATAAGATAGAGCTACAAAAAATTAGACCCCAAAAGGTACAACTAAGGAGAGATCGATTGAAGACTCTTAATGATTTTCAAAAGTTATTAGGAAGCATTTCCAACTTACTGGGTATCATGGGAATACCCAAAGATGGACTACAAAATTTGGCTAATACTCTAGAAGGGGACAAAGAATTAAATACTCCAAGAGAATTATCAGCCGAAGCTGAGAAGAAATTGGCTCTAGTAGAAAAGACAATTCGAGAAGCACATGTGAATCGTGTGGATCCAGAACTTAAATGCATTCTTGTCATATTCCCCTCCAGACATTCCCCAACAGGTATTTTGATGCAGAGGGAAGATATTATATTGGAATGGATATTCCTACCACGTAAACCAAATAAGAAATTAAAGACTTATATAGAAAAGATCTCTGATTTGATTCAAAAAGGAAATTAAGACTTTGCCAGTTGACAGGAATGGACCCAGCAGAAACTGTAGTACCGTTAACTAATGAGGAAATTTCATCACTATGGAAAGATAATGAATACTGGCAGAGAGCCTGCAGTAACTTTTTGGGAGAGATTAACAACCACTATCCCAAAAGCAAGAGAATACAATTCATAAAGATGACTGAATGGGTCCTTCCTCACATTGTACGACAAAAGCCAATTTCTGGAGTCCTCACATTCTATATTGATGCAAATAAATCAGGGAAAGCAGGATATAAATCAGGAGACTTAAGTAAAGTGGTACAAAGTCCGTACAGCTCTCTACAAAAGGCAGAACTGTATGCCATTCTTATGGTACTGATGGACTTCACAGAACCCCTCAATATAGTCACTGACTCTCTATATGCAGAGAGAGTTGTTTTACATATTGAAACTGCTGAATTTATTCCTAATAATACAGAATTAACTTCATTATTCATACAATTGCAGGAAATCATCAGAAAAAAAGAACATCCTATATATATAACACATATCAGATCCCATACAGATCTGCCAGGACCTCTAGTGCAAGGTAATGATGAGATTGATCAGTTACTAATAGGTAATATGCTAGAAGCCTCAGAATTTCATAAGAAATACCATGTAAATAGCAAAGGTTTGAAGAAGAATTTCTCCATCACTTGGCAACAGGCTAAGGATATTGTGAAAAAATGTCCTACTTGTTCCATCTATAACCAAATTCCATTACCTGCAGGGAGCAATCCAAAAGGTATACAAAGAAATGAAATTTGGCAAATGGATGTGTTTCATTTTGCAGAATTTGGAAGATTAAAGTATGTACATCATACCATTGACACCTATTCAGGATTTCAATGGGCAACTCCTATGAGTTCTGAAAAGGCTGATTCTGTGATTTCACACCTATTAGAAGTTATGGCCACCATGGGAATACCTGTACAAATTAAGGCAGACAATGCCCCAGCATATGTCTCCAATAAAATGAGACAATTCTTTGCTTATTACAATATAAAGCATGTTACAGGTATACCACACAATCCCACAGGCCAAGCAGTCATAGAAAGATCCAATCGAACTTTAAAGGATATGCTAATTCAATAGCAACAGGTAACAATGACTCCTAGAAATAGATTGCATAGTGCTTTATTAACCTTGAATTTTCTCAATGCTGATGAGAAAGGAACAACAGCTGCGGAGAGACATTGGACGACAGATAAAACTTCTGAGCTAAACCAACCGGTTTATTTCAAGGATGTGCTGACCTCAGAATGGAAACCTGGATATGTTCTACATTGGGGAAGGGGTTTTGCCTTTGTTTCTGCAGGAGAAGAAAAGCTATGGATACCAACAAAATTAATAAAAATGTGATTCGAACAGGAAAAACCCCTTGATGAGGAGAAGTAAAAGATCATCCACCAATGGGACATCTCTACAAGTTGTAAGAAAAATTTAACAATCAAAGGTTGGGGTAAGGTTCTGCTTTTGTCTTTCCAGGATAATGGAAATACCCATTTTCCAAAAATCATAAGGCCTTGGATATCCGGATGTTTACAGCAGAAAGAAAGAATCAGTTGGTACCAATCTACACACGGTAAAATTTCACTGTCTAACATCTATCTCTCTATCAATCTAGAAAAGTTGTGGTTCCAATTCAATTATAAGCCAAGCTGGCTTTGGAGATGGAATTGGCTCAATCCTTCTCTAAACCTAAGCATATTGCTAAAAGAAAAGTTTGAGAGATTCTTCAGTGCCATATCAGAAGAGCCCTCTGGTGTGGGACAGAAGGAAACCAATAAAAAGGGACGATTGCTTTTAGATTCTAATTCTCTCCATGCTTACTCTTGATTTCTCAGAATCCTTTCTTACATGCTATATCCTCTTTAAATCCAAACCTTCCATTTTGATAACAAATAAGTTTTTCCAATAGCAATCTCGGAAGTCTCCAGAAGGAAGATGGGGCCCCAACAACAGCAACTCTACCCAATCCAGAATGATGCCATGGTAATCATCATCATACTACACTTCTTGCTAGAATTTCAGACAATCTTACCCATTACTCTAAGACTTGCTGCAGAACCTACAGTTAGTCTAACTGAGATTTAACTATCTGAGCTTTCTCACAGTACCCAACAGAGATAACATCACCCCCTAAACAGCAGGAAGCAATTCTAAGAAAACAACACCCCTTCTCCCTTAGGTTTCATAATTCTCAGGGTTATGGATGATGGTTATAGGGTTGGTGTGGAAGAAAATATTAGACTCAGTATTCTAAAAAAAAAGAGAAAAAGGGAAAAGAAGAAATGGAATGGATAGGTATAAGATATTATGGTAGATTATTGTATATACTAGTAAACAAATTTAGTAAAATAGCAGCCTTAGATAATTTGCACTGTTATGGATTCTTATATGTTGATACAAATGTAAACTATTTTTATATTCCTGTTTAAGATAATTTGTATATTGGTACAAATACAGAACTGTATTTGTTAATAATGTACATATGTTTCTACTCTTATTTGAAATATTTGCATATTGATACAAATGTAAATTTATATCTGTCATACTTTATGTATGTTCTACTTCTGTTTAGGATATTTGGTATATTGATATATATTTAAGATTATTGTCATATTGCATATTGCACTATATATTCCTACCTCTGTTATAAATATCTTGTGTATTGTCACAAATTTGAAGTCATCATTCTTTACCATACATTTGCTTATAGACTGTTTACCTTGTTTATGTGAAGCCTTAGTCCTTAGGTTATTTTGGTAGATAAGACTTATAGATTTATAGTCACCTATGCTTGTCATCTCTATAGTTACGTTAGTTAGGTTATCCAGATTTACAGATACATATGTCAGATGGGCAGGTAATCTTCAAACACTTCATAGACCTAGAGAATATGGCATTTAAATAACTTAGAGTTCTGTTGACGTGAGACACAATTGCTCCTGGCTGCACCAATTTGATCCTGAGAGAATGTTGGGCTTCTAAGACATTTCTATTTGGAAGTTTGTCTTCTTGGCACAAAATGGCCTACTGGGCAAAGAACTGCCCTTGCCTCAACAGCTGACAGTACAAATGCAATGCTGTCCTTTCTGGACAAGTGGGACACAAGGAAAGCGACCACTGTACTCTGCCAAGACAGGGTAAGATGGTCTTTCAGAATTCCTGCTTCTGAAAATGATCTGTCAGATACTTTAGGCCTGTAGCCAATTTGAATGCACCAACAATGCTGAGAAACATTAGGTGACTGTCCAGGCTGCCAGCTGTCTCGGTCTACTCTTGCAAGATTCCCGAAAGTTGCTTGCATCCATCTACCATTTCTCAGGTACCATTATATTCCTTCTCAGGTCTTTGATGGGATTGAAGACTAGCAGTTATAGTTACAACTTAGTAGATAGAACATATTAAGTATTAGATTCAGGTTCTTTAGGATAGGACACCTTTTGGAATGATCTTTGTAACATGCCATTTACCTATGCTCTATACTTCTCTAGATTTTAGTATGTGTTTCTTGCTTGATATTGATTGCATTGGTTGTAGTTCCATCTTATCTAGGTTATTATCCCTCACTATTCCTGGACAATATTTGATAACCATTCCTTTGTATATAGTCTTGTGTTAGGTTAGAACTTTCTTATTCAGACAAAAAGGGGGAGATGTAGTGGGTAGCCATTCCAGCTTTGATCTGGAAGTTCCAACCCCCATTGAGACTTTGGCAACTGTCATGCCTACAAGGCGGGGCCAAGGGAGGCGCCTGGAGACCCGAGATCTGGATGGGCCAGTCCTCTCTCTCTGTTCCATGTCCCTGGACGGTGGAGGTGGGCCAAGCAGAGCTCCAGAGAACACTGCTGGACTGCGATATACCTTCCCCAGACCCCGCGACCTACCTATCCCTTAATTTGTAAGTTATGCCATTAAATAAATCTCCTTTTAAGTACATGGAGTGGCCTTAATAATTTCACCAATACTTGCAGAGGCCAGACAGAAGGCAAGTTATAAATTGATGTCTAGCAAGGATGCCCCCTGGGGTATTGTAATTCATTCAAGTTTCTAGTCAGGGACTGCTGCAGTCATGTGTAGGTGGCATTAGTTTGGTGAGTTTCAATTGCATGTGCGCTAGAGTAGTCCCAGACTCAGGGAAAATATTGTTGTGGAGAATCATATAAGCATCATGGAAGGTGAGGTTGTAAGTTTGGGTATTATACTGGAATTCTTTAATAAAAGTGGAAGAATTATCAGTATAATACCCTGTAGTGGTTTGAATAGGAATGGCCCCTATAAACTCATGTTTTTAAATATTTGGCCCATAGGGAATGGCCTTATTGGAGTAAGTGTGTCAATGTGGAGGTGGGCTTTGAGGTCTAATATATGCTCAAGCTATGACCAGTGTGGCAGTCTCTCCTTCTACAGCCTGCAAATCAAGATGTAGGACTCTCAGTTCCTTCTCAGTACCATGTCTGCTTGCACACCTCTATGTCCTGTCATGACAATGAGCTAAACATCTGAAAGTGCAGGTCAGTCCCAATTAAATGTTTTCCTTTATAAGAGTTTCTGTGGTCATGGTGTCTCTTCACAGCAATAGAAACCCAAACTAAGACAAATTTGGTACCAAGGAATGGGGTATTGCTGTGCTAGGCTGACCATGTTTTTGTTTGGAGGAATTTGGACTTTGATACTTTGGGTTAGAAAGGAAGTAGAATGTTTGAAGTGCTGATTAATGGGCCATCTTAGTAGAGCATGGAAGACAGATGTGTGCTGAGGGTGATTTGAACTGTGGTGGCTCACTGAAGAGATTTTAGAGGAGAAGAATGTTAGTATGTGGTTTAGAGACCAGTCTTGTGATATTTTGGTGAAGAATTTCACTGATTTTTGCCCTTGTCTGAAAAGTCTACCTCAAGCTAAAGTGAAGACTTTTAAATTAATCCCATTGGTCGAAGAATTCTCAAAACAGCTTAGTATACACTCTGTCATGTGGTTATTAGTGGTAATTCTAATGAAGATTTATAATGAAAAGGAGTGAGCTGAACAAGAAAAATACAAGCTGTAGAACAATTTGAGGAGAAAAGGAGCACCAGAAAGTGGAATGGACTTAAGTCCTGTGTTCAAGGAGAAAGAGGAGAAAGGGAATTGTGTTCTCAGGGAAAGATCCCACCAGCTAAGTTTCCAACTTGTAAAAATTAATTAAAGAAGAACTTAGAGCTGGATGTTGTAGTGTGTAGACAGATATTTTCTGTCCCAACTGCCTGGTCCCAAATAAACACACAGAAGCTTATATGAATTACAAATGCTCAGCCAATAGCTCAAGCTTATTACTAACTAGCTCTTACACTTTAAATTAATCCATATTCCGTATTTACTCTCTGCTATGTGGTGGTACCTTTAGTAGCATGGCATGTTCATTTTCTGCTCCCTCTGCATCTGGCTGGAGACTCCTGACTCTTCCTTTCTCCTTCCCATCACCCTTAGTTTGGTTGCCCTGCCTATACTTCCTTCCTGGCTACTAGCCAATCAGCATTTTATTGAACCAATTCAAGTAACAAATCTTTAAAATGTACAAGAGGATTATTCCACAGCAGTGGTACATGCCTTAATCCTAGCACTTGGAAGGCAGGGGCTGGTGGGTCTCTGAGTTTGAGGCCAGCCTGGTCTACAGAACAAGTTGCAGAAGAGCCAAGCTTAGACAGTGAAGTAAACCATTAAAAACAGAAAGCTGATGAAGATGTAATTGAATGAAGGGGCCATGTTCCAGCTACAGAAAGCAGCAGAACTTGGCAGATTAAGCCACGTGGTCTGACTTCAGAGTCAATGATCGAATAAAGGAGTTACAGAATCTCTCTCCATGCCTATAGAAAGCCACTGAGGCCAGTTGTGCATCAAGGTGTCCCTGAATGTAGACCTAGAGAGGCCATTGTGTGAAGCTGTGAAGGTGATGTCTGGATTGCCTTGGAGAACCCAAGATGTTAAAGATGCCAGAGCTGTGAAATATCTGCTGAGGAGCTGCTAACAGGGAGTTGAAAGAAGAGAAAGAAATATATTGCAGTCAACAAAACTGAAAGGAGTTTGAGATCTGAAGAGCGCTTTAACATTGTACATGGAGATGCAGTTTTGAGTTTGCCCAGCTGGTTTTTGGTCTTGCTTTGGTCCAGTATTTCCTTACGATGCTCCCTTTCCTCCATTTTGGAATAGTAGTGCATATCCTGTGCCATTATATGTTGGAAGTATGTGATCTGATTTTTTATTTTGATTTTAAAGGGGATTACATATAAAAGATTTCATGTATCTCAGAAGAGACTTTGAACTTCAGACTTTTAAACAAGTTTGAGACTGTTATAGGCTATGGTGATTTTTGAAGGTGGACTGAATGCATTTCTGCATTATGTCATGGGGGCCAGGGAGTGGAATGTGCTGGTTTGAATAGGAATGGTCGCCATAGATTCATGTGTTTGGATGCTTGACCCATAGGGAATGGCACTATTAGGAGGTATGGAGGTATGGCCTTTTTGGAGGAAGTGTGCAATTGTGGAGGTGGGCCTTAAGGTTTCATGCATGCTCAAGCAACACCCATTGTGGCAGGCTCTCCTTCTGCTATCTGTGAATCAAGATTTAGAACTTTCATCTCCTTCTCTAGCACCATGTCAACCTACATGCTGCTATGTCCCACCATGATGATAATGGACTAATCCTCTGAAAATATAAACCAGCCCCAATTAAATGTTTCCCTTTAGTTAAGGGAGTCCCGTGGTAGAGTTGGAGTGAGTAGAAGGAGGACTACAGGCTGCCAGTAGGCTTAAAGTGGACACCTGAGAGGGTTTATTTGGGAGGTCTGTTACTGAGGAGGGAAAAGGGAGACCAAAGGGAATGAAGAGGAAAAGAAGGGACTGTAGTTGAGACCGATGAGGGGGAGACTCGTTTAGCATGATAGAAAATAGTGGAGAAATCATCTGGTTTGGGCTTCATAACTAAGAGGAGTTATTTTTCCCTTGGTTGGCTTAATCAAGATGGAGTGACATCACATGGTAAAAGTCCATCCTTTCCAACACTAGCAAAGATGGTTGTCAGTCATGTGACTGACTCCATCCTGATGGAGAGACAGCTGCTAAAATGGCATCAAGTCACATGCTTCCTTTAAGACGACCTATGTATAGATTTTTACTCTCAACCCCAGTATTATGAGTTTTAAGTTAACCCCTTTGTTACAGATTTTACTTGTTTTTAATCATACCCGATGTGCTTACAAATCTTGAGGTAAGATTTATACCTTAGCAAAACTTTTAGAGCATTAAACCATAACCAAGAGTATGAGATGAGTATCAATAGTCCCCGTTGTTAATAGTTTGTCCCTTTATTTTGTTTTGATTTCCTTTCTCTGTCACATAGTTACATGGCCCACCTGATATGGGACAGAGATTTTAGAGGAAACCTTTAAACAAGCATGCTTGGGTCTAGAGGAGGGGGAGCCATACCCAACTCCAGAGCCAGCTTTTAATTAAAATGGGACAGCACAAAACAACAGTTTAGTGCCACTCATAGCTAAAAGACACTTGAATCTCTGTAAAATTGAACCAGTAAGCTGAGAACAAAGAAGGCTTAGAGACAGGACATTTTTGAGCCCTAGCTATATAGACTGAGGACACTGCAGGAAGGAGCTGAGATGCACCAGCCCGCGATGAGTGTGTGCAGGCTGCGTGCACATTACCGCTGGCCTACTCCTGTGCTTTCTCTCCTCCTGCTAGATCAGGCTCCAGGCTCCTATTCTGCAACAAACTTACAAATTCATCAATGGTAATTTAAAACAAAGGACATTTACACTGTGTGGGGTGGGATGAGGTGGGGATGGGGGAGACCAGACAAAAACAAACAGGGCTTGGAGCAGAGAAAAGAGAAATAGGGAATGGTGAATCTTTTTCAATTTCCCTGATCGCTGGCAGTACTTGTATCGCTTACAGTATTTGTAAAGGTCCTCAATAATATTTGGATCTTGGATGCTATTGAACAGCCCTTTGGATTGATATCTAAGGGGTATTGATGCCAAATTTGATTTCAAAAGTGATTAAATTTGGGTCCCTTCAAGTCGAGTGTCAGAGGAAGAGACTTGAGGTTTTCTAAGAAGCGTCCCACGGGGAAATGAGTGATTATGGAAAACTGTTCCCATGGATGAGAGAGAAGAAGAAAATCTGCAGCCTGTGGTGGGGATTGGGATTTGGGGAGGACTAAACAAGGGCCAAGCCAGTCAGTGGATCATCCCCACACTCAATGTGGGGGGAGGGGTCACGGGCTCAGACTGGCTAAGCCAGGTGAGTGACTTGGTGCTTGATCCCAGGGCTTTCATGGAGGCTGGAAGGCAAGAACAAAAACCAAGCTCTAGGAGGGGAGTCTCATCCACAGGAAAGGTTAGAGAACAGAGTCACAAAAGCCACAAGGGCCAAAAGGAAGTGTGGGATTACTGGCAGCTCCAGAAAGAATGAGGGAGAGGAGGGTAGGAGGAGGCACAGTGGGTGGGAGGATGGGGTTGGGTGAAGACAAATGTTGCTGGGGTACCTCCAGGTACAAGAGTACCAGACGGGTTCTGGGCTCTCATGGTCACGTCCCCAGACCCAGGGAAATAGTTACACCGCCCGGGGAAACTTACCTAATTGCCACTGATGGATGGGGTACCAAGCAGTCGGTGAGCCAGAAGGTGAGTCTGTTGTGGGTGGACTGGGGATGAGGAATAGGGTTCCAGTGCAGCGTGGACACCAGTGGGGAACACAGACACCAGGAGAGCCTGTCCGAGTCACAGAACTAATGTAATGTTACAGCTCTGAAGGGAAAAGTATCCTGGCTGTCAGGAGCCAAGGAATATCATAGTCACTGTGCACAACAAATTTCATACAAGACATTTAATGGGAGGGGAAAACCCAGGAGGGTGGCTGCCTCTGCTCGGGAGAGAAACAGCACAGAATTGAGCAGAAGATGAAGTTTATATAGCATTTTTTTGAGTTTCGGGAGGAGATTTCCAGGTGGAATTTCAAGTCCAGAGCCTGGGGAAAGATCAGGAGAGGGTGGGATTTCAGGTCCTGAGCCTGGGCTTTCTACTCTGTAGGTCAGGGCCTGGGTCCAGCTGTGTGGGATGTCCTGTGGGTGGAACCTGTCAGTTGGAGGTCCTCAGTGGAGGGGCCTGGCCACTAATGCTCCTTAAGGGGTTTATAATGATAAAAATGCATGAGGTTACAGCATATCAGTATCATTCTTTTTCTAAGATTGTGTGTGTGTATATATACATGTGTGCATATATGAGTTTGTATGTGTATATTTATACATGTGTCTGTATGTGTTTATATGTGTCTAATGTATATATATATATATGTCTAATGTATATATATATGTGTGTGTATATATATATATATATATCGTGTGTATTGTGTATGTGTCTGTGTGTGTATCCGTGTGTGTGTGTGTGTGTGTGTGTGTGTGTGTGTGTGTGTGTGTGTTTATTAGGACAGGACTAAGGCTTCCAGGGGAGAAATCTTTATGACTACTCCTCACTCAAGTTGATCACAGTAAATTTAGGAAGAATAATGGCCCAGTTAACAAATATTCTTACTAAGAATATAATATCCACTATTTCTGCTGTTATTTTTGAAGGGATGGGAATCAAACCCAGGGCCTTATACAGGCTAGAAAAGCACTCTGCCACTGAACTACATCCCAGCCCTATATATTTTGTTGTACTGAGAAGATGTAAGAGTGGATGAAATTATTACCAAGATCCTCAGTAAGCTAGGAGCACAGCCTACACTCTGGCATCCTAATCTCCTCATTATTCTGAAGGAAAGAGCACTTTATAC